>NC_047627.2:10713244-11338244 GCF_009650485.2 Drosophila albomicans
GTTTATGTTGATTTCATATCATCAGAGATTTTAGCTTGATGGCTGGCTGGTTGGATGTAGCGTAGGCAAAAGTGTAGCATACTTTTCAGCGCTGCTGCGTCTGCTGATTATGTGGCAGCAAAAACGAGGGCAGACCAGCAACAGACCAGGGCAAATAAGCAGTCGCCAGTTGTTGGGTTCGTTGACAACAACCGTGCGTGCGTTTAATGTCTGTCTGTCTCTCTGTCTCTCTGTGAGGTGGTTGAGCTCAGCATCAGCTTCAGCTCTAAGTTGCAACGTGCTCGAGTATTATTTTTGGCCAGCGGCATGTAAATCATTTTGTATGCATTAAATCGTCTTCCACGCTGCAACGCTGCATCGCATTCTCGAGTCGTCGAGTCGCTTTTGTCTTTCGCAAAATATAATTTTGCGTTGAACATATGACTGGCCACGCCCCCACACAATTCCCAACGCCGCTTTGCATATGCATTGTATTGCATCAGTGCGTTAGTGTGTGTGTGTGTGTGTGCTAAAAAGGAAAGCGAACTTACTGAGCGCGTACCTGACTCGTTTTGAAGTTCTCAAGCGAAGTAACTAAATTGCTTTGCCAACTGAAATTAGACACGCATGTGTGCAGCCACAACAACAACTACAGTAATAAAAGGGAGTTGCAGCAGCATCAGCAAAGGCAACAAAAGACAATGGCAGCGGGTAAAATAAAAGAACGAAACGAAATGTCGCCTGGTAATTTCATTAACTAAAAAAAAAAAGAAAAACAAACCATTAACTGAAGTAACATTGAGCATTTGCATATGGCTCTCTTTTTCACTCACTCACTTTCTCTCTCTCTCTCTCACACACTCTCTCTCCCTTTCTTTCTTGTTCACCTTTAAAGCAAAATCAGCGCAGCTGCTCGCAGTTGTGTGGCTGCGCTTTGCTTACTTTTCCTTTCATCGCAAATAGCATTAAAACAAGCTGCAAGCTGCCACAAATGCACTTCGGCTAATAAGACTCTTTCAAGCAACATTTTGTGTGCGTCTAACGGGAATGCAGTTATGTTAGTTAGCATACACATATGTAACTATATTCGCATATAGCAGACAAAATCAACAACTTTAAGTAGCTAACAACAACAGCAATAACTACGTCTATTTTAGGTAACTGAATACTAAATGATTCTAGTTTCTGCTCATTTACATTCGATTGGCATTTAGTTAGCTAACTAAGACAAATCTTAATTTGAAATACCAGGCGAACATACATAAGTAAGGATCAAGTAGAATACATTAGTATTCGATTACTTCAAATAGTTGTAGTTATTGGTGTTGTTGTCCTATTGAAGTTAACATTAACGGCTAAAAAGTGTCATTTCGGCAGGTGAAATAACAGGCAAACATAAATCAGCAGCAAGCAGAAATGCAAAAGGCACTTTCTGAAGAACGGAATGATATGGCATAGTATTATCGGATATAGCAACAACATTTCCGATAACTTCAAATTAGACTTTGACATAAACGACGTTTTCTATTCAAATTCAATGGAATAGAATTAGTTGAGATTCAAGTTAAATAATTATGAACGTTTTCTATGTTGATGCAAATCACTGAAGTATTACACTGATTTTTATTTGCTTATACTTTAAATTCATATAATTTTTTTTAAGATTTGTTAATTAAATAAATATGCAGGATTATGGTTATCTCCTTAGTAATCTAAGTGCCTATGGAGTATAAATATCTATTAAAATTTACTTTTTAAAAGCCCTGCACATGGTCTTCACTTATTGCATCGAAATAATTATAAAAAAAACAACGGAAATAAAGTTGGTTAAATAACATGCTTTTCTACATATCGTTGTATTCGAGCAATCTCTTCTGCTTTATTCTAAGCGATCAACTATCTCCTCTTGGACTTACCAACAACAGTCACACATAATCGAAATTCGCATCCGCTTATTTAATATGCAGTTTTCTGCTTTACTCTAAGTGCTTCTTCTTAGTGGCAACTTCTTCTATTATAATACATAAGCAAAGTAGCATCCTCTTCCACTATACGTTTGCTTCTCACTGGAATCGAGCAAAGTCTTCTGTTATACTTTGCCTTAATAGCAACTTCTTCCGTTAGACAAACTAGCATCTTTTTCCGCTAGACGTTGCTTGCATCTCTTTCGATTGGAGCAACGTCTTCTGTTAGACTTTCAGTTGCTTAATACATAGCTGTTAGAAATTAACGAAGCTAGCATTGCTTTCTGTTATACGTTTGCAGCTGCTTGCATGCGGCAGTGGCTTCTGTTATACATTCTAACAACTCTGCTAGCAGTAGCGGCTTCTGTTATATTTTTGCTTCAGCTTAATAGCAACGTCTTCTGTTTCACATAGTACTATACTGGCATCCCTCTCTGGCATACGTTTCTATAAGCAGCGTCTGCTGCTTTGCTTTTATATGTGTCTATTTAGTAGCAACTTCTTCCGCTAGACTTCATCAAATTTTTACCTTACTCTTAGTTGCGTAGTAGCAACTTCTTCTGTTAGAAAATTTCACTATATTCTGTTATATGTATGTATGTATGTGAGCAACGTATTCTTCATTACTTTGAACGATATTACAATACCTTCAATTCACTACTAGCAAATTCTTCTTAAGGTTAAAAATATTTAAATACAAAAATAGCATTTATTTTAATTTATACATTACTTGATCTTTTATGATCGTACATTTTCGTTGGTTAATTATTATTATTTTATCTTATTTTCTTTTGATTTGTTAATTTTTTTCGCAAATTTAATACTTTCTTCCTTCCTTTCTTCTTTTACTGTTCAGCAATATCAAAAATGCAAGAAAACTTAATCAAACTAAATAAATATATTTATCTTTAACTTTCTCAAAACACAATCACCTTACAGCTGAATTATGTCCTGTAAAAGTGCAGCTTATAAAAATGTCAACACTTATTGTAAGCAATACACCTTAAGCAGGAGAATGGAGTGTAAAAATGAGCTCAAAACTTAACAAATATGCAATAAGTAGACATACATACATATATATATATATATATATGTTGAGTTCATTAAAAAGTTTCAAAATGGATTGTAACAAGTTTTCACATTTCGCTTGTGACGACGCAACACTAAGAACATCTCATCCGCATTCATTCGTACTTTATCAATAAACTTGCTAAACATGAATCATTTGTCATTCAAACTTCTGTTTTATTATCGCAGTCATCATCCCGAAACGGACCAAGAGACACAGACAGGGGCAGAGACACCGACTGACACCGACTGACACCTTTACACCATTTGAATGCCCCCAGGCGGCAGTCAACTCACTTTTACTTTTGCCAGGGCTGAGGGGGCGACTATTTGTGGCAAGCACTTTAATAAAGACAAATGCAAAACTGTTGCCAGCGACGACATTCGACCTGCTCTGCTCTGCTCTGCTCTGCTGGCTCGCCCGGTGCCCCAACTTTATTAATGTTGTGCCCCAAACAGAACAAAAAAACAACAACAACAATGGTAAAATAAAATAAAAATTTTTACAGAAAAAAAGGCAACCACACATTTTGCGGCAACTTCTTTTTGGTGTCAACTGTTGGCTAATTTGTCTCCAAGGAAATCAGCTGTGGGCAGCTGGACCAAAAACAACAACAACAACAACATTTTATTATGTTTGTTTTGAATATGTTTTTATGAGGGAGTCGGACGTGAAGTTGGACATGAAGTTTGAGGTGGAGTTGGAGTTGGAAGTGGAAGTGGAGTTCAAGCATGCCGCTGACAATTAAAATGAGACCCCCAAAAGGCCAAGGCGACAAATATTAAAAAATTCAAGTAGAAATTTACAAAAATGCATGGAGTGGAGAAAAGGTTCAAATTGAAATGTGTCTATCAGCTTCACACTTAAAAAATAAACTAAATAATACGCTAATTTAATAAGCTGGTCACACTTTACATAAGAAATAATATCGCTAACTTTAACGTTTATTCGAGTAATAATTTAATAAAAGTTATTGATATATCTGCTTCATTCTAAAGAATCTGCAAATTTTACTTGTTGACAAACAGTTTCAATATATATTTGCAAGATTTTCGCTACATCAATTTGAGACAAACTGGTCACACTGTTTTTCAGGAATAATATTTCCATTAATAATTATCTGCCTTGCCGCAAACATATTTTATTTGATTCTCTTTTTTATTTTTAAAGTTTCTGCAGTTGTTTCTGGTTTACAAATAGTTTCGTCATATGAGTGCAATACCTTTGTTTTAACAATTTGGATGCGAAAATGCCAACAAATAACTTTCGGCCAGCAAACTGTTTCCGTCAACGGAAACGCGGCACCTGAGGGAAAGCATTCGCAGTTGGGCAGGTTAAGTCTGTCACTTATCAAGCTTTTCGATAGTTCTTTACAAACTATCGAGCTACTATCGATCAGAATTCGAGTTAAGTGAACTACACTTTTCTATGTTAAAAGATGCTTTTACTTTATACTTCTGTTAAATTTCTACATTCTTTAAAGTCTGTCACTTATCCAGGTTATCGATAAGGTTCTTAGGTTCTCAGGTTCTTAGATACTATCGATCGGAATATCGACTTAAATTAATTCGTGTAATTCACTCTTTGAAGATGTGTTTACTTGCTTCTTCTGTTGACTTTCTTTAAAGTTAATCCTGTCGCTTTTCCAGCTGATCGATAGTCCTTTACAAACCATCAAGCTACTATCGATCAGAAAACTATCGGCTTAAGTAATCTATGCTCTTCTATGTTAATTCGATTTATTCACTGCTTAAAGATGTTTTTACTTGCCACTTTTGCTTACTTTTCACTAACACATAACATTTGGAAGCATAAACTCCTAAATGCATGATTTATTTTGTGAGCCAACAATGAAAGTTAGCTTAGCAAATATAAATTGCTAAAGGGGTATATCTTGTATCTAGGGTATCTGGTTGGCCGCATTGCTAACCAACTCTTACTCTCGCCCATTTTATTCAATAATTTTTATGGACTTGCAGTTTTATAACAGCTTCCTTCGGTGCGTATGTGTGTGTGGATGTGTATGTGTGTGTGTGACCGGACATGTATGCAAATGTTTTTTTCATGTTCTTGATTTCATTTTTTCGTTTTTCGTTTTTTGTTATTGTTTTTGTTGATCCCCGAATTTTCATTTAATTCAAATAGTTTTGCCTTTAAAAATGTTTACTGCTCACAGACTTTGCAGTGTGTTGGATCAATTTAAATTGATGTCTGCATACGTGAGTATGTGTGTGTGTGTGTGTATTTGCATGTATTTGTGAAGCAGCATTCTTATGCATATTTTATATATGCTTATATATTTATGTGGGTATTTTGTTTACGGGTATTTCGGACTAGCTGAGTGTACTTTAGCACACACACACACACCCGCACACACTTATAGCTCTTAATAGTCGGGACAGGGTTTTATTGTTGTTGTTGTTGTTGCCGCTTTTTAAGCAGTCTTTACTTAAGTGGAATGTATAACTCATTGGGGATTTGAAGCAAAAGCACTTTTAAATTGCATCTGCTTTGAGTTTAAACATTTCCAGCAAAGTTCATTGTTACTCACTCGCAGTTAACAGCTTTTAAACAATACTGAATAGACTTTCTGACTATTACTTTATTCAAAATTTGCCATATTTTTTAGCAATGCTAAAATCTGTACATCTATCTTTTTATCATAAAAACTAAATTTATTGTGAGATATTTAAAGCTTTTCATGTTTTAAATATAAATAAATCTTATGATTATTTGTAGTAGAAAAAACACTTACATTCAATTTTAATTATAAGTAAAAATAGTTATATTTTTAAAATTAGTTCAAAGATCTTCTGACTATTTGTTAAATGGTCCTGATTTAGTTTGTTTTCGATTTGAAATCTATATTAGATTTAATTTATGCTACAAATAATATCTTTGAACTTTATACGACAACTCAGCTTGTTGTGTAAGTTATTTGGAATATTTGCTTTATTATATAACAAGGCTCAACTTTGGGCAAAGTCAAGCAGGTCGAGCAAAAACACAATACTAAAAGCACCAAAAGCAGACGCCACTTCAGTATTCAGTATTCAGTATTCAGTCTTTAGTCTTTCAGTCTGTCTGTGGCGTGTTGAGTGACTAATAAAATCATAAAATAGCAGGTGTTTAACGCTCTACAAAAACGTCCAAAAGACCCCTAAATGGGGTAGAAGGGAAATGAGTTTGGTGCTCGAAAAGGGGGAGAGGAAGGGAAAGGGCTTGCATAATGGCCGCCCGGCGTCAAATTTGATATTATTAATAACCCTTTTTCTAAATGAAATTTTGTGGCAAACATTTCGCTTGTCATTTTGCCAGGAAACGAATGAGACAAGTACATCACATGCTTCTCTGGCTCTCTTCAAGCGCGTCCTCCTTATTGTTATTGCTGTTGTTGTTGTTATAGTTGCCAGCCAGTCGTTGGCGCTGCTGTCATGCCACACACACACATACACACACATAGTCACACTCCCTCACACACTTCTTACCCCTCCCCCTCGTGCTCGCCACCCACCTTAGACACTCCTCTTTGACAGCGGCATTTTGGTGCTTTGATTCGTTGCTCCCAAAAATGGGCGCCTATGAAAAATGATATGTATCTATGTGTGTGTGTGTGTGTGTGTGTGTGTTTCTGTGGCATGTCATACATTTTTCGTTCGTTTGTTAATTGAAAAATGTTGGCTACATGAGGAGACGCCGCTTCGCTGCTGCACAGTGGCACAAAACTACACTAAAGAAGATAAGCTTCTTAATAAAAAATATTGGACATGAAAATGTGTTCTCAAAATAAGTCCACTTTAAGAAAAATTTTGAAAACTAATAACATTAGTTTGAAAAATGTCAAACTCTCAAAAAAAAACCAAAATTCTGCAATCCATCGAAATTCCTTTAAAGTTTTTATCTAGCTTTGAGTATTTTCGATTATAACTCAGTTATTTGAAGGCAAAAATAAAATAATATGCGATAAAATAGTAAAATAATAAGTAAAAAGTAAGATTTTTGCACTATACGACTTTTTCCTATTATTAATAAGAACTTATGTATATCAAATGTTCATGAAATTAAGATGAAATTCTTAGTATTTTGATTTTAGATGTTATTTTTAGTGTAGCCAAAAACTGCATCGACATTAACTCAAAGATTAAAAATATTGTTGCTAGGTATAAAATAAGTAATTCTAGATATATTTGTAGTTGTATGTAGTATTATGTCAATATACCAAATATAACCGTGAGTATATTTTTGTATTTTTTGTATATTTAGTTGTACTCTTTTTGTATATTTTATATATTTGTTAATATACCAATAATAGTCTTATATGTATTTATTTTAGTATTTTTTCGTATATTAATTAAATTATATTAGAAGATTAATTTGGTATATTTTAAGTATAATACCGCATCCATTCAATCACACTCGAATGTAACTTTCCAACTTGTTTAATTACATAATTGACCACAATTTGAATAGACATCGCGACACTGTGGCAGGATTCTATTCGCTGGGCACACACCAACAAAAGCTTGTCAAAGTCCTCCACACACACACACACACACACACACAGACACACACCAATACATTCTCAGCCCTACAGTGAAAGTTATGCATAGTGAAGCAGTGGCTCAACGGCTGCCATTTGTTTGGCAGTCGTGTCTTGGAAATTATAATTTATAGCTTGTCGCCGCTGTCGTTGCCTTTCCATTCAAGGCTTTTGCAGTCTTTAACTTGGCTTTAAAACACGCCTGTCCAAACAGGTGAACTGAGTGTGTGTTTCATAATCGATTCATTACAATTTTATAATTAATATTTGCAAGTTGCCGCAATTAAGTTAAAATTAAGCAAAGGTAAATTAAAATTATTTGTGATTATTTCTAAGTTAAAAATTATCGAACGTAAATAATAATAAATTTGAATTATTTTTAAGTCACAAATCAGCGACAATCATTATTTAAAAATTAAATCTGATTACTCAATTTATTTCATTCTTTATTTATTTTTCATGTTTAGTTTACTGAGAATCTAGATTGCGATAATAATTAAATTTTTCGTATATTTATTCATGTAAAAATCGAAATTGAAAGGTTTAGTCGGCCTGTAATGTTTTTTTCTTCATTTGAAACACATTTGTAAATAAAACTTCACAATTTCTAATAAAATGTTTAACCAATAAACAAAAAAAAAACATAATGAAAACATTTCATAGGAAAAGATAAGTTCTTTTCAATAAATATAGATTTGTACTGTGTCTGTAAAAATAACTCTTGAATATACCAACTGTGATTGTGTGATCTATTCAAATATTAACTGAATCCATATAAAAATTAAAGCCTATCTGCATTTACTTTGAATACTTTGTTATAAGGTATTCTTTATGAAGTAAACAAAAGAGTTAATATACAACTGAATCAATAATGAAATAATAAATATTCAAATAAATATAATTAAATTCCTAATTATCAAAATATTTGTCAAATATACTGAGGCAAAAACAAAAACGAAGAAGTTTCCTTTAATAAATGAAATAATTGAAATTAAAGGGAAACAAGAAAAAGGTGTTAAAAATAAAATAAGTTATTTTCGAATTAAAATAAAAAAGAAAACAAAAACAGAAGCAATCTGGAAACTGGCAATAAAATGTAAATATATTCCTAATTAATAAAATATTTGCAAGCATAATTAAAAACAAATAATTCAAAACAAAATAAGAAACAATGCGGAAACCGGGAAAATTAAGTAAATCCCTTAATCACAAAACATTTGCAGGCATAAATAAAAACAAAAAATGTTAGAATTAAGAAACAATCAGGAAAGTGAATTCCTAATTACTTAAAATATTTGCGAAATTCAATAACGTAAAAATGAAATCAATAAAGTAACTTTACTTAGCTTAAACTTTTCGAAATTGAAATAATTTGCTTTCTAGCATAAAGGTTTAGTATGAAAATCTTTTAAAGAGTTCCCAAGAACTTAACACTGTCGAATTTAAAATTTCATAATTATTGATATCATACACTTGTGTGTGTGTGTGTGTGTGTGTGTGTGTGTGTGTGTTTGTGTGTGCATATAAGCATGTGTGTGTAGAGCAGAAAATTCTGATAATTAGCAGAGCACGAGCATGAAAACTTCGGGGTATAGTATATTAATCTTTTGCATTTCTTTCATCTTCCTGATGATTTTTCTTTTGTGAGCCGGAAATTGAAAGTGTATATACAAAAAGCAGACACAGGAAGTGATGCGAAAGAGAGAGAGAGAGAGAGAGACAGAGAGAGAGGTAGAGAGAGTGAAAGTATTTATAAGACATGCATTGCAGGAGGCAGCTTAATTAATTAGAAATATGCAAGAGAGCAAATTGACTTGGATTATGTGAAGCCAAAGCGAAGCTGAGTGGCAGCTGAGGCCAAGCGAAGAGACCAGCATAAAAAAAGCATGACAACACGACAGCGACAACGACAACGAGGAACCACAACTATATATCCGGCATTTTAAAAACTGCAGCTACATGTCACTAATATCTCACAGCGAGCGAAGAGCGAAGAGCAGCAAAGGCGGAGCAGTAGCTAAATCGCGTATACGCTCCGTGTGTCTCTCTCTGTGTGTGTGTGTGTGTGTGGCCTAGCAATTAATTAGCAACGGAAATTGCGCTAATAAACTAACAAATTTACGAGCTACATTCACGCCAGCCAAACCCGTCGCGGGCAACGCCCACTGAGCGTTCGCCTCGCGAACCGGAAACACTGAAGTGGCCATCATTAAAAGGCATAGCAAATGGATGCAACACAGAAGAGCAGCAGCAGCAGCAGAAGCATCAGAAGATGACTACAAAAAACAAAAAAAAAAGAAAAAGAAATGGAAGAGAGCGAAGCAGCAAGCAACAAAACAAAATGTCCACAGTGCACAAGAGACAATGTGAAACAGAGATAGAGAGAGAGAGATAGAAAGAGAGAGCGAGTGAGCGGAGGAAGCAGCGCATCGTTGGCTGCGGCTGCGGCTGCTTGGCAAAAGCGGAAATCAAATAATTTAAATCGCATTTCCGTTTTGCGGCAAACAAACGCCAAAGCTGATAAAAATAGAATGAAAACATGTGCACAGCATGCGAGGGTAAGCAACTGAGAATGTGAGTGTGTGTGTGTCAGTGTGTGTGTGTATGTGTGTTCGAGTGTGTGTGTCAGTTAACAAAACAAGCTAAAAAGCGAAACGAGTGCACATTTCCTTTGAACTAAACTCGCTGAAAGTCAGCAAAGCCTTCGTTAGCCATAAAGGTGCAACACACACACATAGCAATATGTGTGTCTGTGTGTGTGTGTGTGCGTAGCTAGACTTTCGTGAACTGTCACTCAATTTATGGTCGTATGCAGCTACCGCCCCAAGCTGACTGACAGCAGCAAGTACTTTTTGGTAGTAACAACCTCACACGGCAAACGCATCTTCGTTGCATCGGACAGCAGCTAACACACAAGCGGTGAGCCAAAAGGGTGCAGGGTGATGCAGCTAACCCAGATGTTAGATGTGACGGGGAGAGGGGCGAGAAGCGTTTTTGAAGCGTATCGCATTTCTTAATGCAATAGATATTCAACAGTGAGCGCGACCAGCGAATGCGAAGTGCACACATATTGCGATAGTTTTGTTAGCCACAGCTTCAACTTTAGACACGACATGTTCCCATTTGATCTAAGTGCAAATGATCGACTACAGCATACCCTACACAGAAAAGAGAAATACAGAATAACTAACTATCAAAGTGATCTAACCCAACCACAAAAAAAACTGATTTTCTTAAGCTTTAAATGCTTAAATTTGAAATTCAAATTATGTTAAATTAAACTTATTTATTTTAATATCATTTACGAAATACTAATTTGAAACGTTACCGAATCGCCGAAGAATAATTTGCGTCTGTTCTATTAACTGAGCTTTGAGCGTAAACACTGACGAGCAGTTAAAAATTAAGACTGAATTTGTATTCCAAATCTTGTATTTTTGGTATATTTTGTCTTCTTAATTTTCAATTTAACAATTTAGTGCTAAATGTAAATACTGGTTTGATTTTTTGTGAAGTACTTTTTTCTGCTTTTTAAATAATGCTAAGCGTTTATTGCTTTGATTCTTTTTTAAAACACTTCTGTATTTTTAATAATTTTATTTTTAATACTTTAGAGCCTCTTTACTTAGGTAAATTTTATTCAATTATTTAATTTCGATATTGTTATGTATATTCTTATTCCTAATGGTATTATTTTGATTTTAATATGTTCTACTCTATTAATTTATGGCAATACCTTTCATATACAAAAATATGTAAGTTTAAAGCAAAATACAATTTGTAGTCATTAAATTTTTACATGATTATACGTTGTTTTTTTATTTATATTCTGTATTCTATAGTATTTTATTGATTGATGCTACTTTATTATTTGACTTCACTATCTTCATTAATATTCTGTACATTATAGTCATTTGCTTTGAATACAAATGTACAAATATTTAACTTTAAGGCATGAGACAATTTGTAGTTATTTAATTGACTTAATTTTTTGCTCTTTCAATATATTAACTTACATTCTGTATTTAAAAATATTTTGCATTTCAATATTCTAATTTATATTCAGTATTTTACAGTCTTCGCTTTGAATTCGTTGTACTTTTTTAAAAGTTGTATTTAAATTAAACACAAATAATAATTAAAGCGCTAATTCTTTTCTTAAGAAGTGCATATCATAAATCATATGTAGATACATCAATTTTTATTGTTTCACCTGTAGTCGTGCATACCCGATCGAAGCCTTGCTTGTTTAGCGGCTGGGATAACTGACTGGCCTCGTCAGACCTGTTGACAGTCCGCTGAAAAAGTCACAGATACGCCAGCTCAGCACAGAGCGACAGCTGCAACAAAACAAAAAAACCATAGAGGGAAAAAAAGGGAAAAGTTAGCGTTAGGTAGATGTTTGGGATAGCAAGAGAAATGAAAACCGGGACATGACTACATATGTATGTATGTATGTATGTATGTAGATAACACACACTCACAAGCGCCAAAAAATAAAAACCAAGAAAATAAAATGAAACGAAATTTTTCGATTGCAATAAGCTGCACAGTGGAAAGGCTGATATGTTTTGAGTAATGTATTAAATGTTACTAAAATGAATATTAATAAGTAAAAAATAGTATAAAACAAAGTTGATTATTCAAACATTGGAATATATTACATTTCCCGATTGATGATTTCCGAATATATTGTAGTCGATGATTACATTTGGGTAGCGATTAAATTTAGCTACATAGAATAATAATTAACAAAGAAATCAAGTAATAAAGTGGAACATTAAAAAAGTAGAATATAAAATTGTTTTCTTTTTATCTGTGGATCGATCTCAATAAAATAAGAATTAATAAAAAAATTTAAAAAAAAAATTGCATCTTTTTTTACGATTTCTGAATTTTAAAATAATTTTTCCGATATTTTAGGAATCCATTAAATTCAACAAAAATATAAAAACTAATTAATAAAATGTTTCGATTTATGATTTTGAAAAGTTAAGTGATATATTCATATATTATATATAAACATTCATATACTATTTATGTATACATATATAGAAGTATATATATTATACTGATGGATAATTTAAATTGAGAAATGATGAATTTAAAATTAAATGGAATATTAAAAAATTTCATTGTTTTGGCTAGAGGAACATTTCTGTAATTATTATTTTAGAAATAGGTTCAGCTAAGCGATATATCCACGTAAAGCTCTTATATTTTCAATATCTATTAAATTAAGCCACATTAAATAGGAATTACAAAATTTTAACAAATAAGTAATAAAGTAGAATATCAAAAAATTCATCGCTTTTGCTTGGGAAACATTTCTCGATTTAAGATTTTTACAATTTTTTGAGATAAGCGATATATTTATATATATTGTTGATATGTTGTGGATGTATTTGATTTAATTAAATAAAATAAGAATTAACAAGTGAAGCATTGTTTATGATGAAGTGGAAAGTGATACCATATTTAACTAAATAAAATAAGAACTAATAAATAAATTTTAAATTAAAAATAAGTAATAATTTGGAGTATTCAAAAACTGCATCGCTTTTTCTAGGGAAACATTTCTTGATTTATGATTCATTAAATGGTTTGGGATAAGCGATATAATCAAATATATATTTTGATATGTTCAGGTAATAAAATAGAAATTAATAATTGAAGCATGGTTTATGAGGAAGTAGAAAATTGTTTTAAAAAAAAGAATAATTAAATAAATTTCAGCAAATAAGTAATAAAGTGAAAAATCGAATTACATCGCTTTCGCTAAGAAAACATTTCTCGATTTATGATATTTGAAGTGACTAAACTCAGCTAAGCGATACATCCATATATAACATAGTATAGTAAAGTATCGTCGATTGCTAGCTCTCTAGCTGACAGGCTGCGTCGCTTGTTGCCTTATGTGGCCTGCCATGAAATGCATCTACATTTTTCATGCAATCATTGAGCGAATTCTCAAGAGCGGCACCAAAGGAATGGAATGGGGGATGGATGGAGGGTGGAGGATGGAGGGGGAAACGGGAAGGAATGGAGTTTCCAGAGTTTGCTGCTCATCTGCATGCACAAATGCAATTTCACATGTATACATAGTTACATAGTTGCACATTTCCCTCGCTCTCTCTGTGTATGTGTGTGCATAGTATATGTGTATGTGTGTGTGTGTGTGTGTGTGAATTGTTGTTGTGCTATTTCACAGCGGAATTTCATTTATTCGTTTTCGGTTTTTCGTTGGCCCCTGTGGGCTGTGTTTTCGTTTCGTTTGATTTTCGCTGTCGCTGCCTCAGTTTACCTGCTCTCCCTTCCCTCTCTCTCCCCCTCTACCTCCCCCTCTGCCGTTGGCACAAACAGCAACAGTAACAGAGCTTGGCCCCACATGCTTCGCGTATTATCAAGTAAACATCCGAATCGTTTATACAACTGTTGCCAATCTGTCGACGTCGCTGCCAGCGTCGATGGCGACGGCGACGTCAGCGTCAACGTCTCTGTTTTGCCGGTGTGTTGCCAATGACATTTCCGCCCAGAGCTGAGAGAAACATAGCACAATATTCTCGACCATGCCCCAACCAACCATCGCTTCATCCATCGCTCCAACCATCCATCCATCCATCCATCCATATTTCGTTTTCGTATTCGCGCTGCCAACAAAATTTGCCGGCGGCCGCTTCAATCACAGTGGCAAAGCAATTTTTTATGCTTCGTCGCCGTGCATTTGATTTGTTTTCATTTTCATTTTCGTTTTCGTTTTCATTTTCGTTTTGATTTTCATTTTTATTTTCGTTGATGTTACTCGTGTTGTTTTGGCTCGAAGCGGCGCCAAGTGGCAGCAGCAATCCAACACAACAACAACAACAACAACAACAGCTCAGCGCAAATAACGTAACATTAATTTTCGTTATACCTTTCCAATTTCAAACCATAACGGAAATGTTTAAAATCGTACCCCACTCTCCTTCCCTTCCCTTCCATTCCCTTCCTCAACTATTGTTTACTTGCTCACTTTGCTGTTCGCTTCAGCTGCAGGCTTTCAGCTCGCCAATAAGTATGCTAAACTTTTTTCTTAACTTGATCAGACTGAAAAATCTATTAAATGTTTGTGTGTGCAGATCACAATATTGAAAAGTCATGTTTACATTTAGATTTAAAGATTTTGTATTACATAATATATATATATTAAGCTGATAATGTGAGGACGTAAATCATGTTTATATATAGTATAGTACAGATAGACATTAACATAAAGTTGCGAAATTTAAAATACCATCAATTTTTATTATTACTTTTTTTTAATCATTAATATTTTGACTTTTTTTTGTTGATCATTAACAAATGAATTCATGAGCTTAACATTTTAAGCTTTATATTTTCTTTGCCTTTACGGATTATCCACTTTATAAAAGCGCTAAAAATATAACTTTTATTAAATATTCCGAAATCTAATCTTCTCATACTTAATTTAATTATTATACCCATAGTGTAGAAGGGTATTATAACTTTGTGCCGGCAGAAAATGTATATAACAGGTAGAACGAGGCATCTCCGACCCTATAAAGTATATATATTCTTGATCAGCGAGACGATCTACGTACGTTCGCGACCCGGAGAAATGCCCATATACTACAATTTCTACGTTACAGCTTTTATTTTGTCATCTTAAAGTTTTCCGGCAGTTAGATATGAAAGCAATGAGGAAAGTTCCGTGATCGTTGGTCGATTTTCTGCATTTTGATCCCAGCACTTTTCAATTATTGGTTTGATAAGATAAGCATCGTTGCATGATTTTATATCATCTATATTCGGACGAGATCCTATAAGAGAATTTATATAAATGGGAAAAAATATAAAATCTTTCTAAAAAGGTTACGAACATGTTTTTTATGGACTTTTCAGATTGGTCTTACCAGAAATAATAATTTTAGGCACGTCCGCTATTTCATAATCGTGAAATGGTTCTTTCCCAGACATTACTTCCCAAAAAATAATGCCAAAGCTAAATACTAAACTTTTCTTAAAGTCGGTATTCTTACGTGCAGCCTGAGATGACCAAATAATCGTTATTTTGTGAAATATTTAAATATTTTTTTGAACTTACATGAATTTCTGGTGCTATATAAGCAAACTGTACCATTTCTTGTTTATTAAACTTTGATAATTCTTTCGCTGATCCATACTCGAATACTTTTAAGGTACGAAAAACATCGAAAAGCATTAAGGTCTGTGGCTTAATAAACCGAAGAGTAATTCCTTGGCTCCACAAATATTCCACACCCTAAAAGAAATCACAGAAATGTAGCTAAAACATTTCAAAAATAATAAATGTATTAATGATACCTTAGCACATTGCAACATCCAATTGATCTTTTCGACATAGGCTAGTTCGTTTTTCGTGCGATGTAGGAAATTATAGACTGATCCACACTCGGAGTACTCATAAAGTAAAAAGTAAATGGTGTTTTTTGGATCTTTGGAGGCGCCGTAAAATGTGCCAACATTTTCGTGCTTCATTTGTTTTAAATTGTGAGCCTTCTTCAGAAATAGCATTTCTGTTCTTCTTGAAATTTTCTCAGAGTTTGAAGTTTTATCTGAATGTATTTTCGCATTAACATCTTTCTCTTGACCTTCGGTTTTCCATATTGCCTTGTAGCTTACACCAAAGCCACCCCTCTCAAACTATAAATAAGAAAAATTAAGTAAATCGTTTGATGGAAATTTTCATCGATCTCTCTTTACCCTTTTTCCAAATTGTATGTCGTCAAAATTAATAAACGGATAAATTTTAAGGAGTACACATAGTTCTTTCATCGAAGGTCGTTTATCTGGATCTTGATCCCAGCATTTCTTTATTATTGATTTTACGATATCAATATCCTCATGTTTCATCATTTCAATTAGATTTGGACGATCACCTGGAGCATAAGAAAATAAGGAGAAATCCCGAATATTTATTATTTTTTTATTTTACCATTCATTATGGTCGCCGAAGATTTTTTCCTAGACATTACTTCCCATGAAAGAAGGGCAAAGCTAAACACATCGCTTTTTGCTGTATATTTTCCATTGGTCTTTCATGTAAATAAATAAATCAATTGTATTAAATACTTACTTCCTTTCACATATTTACTTATACTTACGCGAACCTCTGGAGCCCTATTATCTATCCCACTGAACTCCTTATTCATGGTAGCGAATTCCTTTACTCTACCATAGTCGCATATTTTCAATATCCGAAAATTATCAAACAGTAGCAAGTTCTCTGTCTTAAGATCCTGATGCAGGATGTTTTTGCCATGCAAATATTCCATACCCTACAACAATCATTAGATAAGGGGTATAAAAAAAGGGCATTTTACACACCTCGGCGCATTGCAATATCCAATCAAGGCCCGTATAGAATGTAACTTCGTTGTCTGTACGGTACAATAAATTGCAGAGCGATCCGCAGTCTGCATATTCAACGAGCATCAAAATTCTATCTTCGCGATCAATAGAAAAACCATAAAGTTTGGCAATATTCGCATGGTATAATGCTTTTAAATCGTGAATTTCTTTTTGGATGGCCTTTTGTTTTTGTGCATCTTGAATTATTTTTACAGCAATGTCTCGGGTTTCATATTCTGCTTGCCAAGTTGCTTTGAAGACAATGCCATAGCTGCCAGTTCCAATCTATAATAAACATATGAATTTAATTGGTAACTAATTTATTATAAAAGTCTGTTTTCTCACATATTTGCCCAGTTTTAAAGCATTGTAGTTTACTACAATGGAAGCACGAGGATATTTGGGAAGAAGATTACACAATTCATTCATCGGCGGCCGATTACTTGGATCTTGGTCCCAACATTTTTGAATTATTGGCAATAAACTATCTGCATCTTTATACTCCTTCAAATAATCTATATCCGGACGTTCCCCTGCAGTACAAAATAATTGAAAATAGCATTTAAATATTATTAACAATACATACCATTCATAATTTTATTTTGCAGAACTAATTTCTCCATGTCTTTAAATTCTTCAAATGGCTTCTTCCTGGACATTACTTCCCAGCAAATAATACCAAAAGAAAACACGTCACTCTTTTGTGTAAATTCGCCACTAGCATTCTATGTAAGTAAATATAATATACAACTTCTTCTTAATCTCGTATAAAAAAGCGCTTACACAAATTTCCGGAGCCATTTAGCGAGCAATATTTTCCTGTGTCGTATTCATATCTGCAAACTCTCCTACTGCAGCATCATCACATATTTTTAATGTACGATATTCATCGAACAGATATAATTTCTGTGTTTTCAAATCTTTATGAATTCTATTTATGCTATGCAAGTACTCAATACCCTAGAATAAAGTTAGAATATCATTTATATTATATGTAATAAAAAAGAGCATTTTAAATACCTTCGCGCACTGGACTAACCAATCAATCCTCTCATTGTGTGTAATTTTAAAATTCTTGTTATGCAAATATTTGTGGAGTGATCCACAATCCGCATACTCAAACAGTAACCAGATGATACTAGCATTGACGTCATAATTAGAGACACCATATAATCTAACAATATTTTCATGATTCAGCTTTTTAACATTACGCATTTCTCTTAAGAAAGATATTGCGTTTTCCTCACGGTTGCTTTGTAATATTTTCACAGCCATTTCTTTGATTTGGCCCTTTATTAGGCAAAATGCATTGTGGACAAAACCATAGCTTCCACTTCCAATCTATAAATATCAGCATTATTACAAATTGACCTCTTTGGATTGCTTATTGTTTCTTACAAATTTGCCAAGTTCAATCTCCTCAACGTTTACGTAACTGTAAGCTAAAGGATACATAGGGAGAAGTTCGCAAATCTCTTGCATAGTCGGCCGATTTTCTGGAACACGATCCCAACACTTTTCGATTATTGGCCTAACGCAATCAGAATCCTCAAAAATCATCGCATCCTCTATATTTGGACGACTTCCTAGAGTGGCGAAAACCTTAAATTTCAGATCATTTTAGGATTAATTATCCTTACCATCAATAATTTTATTTTGAATAGCCAATACATGTATATCTCCTGAGAGCATTTCGTAAAATGGCTTCTTCCTTGACATAACTTCCCAAAATATGATTCCAAAACTAAACACATCACACTTTTCCTTGTATTTTCCATTTTCCTTTTTAAGAAAAATAAAAAAGAATAAATTATTAAAAAAAAAAAAAAGAAATGCGTGGCACTTACGCAAACTTCTGGTGCCATGTAACGAATAGTCCCAACTAATTCTGTATTCATTGTTACAAGTTCTTTGACTGTACCAAAATCGCATATTTTCAATGTGCGATACCTATTGAAAAGTAAGAGGTTGTCTGTTTTAAGATCCCGATGAACTATGTTTTTGTTATGCAAGTAGTCTATTCCCTAAAAAGACAATGAATTAAGGAAAATAAAAGAACATTTAACACAATACCTTGGCACATTGTAGCATCCAATCAAGATTTCCGTTGAATGAAACTTCTTTTTTCTTTCCCTCTTCCGTGCGATGTAAGAAATCGTAGAGTGATCCGCAATCCGCATATTCAAACAGTAAGCAAATGTTATTCTTGGTGTTTTTAGAGACTCCATACAACGTTATGACATTGGGATGAATACATTTTTGTAGATTCTGGATTTCTCGGTGAATATCCTTTTCGAAATTAATATGCTCGGTTCGTTTATCTTCAATTATTTTCACAGCAATTTGTCTCACTTCTAATTCAATTTTCCACAATGCTTTGTGAACAACACCATAGCTACCTCTTCCAAGCTATAAAGAATTGAAGCTGAAGTAATTATTTCAGAATAACAATATTCTCTTACCTCTTCATCCGATTTTTACAGTTCATCCGATTTACAGTAACTAAATCGTCCATAATTTGATGTATGACTTTATGTTGATATATTGAAAAGATAAAGATGGTGTTGATAACTGGAATTTTACCTAAGTTAATAAGAAATTTCTGTGGATACTCAGCAATGCTGTGAATCTTGATCAATCATAAAATATTTCGTTTTTATTGCGGTTTCAACACAGATTTTTGACCCCTATAATAAATATCTGCAAGATTTAGTATAATATTATAATTATATTATACTAAATCTTGCAGATATTTATTATTTATTTTAAATACATTTAAAACAATCGTTGTCTTAGCACTTACATATATTGACACGATAATCCGCAATATTTTTACTTTGTAAAGGTGCAAAAATACACTCATCGGACACTTAGCAAGTTTAGCAAAGCGTTATCGTATATACTATATATATATTTACAGAAACATATACCTAGTATTATTCGTATAAAAAGTCTTATATACATATATGTATGTTATCACAAAATTACGAAATAAAAACTCGTACCACAAAAAACAAAATTGCCGTTTAAATCGAAATCACAATTTTTAAGAATTAGTGAAAAAAAAAGTTTATACATATGTCAATGCCCCCGATAAGAATAATCGCGGAACAAATTTAGTATGATACGATCCAGATCCAACCGACAGACTGATTGTAATGTAATTACAATGTAATTACTTAATTACAATTTACTTTATTCAGGTGTACTTGTTATTTATTAAATGAGAAAAAGACAAATTTCACATGAAAAAAATAAAATAAAAAAAATGTAGCTTTTTCAATGATGAGACGTTAAGATTTATCATATTATGTTTTATTTTTAGTTATTGAGAATAATTTTTTGGCTTTTTAATTCTGAATAGAATAGTTTTTTTCCAACACTTCTGCTCGAACTAAATCACAGACATCATCTTGCATGCGACTGAATATAACAGCCTGATATATCGATTTACCCACATATTTGTATTTCTCCTCATAATATAAGCGTTCATTGAAACCAACCTCAGGATAATCAGCCCTAGTTGCAAATTGATATTTCAAAATCGGGGCACACTCCATCGCGATGCGAAGTCGTATTTGGTTGGCAGCCATGCGACGCAAGTCACTCTTCTCCAATGATTCGTCGTGCAGAAAGGATTCAATACGATCCGAAATAAAGGCGATTCTTGGCGTCACATACTTATAGAAGACACACTTGCCGAATTTGCTAATGCCGACAATGCAGCCATAAATTGTTGTTAACGACGACATCGGCTTCTCCAATCCATTCAAGTATATTCTGAAATTGAAGTTGTTGTATATATATTTTGTCTTTGGTATTTTATTATCATTAATTACTTGAGAACTTTCTTCTCAATAGACTGCTCATCGCTGTCAAAGTGAAGAATAAAGTTCATTGTGAGACTGGCGGCAAACTCCCTTGTAGCCCAATGATCCTCAACTGAGGGAAAAGCAGAAATCTGATTCGCCACAACACAAGACAGCACTCCCGGCAAAATGAGATGCAACTGAACAAGACAGAGGGTATTAAACTTTCGTTACTTTATATATAAATAACACTCACATAGGGCTTTAGGTTGATATAGCGATTGCGCATCAAACCGTCGACCAAGCGCAACAAATGCGTCAAAATGATAAAGTTGTTTTCCTTGATATTAACCCGAATACCCTCGGAAATAAAGATGGCCAATTGGGACAGCACATGGTGTACCGCCGGATCGAGGCTCATAATCTTTAGAGCTGCGAGACGATCTTCTTCCGAGACACCCACCAGTTTCTCAGTGGTCTCTACATAGAACTTCTGTTGACCCCGCGATAGAGGATAACGACTGATGCTCTGCAGCATTACGATCTCTTTGCGGTTCCAACGCTTCCAGTCCGACTTCAATAACATTGGCTTGGGCAATTTGATAATTGGCATTGAAAGACCAACTTGGTTTCCCATTGGCAGTAGACATTCTTCCATCCACATTTTGACTATATTCCGATCTTCGATCTCCTCGCAGTCGAAATCAATGTGTAGCATATAGAGGTTGCAGCCCATCTCGATTTGAGCCTGTTGCAAGTGCTCTACGGTTAGTTGTGTGGCTCGAGTGTGCCTACAATATTTCACGGCTTCCACCATCAGCTTGTTCACATTCGATCGTAATATATCGCCAAGCATTTGTAATGCTCGCTTATTCAAAGTCGTACCCAGATAGGTCTCGGCAATGGCATTCATCGACTGATCCGACAGTGTGGCAGCGAAATTCTTTTTCGTCTCCTCTGGGGGTGGCAGTCCCTCGTAGCGTAAAATGTTGGCTACGGTTTTTATGCATCGGTTGATTCGAAACTCACGGTCGTGTTTCTGGACGTTTGACGAAGCATTCCACACCGTTGAGGCAAAAAAGTTTTTTAATTTTTCTTCCATGTTTTCTGCTTAATGTAAGATTAGAAACAGAAAACCAATCGCGATTAATCCCTAAGAATTGACTCAAATTACCTTACAAGAAGTCAAAAGTTCTATAGAAATTTATGAATTTCCAGTTCCCCATTTATTTATGACACCTCTTTGACAAATAAACGCGTCTTCGTTTTGCAACACTGCAATTAGAAATGTGTGTGACATCGCACTAGAGATGGCATTTCTTAATATCTATCGATTGTTTTAGATACATAATATAGTGATTGTAATAGTTGTAATATTACATAATCGTCTAAGGGGAAATGGGGTCGGTTTTAGATAATAATTACGTGATCGTTTTAGAAGAATTTTGTACATTGGCATTTCGCGCCATTATTTCGCAGAAAATTAAACTCTAAAGCCAAAGGAGAATGCCTAGTGGTGCATTAGGAAGTATGTGAGGACCTGGAAAGGCTTGATAAGAAGTACATATGGGATGTACTAGCTTGGAAAAAAGCCAAGTACAAATTATATCGAGTATTTATGTTTGGATTTCAGCTTCGGTCATAGAATGAAACAAAAAAAATTAAACAAGTAAGAAAGTTACAGTCGAGTGTGCTCGACTGTGAGATACCCGCTACCCATTTTTAATAAAGGCAAAATATTGCGGTATCATTTTGAAAATATACCGAAAATACTTAAAAAATACTAAAATATGGTAATATGTTTGGTATATCAATATAGTACTGCATTCAAAATATACCATAGACTAGAGGTGGGCACGGGCCGGGCTTTTTTTCGTGGCCCGCGGGCTTACACAGGCCCGGAGCGGGTTCGGGCGGGCCCGGGCCTTATAATTAAGATTCGTACGGGCTTCGTGCGGGCCCGGGCCTTAGAAAAAAGGCCCGGCCCGTAAAAACCCGAAATAGGCCCGTAAAAGCCCGAAGTAGGCCTGAAAACAATTTTGATTTGATCGAATTAGAACCGCCATTTATCGCATTTTAATTGCTTATCGATGCTACTATCGATTTGGTTATACAATATTTTACTTGTTTGCACACCACTAATTAAAAATGGGCGGCCTATTGTGAAATTACCAAATCTGTGGGCCATGGTTTAAATGAAAAACGCACTAGGCTAAAAAGCAAAATTGTAGAAAAAATTTTATTTTTAAATAAAAATATGAATTCATTTGTTTTTCATTAAATACATAACAATATTCAATATAAATACCTTAATAAATATATGTATGTATATATAAATTACATGTCTTTTGAATTTCTTTATATGTGTAAATAAGTTTCGTGCCGGGCCGGGCCGGGCCGGGCCTTAGTGAAAAAGTTTCGTGTTCGGCCGGGCCGGGCCTCTCAAAAAAGAGTTTGTTTTCGTGCGGGCCCGGGCCTTAAAATACAGGCCCGCGCCCACATCTACCATAGACGGCTCAATATACCAGATTGTCAGCCAAAGTAACTAAGCCCCTTATAAGTAGGCGTTTTTGCCCATACAAAAGTATTTCTTTTATAACTTCGACAATTTTTATCTGATCGCAACCAAATTTTCAGGAATCATAACTACTATAGTTATTATTATATATACCAAAATTTGCAACTCTAGCTTTAAAATTACGCTTGTTATTCGATTTTTTTTATTTGCGGGGGCGGAAGTGGGCGTGGCAAAAATTTGAAACAAACTTGATCTGCGTGCAAACATAACAAATGCTGTCGAAAAAAATTATAGCTCTATCTCTCGTAGTCTCTGAGATCTAGGTGTTCATACGGACAGACGGACGGACACACAGACACACAGACACACAGACGGACAGACGGACATGGCTAGATCGTCTCGGCTGTTGACGCTGATCATGAATATATATACTTTATAGGGTCGGAGATGCCTCCTTTTACCTGTTACATACATTTCCTGTCGGCACAAAGTTATAATACCCTTCTACCCTATGGGTAGCGGGTATAAAAAGGTAGCTAAAAAATATGGGTTTTATTAAAGTCGGAAGTGATAAACATGTATGCACATGTGCTTGCCACTGTAAGTGTTCATATGGACCGACAGACAGTCATGTCGGCCATATGTCAGGTGCAATGCACATTGTGCATATAGATATGTACATATGTACATATAACCAGCAACTTGCACTTTTGCAGATATCGATTAATATCCAAACTTTCTCCCAGTTTTATGAACAGAATATGAAACCAAGTGTTCAACTATAGAGATATTTCTATAGCTATTAATAACAAATAAAAAAATTCCACAAATTTTAACTTCACATATGTTCTATATCTGAGCGAAAAAATGTTCAATTAACTGTTAATTTTTATTTTGCTTCTTATCTATGTTCAAATCGTACGTTCGCGACCGAAAACATAACTTTATTGTAATTGCTTCGCATTAAATGCAAGCAGGTGGATGAAACTTCGCGTGTTAAGTTATTTTGGTATATATATTTTAAATATAAAAAATCGTTGGGGTTCGTGACCTTACCTATAAGCATATGTCGATTTTTACTAGCGTCGCATGGATTTAAAAAAAAAAATTTTTTTGTTTTGTTTTTGAAAAACTATTTCGTTTGCAGTTACTTATTACTTGTTAGTTATTACTTATTACTTATTACATATTTTTCTTGCTATTAATAAATTTCAGTACATATTTCATATTTAATAAAAAATTATTTTTTTGCTTTAAATGTCATTAGACACATTAAATTGAGTTAAATCCGTTTGTTTTTATGAAATATGAAGTTATTAATCAAAAAAGTTGTGGTAATAATAAAAATTTAATAAATAAAACAACATGGAAAAATCGTACGTTCGCGACCGGAACTTAATTAAATTAAAAATAAATAAATGGAGATATTTTCCTGGGGGTTGACTTAGTAGAAAGCTATATGAATCTATTTTAAAAGTAAAGTTATTTCTTTAAAATATTCCGTCTCAATTCGCAGAGTTTTGCATTTTACTGTATTAAGCCAAAGTCGTCTTCCATTTTGCGTACGTTCGCGACAGCATGTTTTTTGACAATAATTTGAAAATAAAAATCGATAAGCCCCATAATTTACACTAACCAAAGAGCTAAACAAATGCTATCGAAAAGTAAAAAAAAATGTTTCAGGAAACGTTTGTTTTCGATTTTATTTTTTAATTTATCTCGTACGAACGTACGTTCGTGACCCGGAGAAATGCCCATGTATTATTTATTAAACAAGTTGACTATTTATACAATTCCAATACGACATTATTTATACATCGCCAAGGCTCAGTTCAGTTATTCATGCATCTTATTGACATTTTGCGTTGCGTCTCTTGGCCCTGTTTTATTTGGCATATTGCGGGTTTTGTGGGTTTTAAGTCTGAAGGCATCATCTTTGCGCATGCCACAAAATCTCTTCAAAGCACTATTTGCAGTGCGGTCGAGGATTGTTTCAGCTTGAAATGATTTCAATTGTTTAATTACTTAAAATATTGAGACAAAGAAAAGAGGGAAAGAGAGTGAGTGAAAGTAGATTTTGTGGCAAGAAAAACAACAGCACAATGAATAATCGTAAAACATTACAGCATCTATAATTGGCATATTGAAAGCTGTGTCATAACTGGCTGTGGATTAAACTTGGATCACATGATCTTGCGACCAGATAGAAATTGTAAAAGTTATTAAAGAAATACTTTTGTTTGGGTAAAAACGCCTAATTAGTTGCTATGGCTAATAATCTGGTATATTTTGCACTCTATGTCTATGGTATATTTTAGTATTTTGCAGTATAACAATTCGGTATATTTTAAAATTAATACCACACTGTTTTGCTTTTGTTTAAAATGGGCAACGAGCTTTCTCACTTGTTAATATTTAAATTTACCACTAAGCTGGCTAGCAATAAAAATCGTTATGAAAGCCAGCTTCTAATGGAAGGTATACTGAATATATATGTATATCGTACATATATTATATTATATGTCATGTATTTTTGGGGTAAAGCCATAGAAATGCAAGTGCGCCTCAGGACAAAGCGACGTGACCCACAAAATAGACAAAAGCCAAGCAGCCAAAATTGTATTGTATAATATGCCTCGGACAGCATTCAACAACGGGTTTGTGTTCCTTGTAGACCGGATGCTACCACCAAGGGGCAAGGAAAGAGCTGACGTTGTTGTTGTTGTTGTTGCTGTTGCTGTGTTGCTGACTGCTGCACTTCCGCTCCACGCTTTACACTTCAATTATCTTCAATTTTCAGCAAATGTCTCAAGAACAATAGCTCTGCTGATTGGAATTCTTTAACTCGCTGCATGTGCTGGTTGTGCTGCCCCATGCCCCATGCACCGTGCCACAAAGTGTAACCTTACCCCACAGTATCCTGTGCTCTCTGCCTGCCACACTTGTGGCCTTTGTCTTACGCCTTGGCCTCGCCTCTTCGCCCCCTTCGCATTCGCCACCGTCTTGTGTTGTTTTGCAGCTTTGTTTTTGGGAACCTGCTCGACTGCAAGACAGTTACAAATGCGACAACATTGTTGCTCTGCCAGCACCGTGGGGCGCCCCCAAAAAAGCTCAATTGCTGCAACAGCTGTGTCGAGTGCTGCGGTGCAACAAGAGGCAAGATGTGGTGAGGTGTGGTAAGATGGTGTGGGGGGGGAAGACGTAAATCGAACCAGCGCAATGCCGTTTGCTGATGGCATTCACTTTATTTGGTTTTTGCTCATTTTGTTGCAATTGTGTGCGAATTTGTTGCAATTTGATTTTCTATTACAAAATAATTTGCACAAATATTTAGTCTTCAGCAGAACTCAGAAATCTCAACTCCTCTCTCTCTCTCTCTCTCTCTCTCTCTCTCTATACTCTTTTTTGTTTCAAGAAATTCCCCTCAGAATAAATTACCCCAACTCCAACTCGCAAGCATTGAATATTGTCCGTTTGCCTGATTGATGGCCGAAAAACTCGGAAAAGCAATTTACTAGCTCAATAAATTATTTAAATATTCCATTTCACTTATTTAGCTCACCGATTTGCCATTTTGCATATCATATGAATAGCGTTCCCAACAACGAACATTTAATACTCTTTTTAAATGAACTGCTTTAAAGCATTCTCTAAAAAGAGCATTTTAATTTACCATCGATTTTTTTAGACTAGTTAATTTGTTTATTATTTTTAGCATTGTTTTGCATTTCGTGTTTAATTTGAATGAGTGGCCAGCAAATTATTGTGATTTTCCATTATTATTTTAGACTTGTTATTTGCGGTTCATTGTTAAGGTTAAAACAACCTACAAAACTAAAATAACAACATCCCTTGCATGTAATTGTTGTCTAATATGCATTTTACGTTGTGGCAGCTCAATAAAAATTCAATTTCTTTAAAATTTGAACATATTTGCTTTACCTACATACATATATATATTTCTATTCAATTAAATCATGAAATACTTTTAACGAAATGTGCCATTGAATCAACATAATATAGTATTGATGAATAAATAAACGTGTTCAGATTTCGTTATACTTTAAGGAATAAAATTGCAGTAATAACTATAATAACTAGCTAGCTATATCTTATTTCATTTTATTTCTATGTTCTCTTCGGATAAACTATTTAGCACAACATAATGTAGTCAATATTTCTAATGCTATAATGGGGAAAAAATAGATGCGACAGTGGGTCTTTATATTGTCTTTTATATTGTACTGCATATATGCATTTGTGATATACTAATTTAGAATATTTTGTCGATAAATATAAATTTTACTGCTTTTTATTTTGAAAATTGCCATATATGCCAAATTTAGATTTCATTATATTTTGTATTTTCCGGTATATTGGTTAGTATATTTTATTGATAAAACCAGTATAATATATACATATAAGGCTAGTTGCCTTAGTTTTATTATAATATAGTAAGTTATAACGTAAGTTTAAGTATAACGTAAGTTTAAGATAATTGATTATTGATAATTTAAATACTGCTGAATACGATGATGATACGATGCTTTACTGCTGATCACGGTTCTGCTCGTACTACTGCTGTTCTCGTACTCCTGCTCTACTCGTACTGCCGCCTGTTCTCGTACTACTTGTTTCTTCTGTCGACTCCGATTTCTGCTCACGCCGGCTACTCGATACTCTTTTACGTTGACCAATCGATATCTGCTCACACCGATATATCGATGTCCGTTCACACCGACTCATCGCCCTTTCCATCTTACATATATTGTACTTCATATAACATTGAATATAATATACCTACATACAAAACAGCTTTTAGTATATTTAAGCATTTTTGGTATATTAAGTTGGTATATTTTATGGACACTACCAGTATTATATATTCAACTTCTCCGTATTTTATGCATAAGTATGTGTATATACCAAATATAGCATTTGGTATATTTCAACATTTGTGGTATATTGATTATTTTATTGATAAAATCAGTATTTTATATTGTACTTCATATAACATTGAATATAATATACCAAACATAGCTTTTGGTATATTAAGTTGGTATATTTTATGGACACTACCAGTATTATATATTCAACTTCATCGTATTTTTATGCATAAGTATGTGTATATACCAAATATAACTTTTGGTATATTTCAACATTTGTGGTATATTGATTTGGTATATATTATTGATAAAAACCAGTATTATATATTGTAGTACATACGATATAACATTGAATATAATATACCAAACATAGCTTTTGGTATATTAAGTTGGTATATTTTAGGGACACTACCAGTATTATATATTCAACTTCATCATATTTTTTATGCTTAAGTACATGTATATACCAAATAAAGCTTTTGGTATATTTCAACAGTTGTGGTATATTAATTTAGTATATTTTATTTATGCAACAACTGGTATATATTTGTAACTACTATTTTGAATACAGTAGTATAGCAAATATAGTTATTGGTATATTTTCATAATTTCTATGTATTAGTTTGGTATTTTTTAAAAAATAATACAGCTTAGGCACTATTTTGCTTTCATTGAAAATGACAATGCGGTAAGTTAAAATCAGCCACGTAATGCATATTAATCCAATCATTTTTCATACTCTTAACTCAGATTTAATATAACAAGCTAATGGGAACCCTTTGTGTATTGACTTATTTTTTATTCTTTTCCACACATGCATAAGACAAAGACTGAAAGATTTCCTGCGAACAGTTGACTTTGGCTTCACACAGCTTAAGTTTCCAGTGTGTCGTGGGCTTGATCAAATCGCATCTAAACGATTTTATTGAATGTGTAGAGAGAGAGAGGAAAACAGGATACGAAAAAGGCGCAATTTACTGCGGAAAACTGTTCATTTAGCTTGTTAGCGTGGCTAAGGCTCGGCTTACGAGCAGCGACAATGCAAATCCTGTTTGTCAACGTCATTAAAATGCCAAGTCAAATGTGATTTCGTCGCTGCTGTGGGTAACCAGTGAAGCAGGCAGTCAGGCAGTCAACCAAGTGAGTCAGTCCGTCAGTCAGTCAGTTAGAGAGTCAGGCAGTGAGGCAGCCAACGAGGCAGGCAACCAACCATTCAGCCAACCAACCAACCAAACGGGCAAGCAAACAAACAAACCAAGCAATGAAATCAAACAACAGCAACATGGGTATTTGCCGGGAGGAGAACAGGAGAAGCCACAGGGGAAGAGTAGAAGAGTGAGAGAGAGTGTGTGTGTGTGAAAGAGAGCGACAGCGGGAGCTTGGCTAAAAGAGCGTCCAGTGGAAATTGACAAAAGCGAAACAAATCAAAAGCTCGAGAGACAATAGGCAACAACAGTAGGAGTATTGTCATTGCATATTGATTGCGAACGAACAGCAGGCAGCTAACCTTACGCCTCAACAGCTGCACTCCCCTCTCACCCCTCTCTAGCACACTCACTTTGCCATGCAACGGTCGCCCAGCAAATCAAATTGATTTGGAAATCCTTTGAAGCAAAATTTGAAAACGACTGCAGCCAAAAAGCGTTGAACGTGTGGCACGAACGAACCAACGATGCCTCAACTCAACGCAACTCAACTCAACTCAGTTGAGTTCATTGTTGCTGCTGTGATTTTGGCCATTGCAATTTTCTAAGCGGCTTAAAGGTGTTCATTCCGAGTCATTGGCTGGACAACTTGCACATACCGCATCCCACATGCCACAAGCCGCACCAGCAGTGGCAGTGGCAGCAAGACATCACAGCTGCCTCATGCAATTTGCAACATTTAAGGCAACACAAAATGCCACAAAACTGCCCACGACAATGGCATGAACACGAACACACACACACACACTGACATACTTTTGGGTTATTCGAACTGACACAAATTTCCATTTATTCATCCAACATCCTTGCATTCATGGCAACAACTCTTTCGTCTACGAGTGCTTATGCTATTGTCCTGTCCCATTCAAGATTCGTAAAACTCAAGCTGATTAACAATCTGCAGCTCTTTGCAATTTTGGTTTACTTCTCCCACTTTCCATCTCAACGTGAACAGATTGCTGGAATTAGACAGAACAAAGAAAACTAAATAAAACAAATATTCAATATTCCAAAATGTAGTAAAAACAATTTCTAAAATTGAAAATATAATTATATATGGTAGAGAAACAAAGTAAAACAAGTAATGAAAATTAAAAATAAATAACTAAAACAATTCAAAATGTAAACTTATTTCGAAAACTGAATTATATTTGTATTATATATACTAATTTTTATTTATTTCAGATTTGAACAGAGTGGAAATATCAAAAATATAATTAAATTAATTACAGAAATGAAACTTAAATTGTAAATATACCTATCTTAAGGTATTTTAATAAATAAAAATAATAAATAATTAATCTTTTACAATATAATTAACATAATTATAAAGCTTTAACTTTGTTTGTATTTTATATTTATCTTTTAACAAAAAATATAAGTATGTATTCAATAACAAAAATATTTACTTTGTAAAGTGTAACATAAATATTTTTATATTTTACCATATACAAAATATTTAATTGTGATAAATACAATAAATTTAATTACAAAATTTAATCTTACATTATAGACATTACATTTTAATATAAATATTTTAATTTTTGTATATGTCAATAAAAAAACTAATACTAAAAATAATTTTATTATATTTTTTAACATTTTTTGTAAACTAAATTATATTTGCATACAAATGTTTTTATTTTGTTCAAGTTGTATTTTAATCATGTCAAATTTTTTCTTTTAATACCATCAAACAAATTCTTTAAAATTCTATTTAACAAACTAAAAAAATAAACATAGTTATTAAAAATAATAAGAAATGAAACTATCATTATTTATCTTTTTACGCCATGAACGAATTTCTAAAATTTTACAAAATTCAACAAAGTAAAAAGCAAAAATAATTCTGACAAATTGTAAACCATTTTCATAATTCTAAAAATTGACAACTAAACAAATAAACAGAAAGTATTTAGTGTTGTTTGAAGACTCTATGAAAGAAAGTTTCCTTTTCTTTTGACAAAATCTGTTTGATTTGTCTAAAATTTTGCTGTCAATCGAGATATTAAAATTGTACACCATTAAAGAACTTATTATTTGAACTGATTCTTAATTCAATTCTGTCATTGCCTACTTCTATTTTTTGTATATACTTCGCTTTTTATGTTTTTAGAGTTAATTGGATTAAGGGTTAAGTAAGTACAAAATTTTTTCATTACAACACGATAAAAGCGTCGTTTAAGTTGGAATCATTACGCAACCACAAACTAAATATTGTTTGGCAAATGAAAGAGTTAAAAAAAAAAACATTCCTGGAGATAGCTTATTAAACCTTTTTTGCAGCACCTCTAACCAAACTTTTTTATGAATACAATTCCATTTTATATCACTTATTTTATGATCTGTGTTGAACCAGCAAAAAATACTCGGATTGCACAAATTCACATAGAGTTAATTTTGTACATACAACTTTTAAAAAGGGGCCGAAAAAACGCAACGCGAAAAAAACTGGCAACAGTTGCGCGATTGTTGCATGCAAAGTTCTCTTCTCTTTTTTTTTTTTTTTTGTTGTTGCGGTCAAGCCAATGCCACACACACGCCTCATATTGAGGTTTAGCAATTTATGGGCACCGAGCAGCTGCTCGGCAATCAGAAAATAAGCAAAAGGACACAGCAGAGCAGAGCAGAGAAGAGCAGACAAAACAATTAGAAAATGTAGCTGGACATTTGTCTAGGGTTTTATTTATTGTTCAAGCCATTAGGCCATATATGGGAGAAAATCTAATCAAGTTGCAAGCTCACTCTCTCTCTATCTCTTTCTCTCTCTGTGTGACCGAGATTGTACGTGCCACATGTTGTTCTCTGTGTCACTTCGAACAATAAAATGCATTTTCAGTCTGTGTGCATTGAGTGCTTATGCTTCAATCAATGGAAATAATTCAAAATCTGAATATACTACAAAAAAAAATATATATATCGACCGTAAGAATTCGTCTCTCTCTCTCTCTTTCTCTCTCTCGCTCCCTCTCTTATGTATAGTCGCATTTATTTAAACCTCAATCTCAGTGTCTCCATGGACATAAGTTAAGCCGATTAAATGCCGACAATTTGTTTGATGTTTAAGACGCACCAAAAGAATGCTCGACTATGCGCTACGTTATTCGTTCGTTCAACTAGTCAATCAATTTAAACAACAACAACTTATTTTAAAACTTGGCTTTACATTTATTATTCATATTCTATCAATTTCGTTGTCGCCTCTGCTGACTACATGGTATGAAAAGAGCTTGTGTAAAGCCAAAGATAATGTCCTTATATTTCTTCTTGCTAGTAATGGCAAATAAAAATATCTTTCGACACAAACTAAAGTAGATAGAATATGAAGGTTAAATAAAGAAAATAAACCTCAATGGAAGCATGATAGAATTAAAGTGTAATACAAATATTTACATTCTTTATACTTTTACGAATTAAATATTATTAAATTTTATATTGAATATGCCAGGTAATTGTAAATAATAAACTAATAAGGAAGCACAAGCGGTCACATGACATAATAAAATTAAAGTGAATATATAAAGTTCAATACAAATATTTGTATTTTTTGATTCCTTCAAATTTGCTATCAGATGCAAATTTTAGAACTTATTTAAGAAGTGCATTTATATTAAAAAAAAAAAATGACCACTGCAATCGAGCTAAGCTGTTGGTATATTTTTGTATAATTTGGTATATTTCGAAGTTAATGGTATATTTTTAAAGTACTATCATAAAGATTATCCAAAACTACCCTTTAATATATTTTAGTATTTTTGTGGTGTATTTGTGGTATAATTTTAGTAATTTTGCAGTATTTTTGTGTATCTGTATAAAATAGTTTTATCGGAAATGACTGAAAATTTGGTATATTTTGTACTGTATGGTATATTTTTACTTTATCAATATACCAAATATTAAATAACGATTAAATAAACCAATGAAGGAAGCATAAAAATGTCACATAATTTGACAAAATTGAAAGGCAAATTAAATAAAAAACAAATCGATAGTCAGAAATTGTGAGAGTAATTAAAAATATGCGTAGAAAAAATGGCACTTCTGCATAATTTACAACTGCATAACCGTAGATCGTAGTTCATTTTGTATCGCAACATCTGTTTCGAATCTAGGTGCAAAATATATTTGCAATCATAAATAACAATATTGATTAAGTACCTTCAACACACATAGTATAACATATGTATGTATATTGAATGCGGTAGATCGAAATAAATTTCAGTAGAGCTATGAACGAGGGTTGCATCAAAAGAATGGGAAATAAATTAATGAAATTAAAATGGATATTTTAATAAATGTTGCCAATTAAATTTCGTGTCAAAGAACTGAATATTTTAATAGAAAAACTTGTGCACTCGAAGTGGCTTCTGATGTAAAAGTCGTTGCAATTATGAAGTTACAAACTCCCTCTCTCTCTCTCTTTCGCTCTCTTTGGGTAGTGTTACATGTTGCATATTGTTTTTGCCTCGAAATGATTTAAGCAGCTTACGCAGCTTTTTGTCAAACATTTTGCAAAACATTGCAACACACATTGAAAGCACATTGAATGGCAGCAGCACATCAATTTTATGCAACATACAAAAACTGTCGAGTCAAAGGCCACAGAGAGAAAAATGTTTTCAAAGTATGCAAACTAATTAGTGAGCATTTAAATGGTCGAAAGAGAAAGAGGGAAGGGAGACGGGGGACGAGGGACGGGGGACAGGTGAGGGCTTTTTCCAATGCAAAATGATTCAATATTATAATTATTTGTGTGCTTTACAAGACGTGTAAAACAAGCAGTGGTTGTGAGTGCTTCAACGACTGCTGCGATTGCTCGAGTGGCAAATGGAGGTGGAAGAGATGGGAGGAGGAAGCTGTCGAAATTGAGTGTAAATGTCGCGGCAACTTATGCCACACACGTATACGCACTTGCTTAATATTGCGGCAAGATATGCTGGCGTAGCCGGAGCCGCAAAACCGACAACGACAACGACAAAGACAAAGACAAGGCAGAGTGTAGAGCTACGACGACACGGCGGGGAGACACTCATCCACTTGCCACAAGTCAGCAGCAGGCGCAGCAGGAGCACACATACATTGATGCTGCAGGCTGCCACACACACACACACATAGAGAGATGCTGCCCCCCCTCGCTGCCTTCGTTCTTGTACCGCTTGCCACATCTGGCGCTGTCGTGAAGGTGTCGTGTTGAACATGTTAGGTGTCTTGTCGCTTATCATGTTAAGTGGGTGCACCCAACGTCTACGTGCCTCGCATGGCGACTCGTCTTCTGCCTGTCTATGGTAATTTTCATAGCAAAATATGTAAAATTTACAGACACTGAGACAGACAGTCGGACGGAGACGGAGAGAAAAAGTAAAGCAACTGTAGAAATTAGCAAGTGACAAACGTAAAAGGTAAAAACGTAAAACGGCAACAACATTTGCCACTCGTCGTCATCGTCGTCGTCGTCGTCGTCGTCGTCGTCCTGCCACTTGGCCTACTCCTGCCAGGCTAATTTCCTTTTAAAGTGTTGCGACTCTTCGCGTTCGCACTCGCACTCGCACTTGCGCGTCTTGTTGAAGCTGCTGCCAGGACAAGCTCATTTGCACCTCATTAAATGCTGCCACTCGACCTGATGACGACGCTAAATCAGCGCCCCACACACACACACATACACACACACATACAGCATATTCTCCCCTTTTCTTCTTTTTTTTTCTTCTTCTTTTCAACGATTGTCTGCACAAGTACGCGTAGTTACAAGAACAGAAAAAAATACGAATGACTGGCGCTGTCTTAGCATCAAGGAAATCGTAGACAAGACTTCAACAGATTCGCTTCACCGGGCTCATCTTTTCGCCTAATCAAGTATGCGACGCACTTGCGGAAATATTTTATCCTTACTCGCAACTGGATTCCATTTGGCAGAGATTACTTGTGATTATCCAACAAAAACAAAAAACACATTTACTTCAAAAATATGCAATATTTTAATAACTAAATCAATTATGTTTCGACTACATAAAAATTATCTAGAAAATTTGCATAGAAATCTGCTAGTATAAAAACTACTCTTTGTCATATACAACAATTGACATATTTTGATACAATTTTCACAAATAAAAACAAACAAAATTAAAAATTCGAATGTGAACTAGCAACTCTAAATTTGTGAAATCGTGTTGAGAAACTATTTATTTGGTAATGTTGAACAATTTAAAAACAAAATAGGAAATTTGAGACAACATAACATAGTATTGACAGAGTGAGCTGCTGGTAATGAGTTGGCTTGGACCTTTCTGAATCGTGTTTAAGAACTTTCTTTTACAAATTGAATCAATTTGTTAATTAGGCACAGATTTGGAACAAAACTAGAAATACGAATGTAAGCTAATAATTCAGAATTTATTATGATTTATGAGTTAAGACAATTAACACAAAAATGTAAAATATTACTTATAGGCATGTATTAACAGAGTAAGCTGCTGGTAATCATTTGGTTTCATGTATTTTGAATTGTAATTAGCAATTATATTTACAAATTGCAGCTATTTGTTAATGAGGTACAACTTTTGAAGAAATTGGAAATTTTAATGTAAACTAGCAACTCTGAATTTATGAGAATTAAGGTCTTAAATCATTTAAGACAAAAATTGTGAAATGTAACTCAGAAGCAAGCCAAGCAATATACATAAATTATTAAGCACTTTAGCACTTTTCTTTATTGATGCCACACACTGTCAGATCACAGCACTAACTTCAGAGAGATACACGTGTAACGGGAGAATCCTTCCGATATACTATAGATGCGATGCAATTTCCAACACTTGATGCATACTGCTATTTCCAAAACATACAGATATTCACAGATGACAGACAGAGGGTTGACATAGTAAGCTGTTGGTAATCATTTGGTTATGGACTTTCTCGATCTAGTTTAGAAACTATTGCAACTTGTTGTTAATGAGGAAAGAGTATTTTGTATATACGACATATTTAGATGTAATACTAATAATTAATATTTAGACTATTGAATTATTTGTAGATTATGAGTAAAGAAAATAATTAAAGGAAGTTCCTTTTAGGACCGCAAATTAGAGAAAAGCTTTTAACAAATGTGTTCTGAATAAAACCAGGACATTTCATCCGTTAAAAAAACAAGTAGTAAAGTGGAAAAATAATTCTCAATGATGCATCATCAGAACAATGCTGCAACTTTTAACTAATGATTGCAGCAAGTAATATGGTATATAAAATAATAATTAGAAGTGGGACGCGGAGGAAAATGAATATTGTCCGTTGAGCTCGAATCGTGGCTGATTAACCGCAGATGTTGCAGTTTTCTCTCACGGTAAATTGCTGTAAATATGACATTGTTGCTATTGCAGTGCTCGTTGTTGTTGTTGTTGTTGCAGCTACTTATCCGCATTGGCAATTGGCGTCATTTGCCATCAGGTTGATTGACTGGCTGCTGTTGCTGCTGCTGCCGTCGATGCCGCCTCCAAGCACTGATGTGGCAAGTGTAACCTGTGCGCTGCTCTGCAGTTGTTACGTTGTTGCAGCACTTCTCGCCCCTCACCCCTCATCGACCAATTGACAGTTGCAATTAATGCGGCGTGCAGTTTTTGCTGCTGCACTTGGCAAAGATGCAACCAGCATCGAGGCAGTCGTTGTCGTTGTCGTTGTCGATGTCGATGTTGTCGCACTGCGCTGCTAATTGGCATGCATCAATGCATCGATGACGTTTATTAGCAGCACTCAGACATGCACACACACACTCCTCCCCTGGTAAATGTGATCCCAGCAGCTCCGGATCACGTTCTCTCTCCTCCTCCCCCTCCCCCTCCGCTGCAGTTGCAGTTTGCAGTTCGCGGTGTCACTGATGACATTATTGTGTGCGCCGTGCGGCAAATTAACTTAATTTGATTTAATGACTCTGCACAGACTCTGCAATAAGGGCTGCCAAATGGTTTTTATATCAATCGCAGTAACTGCACTAAGTGCTGCCAACTCGCGTGCATACTCAATTGAGATGACAACTCAACTGATGCGATAGTTGAGCTCATCACGCCAATTTCAAATTAAAATCGAGGATGTGCCAAAAATAAAGTTTATTGTACAAATTTTTTGTGAAAACTATTTCAATTTATTTTGTACAAATTCAAAGAACTGCCAACTTTGTTAAACAAAATGTTACATTAACTTACACACTCAAAGCAATTCATAAAGAGTGTAAATAATGTGCTGCCAGAGCTACGAAAAGGCCTACCAAATGGTTTTTACATCAATCGCAGTAACTGCACTAAGTGCTGCCAACTCGCGTGCATACTCAATTGAGATGACAGCTCCACTGATGCGATAGTTGAGCTCATCACGCCAATTGCAATGTGATGTGACCAGATGCAAATCTACTATGAGTTAAAAATAAAGCTTATTTTACAAATTTGGGTGAAAATTATTTGAATTTGATATGCACACAAATTATTACACTTTTTAAAAGAGATGCCAACTTTCATTAAACAAAATGTTCCATTAAATAACACACAATCAAAGCAATTAATAAAAAATATAAATAATGTGTGCTAGAGCTCCAAAAAGGGCTGCCGAATAGTTATTATATCTGGTCAAATCAGATGAACTCAGCTATAACACCACTGGAGTTGTCATCTCAATTGAGTTAGCAGCATTTAGTTGAACTCCTCACGCCACTTACAATGCGATGTTCCAAAGATAAAGTTTGCTTTCCAAATTGGAGTCAAAAGTCTTGGTATTTGTTTTGCTTACCAATTTATTACCGTATTTAAAAGAGCTGTCAACTTTCTTAAATAATGAAGTATTTAGTTTATTTTTATTCAATCGAGCTGCCAACTTTCTTAAACCAAATGTAACATTAAACTAGTCAACGCAATTCATAAAGAATATAAATAATGTGCTGCCAAGCTGTTGACGTGAAATATAAAAAAACAAAAAAAAACCGCGCTCAATTGAGCTAACGTCTTAATAATGAAGTTGTAAATGTCGTTAGTCTATCAAATCTACGAAAAAGTGCTGCCAACTTGCTGGCAAAGCAAAAAGCGAGAAAATCTCTCAATTTCTTAACGATTGAGGTTATGGCGCACAAAAACATTAAACTAAAATCACCAACAACAAAAACAATTGCAAATCTAAAGAAAAACTAAAAAGAAAAAGATAATAATAGAGATAGAGAGAAAACGTCAAGCAATAGATCAAAGTTTTGCGCAGACTGCGATGATGCAATTCGCATTGTGCAAGCTGAGGCAAAAGGAACATCCATCAGCAAATCATTGACCATCAACGAGTTATTGTCCAGCCGACGCTTGTATCCTTTACGCCACGCTTTAAGTGTCCTCCTTGTCCATAAAGCGAGAGAGAATGAGAGAGAGAGAAAAAAACTAGAAGAAAAGGCAGAAGCAAGGCAACCAAGTTTCAAAAGCAAATTTCCCCGAGGATGCGACGACGACGACGACGAGAGCTCCAACACGCTGTAGTAGCTGAATGTTCAGATGACTCTTGCTGCCGCCTCTCAGCTTTAGCTAGCAGCACCATCAACAGCAGCAGCAGCAACTCCGTCTCCAGCGCTCAGTTGGCTGTTTGGCTGGCTATAAGCGTCATCGGAATTCCCCAAAGCCATTAAGCGAAAATGTATGCAACACCCAGCCAAAAAACGAGCGAAATAACTGAAAAATGTCAGACACAGTGCCACGGGGGCTACTCATGTTCCATCCCATCCCCATCCCCATCCTCAGCCTCGTTCTGCTTTCAGTGCCATCTTCGTCTTGGCAACACTTCATTAGCAAAACGTTAAGAGCAAAGTCATCGAGCAAGGGCTTCGGCTGCTTTGGCTGCCTTGGCCAACAATAATTTAATTTTGCAACACTATTGGCTGCCTTGAACTAAAAAGTAATTTCATTGATTACACCGAACGCGAGACCGAAAGAGAGAGAGAGAGAGAGAGAGAGTTGCAAGCAAAGCTGTAATGGATAACAAGCTATGGAGCCGGAGCAGAAATCGTGCAACGACACAAACCACTTGAGAGATGTACTGACTCTGCAGCTCAACTCAACTCAGCTACAACTTGTGGTTTAAATGCTTTCATTTCATGCCAAATGTTGCAATACCACGCCCCGCCCCGTCCCCTTCAATCGCAATCACAATTGCAAACGCAATCGATTTGCAAGTCTTCAAAAAAAATAAAAATGTCGCGGCATTAAAGTTCAAGTTTTCATTTCTCATAGTTGCTTTGGTTTGCAATCTGGGATATTTTGTACTTTATGGTATATTTTCAATATAGCAGTATTTTAATACGCCAAATGCAGCCTTAGGTATATTTTAGTACTTTTTTGGTATATTAATTTAGTACTTTTTAAACAGAGTGTCCCATCATAGATTGGTATATTTTAAGTATATCAGTATTTTACTACATCAAATGTAACTCAAGGTATACATATTTTAGGATTTTTTGTTGGTATATTCATTTGATATATTTCAATAATAATATCGCATTACCATAGTATATTTTGATCATATCAGTATTTCAACACATCAAATGAAGCCCAAAGTATATTTTAGTATTTTTTTGTATATTTATTTGGTACATTTTAAGTATAGTGTTGCATAATCATAACACGAGTTGGTATATTTTGAATATAGCAGTATTTTAATACGGCAAATGCAGCCTTAGGTATATTTTAGTACTTTTTTGGTATATTAATTTGGTACTTTTTAAACATCATAGATTGGTATATTTTAAATATATTAGTATTTTAATACACCAAATGTAACTCATTGTATATTTTAGTATTTTTCTGGTATATTCATTCATATTCATAGTTTATTTTGATCATATCAGTATTTCAACACATCAAATGTAGCCCAAAGTATATTTTATTATTTTTTTGTATATTTATTTGGTACATTTTAAGTATAGTGTTGCATTATAACATGAGTTATTTTGAGTATAGCAGCGTATTTATACACCAAATGCAGCCTAAGGTACTAAGTACTATTTTTGGTATATTTATTTTTTACATTTTTGTATTTTAACGCTCTGTCAGCAGGAAATACATGTCACAAGCAGAAAAAATACAACTTCGACACTATAAAGTATATTTGTATTTATATTCTTGATCAGTGCTAATATCTTTGTTTCTTACAACACTTGGTATAGCAATATACTAATTATCCATTTCCATATATTTCAGAATTGTTGCTTTAATAAGAACCAAATCGACTGTAATCTAGCTTGTTTTTATTATGTTTGTAATTATGTATTCATTATGTTCCCACGTTAAAACTCAGCGGTTGTTTATATAATACATACTTGGTATCTTGTCCACTGTGTAAAGAACTGTTTAAGGCAATCAAAATGCTACGCGCCTAACGCAATCGAAAATAAATGATTTGATCAATGACTATGCCAATGATGAGCGTACAGTTAAATTCAGTTCAGTTCAGAGTTGAGTTGAGTTGAGTTAAGGCAAGAACATTTCCCTCAAACTGACAAAGCAAGCGTTTTAATGGCTCTGTTGCCATGGGATTGCCATTTTCGTTTAGCGAAAGAACCCGAAGCCGAAGCCGTGGCGAAGCACTCGAAAATTGGGTGTAGCATTGATGATAAGGCCATTTCGAAGTGGGAATGGGAATCGGAATGGGAATGGGAACGGGAATGGAGAGAGGAATGGGAATGGATTCCGTGTCGTGGCCCGTAAGTGTTAGGTGCTAAAAGCGAAAATTAACTTATCAAACATACATTACAAGCCCAAAGTTAACATTAACAGCATTAACATGAACACGCAGCAATGCGGCCCCCAAAGCAACCCCCCAACCCCTCGACACTTTACACCTCCATCTTATATTGCTGCTGCTGCTCAGTTGTTCAGTTGCTCAGTTGCTCATGTCGATTCAGTTGGGTTCGAATGCTTCAAGCTTTCCTAATGGCACAAAACGTTCACGCGAATTCCCCGAACAATTGAAAGTTGCGGCAAACTATGTGTAGAGCTCGCTTTTGGGCACGCACACACACACACACACACACACAGACAGCCACACAGACATGTAGAATATTCAGCTGCGACTGTCTGACTTGGGGGCTATTGGAAGAGTGCCGCTTGGGGCAACGTTGCCATTGATTGAGTTGCGTTGCATTTGCCAGCCATGTAGGCGGCCCAAATTTGTCAGCCAGCCACGCCTCGTTTTGTGTCTGGCTGGTGTCGAAATAAATGATTAAATGCCAGGACTAACAATAACTCTAAGTGCCATCTCTTTGCTCCCTGGCTCCCTGCTCCCTTTTGCCAGCATTCGCCAAGTTGGCGAAATTATTGGAAAACTCATTAATAAGCAAACGCGATAAATGCCATAATGCGAACGCAGCACAAAATGCGTAACACACACACACACACACACACACATGGACGTACTGCGGCGTTTAATTGCACACACACACACTAAAACATCGTCCATTGCCCCACTGCGTTTAGCTGCATGAATAATTGCAAAAGTCATCATCATCGGCTGCCTGGTTGCTGCCACAATTTAGCAAAATGCTGTTGCCACATTCACGAAAATCTGCAACAAGCCGCAAAGCAGCCGCGCGTCGCTCGACATGAATCTGAATCAGAATCTGAATCTGGAAATATGAATGCGACTGCAAATGCAAATGAGAATGCGAATAAAGGTTGCTCAGGTCACGCGACATCAGCTAAATATGTTATACGCTCTGCTCTAAAAGGCAAATTGACAAACTGCAATTAGATTGCAACTCACAATTGAAGCTTTTATTTGTAGATTTCTTTTTTTTTAATGAAAATAAGTATTTTTTATTATTATATTACAAATTAATTAAAAACACAACTTAAATTTACTAGCACTAGCTGCTTTGGCCTTTGGTTAGGAAAAAATGTGCTTAAATTACTAACAAAAGAATTCTTAATATCATTTTTAAAGATTATTCCATGACGAAATTTGTCCCGTGCGAATCTTTTTACAGTGCAGTGAAAATAACATAAACTGAAACAATTTAAAAAAAAAAAGAATGTTATTCTTAAAGCTCTAGATAAGCACTATATTTAGAGCTAAGATTGATTTTAGGAACTTGATCTGTTTTCCGATAAAATATATAATTTCGTTGATTTTTTGGTTTTGCGTACGAATTGGCTAATTTTTGCAATTATCACAACAGAAAACAAAACAGAAAAAAAATAAACTTTTCTTATTTTCAAAATTTTTTCTGTTTATGTTATTTTCAAGTCTCGCACGGGACAAATTCCGTTTTGGAATTACCCATATATATTGCAATTTCTATGTTAATGGTTTTTATGTGGTTATAACTTTGGTAAACGGGCTATAATAACGATAGTATAAGGTACATTAAAGGATGAAATTGTGAGCGGTATTAATGAACTATTGTCGCCTCTGCATTGATAATCGAAAATGTCTACAGATCTGCAAAACTACAAGACATTGCCAAGGTAAGCTATTGGTAATAAGTTGTCAATCGATTCATGTGAAAAAGACAATGCCAAAAAGATTAAAGATCAAAGATTGCCCAGGGTTTTTTTGATGAACTGTTAAGCAACTGTTACTTAACAGTTGTGCAGAAAGGCAACCCATTTGGCAGAACAAACTGCTGTTAGTAGTTGATTTAGGTATGTGACTAAAAAAAGACAATGCCAAAAATTTGCGAATATGTATAAAAATTGCAAGTCATTCTGTCTGACTAGGCGGCGGACCGACAAATTAATGTGGGCGGATCAGCTAAGTGGGCGTGGTTAGACCGGAGAGCTTCACAAAGATTGCGCAGCTTGCTTAGGATGCTTCTGCAGATCTATTACTCAACAGTTGTGCAGAACTGAAAACTATGTTATTACAATGCATTTACAGAGTAATTAACATATGTTAGCTGGCAAGCAAGTGACTGAAAAAGTGATTGCCAAAAATTTGCATGAATGTTCGTCATATTCTGTGGATGTGCTTGACTAGGCGGCGGACCGAGATAATAGTGAAGGCGGATGTCTTTAGTGGGCGTGGTTAGGCAGATGAGCTTCACAAAGATTGCTCAGCTTACTTAGGGTACTTTTGATGAACTGCTAAGCAACTGTTAATCAACAGTTCAGCAGAAGTACAAGACATTTCGTAGAGCAAGCTGCTGTTAGTAGTTAATTAAGGTATGTGACCAAAAAAATACAATGCCAAAAATTTGTGAATATATACAAAATTTGCAAGTCATTCTGTTTGACTAGGCGGCGGACCAAGAAATTAGTAGCTAAGTGGGCGTGGTCGAGCAGGCAAACTACACAAAGATTGCCTTGGGTACTTTTGATGAACTGTTACTCAACTGTTGAGCAGAACTGCGCTAGGCTTCGACACAGTCAGTTGCTTATATGATTTCATATGATATGTGAGACATAGAAATTTTTAAATTTTTAAAAAAACTTCATCTTTGCTTTTTTCAGCTTTTAATGTAATAATAGAATGGAATTCTGTTCTGATCTATTCGTTTTACAAATTTCACAATATTTTGACATCATATTTTGATAATAATTGAATTAAATATATAACTAGATTTCGTTGTTTTTTTTCGCACTGAAGAATTTAGCAAAAACCATATGCGTATATCAGCACATACAGTTGAGATCTTTGAAATATTCGTCCTATGCGTTTAAAATTGAAAAATTCATTTCGTGGAGCCAAATCAAAAACTGATATATAGACAACAGAATAATAGACAAAGTCTAATTGGTTTCTGTATGTTCCATTTTGCAAAAGCAATGTAAAAACGATCAACTAATATAGTTGAATATACATATGTATATAAAATAAACTTTATTTAATCTTATTCTGTTGCACTGCCATTTTAAAGAACACAGCTGTAATTACATATAAAAGCGAAAATGTTAATGATAAAAATGCAGAGCAGAATTCATGCAAAAGTATCAAGTGAAAAACACTTTAAGAAGTAGCATTCAAGTGTCAATGAAATAGTACTAAAACAGGATTAAATTTAAATAGTTTATATCTTTACGTTTTATTCGCCAATCATTTCCAGTTTTACAATGTTTTTCTCAGCCTAAGCTTGGCATATTTTCATAGTTGAAACTTCTTTTGCAAAGTGATTTAAGCAATGCTCAATGCTTGGCTCCAAGAGGGAATTAAATTGAAGCAGTGGAAAGCTGCTATCAGTTGTTTAAATAATAAACAAGTGAAATACATAGAGAGAGAGAGAGAGAGAAAGAGAGAAAGAGAGTACTACTACTAGAGGTGCTTCGCATAGATTACCTTGTTGAATGAGTTACTTAAAATGTATTAAAGCTGTAAGCTGCCAACGACGACGACGACGACGACGACGCACTAAAAATCAATGTTTGCCGTTTTGCACTTAATTTTGAAAGCGCTTTAAGATGCCATTGGCAGAGTCGACATCAGTTGTCTGATGGTCTACTACGACTCGCAACGATTTGAACAAAAGCCGCAGGCGGTTTTACTAGCCTCAGACTCTCGACTTTCGCAGAGGCCAAGGCATTTGCTGCTTTATATTTTTTGGCATCTCTCGCTTCCTATTTTTTTGCTCCTCCTTTCCTTTCTGTGTGCTGTATGCTATAGTAAATTTTGTAGCTACCTTCGGCCTGTGGGTGCATTGCATTTTAGTCACGTACAAACACGAAAGTTATCGAAGATTTAAGCGCACGTACATGATGTTGCTGCCTAGAAAAGAAAACGCTCAGACAGACACGAGAGACAGTCCCAAGATGAAAGCGAAAGAGATGGGGAAGAGAGAAGGGGGGGAGAAAAACCAAAAGTCGTCATCAAATGCCGTGAGTTATTGTAAAATTCCAGTTACGTTTTTGGTTGTTCGTGTGCACGTCGAAAGTCGAAGTCGAAGTCGAAGTCAACAACGACAACGACAACGATTACGACAAACGGCAACGACAACGACAACACTGCCAAGTGCTTGTCAAATTGAAATTAAAAGCCAAATGCTTCAAGTCGAGTTCAAGCGGTTTAGGCCAGCTCGAAAATCGACAACAACAACAAAAAGGAAAAAGAAACCATAGACACATCCTTTTTACAAAATCAATAAAACCAAATAAAATACGAGAGGATGCTGGCACGTAACAACACACAGAGCGATATAGATATATAGTAGATGTAGATATAGAGATGGAGATGGTGAGCATAACTTTTGCTCTGATTCGCGTAGCCGTAGCAAAAGTTGGCAGCAGTGACCAGACCACATGACCACCAGAGTTGGCAATAACCAGCAGCAGAAGCTTCTCTCTCTCTCTCTCTATCTCTATCTCTCTCTTTATCCCCCAGACGAACCACATTTGGGTTCTGGTCTGTCTGGTGATATTTTGCGGTTGTCTGTGCGGTCGCGTGACCTTTTGCCAAGCTACCAAATCGAATGGGGACTTGCAACTTTCACTAAGCGTACGTCTACGCTCACAACAACAGCTGCTGCTCAGTTCAAGAGAGGTAAGCACACACACACACTTACACACACACACACTTGTGTACACTCACAGTTAAAGTCGAGGGTCATGTCGTTCGTTTAGCTGTCTCTCTAGTTTTGCTAGTCGAACGCAACGTTCAGCAGCTCGCACCAAAGCACCACTAAAAGTGTCCTCTACTCTGTTTTTTTTTTTTTTGTTTCTCAGCTCATTTGGGTGACACTTTTTATTCCATTTTATTGGCAGCCACCGCACGTGGGTTGAGTTCTCAGGGAGACAAACAACAACAACAACAACTTTGTTCACTATTGTGAACTTAATCGGACAGCATTCAATTTGGCGCTAAATGTGTTTTGTCTGCATTCGAGTGCTGCAAAAGTGTCGAGCACAGTTTTTAAATAAGAATTCAACTCAACTACTGAGCACAATATGTTTTTATACCCGCTACCCATAGGGTAGAAGGGTATTATAACTTTGTGCCGACAGGAAATGTATGTAACAGGTAGAAGAAGGCATCTCCGATCCTATAAAGTATATATATTCTTGATCAGCATCAACAGCCGAGACGATCTAACCATGTCCGTCTGTCTGTCTGTCCGACGGTCCGTCTGTCCGTCTGTGTGTCTGTCCGTCCGTCCGTCCGTATGAACACCTAGATCTCAGAGACTACGAGAGATAGAGCTATAATTTTTTTTCGACAGCATTTGTTATGTTTGTTTCAAATTTTTGCCACGCCCCCTTCCGCCCCCGCAAATCAAAAAAATCGAATAACAAGCGTAATTTTAAAGCTAAAGCTGCGTATATACAATAATTACTATAGTAGTTATGATTCCTGAAAATTTGGTTGCGATCAGATAAAAATTAAAGATATTAAAGAAATACTTTTGTATGGGCAAAAACGCCTACTTACTAGGGGTCTGAGTTGCTTTGGCTGACAATCTGGTATATTGAGCCGTCTATGCCATATTTTGAATGCGGTACTATATCGATATACCACATATACCATTTGGTATATTTTTAGTATTTTTGTAGTATATTTGGTATATTTTGAGAAAATATCGCAAAATATATTTCTTTTATTCAAAATGGGTAGCGGGTATCCCACAGTCGAGTACACTCGACTGTAGCTTTCTTACTTGTTTTTACTTACAGTACTAACAGTAACATTTATATTGGACTAAGCTCAGTTATTTATTTTTGAATTAAAAGTTGTTTCACTCATTGTTTCACTTATTACTACAACATTTGAAATATTGTTGATTAATTACTTCAAAGTAGTTTTCCAATTTATATGGAACTAAACTCAGTAATTTTAGCTTTAAATTAAAAGTTGTTTCATTAATTCATATAATACAATTTTCAATCTTCTTTTTTATTGATTTGCCATTTAATTCACTTTTTATATAATTTTTTTGTTAAGCTGCATTTGCATACATCTTATTCTATAACAATGTATTTTGAATTTAAAGTGATTTCATTAATTCATATATAGAATTGGCAAACAATTCTTAAAGGAAAACATTTCAATTCAAAATAAAATTCAAAATTTACAGTTGACTTGGTAAAATTGTCTAATTTCTTCTATTTCTAATGTTTCACTTAACATATCAAGAAAGTTGTCTACAAAGAAAATATTTAATATCACTTTATATACAATAATTTGAATTCTAGATTATAAGGCAATTTAGTTGAAGAATTAATAAAGATTTGCATCTTATTTTTATTTTCATTTTCATATTGGTCACACGAAATGTTAATCGAGTTATTTGGGCTATCTTTAGTTGATGCGCCACAAAACGCCTCAAGCAAGCAAATTAGCATATTTTACAAACTAGATGTTGCTATCTGCCTCAACGAGCAACAATGGCCGTGGGAGATGTGCATTAAATTGTTAAAAAAAAAAGAGAATATATATATATATACATATATAGCTAACAAGAAAAAGATAGACAGAGAGGGAGATAGAGTGACGACAATAATTGCGAAGAAAAAATTCAAGTTGCGCCCGTAAGTAGGCAACACTTGGCAGTCGAGCAGCAAGTTGAAGTTGCTGACTTGTGTGTGTGTGTGTGGCAAGTGTGGCAAGTGTTGCAAGTGCTGTTGCTGTTTCGTTGCCATATGTTGCAGGCCACAAAACCAGGCTGCACAGCTTCTACAGCTGTATCTGCCGTCTGCCGTATGTTTAACCATGGCCAAGCCATTAAAAGCGTCTTAGTTGCACCAAAAGCAAAACCATTGAAGATGCCTCCAAGCATTTGGCTTAGGCAGAAAACATGCCACCTTCCCCCCTCTCACTGCCACCATGTAGCATCCACATATATGTATGTATGTGTGTGTGTGTGCTGCTGCTGTTGACATCTGTGCGTAGGAGTCGCCTGCGGCCAATGGCAATGCAATGACAAATAGGCGACAAAACGAAATGAGAAATATGCTGGCATTTTGCAGCTAGCAGCTACATAGCAGCGTTGCAGGCAACAGCGTTGACTGCGGCAGCAGGCAGCAGCAGCCAGGCAACAGCAACCAGCAGCAGTTGAGATTAGAAAAGCATTTGTTGAAATCAAAAAGCCAGAGACATGCCAGCCGGACAGCTTCTCTATGCGTCATGACAGCAAAGAAAGAGAGACAGATGCGCAAAAACAAAAAAAGCAACACGAAAAAAAAACTACTACAGAGGCAGGCAACAAAGTCCCTGTTGCAATGCAGCTAAGGACAATACGCAGCAATATTAAAACAAGTAAGAAAGCTACAGTCGAGTGTGCTCGACTGTGAAATACCCGCTACCCATTTTGAATGAAAGCAAAATATTACGGTAATAATCTCAAAATATTAAAAATAAATATGCATGTATTTTCGATCGGGATTTGAACTCGAGCTCCACCGACCGGGTGGTTAAAAAAAAAAAAAGTTTGTACTTCGAGCGGGTTCGAACCCGGGCACCACAACATGCGCGGCTTGCACTCTACCACCTGAGCTATCGCATTGCTTAAGAACCCCTATGCATACAGATACAAATATAGAGGCGAGCATGTATACGTATACGCATACATACAACACATACATAGAAAGCGTTTTTGCCCATACAAAACTATTTCTTTAATAACTTCTACAATTTTTATCTGATCGCAACCAAATTTTCAGCAATCATAAATGCTATAGTTATTATTGTATATACCAAAATTCGTAATTCTAGCTTTACAATTACGCTTGTTATTCGATTTTTTTGATTTGCGGGGGCGGAAGTGGGCGTGGCAAAAATTTGAAACAAACTTGATCTGCGTGCAAACATAACAAATGCTGTCGAAAAAAAATTATAGCTCTATCTTTTATAGTCTCTGAGATCTAGGTGTTCATACGGACAGACGGACAGACGGACGGACGGACAGACGGACATGGCTATATCGTCTCGGCTGTTGACGCTGATCAAGAATATATATACTTTATAGGGTCGGAGATGCCTCCTTCTACCTGTTACATACATTTCCTGCCGGCACAAAGTTATAATACCCTTCTACCCTATGGGTAGCGGGTATAAACAAGCAGCACATCAAGTAAACAGCGTGCAACTAAGTGATACCCTAGAAATTAAAAATATTTTTGTAACACAATTTGGTAAACTCAATTTCAATTTGTCACTTTGTTAGGAAAAAACTGTAACTTGCAAGTGTGAAGTGCAGAAACGATTGCAAATACATGTAACGGAGGTGGAGGCTAGTCGATAGACCCTATCAATATCGGTTGGCATTAGCAAGTCGATAGGCAGTAAGTAGTCAGCTGGAGGCAGTATTATTTATTATTTATCGATATGTGAGTGTCGTAGCAATGAGCTATACACAATATACTAAAAACTACGAAAGTCATTTTGCGGCTGCGGTATTTACTTATCGATACTCGATCATCTGACTACGATCAACAAAAAGCAATTAAAAAATATCCAAAACAGCATAAATTTGATAATGTTTGAAATCATTTTCCAAAACACAAAACAAACAGACAGCAAGCATACCCTGTAAAATAACACATTTCATCCCGATGACAAGTTTTGCCGAAAGAAATTGTTAACCAAATCTGTGCTGTAGTTTATGGTTGCATCGCAAAAGTCTCTTCGAGTCCATCAATCAAACGCCCCTTGAGCCAACAAATGAACGCAGGGTATCGATACAAAAAAGGGGGAAAAAAAAGAAAATGCAATGCCGAGAGCAGACAAAGGTCACATGTGTGAAGATATAATGCCCTACAACGCCTTCTACTTCTTTCGACAGCAGAACACAATCGGAGACGAAGGCTGCGATGGCCATATGGACAGAAGAGAAGAGAGAGAGAGAGAGAGAGAGACAGATATAGATATATAGAGATGAAACGGGCTTTATCAAGGGCCTGGGCCAAGTTTCAATTAGTGCTGCAAACTAAATTAAGCTATAACTGTATTTTTTTTTTGCTTTGCCTTTTTTGCTTTTCGTGTTTGTTCTTCGGCATCATCTAGGCCATGTTCTTCGTCTGCTTCGTCTGCCAAGGCAACGCATAAATAACAACAAAGGCAAGGCAAATGCCAAGCCAGCCGCCCATCGGAATTGCAAATTGCAGGAGGCCAAAGTGCAATAAAAGAAGCAACAAAACTATGCTCATGTCTCTCTATCTCTCTCTCTCGCTCTCTCTCTCTCTCTCTCTCTCTCTCTCTCTCTCTCTCTTGCAATACACGAACTTTCGAATGCTCTAAATGGTCACATTAAATCAATTAAATTCAATTGCTCACACACACACACATACACACACATGCGTTTATAATTGATTAATTGCAAATTAAATATTCTCAAAGAGTGTTGCAACTAAAACTATTCCCAAAGCAATATAAATCTCAATTTATTTATTCAGCAAATTTCAAAGAATTCTAAGCACGATTTTTTTTCTACATTTCTACATTTCAGCTTGCCAATTTGTTATTTATTATTTACAATTTAATGGCAATTTAAATTGACACTCTAAAACTATTAGAACTTCATAATTTAACTAACATTAACGAAAAGGCAATTTCCAAAAATTAATTATAACTTGCAAAGCTTTCATTTTAAAATACATAAATTAAGGCATAAAAATATATATTAATGAATCAATATTAATTACATACAAATTTAAGATTTGAATGTTTTCATAATAAACAACATAAATTTAAATAATTAGCTGATTTCAAGTAAATAAAGATTGAAAAGAAAATAAAATAAAATATAAAAATGAATTTCTGGATAATAATAAATAATAATAGAAATATAATAGCAGAAATGTAAGTAAATAGTTAATGCCAGAGATAAGAGAAATACAGAAATTTATTCTTATTTGGATAACAAGTGAAACCTTGAGCAAATGTATCTTAACCACAAACATGTATCTTAATAAGCGAATGATTCAGAATGCCCCAGAGCAGGTGGCTAACAAGGTGTAGATGAATGGATGCACGGCTGACTGACTGACTGACTGACTGACTGAATGAGTGAATGCGTGAATGAATGCTTGAATGAATGGTCGCCAGAGCTTCGCTTCTATTGTTAAATGCATGAAAAATTGCCGACATGACCGCTTCGCTTTGCCTCTTCAGACGCCTCGGCGAGACTTGCCACTTGCAAAGACTCTGCCGCACCACGTGCCACATGCCACATGCGTAGCCAACGTTTCTCTCTGTGTGTGTGCGTCAGGTGCATAACTCATACGACGCGTTGCGCTGCGCTCTGCTGTGCTGTGGCGATTTATGACCAGTGGCTGCAAATGAACAAAGCGAAGCAACTCTTTTGACAAATTGCATTGCCGCCTGTTTATTATTGAATTACGAGTGCGAGTGCGAGATGGAGATGGAGGATGAACGGAAGATGTTTTGTGGCCGAAAGTGCAGAGCTTTTAATTAGCTAACATTGTGTGTGCGCCTTTTGCTGTTCATGCATTGAATGCATTAATTAGCTGTGTAATGCGAAGCGCTCAACCACTCGCTGAGTAAGTGGAAAGCTACTTCGCTGCTTCGCTGCTTTGTTGCTAGCCAACTTGCCTGTGAAACTGTGAACTGTCCGAAATCAATTTGCTGGCCAAAAGCGTCCCGCGCTCACAAGTGCCTAATATGCTGTGAACGGTTGCGATTTGCGATTAATTAGCATTCGCCATTACGATTGCCACTCAGCAAGCAGCAGCAGCATTTGAGCATTTGAGCATTTGGAATTTGAGCATTTGGCATTTTGGGCAGCATTTGCCTCAGCATAACGTTGGCTTTGCCGCCTTCACGCCTCTTTGCCTCAGGTGCACAACAACAACAGCAGCAGCATCAGCAGCAAATTTGCATTTAATGTGCAACATTTGTTCAAGTTTAGTCTGCTCCTCCTTCTCATCCCCCTCCCTCACGTTTGCTGCTGTTGACATGTCGCACATCGATGCGAATTTAGAATAACCCAAGGCAGAGCGGCGATTGACAGCAATCATGATAGTCATCCAAGGACTTGAAAGCACTTACAGCTTAGGAAAAAGTTTTTGTTATTTAGAACACTGCGAAATAAAATATTATTAAAATATAACAAAGACTATTTATGGTATATCAATATACTATTATTTAGAACACTGCAATATTATTCTTAAAATATATCAAAAAAAATATTATTAAAATATACCAAAGACTATTTATGGTATATCAATGTTTTATTACATTTCAAATATACCAATAGAGTACATATTAATATACCTAAGAATAATGATATATACCAAAGACCATTTATGGTATACCAATATACTATTACTTTTAAAATATACCAATAGAGTACTTATTAATATACCTAAGAATACTGAAATATAACAAAGGCAATTTATGGTATATCAATATACTATTATTATACTATTATTTAGAACACTGCAATATTATTCTTAAAATATATCAAATAAAATATTATTAAAATATACCAAAGACTATTTTTGGTATATCAATGTTCTATTACATTTCAAATTACCAATAGAGTACATATTCATATACCTAAGAATACTACCATAGTATAGTATATTGATATACCAAAGACCATTTATGGTATATCAATATACTATTACATTTTAAATATACCAATATATACATACAAAAGAGTACCTAAAGTGTATATGTAGTATACCACAAGAGGACAAAAGTATATACCAAAAAATACTGAAATTAGAATATACATAAAATACTGTAATATACCATAGACTGGTATTCCTTCAAAAAATATACAAATGAATATACTAAAAATTCTATAATATACCAAAGACTATTTCTATATCAGTATATCAGTATACTATTCTATTCAAAATATACCAATAGAGTGCAAATTATATATCAACATATTCTACCATAGACCACTTATAGTATATCAATATACCATTACATTCAAAACATACCAATAGAGTACTAAATATACCAGATTTTCAACTAAAACCCGTAATTTTTATCTAATCGCCATCAGCTCAACACAAAAATCATTTTCTTATGCAAAGCAAAATTGTGTCAACGAGAAGGAAAAAGAAAGAACAAGAAGTAGATAGAATTTAAAGGATGTCGGAGCAAACAATTAACTATAAATTATATCGGTAGAAATAAAGCCAACAATTTAATTGAATTAAAGAAAGGTAAAGTTAAAAGATAAATTTAATCAATGTAAATGAAAATCATCACAACAAAAAAAAGGCAGCTCAACGAGCAAGTGAAATCATTAAACATAAATAATTATCGGCAAAAGTAAACCAAGAAAATAACGCGCCTCATTAAAAAGTAACAGCAGCAAGCGGAAACTGTTAAAAATTTAATAACGTGCGGATTGAAAGCGAATAAATACAAAAATGAAAATATAAAGAAATAAAATGCAATAATAGCCAGTAAAGTAAATAGCAGCTAAGCTTTAAGAATAAATTGATAAATTGATGTACACAAAGTGACATCACAGGCGTAACCTAAAGGAAATGTATGTAACAGGCAGAAAGTGGTATCTCCGACCTGATAAGGTACATATATTATATATTCTTGATCAACGAACAAATACAGATTGTATAAGTTATTTAAGAGATAATCATTTTTGCATTGGTGTTGCATGTTATTTGGTATATTTTTAGGTGAATAGTCTTTTTTGAACAAATTAGTATATCGATATACCAAATATAGCCTTCGATGCATGTTGGTATATTTTCGGTTTATAAATTTGTAAATGATAATGATAATAAATATACCAACTATACATTTCGATATATTTTTGGTGTTTTTTCAGGTAATTTGGTATATTTGTAGGAGTTAGTTGGAGGTATCACAGAGTCAAGCAAACTCAACTATAGCTTTCTTACATGTTTTTTTTACTCACCTCTGCTGACTTCATTATGCACATGCTCAAGTTGAGCAGCCTTAATTTCACCGCAACTCAGATTGAGGCTTTAATGTTGCTGCTGCAACTTCAAACCAACCACATGCGAAGCATCCTCCGCAAGTGCTGCATCATCAGCAAAATCATCTCGGATTGCATTGAACAACTGTGGCTGCCCCTCATCTGTCCCTCCTCTCATCTCCCTCTCTCGCTCTTCGCTTGCTGCATTTGCTTCTCTGTGTGCAGGCAACATAATTAGGCTTATCCTGTTGCATTGTTGCGACCCTCGTTGAGTATCCTCTATCTCCTTCCGCTCTCGCTCTTGCTCTCTCTCTCTCTCTGCCTCTCTTCCCCTCGTTGGTCTTGTTGCCAGCACGTTGTGCATTCCATTTTGTCAACGCGGCCAATTACTGAAATTATTTGTGCATCGCAGTCGACGTCGACGTCGCTGTCAACGTCTCACTGATTTGCCATGCACACCAAGCAATTAACATGTCCAAATGCCTCCGACTGTCTCCCGTCTGCTCCTCTCTCCACTCTCCACTCGCGCACATATTTCTCTAATTAATTTTAACCACAAATCAGTGCGAAGCATGAGCGAAATATTTCATAAATTCATAAAGCTAAAGAAGCGTCAAGTGCGCAAAAGTGTTTTGCATTTTTATTAAAGACCAAACAAATACACACAGAAATACACACAGATACTGTACACACACACACATACAGGGAAAAAGCATTGCCTACTTTTGTGCGGCATTTTATTTGCTGTTACGCGTGGCGGGAGGCGCAGATTGAGTGTAAACCTATTAGAGAAATTACCAACGAAATGAACCGAAGCCCTCGCAGCTCGCAACTTGGCCGAAAGGCCAATCCGCAGGTCAATTCAATTACTAACACTGCCCATTGACCACACGCGAGGATGACTACAAAAATTCCACATAATTGTCGTAGAAAATAAGTTGAACGAACTGACAATATTTGAAAGTAATAATAAGTAATTTGTTAAGAAATAACAGAAATAATATTTATTTCGACTTCAAAGATTGTTTTTAATTCAGAGAAAATCAACTTTTTTGTCACTGCAAATGTGAACTTTATTTTGTAAAATATTTTAATAGTGAAATCAATACAAAAATATTTAGAAAACAGCATTTGTTTAATACTAAATAAGCGTCTTCTATTTTACAAATTATTTTGATAACTTAGGTGAATAAAATAATACTTGAAAAACAACAAATCATCAAAAAACTAAATAAGAATTTTTATTTTCACAATGTTTCATTGTTCACCTGTTAAACAAAAGTCAATGTGTTTTACTTGAGTCACAAAATTAATGTGTTTTACTTTATTAATTTCTATTGAAAAAGAATCATTTCTTTATTTTATGCCATTCAACAGTATGAAAAACTTTATCGAAAGATCAATTGAAAATTAAGCGTCATTGTAAAAGAAAAAGGCTACGAAATAACTCGAAGTTATTTTAATGCTCTACAAAAGTGTTGCAACAATAAGAATAAAAAATAATAAATTCTAATATAATACAACAAATAAAATTAAACTAAATGAATATAAGAAAAAATGATGTTATCTAGTGCTCACAAACTGTTTGATCGCCCCTCGCAGTCTGTGCTGTGGACGCTGTAATTCAAGGCATATATTTTGGCTGTAAATATTTAATGCATTCGCCTGGTCATTTTCATAAACCTTCGGCCGCTGCTGCCCCCAAGACCTGCTGCCGCCCACGCTGAGAGACATCCTCACACACACACCCACACACTCACACACGCACACACACACACGAGTGGCATAAAAATAAAGCTGCCCTTGTTCCTAGGCGGGCCGATGTTATTATTGTTATTAAATTTTACTGCCTATAACTGTTGCTGGGGCCAAGACAAATTAGTGAGCGTCTAGGTGGGAGAGAGCAAGTACGTTTCTCCTTCGGCGAAGTGGAAGTGGAGAGGGGAGGAGAGAAGAGAGGTGTGTGTATTGTCGGTTATCCTGCTGGCTGACCAGTGGCTAGATAGAGCGTCCTGTTTTACGCACAGCGTTTTAATGTTGTGTTTGTGTGCTCATCAATATTTATTGGGGTTCGAGTACGTGAGCCGCACACAATCAGCGCCAGGACACACACACACACACACACACACACACGCACACACATACAAAGAGGGGAACAAAACCTGCCCAGAGCACAGAGAACAGCTCGCAAAACGTTTTGTGCAAATATTTTGTTTTTATTTCTATTGCCTGTTATTGTATGGCTCGACTGATATATTACTGGCTTTGCCCCATCAACGAAGAGGGGGGAACCACACACACACACAAACACACTCATACACATACACATACACACAATGCTTGTGTGTGTTTGTTATTTACTATTCAAAAACTTCAATTACCGCTAAGTAGTCGCCGGGGCGTTAATCGCCAACTGTATTGTATTGCCCTTTCACTCTCCCACTCTCTCGCTCTCTTTCTCGCTCTGGCAACCGGTTATTATGCTGATTAACGTTTTATTTACACATAAATAAAACAAAGTGTATTGGTTATTAAGTCATTTCGCAGTTATCGCCCATTGTTTGCGAGTTGAAAACGATTTAGCACGCGCCCCAAAAAGTAGGCCATACTTTATGTGTGTGTGTGTTTGCAAGGCGCAACAGGAATAGAAACAACAACAACAACAACGACAACAACAACGGCGAAAAAATGTGCCTCGTTATTTAATCCGATTTTATATTGACTTTATGTGCTTGCTGTTGCTGTTGTTGCTGCTGCTGGGGCACGAGTAAATGCTTAAAGCGGCTTAAAGTGAATAAATAAATAAACTGCACATTATGAATGGAGGAGTTTGCCCCATTGTCTGGCCAAAGGATAATGTGAATTAAATGGTTAGATATATGTAGTCATGTATGTACATACATATATGCACACTTGCACAGCGTGAGGCCACTTGAAGAGCAGCCCCGAGCTATAGAGCAAAACATCTGCCTAACGCCTGGGAGTTGCATAAAGAGTTGCATAAGAGAAGAAGAAGTTAAAAATAAAACTCGAAAAATCTGAGAAAATTAAACTCAGCTCGAAACAGCGCTGAAAAATATTTATTATTTAAAATTCGAATTGAAAGCGTATCACTAAATATTATTTAACCTCTTAAAGACTTCAATTTTCGGGACTACAAGAAAATGATTGGAATAATGTAAATTTGAATATTACAGTAATTATTTATAACAGTAATTATTTAAATGTGCTCTGTAAGCACTCTCATGTATGTTAAGCTATTATGTTACCATCCGACATTCCTTTTTGTAATCTTAAATAAAGAAGAACCAATTTTGATTTAACTTGGTTTTTTTATGTGAATAAACATTTTCAACAAAAATGTTGAGGTTGTATAAAAAATAATACGAAATTATGTTAATTATGTTATGTTATGTTATGTTATGTTATGTTATGTTATGTTATGTTATGTTATGTTATGTTATGTTATGTTATGTTATGTTATGTTATGTTATGTTATGTTATGTTATGTTATGTTATGTTATGTTATGTTATGTTATGTTATGTTATGTTATGTTATGTTATGTTATGTTATGTTATGTTATGTTATGTTATGTTATGTTATGTTATGTTATGTTATGTTATGTTATGTTATTATGTTATGTTATGTTATGTTATGTTATGTTATGTTATGTTATGTTATGTTATGTTATGTTATGTTATGTTATGTTATGTTATGTTATGTTATGTTATGTTATGTTATGTTATGTTATGTTATGTTATGTTATGTTATGTTATGTTATGTTATGTTATGTTATGTTATGTTATGTTATGTTATGTTATGTTATGTTATGTTATGTTATGTTATGTTATGTTATGTTATGTTATGTTATGTTATGTTATGTTATGTTATGTTATGTTATGTTATGTTATGTTATGTTATGTTATGTTATGTTATGTTATGTTATGTTATGTTATGTTATGTTATGTTATGTTATGTTATGTTATGTTATGTTATGTTATGTTATGTTATGTTATGTTATGTTATGTTATGTTATGTTATGTTATGTTATGTTATGTTATGTTATGTTATGTTATGTTATGTTATGTTATGTTATGTTATGTTATGTTATGTTATGTTATGTTATGTTATGTTATGTTATGTTATGTTATGTTATGTTATGTTATGTTATGTTATGTTATGTTATGTTATGTTATGTTATGTTATGTTATGTTATGTTAATTATAGGTCACACTTCCAAAATACGGATAATAGAACAGTTGACTTAACTAAAGTATACATAAAAAACATAAATCAAACAATAAATTGCAACTCTGGCGTTCTTCCCGAAAGAGTTTAATTTCAAATTTGCAACTTATATATTTCTACAGCACTATTATTTCTATAATTCAATGAACGAATACAATTTAAAGTATTTACGTATTCACATCTCTTTTTCAGCTTTCTTTTGTAGCAGGAAAAGCCTAATCATGAATTTTAAATATATAATAATACATCAACTTCTTAGAACTAACAAAACGCTTAACATAATAATGTAATTAACATAACACTTAACATAGAGATGTTAATAAATTCATTCAGCGTATATTCTACAAGTCTAAATATTACTTCAATTTTTTTTCAACAGCATTTGTTATGTTTGCACGCAGATCAAGTTTGTTTCAAATTTTTGCCACGCCCACTTCCGCCCCCGCAAATCAAGAAAATCGAATAACAAGCGTAATTTTAAAGCTAGAGTTGTGCTAGAGAGGTATATACATTACTAACTATAGTATTTATGATTTCTGAAAATTTGGTTACGATCAGATAAAAATTGTCGAAGTTATTAAAGAAAGACTTTTGTATGGGCAAAAACGCCTACTTACTAGGAGTCTTAGTTGCTTTGGCTGAAAATCTGGTATATTGTGCCGTCTAAGGTATATTTTGAATGGTGTACTATCGATATACCAAATATACCATTTGGTATATTTTTAATATTTTTTTTAGTATTTTCGGTATATTTTGAGAAAATACCGCAAAATATATTTCTTTTATTCAAAATGGGTAGCGGGTATCTCACAGTCGAGTACACTCGACTGTAGCTTTCTTACTTGTTTCAAATATCTTTGTATACTGCAATCTCCGTAGAGTCGGAGAGGGTCTACAGCAAAGCAGGACAAATCGTTTAAAATAGGCATACAAAATTATTGGTTGAAATAAATATATAAATAGCAGTTAAGGTAAACCGAAAAAATAAAAAATCATATTATTCAAATAATAATTATTTATTATTTTCAGATAAAGATTGGAAAAACAATTTCATACTCTCATATTTTTAATACATATGGATTATTTCAAAAACTAATTAAATTATTTTCTTTTACTGCACTATCGATAACTATCGACGATAGATTTTCCTTGCAATCGTCGATAGTCGATAGTTTATGGAAACTATCAATCACTATCGATAGTTCTCCACCTCTAATTAACATTACTATACTTTGTATTATGTTAATAATATTATGTTAAATGTATGTACTACATACATACATTAACAGCTTAGATTTAACATAATGTTATTAACATAATACAATGTATAGTAATGTTAATAACATAAGACTGTAAATTTATGAGCCAGCTTGAGCAGTCAGTTGATTTTGCAATAGCACTTAACATATTAGTGCTTTTCTTTAATTAAATAATGTTTTAATAAAAATGCCACGCATTGAACTATAAAATTGGCAAATAGCAATAGATATTTTATTATTTTCCAGTGCACACAGAGAATATCACAACTAAAAGACGGATACAATAAACTCAAGCTGCAAGCTGTTATCTTGCCACGTTGTTGGTTTTTTCGTTCTCTCGGTTTTTTGGCCACCTTTAATGGCATCATTGATAGACACACGCATAAATTGCATTTGCAGCAATCGAAGGCGAAGGCGAGCAACAATTGTGAACAGCTGAGAACAAAAAGGGCGGAGAACAGCTGTCGTGGCCCCTAAAAGCTGGCAAAACACATTTAAGTATAAAATGAAATGAAGGCGATTTGCCGAAGGAGATTTGTGAGTGATTTGATTGCAGTTGCAGTCGTTACAAAGAAAACCATCTTCTCACACACACTCTCGATATGTGTATGTGTGTGTGTGTTTCTCTGCACGCCATGTGTCTCAGCAAAATGGATTTGTCGTGCTGTTCTGTCTCACTTTTATTGTGATACCTGCTGCCCGTAGGAAAGAAGGGTATAATGTAAGTAAAAGGCAGCAGGAGCCTTATAAAGTATATACATGCTTGATCAATATATATATGATATAGTACTATTATATATCGATCGATATCGGTACAGTTATTTGGAATATTGTCACTAATTGACAATTTGGTATATATTTTACTTTATGGTATATTTTCCGTGTAGTAGTATATCGGTATATTAATAACAGGCTTCAGAATACTTTAAAAGGTTTTTAGTACATTAACTTGGTATCGTTTAAAGAACTTTTAAGTATATTACTATATTAATTTGGTATACCGCAATGTATTGCTTTTATTTAAAATAAGTAGCGGGTATCTCACAGTCGAACACACTCGACTATTGTGAGAATAATACCGCAGTGGTTGACAATCTGGTGTACTTTGTACTATAATGATATACTACTGTCAAGGAGTATATTGATATACCAACTATAGCCTTCGGTATATTTTCGCTATACTAATTTGTTATATTTTAAGAATAATACCACACTGGTTGATACCTTGGTATATTTGTTACTCTATATCGATATACCAAATATATAACCTTCGGTATTTTTTATTTTTTTTTTCAGTACATTAATTAGGTACAATTTAAGAATAATATCGGACTGGCTGAAAATCTGGTATATTTTCAATGTAGTAGTATATCGATATACTAAATATATTAATCGGTATATTTTAGTATTTTGTGGTATATGCCTTTGGTATATTATAAGAATAATACCGCAATGTTATGCTTTATTTTGGTATTTCACAGTCGCGAATACTCTTTCTTACTAGATTGTTCTTCTTTTTTTATACAAGCGTGTCTGAGGCGCAACTTTGATTACGAAACTAAGCCGAGCTTAGTTTGCCTTTTGTACAATCAGAGCTTGCTTGCTCGTTCACTCCTTCGCTGCGATGGCCAAGGGACATCATCATGGCTCACGCTCGAATGCGAATGCGAATGCGAATGACAAAATAACGAGAGAGAAGATATAACGAATTATGTGTTTGCATAAATAAATAAGTAGAAAGACTGACTGCCTGTCACTCCCGTCCGTCCGTCTGTCTGTCTGTCTGTCTGGCTTTCAATTGAATTGAGACGATGCCGCCGTTGCACTTCCTTGGATATCGGTTCGCTTTTGCGCATCCTGGACGCCACATTCCGTTTGAGCGCTGTCGTTTGCCACCATTGTCGTCGATGTGTTGTGAAAAATTCGCTCGCTTTATTATAAACAAAAAGCGAGTAGGACAGAGAGAGAGAGAGAGAGAGAGAGAGATCCCAAGCTTCTTGCTTGCTTGCTTTCCATTCCCCATTGCTGACAATGACACGCTCGCCATAATGGCAAGGCAGCAGAAGGAGGCGGAGGAGGAGGCAGAGGAGGAAGAGAAGTCGCGGATCTATGCGCCAAGGCAACGGATGTGCACAGGACGCGCCACCCGCAGGAGGCCGCCGCTTGCTCCACATCCATGGCTGCCATTTGCTGATGCAGCCAGCGAAATATTGTCGCTTGCAATAAATGCCAAGCATCCGCTGCGCCAACGACAAGGACGCCAACGACGGCAACGTTGAGAACGTTGAGAACGACCGCCATTATGGCAGAAGCGCCATTTTGTTTTGCCCACCCCTTCGCATCTCCCTCGGTGCCACAACGCGGTGCAAATAACGCGAATGCGATAAATAATGCGGCTTGGCAATTGGCGTTGCAAACCTCCCATCTGCCTCTCCCTCTGCTTCTCTCTATCTCTCTCTCTCTCTCTCTCTCTGTTTTTTATGCCTTTCGGATGGCTGGCAACGCTCTGCACTCTGCGCATCGCTTTAAGCCTTGTTGCATCACATCCGAGTGCACTTTAAAGGTGCATCCCAAACGTCGGAAGCGCCAAACAAATAAATATATATACATACATATCTACTATATACATACATATATTCACAAATTTGATTTGCATTCGAGCTGCATCAATCGCATCGTTTCGCTCGCACAATATAAATTAAATGAAATCAAAATGAATTGCAAGTAAAACAATACAGCTGCCGCTGAAAGCTGAAAACTCTCAACTCAACTCAACTCAACTCAACTCTCTCAATATTCTCTTTCAAGGCGCTGCATTACTTTTATCATTTATTTCGATTACAAAATAATGACGTTCTTGCAATTTATGCTGCGCCGCCCCTCAAATGCATCCATTTGAAATATAAGCCAAAAAACCAGAACGTAAAAGAAAAATAAGCAAGGAAGCTACTGTAGAGTGTGCACGACTGTGAGATACCCGCTACCCATTTTAATAAAAGCGAAACAGCGCCTTTTTATTCTTAAAATATACCAAATAACATACTGCGAAAATACATAAATATACCGAAAATCTTGGTTTGGTATATCTATGAATTTATACATTCAAAATATACCATAATGGATGTTCTTAAAATATACCAAATAAAAATACTGCGAAAATACTACAATATACCGATAATCATATTTGGTATATCGATGAATTACTACATTCAAAATAAACCATAGAGGTTGTTCTTAAAATCTATCAAATAATATACCGCAAAAATACTAAAATATACCGCAACACATATTTGGCACATCGATGGATTACTGCATTCGAAGTATACCACTGGTATTATTCTTAAAATATACCAAACCATATTTGGCACATCGATGAATTACTATATTCCAAATATATCATAGAGGTTATTCTTAAAATATACCAAATGATATACTATACAACTACGTAAATGTACTCAAAACCATTAATGCTATATTGATGAATTACTAGATCTAGATCTAGTTCATACAGACAGACTTGGGTGGCTATATCGTCTCGTCTGTTGACGCTAATCGAGAATATACGAGTACATATATACTTTATGGGGTCGGAGATGCTTTCTTCTGCCTGTTACATACATTTCCGGCCGGCACAAATTTATAATAATCATATGGAGCAATTTTTTGCTTAAACTGCACCAAATTAATATACCAAAATGTACCTTAAAATAAATATACTAGATTGTTATACAAAGCAACTATGAAAAATAAAAACTGGAACTTCAAGTTATAATACCCTTCTGCTCTTCAGTTCAGGTAGCTGGAATAAAAATCGGCACACATTCGCAATCAATTATTTAATAGATGGCACAAATGAAATTTTGCGCTTGTATTTTTTATTGAAAAATTCGCCAAAATGTGGGACACGAGTGAATTCATCAACGCTTGATTAATATCAACATTGTATGACTTTAAAACAGTCTTCAAAATTAACTGAATATTAAGTATACGCCTTGTGTCGCATAAATATTGAAGAGTGCGGCTCGTAGTCGCACATTCAAGCAACTGCAGCTGCGCTTTTTTATTGCTTAAATACAAAAAAACTTTGAAGCAAAAGTAAAATATGCCAAACAAAAAAATCTAGCACAAGTGTTGAATGTGAATTAAGTCTTAACTAAAAATTAAAAAATATGACCAATATTTATTTCTAGGCTTTTTTGCTTAACATATAACTAAAGATTCTTGTAATAAATATTCCAAAAAATTATTTTTGTTTAATTTAATTATTTCTTAATACAAGCTAAATTAAGATGTTATATTAGGCGGTTATTTTTTTGTACAAATTTTTTAGCCGTAAAATTTTTGAGAGTAGTACTACTAATTACAGCTGCTAAATTATAAATATTTAGTACTAAAATATGAATCTTATATAATATATTAAAAATAATCTTCCGCCAAAAAAATGCACTACAAAAAATGGCTGAACAGAACATGCAAAATTGTATATACATATAATTAAGAAATTACTAAATTAATTTTTGGAATAGACAAAAATAATAGTCATCAAAATTATTTATTAGCGATTTGTTCTTAAGTGAAATCTTTGCTGCAAACTGTATATTAATCATACGCCCAATAGGCAATCGAAGTGAGCACAAAAAAAGCAAGCTAAAGGCAGAAATTGTATTAAAAGAGCAATAAGAGTGTACAAAAATTGTCTGGCAATTTGTTATTTATGAACTTGGTCACACACACACACATAGACAATACAAACACAGTTGCACACACACGTAGACCACAGCAAAGCAGAGCAGAGCACTATGAAATGCAGCTATTGTCGCCTGTTTTGTAGCTACCTTTTGACGTGTGTGCTCTCTTTAATTAAAACATCAACTGAAGCATAAACAATGAATAATTCACATCATTATGATGACGTTGACGATGTTGGCCACATGATGACGTGTCTAAAAACCAGAGCCAGAGCACAAGAAAAAGAGAGTCAAAAAGACGGAGCGAGAACGAGAGAGCAAGAAGGGGAGGAGAGGAGAGGAGAGTATAAGAATGCTTGCGACTACTTGCGACTTTTATGCAAATTGTTTACTAGGTGCAAACAAAAAAAGTGTTGCATAGTTTTGGGCGCGCATTTAAATTGACGCGCCATTTATATCCGGCGCAAGCAGCGAAGCCAATCATGACACACACACAGACGCACACAGACGCACACACACACTCGCGCATAGAGCAGATGCCTTAAAGGCTTTAAAAGCAATTTGTTTGTGTATATATTTTATTTTTGTTTTCGCCACGTTGAACAAAATCGAAAAATATATTTTGCAGCACCTATGCATATAGTTTTATTTTGTTTTCTTTTTTGTTTCTGCTATCTTTTCGTTTTCGTTTTCTTTTTGATAAATGTATGAATTTTGTTTGTGTGTGCCATTCATAGTTTTGCGCGTGCGAATTTAATCAAAAGTCAAAAGCATGCGGCAGGATGGGAGGATTGGAGGATGGAAGGATGCGTCAGGACATGTGTGATGCGTGTGCTTACATTTGAGAGTGTATTGGGGTGTGTTCGAGTGTGTGCGTTGTGCGTTTGTTTGCGTGTGTGCTGACCCACATAAAAGCAAACACCAGCAAATAACTGCGAGCGTTGCTAGCGACGAGGCGCACAAAAAGACTCATCAAAAACTCATAAATTTGCAATTTTCGACACATGACAAAATAAATTGTAAACAAAGCTGCGCCAAAGCAAGAGCCAAGCAGCAGCAGCAGCAGCAGCAATAACAAAAATAACAACGACGACGTCGACGTCGACGACATCAACAAAAAACAATAATAATAACAACAGCAACGGCAGCGGCAGCAACAGTATGAATAACAAACATAAAAACAAAGGCAGCCCACACGGCGTATGAAAATATTTTTCATACGCCGCTCTCGTGTTCTACAAAGCCGATGAAGCTGCAGCTGAAGCTAAATTTTTGTTTGTCCCCCACCTCACAGCTCACAGCTCTCAGCTCACAGCTCATGGGTAGGGGGGAGTGAAGGGAGTGAGCGACAGCTGAAAGTGCCAACAGCTCCATCATTCAGTCCGGCCTGCAAACTTTTCATTAGCTAGCAGCGCCTCCAGCAAATCGAGACTAAAACCAAACACACAACAAGCAACAACAACAACAACAACAAAAACACACACAACGTGCCTCTCAATATATGTGCGATATATATTTATATAGCAGAGCAACAGCAGCTGGCAGTCAGAGTCTCATTTAAAGCGTATTAAAGGCAATGCAAATCAAGCGAATGCTGAGTGTATTCATCATCTTATTATAGTCCAAATCAATTGCATTCATTTTAATGAATTAAACTCAAGATAAGACGCCAAACAGAGATGCATATCATCACAACATAGCACACAATACAATCGTAATGCGAACGAATGCTGGCGTTATTAATGCAATTACAATGCCGCATACCCTGTAAGCAAACACCACACTGAAGGGGTATAATAACAATTGCGGTGATTTTCGCAAAATACGTTCAACAACGGAGAAATTTACATACATATATTCCACATTTCAAGAAACATTTCAGTATAATTATTTACACAATGGTTGTTAGGTTGATCTTCAAACGAGCAAGTCAAAAAGCTACAGACGAGTGTGATCGACTGTGAGATACCTGCCAACCGTTCACCCAAAAAAATACGAACCTATATTTGTCATATTAATGTAACAAGTGATATCAAAAATAAAATTTATTTGTGAATGCAAAAGAAGGAAAAACAACAACTAGAAATCTCATTCATATTAAAAACTTCAAGTTTTCAATCATATCCAAATTCATTAAAACGCTAACAAATTAGTATTCTCTGAAATTCGAGTCTTGCTTAAGAATGAATTTTTCTGTGTTGCTGCATTTCAAATTAAAAAATAAAACTTCAATAAAATATAAATATTTTGAAGAACTATACATTTTTTTTACAAATTAGAATCACCTTAAAATCAAGGTGCTTCTAATTTACGATCGTCGACTGTTGCATAAAATTACGAAATACTTTTGATTTAATTGCTGTGAGATAATCTCTTTATACAGTCCGTTTCCAAGCAAAAATATATTGTATATATAGTAGACTAAATTAAGATGATTTAAAGTTCTACAGTACTTCCTGCGTTGCTCTCAGTTCCAGCTTCAATTATCACTGGGCTTTCTCTCACCGCCTCCCTTGCCTTTCGCTTTCAATCTCAGCTTGCAAGGCAACTTTCACTTCGCTGGAATGGCAATGAGCTTTACGATTCTTCGGGAAGTTTTATATTAATCACTCTGCTTGAGTCATGACTGCACACAAAGCGAACGCTTCATAAGCGAGTAAGCGTCTGTATATATGTATGTATATACATATATAATATGAGTACATATTTATATTCTTTCAATCAGCTTTGTCGTTCGTCTTAATGCTGATAAATCAAAGTTCAAAACGTGGCTTGGGTATGCACAACCGGGGAATGCCCTCGATTAAAACTATGCTAAGTGATTAATCTAATTGTATTGGAAAACTACAAAGACTACGAATTTAGATTATCAATACCTTAATGTTGACTCTGAGACTACGGATTATTAATATTTTGAGACTTCTGCTGAAGTGAACTTCATGTTCAATACAAATACGCAATGCAGCTTTCGTCAGCTTTAGATTATTAAAAATACTGAGGAAAGCTTTCTTTATAAAAAAAACAACTTAATAAATTGTATGGTATACATATTTTAATAAAAAATCTTAAATCTTAATTAAAACTGCAGCAAATTATTCTCTTAGTGGAAATTAGAAGTGGAGTTTAATTTAGATTTATTTACAAAAAATGCCTAACTTAAAAAAAATTAAATGATTAATCCTTTAGTTTTAATTCTAGAGCAAAGCTTTCTGAGCTTTGAAGAGAATTAAAGTGGAGCTTCCTTACCATAAAAAGCTTACACCGGAATTAAGCTTCATTGATCCTTTAACACTACATGTATTGCAGGGTGAAGCTCTCTTTGCAAAAACAAAGCTCGATCTACAAAGTGCAAAGTTCTATTGAAAGAAATATGTGAGCGAGTAAAACAATCAATGGCAATTACGACCAGAGCTTACAACTGACTTTTATTATGTAAATACTCACGTATAGATGTGTGTGTGTGTGTGTGTGCGATGGTGTGCATATGTGTAAGTATTATCGGACGATATCAATTTGCCCTCACACTGTTCCATTGTCGTAATTGGAATGCATTGAAATGCGAATTGTGACCCACGACGACAAGGCGACGCGTCGTTTACTTTTTTTTTTTTTTTTTGCTTGGCAATTTGAGAAGCGCGAATGAGAAATAAGAATTTGCAACAAAACGAAATGAAACGAAACGACACGACGTAAAGCGATGCGATGCGACGCGATGCGAAGCCGACGTCAACGTTCAGCTTATGAGTGTTTTGCAACCGCAAGAGCAACAGCAACAACAAGAACAAGCAATAGAAAAAAAAAAGTTTAACTAATTAGCGCAAGTGACTTTTGGAACCGACGTCGACGTCGACGTCAGCGTCGCTGTCGTCTACCTTCAATTGAACGACGTCGCAGTTGTTGTTGTTTTTGTTGCTGTTAAGTTTTAGTTGTAAAAACGCGACAATTAACACATTTTTCGCAGCGCGTCGCAACCGGTTCAATTTCTACAACTAGAAATAACCCCGAAAAAAAAAACACTAAATAGTGCAGAAAACATACAACAAACATACACATAATCTACAACTTTATCTATTCGCTGCGCAAGCGTTTGTGTGTGTGTGTGTGTGGTAGTGTGTGCTAATCTTTAAATTGAAAAAATCTCAGAGACAGCCTCTGACGACGTCGACGACGTCGACGTTGACGCCGTGCCGATGACGATGATGAAAAGAAGGAGGAGAAGGAGGAGGAGGAGGAGGAGCAGCAACAGCAGCAAGCAAAAGCAACACTCGCCGCCGCTTTATGGCATTTATTTAGCGAGCGGTACTTTCAGTTTGCGGGCAACGTACGGCGCGAAGAGATCTCAATAATACAATATTTATTCTTATTGCAATATTGCAGTATTGAAAATTGAATATTGAGCAAACGTTGGCTCTCTTTTGAGCGCGTGCTCTCTCTCGCTCTCTCTCTCTTTCTGACTTGTGTGATAAGCGGCGACATCTTATCTGATGTCTTATCGCTTTCGCGTGCTTCGCTCACTCTCACTCTCGCTTTCCCGCTCGCACGCATGCCAGAGCCACTTTGCTCTCACGCGTCACTGTTCGGCTGGGCTGCGAATAATACGCACCGTTAAAGCACACAGCTGCGTGCAAAACTTGCAAGTTTAGGAAGTGGACGCAGTAGCAGCGCAGCAAACGCAGCAGAGACGCAGAAGCAGCTAAAAGAGAAAACAACAACAAGAACAACAACGCATGTCAAAGCTCAAAGCGCAGCTTGCGCTCAAGCAACGTCGTCCATTATGCAAAGGCGCCGCAATAACAACGGAAAATAAACAAGAACAAAAACAAGAACAACAAAGCGCCAATGCAAAAAGCAATTGAAACAATGTGCAAATAAAGTGCTTTAAAACAATAAAAAAATAAAAATAAATGAAAACACAAATAAAATAAATGAAACGCATCACTGCTTACAAAACCAACGATAAACTATAACAAACAAGCAGTGTTCCAACAGCAACCATCACACATACCACACATACATACACTCCCGCACACTCCCGCACACTCTCACACATACACCCGCACAATGGCAAGAGATAGGCTGCCGGAGCTTTTGCAGGTGAGTCGAATTGAAGTGTTAAATATTTTCTAGTCAAGATTCCAAAATGCTCTCAAAAATTATTGGCTTCATGGTGCTAATTGTGCGATCACAGTGTGGCGAAAAAAAAAGACGAGAGAAAATGCCTATGAAAATTTCCGCATATTACACAGCATCCAATTTAAACCTGAAGTTAAAGCATAACGAGAATTAGTATTAACTTTACATGAAGAGGAAATTTTTAGCTGATCTTAAAATTTAGTTAAAGGAAATGTAGATTCTATTTCTCAACTTTGTATTCCAACAAAAAATTTGATAAATAAAATTCGTAGTATTTAATTTATTTGTGTTTTAAATTTTTCTGGTTTAGATTTGTTAATATAAATCGAGCTCCTTAGCTTCCCCGAGAATAATCTTTATACGAAACAAACCAATTTTTTTTTTTTTTCTTGGGAATATATTTTTTTCAGTTTAACATTTTAGGCTTAACAGTTTTAAAAAGTATCGTAAAATCAGTTAGTTTTCCATTTGTAAATTCTGTAAGAAAGATAATTATACAACAAAAACTTCGTCAGGAATATTATTTGGTTTTTCATGGCTTACAAATTTGTTTGAATTAACAATTTTTTTTGTTCTTCTCAGTTGCGTACGATAATCTTTCTAAATTTAAATATTTCATCACAAGCGATATCAATTCCTGGTATACAATATATTTACATTTAACATTGTTATTCAGAACATTTTTATTATGAAACACGCTTATCAGTAGTTCATTCTAAATTTAAATATTTATAGCTTAGTGACTGTGCTAAATTGTTTTCAAACCAACTTTGTCGCAAATACCATTTCAAATTGAACGATATACATAACTTTTTTATATTTATTTAAAGCTTCGCTATAGTAGTTGTAAAGCTCCAATTGGATTCATTACTGCAGTTGAAGGCTTTTGTTATTGTTTTGTTACAAATATACGCAATATTACGTTAACAATTTGGGCGCGTCCGATGGGAGCGTGAAAAGCGAAGTGTGGAGTGTGAAGAGTGTGAAGAGTGTTGCGTTCGTTTATCAGAAAGCACATAGATTGCCCATAGATAAGGGCCGAGCAATCGTGTTCCCCCATATAGCTCGCTATAACGTAGTATTTTCACATACAACCCACGAATAGTTTGGGGAGCGGTAGCTTCACCTGTTGGGCTCGCTTTTTATTGCTCATTACACTGTCCCGATTGGCAAACACAATTGGCCAAAGCACCGAGCACCAAGCACCAAGAGAGAACGAGAGGCGGCGAGAAGATCGCCTGTAGCAAAGTTTTTTTTAGTTTCACTTGCAACGGCATCGCTGCAGCAGCGATGCCGTAGAACATTGTTGGCTCAAATCGTTAAATCGTTAAATCGTTAATTCGTTAAACCGGGCAACTCAATTTTTTACAGCGTTCGCTGAGCGCCAACTCAACGTCATCGTCCTCGAACGGTTCGTTGCTGCTCAGTGTTTACAACGCCACCACCGAGTCCTTGAACAACATCAGCAACAACAGCAACAGCAACAACAACAACAATAACAACAGTGGAGACAACAACAAGGATCGCGACAAGATGGCGCAACATGGAACCAATGTGGATGCCATTCTGAATCCAGTAAGTACTGCTAAAATGTTCGAATGTGTGTCTGTGTGTTTCTGTGTGTTTGTGGATCCCAAAATCAATTGGCATGAATCAGACAACAAGTCAACAACGACAACGACAGTGACAACGACAGCGGCGCATTACTCAATCGAGTTGTTTCGCCGCAAACCCGTGATAAGCAAAAAAAAAAAAAAGAAACAGAAAACAGAAAAAAAAACCGCTTACAGCGCCTTCTAATAATTTATATACATAGACATTTAGTAAGCGATGCTTTTGTTGTATCAACTAGTTAACACAATTGCTAGCTCATTGAAATGTAAGCTGCGAAGCATCAAAACAGAGTTGCAAGCCAGGCTATTCTGAGAGAGAGAGAGAGAGAGAGAGAGAGAGCTTTCGACATGAGCTTTTAAGTTCAATAGTTAGAGGGAGCGAGAGATCAAAGAGATCATTTGAAGCTGATGATATTAAGATGAATATAGGTAAATCTCTGTCGACTGTTAAAATGGACAAAAATATACCGAAACATTTATAATGATGAATCTTATAACTCTTGATTGACACTTTAATAGAAAAACAATAAATGAAATGAAACTTATATATTTTATCGTAAAACAAAAAAAGTTTCCAACATCAATATTAGTTTAAAATATAAATCTTATCCAGAGCAATAAGATAACCTTTACTTATTTTTAAATTTGTTTTAATTTATGGTTTTACTTTAAATAGTGTTGCACGGAACATTTTTCTTTTAAGAATTACCCATATACTATCTGATATTTGTTTAAAGCGTTTGTTAATAAATCATTTTTAGGCCTTAGAATTAATAATCAATAATCAATATTTAAAAGTATAAATGTATAAATGTATAAAACACATTCTATTGCTTTTTGGGTCACAACCTTCAGCCCGTCACAGAAATATTTAACTCATAGAACTAACGGTAAAGCTATTAACCTCCATAGCTTAGAATAACTTACACTGCGGACGAGATAACAAATGAAGAGAGTATGACACATCAAACATAAATACAAATTATTACAGAATTAATACATTTTTATTGTAATTTCTTGAAGTTTATTTCCTTATTTAATTATTATTATTACAATGAGAATATTTTTTAATTTTAATACGACTTTTCTGCAATTGTAATGTATTTATTTAAGATTTAACGCTGGAATTTTTTACTTATTATACTTAACACACAACTTCGTCTTCGTTGATTTTTTGTTGACAGCATATGAATTCTTTTTTAATATATTTCATTTTGTATTATTACATAAACAAATTACAACTACAACTATTTTAATGAATTATTAGTTAAGTACATAAAAATAATTATTATTGTAATCAATATGATATTGTTTGTTTTTGGCTTGCCATCAATTTATTCAGATCAAATGATTTCAGCAGAAAATATTATTATATACGATTTAAAGAAAAGGACAAAATTGTTATTGGGGAATACTTAAAATTTTTTATTTTTTTTTTGCTTAGACCACGGAGTAGCATTTACTTTAAAAAAAAAAACTTCAACGCCAAAACCGCAGATTTGTTAATTCATTAACAAAACAAAAGTCAGTAGTGTAGGTCAATAGAGTTAGACATAATTAATTGCTAGAGGCTTTTCAAAAATACTTTAATTAGTAATTTATGATATAATGTTTGAGTTGATTTAAAAGCACAGCTTTTGAGCTCTTACTTCTTTGTCGGCGAATTATTCAAGAAACCAAATATTATATGTATAGAATAATTTGTAATATTTTCTAACAATTTGTAACGCTTTTCGCAGTACTCGGAAATTCGGTATCAACTAGCTCAGATCGCTGCGAATTTGGAGGCAATGAATCGCATGTCGCAGACAATTCATCTGCGCACCTTTTGCGGTAAGTGTACACTGTATAGTGAAGACATGGTATAATAAAAATGATCATTTGTAGAGAATGAAATGGATGAGCTGCACAACAAGAATCTGCGCTTGGGAAACCAGCTAATGACTCGCTTCAAGGAGTTCAAGGCAAATCTGCCGCCAGAAACGGATTACAGTCTGGAGGCGAGAATGAAACGTACGCTCTTCTATGGACTCTATCAGACCTACATTAATCTCTGGCAGAAGAACGAACTGTTCTTGCAAAACTATGAGACAAAGGTTAAAAAGAACCTGCGAATGCATTCCAAGATCAGTAAGCAAGAATCTTCGATTTGTTTCATATTAAAAGAGATTTCATCATGTTCCCCATACCCACAGTCAATTCAGAAGCCAGTGAACAGGAGATTGAGCTGCTGATAGAAAACAAAACCACAAAACTCTTTGTGGACAATGTAAGTTGATTAACCGCATCGATATCTTGTATCTTCTTGCAATGACAAACAATTTTAGATCCTGCAAGAAACGGAAATGGAACGACAAACGTTGAGGGATCTCATGGATCGCTTCAACGAGCTAAAGAAGCTAGAGAAGTCCATTGAAGATGTGCACGCTCTGTTTATGCGCATCCAAACGCTCGTCATGGAACAGAGCGAGACGATACAACGCGTCGAGTTCCATGCGAATCAGGCGACGCTCTATACAGACAAGGGAGCTACTGAGCTGGATCAGGCCAAAGAATATAAAAAGAAGGCGCGAAGGGTGAGTAACATTGCATATTTTGTAATTCCATTCTAAATCTATTGCCTCTCGTCCTCAGCATTTTTGGTAATAACGCTCAATGTTTCTCTTCTTTATTGCAGAGAAAATTAATGATCATTGCTATACTCGTCGCTGTACTGTTAGTTCTAATATTCGTCGGTATTTATTTGTGATATAAATAACCACAAGAAACTGTTTTATTTTTTTTTTTTAATAATTTTAAGTTAAATAAAATGTAATTTCCTACAACATCTGCATTTTAATGGGGTTTCGGTGTTCAAACACAAAACTCACCACAGCAACGCAGAGTTGCTTTTTGCTTTACGTCACGCCTTGCACAAGAACGTTACCGCAAATCAGCTGATTGTTGTTTACAAACAATCGCTGATATCTCTTGTTTGAATGAAACACAACTTATGCGCTTTACATTTTACAGACTGAATCAGTCAATATAAATTATTAAAAATATTAAATTATATAAATTATCAATGCCAACAATCAAAATAACTTTGCACAATTCTGTTCTTTTCGGGTTCATTCATAACATTGTAATGGAATTAACGCAAAATGAGTAACGTAGCGCAAAATCGCACAACGTAACGTAACGTTCTATCGGAATTTCTTATGTATGATATATATCGAAGCGGCGTAAAAATGCAAATAATGCACTAATCGTAAAAAATTAAATGAATAAATAATAAATGATTGCTACTGTTAGACTACGTATTTCGGCTGAAAAGAAAACACTGATGGTTTGCACTCACAAATGATCGATAACAATTAGTGCAAAAACATCGATGCATCGATAGGGCCAACGATGTATCTGCACCTCTAAGAGACAACAGAACGACAACAAACAAAACAACATACGAAAACTAATTAAAAATCATACATAGTTTGTGGGTAAGTGTCTGTGTATGAGTGTGTGTAGTGTAGTGCAACAATGCAACTAGTGGCCAAGTAACAATATCACAAAATATGCAAATTTCAATTGCATCGCAACACAATCCACTTTTTGACCCATTAACGAGCGCCATTTTTTCGCTAGGCGTCGTGCAAAGTTTATGTGATTTACTCGTTGCTGTTAATTTCCACGAACTTAGCAAATCATCTTAAATCGTATGTGTGTATGTGTTTTTTTTTCTGCAGCTGTGTTAGATTGGTTTGTCGCACGCCGGGGGGAGCGGGGGAGAGCCAGTGCCATTGGCATAAAATGGAAGAAACCAACAGCATGTGTAAGAATGTTGCCACCACAATTCTTGCTGTACCCGAAACAGCATCATCATTACCATCACCCTCAACAACATCACTGTCGACGTCATCTTGCAAGGCAGCCATGCAGTTCAAGCTGGCTGCCGAGGAGCCCGAGGAACTGCTTGGCTCGGTGACCACACAAAATTGCCCCGGGACACGTGCCAGCGCGCGTGTCATCCAGAAAATGAAACTGGATTTGACGCGTCCAATGACACCGCCACCGGCCGAGCGAGAGCATGGCAAAAAGGAGGAGAAGGGCAGCCAAAAGACGCCGTCGCAGATGCGAGCGGCAAACAAAACAACTTGGACGAATGTGGAGCGCAATTGTTTCTTCGATGCGCTCAATGAGTTTGGCAAGGATTTCGAAGCGGTGGCGAATTGCATCAATTCGAAACTGAAGCGTCGCAACGCGAACAGCGAGTACAGCTTCAAGAGCAAAGATCAAGTGCGCCAACATTACTATCAAACATATCACAAGATAAGCAAATATGTGCGCTACTCGGATGGTGAGTAAATCCAAATACATAGTATCGTATGTAAATGATAAAATAACTCATATTTTGCAGAGCTGAAGAAACCCGCCCAGGAGCTGTACACGCTGATCAATTATGGCGAAATGCGTCGCAAGCTGCAATTTCTCACGGAGAAGCATTTCATGAAGCTGAAGCAGCTCATCTATCAGGGTCACATCATAGTTCGCTGCAAGGGCAAAAATATACGCATCAAGACGCCATCCTGCAAAGCGTTGCGTCGCCTCAATCAGCTCGATGGTGCGTTTCAAAATAGCTTCACAACCCCAACTCGATCTCTATTTATGATATACTTTTTGCAGATACGCTGGAGGACATACGCTTGCCCAGCAAGATCGAGGTGCTCGTCACGCCCGCCAACATGGAGGCCTTTGGACGCGTCCAATCGCTGGCTCAGAATCCACGCGCACGCGCGATTGTGCCGCTGCATAAGAAGCTGATTAGCTTCATCAAAACGTTTCAATACAAATGGCGCAGCTTCGATGTGCGACTCGCCGAAGAGCAGCTGCTGCCCCCCTCTTCCGCTGTCAGTGTGGAGCCAACAACGACGTCAACAACTGTTGCTGTTGAGACCGCAATTGTGGAGCCAGCATTGTGTTTACTGCCTAAACCTGGTGTGCCAATACATCGTCCCCTGTTGAGCATCACAGCGTATCTGAGCAGCGTCAACATCTGTCTGACAGCCTACGAGGAGCGTCTGGGTGTCAAGGTGCGCAGCGAGACGGTTGAAAGCACCGCAGCAGCAGCGGCAGCCAGTGCCAAGAGAGCGCGCACCGAAAGCGGCTCCGAGAAACGTTCACCAGAGGCCAAAAAACTGAAGCCACAATGCAGTCCGGCGCATGAAAAATCCGCCGATGAGCTGGCCTTAAAGCTGGAGAATAGCAGCGGCGATGAGTTAAGCGAGGAGATCAATGAGTTGCTCAGCCAGCCAGTCAGCAGCAGCGAGGCAGCAGACACTACCATCATCAACAGCAGCAGCCTGATGAATGCTGTAAACACAACCGGTGCAACGGCAGCAACTCCCGTTGCAACTGCACCAACAACAACCGCTGCAGCTGCAGCGCCAACACGTGCCAAACGCAATGATGCGCCGGGTGCGGGCGGTGGCAAGGGATCGAGAGCTGCAAATGCTGCGGCTGCTGCAGCGGCACGCAACTTTAAGCCGCTACTCAGCGATGAGGTGATCAAACGCATACGCAAGGGCTGGACGGTGTCGACGTCGGCGGACATCACGATTGGCGATTTGTATGTTGTGTTGGGTCAAGACTCAAAGCTGGAACTCGAGTATTATTGGTGCGATGCAGAGCTGAGCACAGCCAGCAGCTCCACAAGTGTCAATGCCACCATCGCCACAACAAACACAACATCGTCGCCAGCGTCGACGTCATCATCATTACCATCAACGGCATCGTCAACATCGCTTCCGTACAATACCAACGACTGTGATAGCGTGGAACGCGTTAAAGCGATACAAACGGCCACGGTTAGCAATAAGCTCAAGCATCTGCTGCTGGTGGCCAATCTGAGTGAGCGTGTGCGCAAGCGACAATGCAATTGCGGCCATAGCTGTGATCGCAAACGCGATCTAATCACCAAGGCGCAGTGGCTCAACAGTCTGGCCAATGGCACAGCGTCTGTAGCGGGAGCGGGAGTGGGAGCTGGGGCAGCGGCTGCCTCTGGCGTGGCCAGTCACGACAGCAACGAATCCATCTTCCGCACACCCATGATACCTATGCGTCGACCCATTAGCAGTCTCATGGATCCAGTGCGTCAATTGTCCAAGGTATGTTATTAACAACTATTAGCAGACTTTGTATACAGGTTAGCAACAGCATTGAAAAAAAGTTGGTAAATGCTAGGAGTCAGTAATCTTTACGACATTTGTTTGTGCAATAAGTCTAGGTTTTGTTTCTAATTTCCACTCCAACTATCTTAACCTAGGCATTCAAATTAGTTTAAAGAATCTTTAGATAAAATATTGCATAAACAAATGGTAAAGGCCCTAATGGTAAATTCTAGGAGGCTGCAATCTTTATACAACTTAGTCAACGATATTTCATTGCCCAGCCTTAGCTCACCATGCAATGAGGCTGGGTTTTTAAATTCCTTCTCTAACTATCTTAAACTAGGAATACTAATTACTTCGGAAAACCTTTAGCTAAAATATTGCCTATACAAATGGTAAATTATAGGAGGCTGCACTCTTTGCACAGCTTACTTTATGATATTTCATCGTGTTATAAGGCTGGGTTTTTTAAATTCCTACTCGAACTATCTTAAACCAGGCATTCAAAACACCTTTAAAGCCATTTAAGCAAAACTTTGCTTGGAAACTCTACAATGCCTTGCAAAAATGTTGATTTTGAATTTAAGAAATGAATCCATTATGCAATGCAATTAACATTCTAATTGAATTACAGCTAACGCGCCAGAAGATGTCGCGTCAGGTGCTGGTGCAACGCTGCATCCTGCCGGCGGGCTCGGATGTGAGTCGACCCTACGATGTGCTCAGTCTGCGCAATCTGCAAAACGGTCTCTTCGAGCCCATTGAGCGTGTTAGCAGCAGCAGCAACAGCAGAGGCAACGGTACCGGAAATGGTCATATCAGCTCAGCTCTAGCCAACAGGAGCGGCCAGAGTTTAGCGGCACAGGCCGAGAGCAGCAGCAACAGCAGCGATAGCGGATGTATTGTCAGCGGTACGCTGGACATGCCAAATTTGGATTTTGTGGAGACAACAACGACCCTCAGTTCCGCCCTAACACCCGCCAGCAGCAGCGGCGGCGCCAGTTTGCCCGATGGCGCTCAAGATGAGAGCACCAGTAAGTCATCTTTATAGTAATAAATAATGTGACATCTAATCAACTTTATAATTTTTTCTTACAGCCCAAAACTTCTTCACTGGCAGTGTCAGTCCGATGCATTTGCTGCGAGATTCCACATCGAATGCACGCTGGCTGGAAGACAACATCAATGACTTCTCGCTGACCAGTTTGCTGGGCCATCTCGATGATTTTGATGCCACACGCGACATACTGGTAAATCTATAATCGGTTATGCAAAATACAATATGTAGTTACACTCATCAAACTTTTGCAGGATCCATCGTCGAGTCTGTCGGTGATTAGTGAAAGCAGCGTTGATTTTCGGCATAAGTTTCAAGAGATTTCGGCGCTGCTGCAGCAGCAGGAAAAGGATTAGCGCTGGCCTCGCTGGCGACACTCCAAAACTTTTATGGACCAAGCCAAGCCCCAGAATTCTTCGAACGTCTTCAGCAAAGTATTCGTATTATTTATCGTCACTATTTAATTCCATGCATTCAATGAAAAGTACATGAAAAACAGAGAGAGAGAGATAGAGAGAGAACGCTCACAATTGAGAAAGAGATGGAAGATGGAGAGAGAAAGAGAGAGAACTCAAACATTTTAACTGAGAGATATTATTGAAATTAATTTTTTATTTATCTTAATAATGTTTAACCCTTCGAACCTTCTAACACCAGAATTAGGTCTTGTGATGTTGAAATTGTTCTTTTTTTTTTATTTTTTTTTTTTAAACATTAAACATAATAATATTATTATTGGAAGGCGGAAGCATACACACACACACACATGCTCGATATTTATTTCTCATATATATATATATATGTATGATGTCTGCCAAGTATTACAAATGAAGTCTCGTTCCCTCATCCATAAGTCAATCTTTTTTAGTATATACATATTTTTTATTTTGTCTGCTTCCCCCAGAGTTTTCCCTGTTGTAGTACGTAAGCTAGACTAGCTGTTAGCTATTTACACAAAATAGTTATATTATAGTCTTAATTTAAAATATACATGCCTCCAAATAAATAAAAGTCTACCCTGTATATAGACCCAGATTCAAAAAGTTTGTTTGTTGATTACAAGTTTTTGTTTTGAGATTGGCTGAACTTGAACCTTACAGCTGAGATATGTTCCTCCCGACTGAGAAGAAACCAGCTACTTGAAGTACTTTGCTGCTAAGTTAAATCTACACACACATACATATCGATCGCCTATCAAACTCGATTGTATCGGTGCAGCTAAGTAAATTATGCAGCATATGCGTCTTCGTCGTCATCATCCGTATCGTCGATGTCAAAGCCGTAGTCTTCATTCTCATAATCAAAGTAATCATCACCAAAATCCTCATTCTCATCATCGTAGTAGATGTCATCCTCATCATCATCGTCGTCTTCAACATCACTAGCGCCTTTAACAATGCCAATATGAGACACATTGCTATCATCAACATCATCATCTATGTGTGACTGATTATTTTCATTTTGATCGTTTGGAGAAGCTTCCAAATAGATTTGAAAGTAGCTCTGGTTTTGCTTGCGGCAAATTGGGCATGTATTTGTCCTGCAATATGTTAAATGACATTGAATAATGATTGACAATCAACAATACGAGGAATCTGCGATCGCTTACTGCGTGTGCCATTGATCCAGGCACATCTTGTGGAACAAGTGCCCACATTGGCCAGTGAATATTGCATCGCTCGTTGTATAATTCTCCAAGCAGACGCCACAACGGACTAAGCAAATTGTCTGGCTGCTGTTTGGGATACTCATCTTGCCAATCAACGATTAATCTGAAGGAGAAACAGATAAGTATAGCACGACATTGGTAGGGAATCGATTTGGTTTAGTCCTTATCAAAGATATATGTAATTTGTACTGTGTTAAAAATGGTTGTCTTCTCGACCCGTTTTTAATACAGCTTTTCATACAGAAACATGTGTTTATATGTACATATGTATGTATGTACATACATGTGTATAAGTTTGTTTGTATATTTGTTTACATTTCCGAAGAAAGACTCTTATTACGAATTATTAAAGTGTGTTTTGTTCATTTTGCTTTGGTGCTAATATTAATTAAACCGAATTTGGTTAACTTACTAAGATAAACTTTTGTACACTCTTAACTAAATGGCAATATACAATTTTGGCTAATTGTGCATAAGCCTGAAGGGAGAATTACCGTATTTTTCAATCTCGAAATGAACACAAACTTGAACTGAAACAGTGTGACCTGCACACCGTTAGCGAAATATACTACAAAAATACAAATTATTTATTTTCTCTCCCACATCGGTTTGAAAGCATTAATTCTGTAATGCAAGTGTTTACACCAAACTCAAAAAGTAAACAAACTATTCGTATACATATGTACATATGTTTAATTCATTTATTAACATATTTATTAAGTCTACTTATTTAAGTTTCGCATAATATTTAGGAAATGTTAAGTGTCAACATAATAAATTTTCTTGACTTTTGTTAGGTTTGTGGGATATTCCGGAATTCCCAATTATTTATTTTACATATGCATATGTATGTGTGTATAAATATACATACATATTTGGTTTGTTAATATGAAATGAAACTAATCGGAGTCATCAAACATCGACGTAAAATTCCGAAAGCGAGTGTTCAAATACTCTATCTCGGATCGGAAAAGGGTTTGTTGCAGTATCATATTCTCAAACGAATGGTGTTCATCTTCATCTTCATCGTCGTCGGAGTCCGGAAATCGAAATCGAGGTTGACATTGGTTGTGATGGTGACATTGGGTCTGCCTTCGATTGTGGCCGCTAGGAACTTGGTTCAGACTTTGACTCTGTCTTTGGCCTTGGCCTTGGCTTTGTCTATAGCTCTGCGTCCGGCTTGAAGGTGAGGGAGTTGCATCCATGTCCAAATAGATTTGAAAATAATCGTCATTTCTCTTGCGGCAAATAGGGCAATCCCTTGACCTGCAATATACCAATAAATATTCCAGAATTGTATCAAAAAGTTGAGCTTGATTCTGTTTCTGCTCTTTTTTTATTTCCTTTGAGTTGTTAAATTTTGAAACGATGTTTTAATTACTTTTATTTTGTAGGTCACCTACATTATGGTAATGTTATATATGGAATTTGGAGAAGGAATACTTAAATAATGGTTATTAATCATTAGAGGTTAATGTTTCAGTCTATTCTAAAAAATAAATTTACAAGAAATGCAAAAAAAAAAAACTGGAAACATACATACATATATCTATGGAATTACTTACTGTTTTTGCCACTCATTGAGGCAAGTGCCGTGAACAAGATGTCCACATTTGGCAGCCAGGACGATATCTGTGGCCGTGTAATGTTCCAAGCAGATGCCACAACGCACTTGGCAAATAATGTTGTTGCTGCCGCTGCTGCTACTGCGTCTGGCACTCATCGTTGCAATTGATCAACTAGCATTAACTATTGCAGTGGCATTATATGAGTAAAGTGCATGGCTTATCAGCATCTATTGTTTCCGAAGCAAGTGCAGCGATTTTATTTGCTAAATCATCATTCAATCGAATTTAAGAGAACATATGTATGTACATACATACTTACATACATATGTAGGCATAACCCAATTCGGGAATTTGTGTCAATTCCGATATGATACATATGTACATACAAAGATCACTGGGCGTGTGCAAACTCTCTTCCTATCTTCCTCTCTCTCTAAACTCTAGAGATAACGATGCTTAATATGTAAACAATATGTTTATTTTATTGTTTGTAGTACTATGTATATATTCGATTACTTAGAGTGCGTCTGTAGGTATAATACATTTTAAATATACTACATACATAAATAATATGGAATGCTTCATATAAGAAACTAGTTATCAATTAAGATCAAGGTCTCAGGCGTGTCCCCAACCAATCTGATCTTACCGTACGTAAAAAAAAAGTATTTGAAAAAAAATGGCATATAAATATATAGCAAAGCTATGGTCGAGTGGGCGCGACCATCTGATCTGATGATAAGCCTAGCATCCAGCTTAACAGAGCGATAAGCCTTCACTGTTATACACCAGCGTTCCGTCAACAGCTAACACAACAGCTCTGTTAAATGCAGGCTGTCAATTTAACAGCAGCTGTTAACGTTCGCTTAATGCAAAACTTACAAATGTAAAGAGTGATTAATTCTAATTGTGTGGGCAACGATAAATAGTTATGTTTACGATTATGAAGTAGTATGTGAAATTATATACTATATATGCAGATGCAGTGTAATTTGATTAGCTACTTCGCATGCTTTGCTGTCATGTAACTTTAAGCACCAATATCGATCGCCTATCGAACTTGAAATATATTGAACTCGATGTTATCGGCGCAGCTAAGTAAATTACACAGCATATGTTAGTGTGTGTGTGTGTATGTGTGTTTATAACGCAAGTGTATTGCGATGTTTTGGAATTAAAGCATTTCGTTAGTCTTTTGTATTGGGAAACATTGCTGCTTGTTGCACTTTACTGGCACTAGCAGTGTCCTGCTGCACTGCATCCTTGGCTGGAATGTGTGCGTCGCTATAAGACTGCATTCGCTTCGGACTGTTTACGTTCATGTAAATGGGCGATTTCGTGACTTTGCTCGCCGCCATTGCCGCCGCCGCCGCTGCCACGTTGTTGGGAGCGAGGGGATGCGCTGCTGTTTGCGGTGGCGGTGGCGCTGGACTCTCTGGTGGGGACGTCGCTGTCGGACTGGGCGTGGCGGGCAGTTCCTCCTCCTCCAGTATGATGTCGTCCCCGACCATTGTGATGCGGCGCAACGGCGCTGAGCCGCTGCCCATTGAGCCAGCTCCTGGCCGATAGATGGCGCTGCTCTGGCTCACGCTGCTGTTGTTGCTGTTCCCGCTGCTGTTGAAGCCGTTGTTGATGTAGGAGTGATTGTTCTTCTTGAGCGGCAGCATCCGGCTGCTGCCCGCCGCCGCGTTGCCCAACGTGACCGATGGCGGCGGGGGCGGGCACGTGATCGTTGGCGTGGGCGTGGACGTTGATGTGGGCATAACCAATGTCGGCAGATTCGATTTGCTTATCAGATCGGGGCCCCTTGACATTAGCTCCAGCGATTGTGTCGACTTTTGCGATGCAGAGGGCTGGCAATCGGATGTCTGCACCGTGTTGGTTGTTGCCGCTCCCGATGCCGATCCCGATACCGTTGCCGTTGCTGTTGCTGTTGCGCCGCCCGACATCTGGGAGACGATGGTGCGGCTGTGGTTGTTGCTCAATCCGGTATCTTTCCATTTCTCTGAAACGAATGGTGACCGTGACTTAGTCCTAGGAGTTCGCATGCGCCTCTCAACTGAACCTCTCCCTCTGACACCTACCTGCCGCACTGCTTGCCCCCCCATTGGTCTTGCCAAATGGGAGGAGGAGACGCGCCGGCTGGCAGAGCACGACCGTCTTGTAGGCCTTGCGATACTGCTTGTTCATGATCACATAGATGATCGGATTGATGCACGCCGACAGATAGAGCATGATGTAGCTGAAGATGTGCCAACTGGGATGATCGACATCCTTGTCTGCGACCTTGACGATCGTGATGGGCAGATAGCAGATGACAAATGACAGAAAAATGGCCAACACCATTTTGGTGATGCGCCACTCGTTGCGCTTGGCGCGAACCTCACGCTGATCCTTCACCCGGATCGCAGGTTGTTTGCCCCCGCCCGTGGCTATCGCTGCTTCGGGCACGTCGGTGGAGTAGCTGCTGCTGCTGTCCGAAGAGACGCGACTGGCGGGCAAACCTCCAGCTCCAGCTGCCGTCTGAGACTGAGTCTGACTATCGCCAGCATTGCCACCAGTTGGCAAGGATGTGGCCGTAGCCACGGGACGTAAGTTATTCGGTATGGAGTTCTGCTTGTTCGCATGACGTTTCAGCCGCTGCTCGGACTTATGGACCACCCAAAAGATCTTGGCATAGCAGGCAATGATCACCAGGCAGGGGATCACAAACGCCGTGATAAACAACGTTGTCTTGCTGCTGTGGCCGTGATCATCGCTCATAATGGAGCACGTTTGCAGGCGATCGTCGTAGCCAAAGCGTCCCCAGGCGCCCAGCAATGTGGGCAACTGCATGCCATAGGAGATTAGCCAGCAGGCGGCGATCATGACGGCGATCCAATGGCGCTTGTAGATGCGCGCATAGCAGCCATGATGGGTGATCATCACATAGCGATTGATCGTGATCATGGCAATGCAGAGCAGCGAGACTCCAATGTTCCCATACTGTATGAATGGAATGAGGCGACAGAGGACCGCGCCATGTCGCCACGTGCCCTGGACAAATCGCAGTCCCTGAAAGGGTAGCACCAAAGCGCAGAATAGTAAATCGGCTATGCAGAGACTGAAACGAAAAAGGGGAGGATCAGTAGACAGACTTCTTATATTCTTAGTGGGACTTACCTAATTATGAAGGCGGCGGCCACGTTGCGCACCTTGGGGCACTTGAGCAATGCTACAACGGTCAGAAAGTTGCCACAGATGCCAACGATCATGATCAGAAAGGTCATGATCGCCGCAAAAGTTAGCAATGATTGTGAGAAGCTGAAAACAATAAGATACTATAAGTGATCGTCGAAGTCAAAGTGGAAGTCGTAGTCAATTTTTTATTTTATGTTTTTTTTTTATAAATATTTCGCTCGTTGAGTGTCCGTTGGCAACCTTTAGCCTTCTTTTAACATATTATCATGCAGAGCACTTCCGTTGCCAAGAATCGCTGCCTTTGTGTGAGCTGACCGAGTGACTCTCGCTCTCTCTTTCTCTCGCTGATGATCATCGCCGCTTGAAATGGTGCGCGTAATATTAACGATCTGTTATCAGACCTTTCACACTGCATTGAGCTGGTGGCAATCTATAATTACCCAGCGCAGAGCAGGCCACGCCAGGCCAACTGATAGGGTCGAGGGCAAGCAACCTACCCGCTTTCATCGGCAGCATCCAGTGCAATCGTTGGTCCCGGTTGCGGATCCATATCGCCGCCATACCCCAGTCCCGCTGTTGTGTCGTCACTCATGCTACAATGTAAAGAAATACGCATCAGTTTTGTGCTTGAGGCAGGCCTACTCATTTTAAGTGGAGTGCCGTAAACTGTTGATAAGGTCAAGAGCCTCGTGCTTTCTACTCGCTGTTATATACCGAGCGCGTAATGTGTAAGAGAAGTGAGAAGGTTCTATGGTATTACCTCAGCCTTCTGCTGTCTGTTTAATCCCGATTGAGAAATAAGAAGTGATTAAACAATTGTCAATTAAACCATAACACTAATCTAGCCTCCTGTTTTATACCGAGCGCGTAACGAGTAAACAGAAGAGAGAAGATTCTATGATAATACCACAGTCTTATGTTTCCTATTTAATCCCGAGTAAGGAATATCTAGAGACTAACTTGTAGTGAATCAGCAGTTAACTTAACCTGAACATTAATTCAACCTTCTGTCTTATACAGAGCGATAAACAATTGACGAGTAGCTTGTAACGAGTAGAGAGCAACGAGTAGAAACAAATGACAACCGGTGAATTTACTTTAGAGTTAAATTGCCTTCGTTATCCCGAGCGAGGAGCAACAATCTCGAGCAAGTAGCTTGCTACTTGCAACGAGTAGCGAGCAGCGAGAAGTGACAATAGACTGTCGACAAGCAACCACCATCAACTGGCAACTAAACTCTAATATTGTCGCAGCTTGATCTGCAAGACATCGCTGACCAAGTGTCACCCCACCCGGGGATCTCAGTCTTACATGCGGGGTCTCTCTCTTTTGTTTTGCACTCGCTTCGCATTGGCTGCTGTTCCAGCAAATTAGTGTCAATTAAATAATTTAAAGAGGTCACAGACATACACAGTCTCACATAGAAGAACTTGGAACCCATCTCGCATCTCCCAGCCATGCACCATCTCTTTGGGCTCTAGCTCTGGGTGCAAAGATCAACGCCGAACCTTAATTAATTGAGTGTTCTCGAGTCGCTACCAATATGACACGACATTTGCGACACACAAATGCCGGAACACTTGAAAACTGACTACTTACGATCATGTAGTCCATAATATATACATATGTATATATTATTATATATTTATACATTTCTATTTCTGAGAAGTCGACGCCCAGTTTCGTACGAAGAACTTTTTAACTTTGATGGAACATCACGAATTTGGAATGCGGCAACTCGAAATTGAAATAAAAATGGAAGTTATTTGAAAGATTGTAGTATTATTTATTTGCACAATATATCGTTCCCGCCACTAGATAAATATGACTGAATCATTTTCTTGATGGTTTCCTATGAGTAAAATGCTAAGTATATATTATATATATAATAACGATTTGGTTGACCTGATAATAAAATCGTATTCGAGAGAAGCATATGTGAACATGGTGAAGTATATTCAAAAATCCTCATGGCAGCTATCAATTTAGTTTATGTTGAGTTTCAAAACTCAACTATAGATACAAATATATATAAATATAATAAAAAACTTTCAAATAGTATGCACAACAATTTCTTTACAACAATTATGTATATTAAACTGTTTCATATTTAATTCCATAGGTTGATTCACTAATATGTATTTTGATGTTCACATCAAGTCACTTTACATGCTATCTAGATTATCATAATAATCGTATTCTGATTTACAATCTATACGAAGCTGACTAAAAAAAAATCTAAATTAAAAAAATGCTGGTAAGTTCCCTGTTAGATCACTTATTGAAAGATTATGACATTACATACGTTCTGTATAGATTCGATTCAACATTTAAATATTATTCAATATTAGAAGATTGAACTTGCAAATGACTTTGAAAGATTAGTTGGCACTCAAAGCGAATAGTTAGTTTGAAATACACTTCCAACCATCTAACGATCTTCACTAATTGCTAAAGGTAAAGATCGCTGGTTGCGTATACGCACTGTTAAACAGCTATCGATCGCTTGCGCAAACAATCTTTCGATTGTTTGTTATTATTAAGTTAGGCATGCAGTGTGTGTGTGTGTGTGTGTGTGTGTGTGTGTGTGTGTGTGTTTGAGTTTGTGGACGCTATCTTATCAGTGCTAGAGTAACTGACTCGTACCTGGTTTTGGTTTACTTGTGTTTGTGTGCTGCACATGCGATCGGTATAAGATGTTGACGGTTTCCCACACAGCTGTATTGACACACGCTTTAATTCAGATTCTAAATCTAATTCCGATTGTAATTGCGACACACTCAAATCACGAATCACTCACAGCGAGTGCACAGATCACAGATCGGAGATCGGGGATCGGGGATCATCAAGCGGGACTCTCCAACAACTAACGGACAGTCGGTCTTATCAGCGTACACACGAATGTAGAGTTCGATTAGAGTAGAGTTCTGCTTTTGTTGTTCCATACACGTTCACGTAATCGCGATTCGATTTATTGTTCAATTGTGTTTCATGAATGTTATTTTATAAATGTTATTTTTCGAATTGAAATTCAAAAGCTAAAAACGCGTTCAGGTGCTATGAGTAATAACTGTGAACTCAACTGAGACACCACTCGACTGAGCTTCAAATGTAAACAGTTGTCATCGCAACCGAGTATCCGCTCTCTCGCTCTCTCTCTCTCTTTCTTAGTGTGACTGAGGCTGCGATGGATACGAGGCGCAAGGGGGTTAAGGTGGCTGCGGGGGAAGAGAGGAAGGGGCCTGTCCGGTGATTCAAATGCGGCAGCGACTCGTCGATCACAACACGATCATGACTAATACGCTTGGGATTCAAGCATTTGCAGACTTTGCGACTTCGTCTTCTGCTTCTTCGGGCAGGTAGAAAAGTGTTGCAACCGAGTTGCGGCATTCACTCGGCCATCGTTCGGCTTATCAACGCGGGTCAACGCGATCAAAACAAAACAAAAAACAACAAACAGACGAAATACACTGTGACACACGCACTCACTCACTCGCGCTAGCAAAATCGGGCAAATGGCAAAGGAGAAAAGGCAAATTAACTGTAACGGACAAATTGCGTTTCGTCGCCTTCGCGCTTGCGTTTGTCTACAACGACTGCACATTATCGGCGCGCCGCTCCATTTGTTACCAGCATCGCTGTCGCTGTCGCTGTCGCCGTCGCCGCCGCCGCAGTCGCTGTCACTGTTGCAGTCGGCGTCTACGTCGCTGCTGATGTCGCAAATGATATTGCCCGTAGAATTGTTGACAATATTGCTCTTCAATGAACGCACGCGCGCGGCTCGCTCTCAATCTCGATCTCCCTCTCTCTCCATTCTTCACTCACCATGCTCCACACAACCCACACAGCACAATGAGCGCTCTGCGCTCTCTCTCTCGCTTTGTGCTCGTCATCAATCGCTTTCGCTCTCATTGCCGTTGTCGTTGTCATTCGCTCACAATTGTTGACTGTCATTGTTATTGTACTTACATATGTATTTGTTAGACAGCATTGAAACCATGGTGGTGGGGCTTTGGAGGGGGTGCTCGATTTGCGATCGCGTTAGGTTCACTCTATGTGTGTGTGTGTGTGTGTGTGTGCGTATTGCATGCCTGTTGCGCTGTGTCTGTGAGCTTGGGAGATAAACGAGGCGACGACACGCACGACGAGGCGTGACCCGTTATTCACATTCCCATCAACTGGAATGGTTGCATCTAGTCTGGCCCAGTGAATCACATATGCACATAGATACTCACACACTCATTGCCAGGAGCGGCATGTGAATTTAATAAGACAGTGAAACCTCCACTGGACGGACACGCATGGTTGGACATGGGATCTTGACCTCGAGATTTGTCTTTCTTTAGCTGCTCGATTCTCAAGCTGTTTTGATTTTGTTAGAAGCGTATTATAAATTATTGTCGAAATTAGTCAGCTATATTGTAGACAACCGATATGAATATATTCCCCTGAATTTCAACATTCAATTTGTTTACGTGTTTATTTTAATTATTTACCATTTGCAACATATTATTTCAAAATTAATTGCTACAATTGTTGTTACTCATAATTCAATTACACTCAAAGAAGAGACAGTCATGGAAAGAATTTCTATGAGCAATCTCAGCGAAGCTATGACATAAAATAAAAACAAGTTATATGAGATAATAATATGTATATATACTTTATAGGGTCGGAGATGCCTCCTTCTACCATTTATATACATTTCCTGCCGGCACAAAGTTATAATAATAAAATATAATAATAATATAAAAACACACCTAGATCTATCAAATCCAATGACAACTCGAAATGAAGTTTAAATAATATTGTAAAATAACTCAGATACCTTTGCAAACATAATCTTAGTAAGGTTATATAGACGATTGTTTATTGTAGAAACACATTCATAGACATTCAAAGACATTCAAAGAAATTATTATAGTTTTAAATTACAAGTATTTGAATTTATTTGAAAAAATAAAAACCTCTAATACTATGGGCATAATAAAAGACATCAAAGATATTGCAGATATTATAAACTCTCTTAAATGGGTTCACTGGAAGAGTATATTTTTGGCAATTCTGACTGCATGCCAATATATAGTAAGGACAACTACAAGTTTAACAAGTCGAGTCCATAAAATTATACATCAGCTAATACGCGGCATAAAAACTATTGTGAGACCCCCACATTCTCCCAGAGCTCTGAAGAGGCTTGCGTTAGATTGTAAAGAGCGACGGCACAGGCTTGGTAAGCATCTGATCTAACAGATTACAGCTCGAAGAATAGCTCTGAAATCAATCTTCAATTTAATTAGTATAACTCACACAATTGTTTCATACCATTAACATTACCTTTCTGATTAAGCTCAATTTTTATTCAGAATGAATCAAAATCAGAGCTCGTAAATAACTGTTGACCGTTTCTCGTTGTCTTATCATGATTCTTTACGAAAAGTCTCAATGAGCAACAAATGTATGGCTTCTTTACTATTGATGCTGTCTCGGCTATTGATGCTGATCAAGAATATATATATTTTATTGGCTCGGAGATGCCTCCTTCTACCTGTTACATACATTGCCTTCTACCCTATGAGTAGCGGGTATAAAAACGGTCGATAGTTATTTGCGAGCTATGATCAAAATCAAATTCCTCAACTATCCATTTTGTTGACAAAAGTCACATTCGCCTCGAATTTTAAATCGAATATCTTTGAACTATCAATTAGGTTTAATTTATTTTGTAAACAATTGTTTTGAAAATTTAAATTTAGTTTAAAAAATACAAATCACAAAGTATTATAATTAAATTTCCAATATAAATATAATTTGTTGTGGTTTTGTATTATTAAAGGCATTTGATATGTTCATGAAATCACAATTATTATTTAATGTTTTAGCATTAAATCAAGTTCTATATTATAAAACCGTATTCTAAATATGTACATATGTCTCGATTTCCTGTTGTCAAGTAATGTCATTAGAAGACAGAGAGACAGATCATAATCTTTCCCAGTTCCATGTCGGTTCGCATTGAATCGCCATAGAATCGCCAAGAATAGCCCATCATTTGACATTCGACTTCGACTCTTGCAGGAGTCTCGCAAGCCTATATGGGCAGGATCCTGGGCACCCTACCTGGTCTGCATATACTGGCCCAAGATACAATTTCACATCTGGAGAATGGAAATATGACTATCAAACGCATGCGTAAACTAATGCCCCAATATGTGAAGGCCCTGGTGATGGAGGAGTCGCGTCAGGAGCGGCCGGATGCCCCGCTGGAGGATCCCGATGCGCCCATCGTGCGGAAGCGCGCATGGAGAAGGTAGGAAGTGTTTTAATTACAGCGGTAATCCAACCAACCTACCCAACCAACAAACAACCAAACAACCAAACCAAACCAACCACGACTGCTGCCAACTTTTCCCCAGACTCCCCAAAGCAGCACAAACATCAATCCCAGTCCCATAACCTGCATAATTCTCCAACAGGGTTGGAGTCCAACCCGTCAATTGGCAGAGTGTTAATTTGGCTACATAGCAAATAAAGAACAAACAAGTAAGAAAGCTACAGTCGAGTGTGCTCGACTGTGAGAGACCCGCTACCCATTTTGAATAAAAGTAAAATATTCCGGTATTATTTTCAAAATATACCGAAAATACTACACAAATTCTAAAAATATACCAAATTGCGTATTTGATATATAGATATATAGTACCACATTCAAAATATACCATAGACGGCTCAATATACCAGATTGTCAGCCAAAGCAACTAAGACCCCTAGTGAGTAGGCGTTGTTGTCCATTCGAAAGTATTTTTTTAATAACTTCCACAATCTGATCGTAACCAAATCGGGGATGACAATTACTATAGTTGTTATTGTATATACCAAAATTCGAAGAAAATTCTAGCTTTAAAATTACGCTTGATTTGAAGGGGCGGGAGTGGGCGTGGGAAATTTTTAAGCAAACTTGATCTGTGTGCAAACATAACAAATAAATTATAGCTCTATCTCTTATAGTCTCTGAGATGTAGGTGTTCAAACGGGCGGACGGACAGACGGACATGGCTAGGTCGTCTCGGCTATTGATGATGATCAAGAATATATATACTTCGGTCGGAGATGCCTCCTTCTACCTGTTACATACATTTCCTGCCGGCACAAAGTTATAATACCCTTCTACCCTATTGGTAGCGGGTATAAAAAGAATTGTCCCCAAATTTTGTAATCCCAAATATCGACTTGTTGACTTTTAAGAACTTCTATTGAAAGGGTAGCGGGTATCCCAAGTAGACATAGAAAGACACATGCGAAATTCTAGTCCTCCGGCGGAAACCCACCAACAAAGAAACATGAACTAGAACCGTGAACCATGAACCAGAACTAGAACCACAACCAGTACAAAATCAGAACAGACCAAAAACATCGCAACGTTAGGATCCACTTCTAAAGTAATCTATATCGAGTCTTTTTTTTAACAAGGAGGACGATTATCGAGGCATCGGCCAAGCAAAAGCTGAAAGAAAAATTTAAAGAGAATCCGAGTCCATCCAATGAAGAAATCACTCGCTTAGCAACCGAGATTAATTTAAATTATATGGTGGTCCGGACTTGGTTTGCTAATCAAAGGCAACATAGAAAACGTATGTGTAACCGTTAAGGACTGACTAACAGCAAGAGCAACAACAGAAGAAGCGCACGTACAATTAAATTTAGTTTAAATAATAAAAATTACAAAGTATTATAATAAAATTTCTAATATAAATATAATTTGTTATGATTTTGTATTATTAAAGGCATTTTATATGTTCCTTTTGCATACGATTTTTTTAATCTCTATGTTCATGAAATCACAATTATTATTTAGTGTCTCTAGTTTCAAGTTCCTACTTGATTGCCTCCGATATTTTTAAGATTCCTAAAAACACTTCAGAGCAGCGTATTGATTTCATTGATGTTGCTGATGAAGACTGCAATCCAAAAATCACAGAGGAGCAGGAAGCTGAAAATAGTAGCGATGAAATAGTTGAAGTCGTACTTTATGATCCGCATGGCAATCAGGTTATCGTAAAATGTAGAGTCCTGAGGGATGTTTGTATAAGAGAGATGACTATCGTCTTAAAGAATTTACAAATATTTTACAGAGAACAAATACAAATACAAATACAAATATTGTTCAGTTAAATAAAATATTTTTCAAGCTTAAATTGTCTAACTATTTCTAATATCGATAGATTTATTTGATATGTCCATTGACATTTTTTTAATCTTATAATACATTTATAGCATTAATCCGTATCCGTATTCCGTATTAATTAAAATATATATTTGAATTCGACAAATGTCAGAAGAGTCGACAATCCGTCGGATTATTGGTCTGGAATTATTAAATTTCGCAGTTTCATATGGTATTATTATTTGCTTATACCTTATACCTTTGAATCAAATCAAGCACCAGTCGTTTTAAGTTATATTTTGTAATATTTTGTTATACGGATGTAACTTAACAAAAGTTTGAGAAGTATTTTGTTAAATTTAAAAATGTTAAAAAATAAAAGTTGTACACATATAATTACCAGATGTATAATTTGAAGCAATAGATATTGGTGTTTACATTACCCGGAATTAAGTTGATATTGATAAGACGTCGCGACTCAGGACTTAAGTTCTCAATTGAGTGGCTATCACCATCCCCCTCTCTATCTCTCTCTCTCTCTCTCTCTTCCTGGCTCTCGGTCTCTATTGTAAGTAAACATTTACTTACAGAAATCGATAGGCAGAAGGGTCGGGAGTACAATAACATGATCGTATCGCCCATTTGATTTCTAAACATTGCGAGTGCTAGTTACCGAGTGCATTTGATTAGTGGTCAACGATACCAACTGCAAGCCACAACATTACAAATAAATAGAACTGCAAGTAAAAGTACATAATGTGTATACGTATGTGTGTGTGTGTGCTTGCATTAAAAACAAACATTTCACACTCTACAGAGAGCGGAGTGGAGAGAATGGAAGATGGAGAATGAGAATGAGAACGGCAGCAAGGCGACGTCGCGGTCAGTTTTCAATTGTTGCTAAAGAGTTCTTCTGACTCAGAACACACACACACAAATACTCTGCATGACACTCACTCTCACTCTCATTCCATTTGCCAGCCCATTCCTATTCGCCTCCCATCCCATTCCCATTTGCGCTCTACTCAATGAACTGCTGCTGCCCGTTGCCCGCAGACAACGTTCCACTGCCACTGTTTTATATTTATGTACATACTTATAAATATATGTATGAACATGCAAATGTATGTATGTATGTATATATGCTTCGATTTTGTTTTTTGATGTTTTTTTTTTAACTGCTGCTGCTGTTTGCCTGGTTAATTAGCATCCCCATCCCTATTCCCATTCCAAATCGAATCCATTTGCTATGACGGCATCGAGTTTATAGGCACTTCCAATTGGAGCTCGGGTCATTCTAGAGTTCACTTGCCAAGAAAGTATCACTCGCTAGCTCTCTCTCTCTCTCTCTCTATTTCTCTGCTTTTTGTTTGTGTGGTCTGCTGTCTTATGTATGTAGGTATGTGTGTACACTGTACACAGAGCACTCATACATTATGTTCTAGTGTATTATTCTTGCTTCAATAGCAACTTCAGATTCTACTAGACTCCAGATACATTTATACGCTTAATTAGTAGGTCTTTTTATGCATATAAATTTTTAATTTTAGCATTTAACGATTTTATGTTAATTTCAAATAGATACATCATAGTAGACACAATATAGACACAATGTAATACAGCTGATCATTTGAGAAATAAGCTCTGAAATACGTTTGATCAAAATTGATTGCGATCAAGAAGGAATGTATTAATGGCATTTATATTAAAATTAAAATCTTTCTATAATCTCTAAGCAAATAAAATGAATAATATGTTTATAAGATTTCTTTAACTTGAACTTGGGCAATATAGGAAATACAGAATACCGTATGCAAAGCTCTCTTCCCTCCGCTAGATGTAGTGGCAAGAAACTCGTAAATTAGCCAGAAGAATTCCTCATTGCACACGGCTGAGTACTCCGTGAGTGCCTCCTCCACATGCTATGCTTTTAGTAGCGCCTACTCAGTGAGTTCCTCTACCGGGAATATTCCCTTTGCCCGTGCACAAATCTGATGCTGATACTGATGCTGTGTCTGATGATGCTCTCTCTTATTTTTGTTGTTGTTGCTTTGTTTTGTGGCCATATCATGCTTATAATATCGCCAGTGAGGCGGAAGAAACTACTCGTACTATTCGTACTATGTATGCATGACTATTGCTGCTTTTCAGCTCGCAAGATTTGTACAAATATTCAATTTGGAAATCGCGAGAGACCTCAATTCTTCAGGGCAACGGGCAATAGAAATACATTGTTCGTGATAGTATATTTGCAACATATGCTGCGAAGAATTGTTGCATGCAGCCCTCGCATATTGTATTGTATTTGAGAATTCCAAAAAAGAAACAATACCAAAAACAAAAAAAAAATATCTAGCTAGTGTATGTATAAGAACAATGTAAACAAAGCGGTCCGCTCATTTCAAATTACCCGATGATGAAGTCAATTGTTGTATACAATAAAAATTGTGTTGTTTTCCTTTTTTCGAAAGTTTCGTTTCATTTTCCATACCCTGTAACCCGTTGAAGTATTAGAAATAACATATCATCCTTTCATTTTCTCTGCAATAACCCAATAATCTCAGCAAGTACATCAACTGGAGCTGCAAAATTTCGCATATGGAATCACACAAGCCTTTTATTCATAAATCTTTAATAAGAAATAATAAGAAAATATCCCAAGGAACTCAGTCATTATGTTACCTGTAGATAATTGTTAATATTGACTTTTGTTACTAAATTTCTTACTATTAATGCAACAAACTTTTCAAATAATGTATGTTATTTGTTTTGATTTGAACTTGCAACTTATAAAAATATATTAGAATGTGTTTTTCGCAACTCGTTTAAAAGATCCTCATAATAACTCTAGTAACTCAGGATCCAAGCTAAATAAAGCGATGCATGTTTTTTTAAAGAGCTTTAAAATTAATTTATTGAAATTATCAAAAACATTTTTGAGATTGAAAGAAATGTAATACATTTTGAAATGGGTATCCCCAAGTCGTGCGTAGCATGCCATAGCTCTCTATTTGTGTGCATGTCTGTTTTTTTTTTTTTTTTTTTTTTTTTTTGTTGTATGTGCTCTAGCTGTTGTTTCTAGCTGGATGATTTGGGCTATTTGGGCTAGTTGTGGATGTATAGAATTTAGTTTAGTACAAAATCGGCGCAGGAACGAGCGCGTCATAGTTGCAAACGCCGCATTCCCTAAGAGCACACACACTCACTCACACTCGCACACACACACACACACGCGCACAGACAAATCACCGCAACGCACCGCACAACGCATTTCACACATTCTCAAGCCACGTTTCGGCCCTTGGGAGAGGGAAGAGGGGGGGGCGGCGATTGGATCGGAGGGAGCATGTTACTCCAGTTGGCAGATAGCGAGGCGCAAGCGCAGTTCCACCTGCTGAGTGTGCCGCCCTTGGGCGTGGCCGCCTTGGCTGGTCGCAAGGCAAGCGTCAACAGGAGCAGCAGCAGTTTGGTTGCGACCGATGTCGACGTCGAGGATGAGCCAGCGGCCGGGGATCAGCTGGAGAATCAGCTGTTCGAGGGCTATTCGGATGAGCTGCTGACATTCGCATGGATCGCATGCATTGTGTTCATCATTGTCGGTGTCCCCGGCAATCTGCTGACGATCATTGCGCTCTCGCGCGGCAAACAGACGCGCAACTCCACCGCGATCTTTATCATAAATCTGTCGTGCTCGGATCTACTGTTCGGCTGCTTCAATTTGCCGCTGGCAACGTCCACGTTCAAGGAGCGCGCCTGGACACACAGCGATCTGATGTGTCGTCTATTTCCTCTGCTACGCTATGGTCTAATGGCGGTCTCGTTGCTCTCCGTTTCACTGATCACGATCAATCGCTACATTATCATTGCCCATCCACGACAGTATCCGCGGTAAGTGTGATAGAACAACAGATAGATCTCCTAAGTGATCTCTGACTACCCCTTCACTCGCTCTCTCTCTCTCTCTCTCTGTCCATCCAGCATCTATCAGCGACGCTATCTAGCCTTGATGGTTGCCAGCACTTGGCTGATCACCTTCTCGATCATGATTCCCACGTGGCGCGGCATCTGGGGTCGCTTTGGCCTGGATACGAGCATCGGTTCGTGCTCGATATTGCACGACAAGAACGATCGATCGCCCAAGGAGTTCCTCTTCATGATCGCCTTCCTGCTGCCTTGCATCTGTATTGTCATCTGCTATGCCCGCATCTTCCTCCTGGTTCGCCAGGCCGCCATTCGAGCGGGCGCCAATGCCGCCAAGAACTCCGAATTTGCCCAAACGCCGCCTATTACTGCTCAAAAGCCGCCCGACAACGTCAAGGATAAAGATAAAGAGAAGGATAAGGCTAAGAGCAAGTCCAAAGGCAAGGATAAGAGTAAATCCAAGGACAAGAATAAAGACAAGGAGAAGAGCAACAAGGAGGCAAATTCAAGCAGCGAGGACACGTCCCTGCGTCCCTTTGTCGTCAACGAAAGTCTCGCCTACATCGATGACAACGTCTCCACCGACAATTTCCCCATCTCCTACAGCATTCAGAAGGAGCCGCCTATTGATGCCAATGTGGTGCTGCAGCAGCAGGATAACCGCAGCAAAGACACTTCCAACGTCACATCAGCAGCTCCAAGTGCTGCCACAGTGACGGACACTCCCCTGAACGACACCAACGCCATAAGTCGATCACAGACGCTCGTCGAGCAATCGAAAAACTCGTAAGTAGCCAAAAAAAAAAAGAAAAGAACACTCCAGGGGAGAAAGAAAAATCCAGGGATCATATTATATAAAACTTGTTACTTGCTGATATCTTCTCCTACTTACTGAAGAATAATATAAACAATTAGATTTTCGATCGTTTTGTAAATTTCCGAAATGTAAATAGCAGATCATAATTTCAATCAATTTATTGAAATAATATTAAAAAGGGTTTGTCTTCTTTACGCAAAATATTAGGAACAAAATTAGTCAAAATTCCGCATTTTAAGGATCAAATATTAAGTACCAAATAGGCATGACAAAACATGATTATTTTGAGCTCTTGAATATAAAAAAAAGACTTATCCTTTAAATAAACATTTCAATTTAATTGTTACTTACAGTTTTTTACTGAATTCAACAAAATTGATGTTACTTTTAATTACAAATGTCGCTAAAGTCCCTGATTAGAATCTGAATATTTGATTATAAAACTAACCGATTAATATTTAATATGTCTTGTACAGAAAGAACCCCATAACGACCTCGCTGCGCACCTCGTTCACACGCTTCAATCCGCGCAAATCGCATTATGTGTCCATGGGGAACACATCGAATGCCTCATCGATCTATCCGGGTCGCATGAGTGCCAAGGATCGTCGATTACTGAAGATGATACTAGTGATATTCGTCTGGTTTGTCATCTGCTATCTGCCAATCACAGTGTCTAAGATTTGGAAGAGTGCAAACAATGTGCATGTCTTCAACATCATGGGCTATTTACTGATCTATCTGACCACCTGCATCAATCCATTCATCTATGTACTCATGAGCTCCGAATATCGTCGCGCCTATTGGAATCTCCTGCGATGCCATCAGACAGAGCAAAAACAGCAGCATCAGCGAGCCATGAAAAAGCATCTCGAGTCGAATCGGGCGGCCAAAACATGATCTACATTATACACGATCCCCTCGCCCTGGCACCGAGTTCCGTCCCCAAACATCGAGAGCATCCGAAGAGAACCAGAAGAGAACGGCATAATTCTTCCAGCAAAAGCCATAATCCATCTATGTTTATATATCTCGTATCCATTTCCATATTCACTTTTCCGAATCTTGTACTATAATGGAACACAAAAACTACATATCGATATTACTATATAGGGTTTGTAACGATTACACTTAAGACGCATAAATTTAATTGTGTCGCTCAGAAAATTATAAGTGCATTTACTGCTCAACCGATTTGCGTTTTTTATAATATATTTATCTGTCTGGAACTACCAAACTTAGTGAAAATATTCATATAATAAATTCCGGATACTCAATTTTCTCACTTACTGCGATTGCTGCGAGTACTTTAAACCTCGCCAGTAAATAAATTCAAAGGCCTCAAGGTTGATAAATCTATAGATTGAAATGCATTTTTATGCGAAATGACTTTGGTTTTGATTGTTTATTTTTTTTTTAATATCTGGATTTTACATTTGAATTCCATGTTTAAGAACAATCGATGTTTTTTTCTTTTTTTGTATTTTTTGTTTTTGCTGCTTGTCGCTAATTATTGTACCAATACATACATATCTGTAACAGAATATGAATACATACATACACATATAAGTATGTGTGCATGTATGCGTGTATATGTATATAGAAATAGGAATTTTGTATATCCCTATACCTTCAATAAATGCTTTGAATAATTGATATATGTACGTATGAATGTATGTATGAATGAATGTAGTTCTTTGTTTGCGTTGTTATCGTTATCGTCGTTATCATAATCGTAATCGTCATCGCCATCGTTATCGTTATCGTTACCGTTATCATTATATGGTTTTGTGTGGCGAATTTAGAATCTTTGCTAGTACCAACCAGACAATACAGAGTAGAGAGCACTTAATACATAATTATTATCAATAGATACATATTGTATATGCCAGTGTTTGTTAATGTGTACGAAAACTTGGACTACTTAAGGCTAATAACACAACTAAATGATCCAGTATCTAGTATCCAGTATCCAGCATCGACCATATTCAGTATTCAGTATACAGTAAGCACTGTCTCTAGTATTCAGTATTATTATGGTATGGCGATATCGATAAATCGTTCGGTCATTTGTTTTTGGATCGCTAAAGGTATATGTATATGTATATATGGTATATATATGTAAGTATATATGTATATGTAAGCCTAAAAATGTATGTATATGTAAGTGTATGAGTGTGTTCCGTGTTATCGTATATCGATAAATATATATATATATATATATATATATATATATATATATATATATATATATTTCTATAGTACTTTTTATGCAATGTATATGGATAAAATTATTTGTATTCAACTTCTGTATGTTAATGTTACTTCTACTTTTAATTTAATTTTGTTTTAATTGCGATTGCGAGCGTAATAAAAAAATCGATTTTGCCTCACTGTGCTGCGCGTCCTTGGTGAGGGAGGGGAGAGAATAGTAGTACTAGGAAAAGGGCTTACATCAGACGGACTCCAGATGCTCAGAGATCTCCAGTATGGGACTCTCGCTGAGCGGCTTGACCAGCGTCTGCCAGCTAGGCTGGAACAAACTCAGAACCGGTGTCGTCGTTGTCTGCGATCTCACATGGTATTCGGACGTGGTCGTTGTCTCGCCCAGCACCGCAGTATGGTGCACCACATGCCCGTGATGGTGATGGCCAAGGCCATGACCGTGACTATGATTGTGCCCATGACCATGGACATGAGCGTGTTGATGCATCGACTGCGGCGGTGTCGCTGGAGGTGTCGTGGACGGTGGTGGCGCCGATGCAGCTCCTCCAGCAGCTCCAGTTCCCGTTGCAGCTCCCACCACAACCACTCCAGCGGGTGCTCCCCCTGCGCCTGGCGCTTGAGCCACTCCAGGCAACGACTCGCTGGCCGGCTGACTGATGTACGACGTCTTCAGGTTCATCTGACTGAAGGCATGCGCTCCCGGCATGGTCAGCGAGTGCTGCAGTCGCGGCGGTCCACTGCGCGGACGCTCGAGCATGGCCAGCTCGTAGAGCTCCTCCGCGAGGTGCTGTTCCGATGCCGGTTGCGTATGCAGCTGGCTGTGATTGTAGTGCTGCAGCTGCTGGTGATGCCGCCCGGCCAGCTGTGCCTCCAGTGCGTACTGCTTCTGGAAGAGCTGACGCTTCTGCTGAAGTAGACGATGCTGCAGGAGCTGCTGCTGCAGCGGTGGCTTCTGCATGGGCGACATGGCGGCCAGATGCTGATGCTGCTGCTGATGGTGATGCTGCGGAGGATAGACCCCTGGCGGCGGCGGTGGCGGTGCATAGCAGTTGCCAGCATGGCCGGCAAAGAGATCACTCGGTGCGGCATCTTGGAGGAGTAGCGCCTGGGGCGGCGCTGGCGGCATATAGGACAGCGATGGTTTCACGGGCATCGCATAGAATTGACCGTGTGGAAATTGACAATTGGCTAGACTGAGCTCCTCCAGCGTCAGCTGGCCGTGATGGGCCATGGTATGTCCATGTGGATGTCCGTGCGGATGGGGATGCGAGTGCGGATGATGCATATGACCGTAGATGGCAGCCTCCTGTTGCAGCTGCTGTATCTCCAGCCAGCCATGACGTTTGGCCTGTTCGTAGCGATAGCTGCCATAGACACGACTCGCGCCCAGCAGAGAGCTGGAGCTGAGCAGACCCTGGGCCACCAGGCCGTCGCTGGCGCGTCGACCCTCCCGGAAGTGGATCGGCGAACGCTTGTCCACAAAGGGCGGTGGCGGCGGCGGCGGCGCCGGCGACTGGTTGCTACCCGGTGCCTGTCCCGGCCCCTGACCCTGGCCCTGGAGCTGTCCCGATCCCTGCCCCGTTGCCGTTGACTGTTGTACGGCGCTGGGCATATGGATGCACGAGTTGTGGCTGCTATACAGTGAGATCTCCGACGAGTGGCCGCTGGAGATGCCAGCGGATGCAGCTGCAGTCGCTGATGCGGCCGTTGCTGCAGCTGCCGCCAGCATCGAGTTGCTCATACAGGACGGCAAACTGCCGGAGGGCAACACAAAGTCCAAACTCTCGTAGGCGCTGCAGTTGCTCTTCGAGGAGCCACGACTCAAATTCTGGCTGAGACTCTTCGAATAGCTGCCAGCGAGCACACCGCTTGAGCTGCTGCTACTTGCATAGGAGCGTGTTCGGGTCGCCTGTGCACTTGTCAAATCCGTCGAGGATTGGGAGCCCTCCTTGGCGCCCTCGTTGCCCTGATCCGTGTCGCAGCCTTCGTCGGTGCTGGAGCTGCCCTGCGCCAACACCTTCTTCTCAAAAGTCTTCTTCTCGCGCCTGCAAGAAACAGTTTCACTTGGGTTGCTCCTGGTATCCCGCTTGCCTGCCGTCTGCTGCACTTACCCATCGCCATTCGGTTTAGTCTGCTGTCCTCCAGCAATCTCATTTGATTTGCCCACATCGCCATTGCTGTTGCCATTCGTTGTGGCGCCTTTTCGCTTCGGTTTCTAGTACGAATAACATTTGCAATTAGCGATATGTGATTGAAGTGATCATGCAGAAGCAATAGATTACAAGCAAGCGATCCCCTTTGGAATAAAATCAAAGATAGACAGGGAAACAAGGGAAGGTCAAGGAGTCGATGAGGTAAGGTGTATGAGCTCTGAGGTTTGCGAGTCACTTTTGCAATCATTGAGCAGTGTCAGCGTAATGTCCTTAGAGATTAAGCCACATGCAGGGAAACAAGGGAAGGTCAAGGAGACGAGGTTTACGAATGAGCGATGAAGAAGCAACGCATTACGAGGACAAGTGTCATTTGCTTAGGCAAGGGAGCAATGGAAGGTTAAGGAGTCAAGGTGTTTTAGTGTTATAGCACCTACCTCTATGGGAAGCGGACTCTCCTGCAGAGTCTGGAACAGACGACTGGCCTCCGCGGACATCTTAAAGCGAAAGCTCTGATTGAGATTGGTGGTGGAGTCGAAGCTACTTGAGCTAGACATGGGCTTTATTGTCTTGTTGCTATTGTGTTGATGCTGTATTTGGTCGGCAGTGGGCGTCGAGGTGGCGTTGGTGGTGGCATGCTCTGGTGCCGCACTAGAAGCCGTCTGCTGCTCCTCCTCCTTCTTCGTCTCGGCAATGGCAGTGGACTGCAAGAGGGATAAGCGATCAATGCAAATACAGATAAACCAGAGTGAAGTGTGTGTGTGTGTGTTACCTGCTGCAGCAGTTGGCGGCAATCCTCGGTGCTCTGCTTGATGATGTACTCACTAATGGTCTGATGCAGCTGTTTGGGCACCGGCGATGCCAGATGCTGATGACCGCCTTGTTCCAGTTGCTGGCTGGCATTGAGCAGCAGCTCCCTGCACCGCAGATTAGCGAGCGATGGCAGCTGACCACCGCTGCTGCTGCTACTGCTATCGATGCTCAGCGAGATGCCTACGGGTCGTTGCATGCTTCGCGGCGAGCTTAAGCTATGATGACTCACGCGGGAGCTGCTGTTGCCCACTGGCAGTGGCGTATACCTTGTAGGCATGGCTATGACAGGGCCATGGGGGCCATCATCGCCATTCATATAGCGGGCATAGCCGTGACCATGCGCATGGCCATGGCTGTGACCATGGGCATGGGCATGAGGATGAGGATGAGGATGGGCCTGCTGTTTGACTGCATAGTAGGGATCGGCAGTGGAGCGCTCACTCATCAAAACAGTCTGGTGGCGACTAAGTCTTTTGTGTATCGGTTCCTTGGCCAGGACCGTGGTGGATATTGTCTTTGATTGCTGCTGCTGTTGCTGTTGATGCTGTTGTTGCTGTTGCTGCAACAATTGCTGCTGCAGGAGTTGCTGCTGTGGGGGCAACTGATCCAGCAGCAACAGCGATTGCTTGCTGCTCTTGTAGAGCAGACCCGGCTTGCTCTGCTCCTTCTTGTGCGAGACGCGATCTTGCAGCAGCAGATAGATGGCAGCCACATGATCGTAGGTGTTCTTCTTCAAGCTGGCACGCGTCTTGTCCGGTCCAATGCCCACATACTCGGACATTATTCGAAGTATATCCTCGCTCGGCTCTAGCACTGCTTGTCGCTCCATATTCCCGTTATATTTGGCAATTAATGCATGCTCCAGTAGCTCAGGACACATCCAACGATGCCGTTTGATCTGCTCGATGGTATAGCGACGCGTTGGCTCTAGCACCAGCATGCGACGGATAAGATGCTCGCACTCCGAGCTCATGAAGAACGGAATGCGAAAGCGACCCGAGAGCACACGATCCCGCAAACTCTGTAGTGTGGAGCCATCAAATGGCAATGCTCCGCAAACCAGAACATAGAGCACTACCCCCAGCGACTGTCAATGGACCATGATTAATTAATAAATGAGAGGCTGAGGTACAACATCAACACTTACCCAGATATCAATCTCGGGACCCGTGTACTGCTTGCCCTCGAAAACCTCGGGTGCTGCATATGGTGGTGAACCGCACCAGGTGGCCAGCAGTTCGCCGGGCTTGAAGTGATTGGAGAAACCAAAATCGGCAATCTTGATGTTCATGCTGAAGTCGAGTAGCAGATTCTCGGCCTTAAGATCACGATGCACTATTCCTTTCTTATGGCAATACTCCACCGCCGAAATAATTTGCCAGAACTTGAAGCGGGCCGCCGACTCCGACATACGTCCATACTTGGCAATGTAATCTGAGAAACAGTCAACGAGGGGCATAACAACGAATAGTCAAGGCTAGTTGAGGACTAGGACAAGGAGCACTATGTATTCTAAGACTAAATTTACCATGAAATAAAGTTCTTATATCCGTTAACTAACTGAGGAATAAGACTAGATCACTACTCGTAAGATTGCTAATATTGCTAGTTAACTAAAAAGAGCTTAGGCTAAACGAGGAAAAGGACTAGGATTTCTGCAATTTAATTGGTTACTCCGACAGGGTCAAGGAGTAATCTATGTTAATTTAAAGCTTGAACTAGGCTGTCTTTGACTTAACCAGGAATAAGACAAACATTTTCGCTGACATTTTGCAAAGACTAGATTGAAGAGAAGGACCTTGGTAGATTGGGAGCTTGGAAAACGATTGCTCTACGATACTGGAAGTCTTGGCCTAGGATTTCCTAAGGTCAGGCGAGAAATGAAATTAATACTACCGAACGTTAGTTAATAACTAGTAGTGACTAATCAAGGACCAAGAAGGTAAATAGTAGACTACGTCTGATCCTTGAACTAAATTTAGGACTGTCTTCGATGGGTAGGACAAGCACTTACCGAATATCTCGCCCTGACTGGCGTACTCCGAGACGATGTAGATCATATTCTTGGTTTCCATCACCTGCAGCAAACACAAGTTAGAGATCGACGCTCAAGGGGATTGTGGATGAGGAGTTAGGATAAACTCACCTGATACAATTTGATGATGTGGGGATGCTTAAGTTTCTTCATGATCTCGACCTCGCGATATACCTTCTGGAGATTGGTGTGATCCAATTGGGACTTGTCAATGATCTTGATGGCGACCTCGTTCTTGGTGATGCGATGCCTTGCCAGCTTTACCACCGCAAAGTTGCCCTTGCCAATGGTCCGTTCAATGTCATAGAAGCCCACTCGCATCGGCTCCTTGAGCTTAAGCAGTTCCTTCGGTCCCGTGCCTCCGCTGGCAAATAGCTTCTGTGCCAGCAGCACCTCCTTGCAACTGACCAGGGCATCAATCGATGGCGCAGCCACCGCATCAAGCACACTCCGTGTGCTTTCCAGCACCGGTTGTTGGTGTTGCTGTTGCTCCGATTCCTCCGTTGCAATATCAGGCGACTCCTCCGCTGGCACTGGCACTGACTCTTTGGGCTTGCTCTTGACCTTGGCCTTGCACTTGGGGTGCTCCACGGACTGGTCCTGGCTGTGCCCATTAGCAAGCACATCGCTGGTGGGCAAATCCGTCGTGGCTGCTGCTGCTACTGCTGCTGGCGTTGGGGGCGCCTTGGACTCCTTGGCTGGCGACGTCGGTGCAGCGTCCTCAGCGGACGCGGCTTCGCACGCGCTCATTTTGCGACTCAAACGCAGGAACTGCTGCTGCTGCTGCTGGTGAGTCTGCTGCTACGGCTGCACATGCTCCCGGCGCATGCAGTGGACACCTCTCACGCACGCACACACACACACACCCACACACACACGCACACACAGCAGAGTTGACGCCGCCCCTAGAGACGACGATGCGGCAGTGCACGCTCCTCCATTGCAGCAGCGCCCTTTGCAATGCGACAGTGAGACCGACAACGACAACGACAGCGACAACGAAAACGAAAACAATACGAAATAGAAAACGAAAACAACGTTTGCAAATTTCTACACTCGGCTCTGATAAGAGATTAGTTCACATACACATACTCATACACATGCATGCAATCGCAAAGTGTGCGTATTCATGTGTGTTTGTGTGTGTGTGTGCAGCATAGAAAAATCAATAAGCAAGCGGCTCTCTCGCTTGACGTGAGACGCTGCCATCTCCTCTCGCACTCTCTCTCGCTCTTTTCACGTGTGGAGTAATCGCAGCTAATCACACACACACACACACACACACGCATACATGCACTCGGACATACACACATTTGCAAGTTATGCGTGTGTCATAAATTACCGTTAGTTTTGTGCAAGTTGATTTCCTTGATTTTGTCGCCTGCAATTTGATTGCTAATCTCAAATAGTATTCCAATAATTTTGAGCAGTTGCGTTTCAGTTTCCTCCCGGTTCCAAAAGCGCCCTCAGTCAACAACAGTTCACGACGGTCTCTTTTTTTTTGGGGCTGACGGACGAGGACAGCGTCGACGTCGATGGTGCTATCCACGATATACTGGCAGGCCAACGCGCTTCTAGCTTCTTCTGGCTTCTGTCTGTGCCTGTGACCCCCAAGCGAGCGAAAGCTATAGCGAAACACACATAGAGAGAGAGAGAGAGAGAGAAATGTTCTCTGCTCTGCGTCGTTGCGGTCGAGGGTTGCCAAAACATATTTTCGCATGGCATTCGCATGTCACATCATCAGGCATGCCTGGCAACCCAGTGGAGCTCACCAGGTGCTGCGCCACGGCGCATGCGCCTCACCCCCATCTCATGACCCCAGCACAACCCTCTCCTCCTCCTCCATTGTCCACTGTTTTGGTTTTCGAATAGCGCGCTCTATCGATTGCCCGTTAGAGCAGAGACGCCCCAAAAGTACAAATCGATGATTAACCTCTTTGATCCTCAACTAAGTATTTCCGGGTCTATTGGCTGAAAGTATTTCCGTTTTTAAAACCATCGCAAAATTATATATTGATAATTTGCTATTCTAAAAATAGAGCAAATTGTTTACAATCTACGAATACCAAGATTCCTTTCTGTTTTTGAACAAATTTTCAAAATATTCCAATGAGATTAAAAATACAACAAAGCTACTTAAGTTAAGGAGAAAACTCTAAACTGATTTACAAAATCAATAGACAATAAATAACACAATATAGGGACATCTTTTAAAACCAAAAAATAAGTGTTTTTTTTGTTAAGAAAGATGTGTTTTTATTTTGTTTAAGAACATTGTTCAGAGTTAGTGAACAAAATGGAATAAGTTCAACTAAAAATCGTACTTATATAACTTGTAATGATTGATCCTAGAACCTGATATACCAAAAGCATTCTTCAGAAACTATTGCAATGATATGATAATAGTTAATTACATAACAACACAGGTCGTAGCTGGAAATCGGGAGATTTGCTTGTTCTTCAAAAACTTATATCAAAATTCTTTTCTCTCTCTGTCAATATCGTAACAAAAGAATGCTTGAACCCGAGCGTAAAACACACATTAAGACAATCCTAGAGTATAGTAACCAGTGTATAATATTTTAATATCAAAATGTTATTAAAAGTCAATCAACGATTGACTTAATTAACCCTCTCGATTTGGATATCGAGCATAATTCGAATTACACCAGTTATGTATGTATATTTATGTTAGGTTTAATATAAAACAATTATAATTATGTGCATACACATTCACATCTTTCAATTTTGCATGTTTGTCTTGTTTTGTTTTGTTTTTCTCTCATATCGCATTCGACAAATGCCAATAAATTAATAATGATATTTGTACAGTGGGACAAGAGCATGGCAAATGGTTTAACATACTATCTCCATCTCTGTCTCCATCTCTATCTATTTCATTTCCTCAAAAGCTGTCACTCTCTTTTTTTTTTTTTTTTTGAAACTTGTGAGAACTAGATATGCCAATTGAGTGAATAGAGATTGGATAGAGCATTCGCATGCACTGTCTCCCAATCCAGATACAATAGTGTTGGGGGGTTATGGAGATAGTGAATATATAGTAGATACTATATACATAGACCGTTGTACAATACGATTACGATTACGTTACGAAACTCAAGTAGGAAGCGACACTATACAAACGCAGTAAAAGCAACTTAATAAATACGCTAAAATTTTGCACAGATCAACCCGAGATGACGCCAATGAATGGAGGACAGACAGAAAGACAGAAAGGATAAGCTTTCAGCGATCTCTCTCTCTTTCTTCCGTCTTCTTCATTGGTTGGTAATTGCATGAAATTCTCTTGACTTCTTGACTGCTTCGCACTATATTTCATTTATTGGGCAACTGCTCGGCAGCAGTATCATCCACTGGAGCTGAAGCTGGAGCCGTCGCTGTGGCCGTCGACGCATCATTGTCGACATTCCCGCCGCCGTAGCAGCGTCGCTTGAAGTCACCGATGAGATCCTGGCGCTGCTGCAGATTGCGCTGCGGATCAACGTTGACCGATTGCGTTGTATTTCTGCCACCAGAGAGAGGTGAACTTAATTGCGGATAAATCGAATTGTAATGGGGATCAAACACTTACCTCGTCTTGGTTAGCACCGTGCAGCCATTTTCAACGACCATGTTGAGGGAATAGAGGGTGGACAGATTGACAAGGCTGTCCTGTTCATAGATCTCGATGTCAGGCAAACGTATTTGCGTCTGCCGCGGATCCTGTAGAAAACGCGCCAACCGCTCGTTAACGCTTAGCTTGATGCTGAAACCGGGGCGGTCACCGTTAATGCGCCGGCATCCGGCGCGTATCTCGCGCACCTCCTGCAGCTGCATGGGCGGTGACGAGGAGAGGAATGGATTCGACGTTTCACCGGACATTTCGCTCTCGATCTGGCGCACCGCTGGCAAACCGTTTGGCGTGCTTTCCATGTCCAGACCGATGTTGACGCCCATGAAGCCAACACTGCGATTGCCGCGATTTGCGCCACCTCCACAGATCTCGATCGGATTCGAACTGGCGGCCGGCTGGAAGCGTGACAGATCCTGAACAGCATCTGCCGGCTGTGTGGGCGACTGTGAGATGCCATAGCTGTCGCAGAACGTTGACGCCCCCGCCGTTGTCGTGGCCGCCGTGGCCTCAGTGCCAGACATGAGCGTGTCATCCTCACCGATGGTATCATCGGAACGTATCTGGGGTAGCAGAGATTTCTTGGTTAACTTGCGCTTCGGATCATATTTGCCGCCGGGTCCAAACTCATTGCCCGGCCAATCAGTTAGCTCGTCGTCACCCTCGCGATCCGTGTCATGCAACCGATGGCTGTCCTCGCTGTCCGACGACGAGCTCAACGAACTCGAGAAATCGTAGAGTTCGCCGCAGTCCATCGACTGCACATGCAACGGATGCGTTGGCTGGCAAAAGCGGCGTCGACGATGATGTGACTTCTTACGATGCGCATGATAATCCGCGCCAGCGTTCTCCAGCGGCAACTTGCAGGGCATATTTAGCAGCGACTCAATGTCACTGACAGGCACAAGCATTTCCATGCTAAAGTCGCCGCCGCATCCAGCGGTTCCAGTTGTCTCTGCGCGGCTTTCGCGCAACTCCAACTGCTGCTGGTGCTGATGCAGCTCGTCAGTATTCGTATCGAGCTGCTCCGCTGTGGTGCGAGCCTGATCCAGGCCTTGCTCCATGCTCGATGTGTTGTCAGTCTTTTGTGATTGTTGCGATTGCGCTTGCGTCTGCGATTGCGCAATGCGATTGATCTTCGACAGCAGCCCCTTGTTGAGCGGCAGCAGACGATCGCTGTGTGGCTTCGATGTGGACGAATAGCTCCGCGGCCGCATGCGATGAAACTCCTCCATATGCGTGTATCGCGGCATGCTCGAAGAATGTAATTTACTCGAACCACTGCAGCTGCCCGCATGACCAACGACGCCCGCCTCATGCTCATTGTAGCGATCGCGATTGGAACGCTTACGCTTGCCACAGAAGAATAGATTCGAGCGATTTGCACCACATTCCGCCTTCAGTACACGTTTACGCACTGTGCCCGTGACGTTGCCAGCTGCAGTAGCGCCAGCAACGTTGCCAGCGCCTCCGCCTCCAGCTGCAGTTGCTGTTCCAGATGTGCCAAGCATGCCCGGCTGTAGTGGCGATTCGGTGAAACTGTGTGGCGATACCATCATCACATTGCAGTCCTTGCTGAACTCAAACTCCATGGACATGCGCTTAATCTTTCGTTTCCGCCGTGAATTCGGTTTGTAGAAGCTGCAAATTGAAAAAATAAACACCCATTTAACTTTACCGATTTAGCTTGCGTGTGTAATTGCCTCACCGTGCTGGACTGAAGGTGGTCTCGTTGAGCGAGTCCGACTCCAAGGCTCCCACTCCCATGCGTACAGCTGCTGCAGCATTTAATAATTTGGCTGGCAGACGCAGCGGCAGCATTGCCTCGGCTTTCTCATCCGAATCACTTGCGGGCAGCATTGTGTTGTGTGTGTTCGAGTCCAGGCCATCGACATTGGCATTGCCACAGGCACCGGAATTATGCTGATGATGTCCATGTCCGTGTCCGTGTGCGTTCAGTGTGTCTGTGGGGCTGCTCGATGAATCTTCAGTTGGCTGCGGCGCACAAGCTGCAGCAGAGGAGGTGCAAGGTGCAGTGGCCATTTCATAGTGCCCAACTGTCAAACTAATTATACTTACGCAAATTACCCGTTGATCGAGTTCTTCGACGCGAGCCCCACCTTCCAACGCCGCACGCCCTGTCCATCAGTGAGGTCTCCTCCAGGGCGAGCGTCAAGTCGTGCGAGAACTGATCCATTGCACAGCCAACACACACGCACGCACCTTGACTCAATTGCGTTTCATTAAACTAGTTACTTTTTGTTGGCAAGAAATGCCTTTATGCGAAAAATCTAAAAAAAAAAAAAAAATAGTCCAAAGGCAAATTCACTTTCGATAGCAATATCGATTTATCTACTCTCGATTATTTTAGTACACTGCTTTCTCCATTTTAATCGCTGCGAATCGATAAGTATACAGCTCAGAGTTGCTCTAGTTTCCCTTTTGTAATTCCATTTAATTGCTGTATATCCCTTTTTGGTTAATAAATAAATGATTATTTTCCAAAAATTAATTATTTTGCTTTTTTGTAATGTTATGAAAAAATACCAACATCTGAAACACAACTTGTTTCTGACAAGTTGGGGCTCTGTGATGAGCTATTGAACTCTTTACACCAAAGCGAACAGCTGTTCGCTAGTGCAAAAGTAATCGAAATCAGGCAGTTATAAAAACACTATAGGCATTATGAACAACCAATAATGAGCAATTTATTAAATAATGCATTCAAAAAGTGTTTATTTATATATTTAAATATTTCCGTTTTAGGCAACTCGTTCTGAAACGTTTATGTTCCTGTATAAAAACGTCAATTTGATTGTCTTGGCAAAAGTTATAAAGTAATTTGAAATAATTTCCAGGCGCCAAAATTTATAACAGCTGATCAGCCACCGATTTCACACTTTTTTCGATAAATATATCAAAATAGTAATCAAAATACGGTCACCTTTTCAGAATCTTTGTCGCATCGTTGTTGATGCGGTTACACCAGCCATCCCTCTCTTACACACGGCGTTCTCGGGTATTAATCAATTGGGACTTCGGCAGTTGGGCCTTCTCATCAGTTATTCTTTTCGCAAATGCAGCCTGTCTAAACCGGGTTAGCGTCCTCATGTCGGCAGTATTTTTTTTTACGTTTTAATTTGGTTTTGCACTTTTCATTCGTACAATCTATTAAATTTGACGTGAATTGCGTAGCACATCCGTTCGAAATTGACACGCTGCAAGATAGTGACCCAAACAATTTACGTAGGCCTGTAACCACAACTTTCATTGTGCCGGGTGCCAAAAACGTTGCATTGCCAATAAGAAAACACGATTGTTGCAAATTGTTGATATCTTGTAATTTACACTATGAGTCGTCGACGTGCTCACGATACGGAGGATGAGAGTTATGGTGCGTACATCAGCCCAATTTATACAACATATTGAATTATAATTACAACAATAATAAATTGCAGATCATCGACGGAATAAACGTCGTCGCGTCTCAGAAAATCAAGAAATTGAGGATCGTTTGGAGTCGCTGATATTGCGCGTGGGCGAGCGCAGCACATCGTCGGTGGAGTCGAATCTCGAAGGTCTCGTTTCCGTGCTCGAGGCCGATTTGGGCACATTCCGTATGAAGATCCTGCGCATCCTATCCGACTGTGCGGTGCGAATGCCCGAGAAATGCACCGTTTACACCACCTTAGTGGGTCTGCTCAATGCAAAGAATTACAAATTCGGTGGCGAGTTTGTCGATCACATGGTAAAGACGTTCAAGGAGTCGTTGAAGCTGTGTCGCTGGGATGCAGCACGCTATTCCTTGCGCTTCCTTGCCGATCTGGTCAATTGTCATGTGATATCGGCGACCAGTTTGCTGCAGTTGCTCGACACCATGATTGACGTGTCCAATGAGGACACTGTGCCGCAGGTGCGTCGCGATTGGTTCGTCTTTGCCGTCCTTTCCACATTGCCCTGGGTGGGACGTGATCTCTACGAGAAGAAGGAATCGGCCCTGGAGTCGCTTTTGCTGCGCATTGAGGTCTATTTGAATAAACGCTCGAAGAAGCATCACAATGCACTGCGCGTCTGGTCATCGGATGCGCCACATCCTCAGGAGGAATATCTGGACTGCTTGTGGGCGCAAATACGCAAATTGCGTCAGGATAACTGGGCCGAAAAGCACATACCTCGCCCGTACCTGGTCTTTGACTCGATACTGTGCGAGGCACTCCAGCACAATCTGCCGCAGATTACGCCACCGCCACACCACGACGCCTTCGAATATCCCATGCCGTGGGTGGTGTATCGCATGTTCGACTACACCGATTGTCCCGATGGCCCCAATTTGCCGGGTGCGCATTCAATTGAGCGCTTTTTGATTGAGGAGCATCTGCATCACATCATCGAGACGCATCATCACGAGCGTAAGGATTGCGCCGCCCAGCTGCTGAACTTCCCGTTCAAGCACAAGATCCCCTTGGAGTACTGTATTGTGGAGGTGATCTTTGCGGAGCTGTTTCACATGCCCACGCCTCGCTACTTGGACATCTGCTACGGCTCCATACTGATCGAGCTGTGCAAGTTGCAGCCGGGCACGCTGCCCCAGGTGCTCGCCCAGGCGACGGAGATTCTGTTTATGCGCATCGATTCGATGAACACGTCTTGCTTTGATCGCTTTGTCAACTGGTTCAGCTATCATTTGAGTAACTTTAAGTTCACCTGGTCGTGGGATGAATGGGACAGTTGCCTGCTGCTCGACGCCGAGCATCCGCGTCCAAAGTTCATACAGGAGGTGCTGCAGAAGTGTCTGCGGTAAGTGCGAGACATTTCAAACCGTAAAAGTAAATTAAATTGAATTGTTTTGTGCAGACTCTCGTATCATCAGCGCATCACTGAAATGATGCCAACCACATACGCTAAGCTTATTCCGGTCACGCCTGTGCCTAACTACAAGTATGCCAACGAGGACGCAGGTGAGTCTCTCTCTGTCTCTCTCTTTCTAAGTGGGGATAGACAATAAGACGTGACAACGTTGTCACTGAGTCAACTGATTGACTTACAAATTTATTCAAGTTTTAGCTTAAATGTGAACAGTATCCAAGTTTTGTCTTTCATGTAAGAGAATTGTTGGATAGCATTCATTATAACCAAGATTAGAAGTGAGTGAAATTGTGGCTTCTTCTACTGCTTCGGCTGCTGCTTCTTTGGGGTGCCACGGCGCTTAAGATTAAGTTTACACTTTAAAGATTAGATGCTTATTTCTTATTTAGCTCGGCTTCACCTCGTTCTCATCATCATCCACAATGATGGGTATCTCCTCGCCGTTCTCGCCCACCTTGATGCTCACTGATTTGCTTACCGACTTCTGGGTGAGCACCTCGATTACTTCTCGCCCAGGAACCGGCTTCACCGCGTCTAACACAGCTACAGTTGTAGTTGATGTTGTCGCTGGTGGCTCTGTGGTGATAGCAGGCGATTTTGTCGTCGTCGTCGTTATCGTTGCAGTTGTGGTGGGAATGAAGACCACCTTGGACTCGTGGCGCAGACTGCTCTTCGGTTTGCTGTCCGGTCCGTGGGTGGTATTCTCCTTGCGCCGCTGCTTCCACTTGGCAAACGATGGCGTCTCGGTCGTCGTTGTAGTGCTTGTCGTCGATCTGCCAGCCGTGATACGAGGCGTGGTACGATAGCGACTCAAGGCGCGCAGCGGTGTGAAGCTGGTCGAGGTGGACACAAAGCTCGCCTTGCTGGGCGTAGCCGCAAATGTTGGCTTCGCTGTTGTTGTCGAGGTCATCATCGCCTCTGTAGAACTCGTTGTTGTTGTTGTTGTGGTTGCTGGTGTCGTTGCGAGCTTGGCTTGCTTCTGACTACCAGCTGGTCGCTGCTCTCCTCCTTCTACGTGTTCGCTTAGCTGATCCTCGGGCTCCTCTTCGTCGCCCGTTGTTGCTTGTGCGTGATGTGGTTGTGGTTGTTGCTGTTGCTGTGGCGTCTCCAGCTGCAGCACATCCACTGGATTCTGATGCACATAGAGGGGATCCGGTTCCGAGTAGCGGTAAATGGTTTCCTCTAACGGCTCACTGTGCACAAATGACTTGTGATCTTCGCCAGAGTCTGCTTCACCACCAGCGCCTGCATAAATGAGCAATGGCGTCGCCAGTTTCGATGACTGGTACTTAGACGCTGGATCGTACACTGACAGCAATGTTGATCATGATCACATGCAATGAAAAAAACGCAACAATTTTGATTCCTCTGCTCAATAATACTATTCAATACCAGGGATATTCTCAAAAAGAAATCGTTCATTCCTAGTGGCTCTCAGAGAGAACGAATATTATATTATTCTTCTTTTAGCTAAATTTGATTATTGTATACGTATTATACATGCAATTAAATGTCTAAGCTAACTATAAAACAATATAAATTTATATAATTTTTATCATAGTTCCCATAGTAGTAGAAGAATTTCAAGTAAAAGTTGAGGTTTTTTTTTATTAGTAGGGGAACTTTAAGTAAAACATGAGGATTACTTTTATTATGTTTATGCTAAGAAGTTTTTGCCAATAATCATTGTGTCTAGAGGGAATTAATATAAACGAATTGTATTATCAAACTTATAATGTTTTAGACCCGCATTAGGTAAAGGAATGGAAATGTATTTAGTATATATTTCTTAAACTATCGTGCATAACCTTTTTAGGGGGCTAGGGAGTTAAAGAGCTCTCACCTGAGTAAACGTGTGGAGACCGCAGCGCATGCTGGTCCTGGCTATGGTACAAATCCTCGTCCGTCTCCAGGGATTCGGTTGAGCCTGATGCATGATTCGTCGGGAACTGAACCTCTCGATGACCTTCGTCGCTATGCTCATGTTGATGGTAATGGGAATGAGAATGTGAGTGGGGAAGGGGGAGCGCTGAAGTGGGCGGAGCCGGCGTGCTCAGTGAGGGTCGGTATCCGAGCTCCGGCTGAGCGTTGCCATGGCCTGTGGCCATGTAGAAATGATGATGAAAGTGATGGGTTACTGGGGGAGCAGCAGCTGGCACGCCGCCAGCATCGCCAGCAGTGCCGCTTAGTTCATTGGGTAGAGGGAAGCGCTCCAGGGGAGTCGTCAGCTCCGGATGTGCAGCGAATTTAATCGGATAGCTCGGACGGAACGTGGTGGCGGGAATGTAATTGGGACGCAGGCCCAAATTGAAGAGGCCCGGGAACAGCTCGATCTTTGGCGAACTCTTCGGTGGCTCCGGTCCAGCCTTTAAATACTCACCGATATTCAGAGCGGATGCAGGCGGAGGAGGCTGGAAGATGCCTCGGACGAAGGTTGCCTGCGGCTGGCGATCCTGACGACGTTGGGCAAACGTCTGATCGCGCTTCTCCTCATAGGCAATGCGACCAAAGCTCTGCGGGTAGTCGGACTCCTTCTGGATGTAGCTCTGCGGTGGCCAGCCAAGACTGGCGGCCACTGGCGACACACTGTACTTCATCTCGTAGTGATACCGAGGATTGGGCGATTGCTCGCCATCCCGATGCCGAATACGCTGCACTCGCCACACGGCTCGCGTCTGCACCACTGACGGATCCGCTCGCTGCACTGCATCCCTGGCATCGGTGGCGCCCTCAACAAAGCGATAGCTGCCATTGCTAGACAATTGCTCCAGACGGCCGCTGGCCAGCGTGACGATGTCACCAAAGCGCGAGGATGGCGCCTGTGCCTGGCCAGCAGCGGTAGCTGGCACATACGGCGTCTGCAGAAAGTCATGATAGTCATGCAGCTGGCTGCCGCAGTGGCGTTTCAGTCGTAGATCAGGCTACGTGTGATGGGTGTTGCACCTACCTGAGATTGCCAGAGGCGGCACCGAGCGCGGCGTCGGTGAAGAGCGTCACGTAGGTGACATGTTTGAGCGTGTGCTCCCAGGATCTGTCTGCGGCTGGCTGCTGTTGCTGCTCCTCGTAGAAAAGACGCTTGCCGTTGAGTTGAAGCGCCTGTTTGGGCGTCAGCACCACATCCCGGCCAGTGCCAACAATCGCTGACACCTTCTGCGCCTGCCACAACCGCAAACAACAAGAATAACAATCAGCAAACGCCAGCGAGAAAATGTTAGTGAAAGTGCGACATGCTACTTCAACGAATACTTACATAAAGTGCAATTGGAGGTGGATTAAGATATGTAATTAGTTTACTACTAGGTTTACCATTGCTAACTCACGGACAACTGTTCAAACGGTTAGAGTTGTATGGTTGAAATTTGCATGTAATAAGCAAAAAACCATAGTTTGGCTTTCCACCAGTGCTTAACAAAGACACGAACCAGATGAAATTTTATAAAGTGCAATTTGAGGTGGTTACAAATATGTAATTCGTTTATTACTAAGTTAGAACCTAATTTACAATTGCTAACTCATTGACAACAGTTCAAACTGTAAGAGTTGTAAGGTTGCAATTGGTATATAATAAGCCATAAGCTGCAACTTGGTTTTCCACCAGTAGTTAATGAAGACACGAACCAGATGCACTTGAATTCGCTCTCTCTAACCTCTAGATACATGTGGAAATGGACAGACCGACAGTGAAACCGAGCTATGACATTATGACAGTTGACTAGCTATTCCTTGCTTGTTTTTTTTTTTGCGCATTTTGTTGTCACTTTGTCACAAACTTATTATACCCTTGAACTCGTTAGATGCAGAGTATTTCACACAGTAGGTGGAGGAGCAGTTGCTGCACTTACTGCGAGTGCCAGCAGAACGCTGACTATGCTGGGCCAACACAAGTTTCTCATTTTCACATAAACAAAAAAGAACGTCGATGTTGATGAACGTTGGCCAAATCTTTGCGGATTTGCGCGACGTTCGTGCTGCGCGCGCGCGTAAACTCGACTGAAACGCGTCCACGACGTGCGCGACGCTAATAACAAGCCCCAGACAGACGGCAGTCGAGGGCGCAGCGACACCCACCCAAGCAGACAGACGGACGGACGGAGGACGGAGTCGGCCCAACAGGTAGCTCTCGACAAGCTAGTGCAGAAGCTGCCACTGCCGTTTGGTTGGTAGCTGCTTTCATTGGAGCAGCCAAGCGACGCATCGCCAGCGGTGCGCCGTCGATTTCGCAAGCGGCGGCCGCATTTTGTGGCAGCTGCGGGGCAGACGGCAAACCGGGGGCGCCAACTGACAGCAAACGCGCATTTATGCAACACTTGCGGATGTTTAGAGCTTCTCCCCCCGCGAGTCAAACTTCTTCAATCTACTACTGGCAACGAGTGCTAGTTATATCCACTATGCAAAAGGGTAAATTGTAGAGTATTACAACCAAAATGCCAAACAGAAAGTGCAGAATAGATCAAGTTTGTTTTCGGATTGCAAACGCGGAGATGCTTTGCTCTTAAGGTATTCAACAGTTGAGCACACTCGACTCGTAACTGTCTTACTTGTTTTCGTTTTTTCGGTTGGCAACTTTTGGCGCAGCTCCACATGAGATTCCCTACACTAGATATGCGGTTCGCTTCGCTGAAGTTCAATAGTGGCTCCTCCACATCCACCTCCACTAAGACCCTCCAACCTCACCTCAGCTGCCTCTCTACTATGTCTACCATGCTCTGCCCTTGTTCGATTGCCCATCTGATTGTTGTCGTTCTTGCATTGCAAGTGGCGTTTCACCTTGCGCATGTTCTGTTTCTTTATTTGCTACTTTGGGGGTAAAGATCAAGACAGCGATTAAGAGGCAGGTCATGTCATTGAGCGTGAACTGTTTAGCAGATGCCGCTTTGTAGATGGGAGATGCTATTCGAAAAACCTTGTAGAAAGTGTCAGGGGAAGAGTAAAAGATTGTGGGTATTGATGTTATTTTCTTTTGGGGACACAATACATCTAGGCCCACTGTTAATTTCTTTTTAGATAAGTTGCTGAAAAGTACTTTTGAAATCCTTTCTCCTAAAACTCCATTATTTAACTTATTTTCATCGTTCTGATTTAATTTATTTTTAATGTTAAATTGGCCTTTACTCTTATTTTCTACACTTACTTTCATTACTCTTATTTTCTTCACAAATACACTTCTATGAAAGAATAGTTTCTAAAAGAAATTGCACCTTACATATGTAGATATATTCATCAAAGTGAGTGACTAAATAAGATTTAATAATATACCTTTGATCTACTTTGCATAAAACATAATATACGATTAGAGGATAAAATTGGTTGAAATCAATATAGAATAGTTAACTTTATTCTGCCTAATTTGCCGAATGTAAATGTGCTATGTTAAAAGCTAAACTTTCAACTTATTTGAGTTCATTCACTCACTTAAACAATCAGATAAAACTGTGCCAATTCTCCTTAAAAGTGCCAAATATACGAAAGGTTTGTCCATGTCACACGCTCACCTCTGATAGAGTTGAGAAGGCGGCTGCTGGACAATGTGCTACACGCCTTATGGAGCAGTGCCCTGATCTTTAGACTATGCACAAAAGTATTTCTCCGCCCTGCCTTGGACATGCTCAATTTGCTTTGCTACGATTCAAAGATGCGTGACAAAGCAAATGCTAATAAATGGTTAATACTCTGTAAGGGAAATTGAAGAGTGTGAGTGAGAGTGAGAGACAGAGAGATATGTCATAGTTCACGGGGTATGCTGTCGTCGAGTCGCATCGCGTCAAGTCGAGTGAAGCGACAAATTGTTGTCATTCAATTAGCTAACGTGACACGAGTCATTGAGCTGTCTGTCTGATTCCCATAGCGGCGCTTGAAGTGTGTGAACTTTACCCGCTGCTGATCTTGACACGCTGTGCACAATGTGGGCTTTGTCTTTGTCGGCAGAAGATGGTTGCATCTTCTACAGTTGCCAAATGGGTTGCGTTGCAGCAGTTCCGCATTCCCTTTGTTCGCAAATGGCCGCTTTAATTTGTCACCTGCGCACATTTCATTGACATAATCGAGGCAAGTGCCAATAAATTGCATGTAATAGCCGCAAAGAGTGGCTCCTCAAACCTGAGGAGCAGACAAGAGATGTTGCGGAGCAGTTGGAAGACATCATTAGTAACGCACCAGCTTGCGGTTGCCGCTTGGTTCCACGCGACGGCGCACAAAACGCAATGCAATTGTAGTTGGGAGTTGCGGTTGTTGTTGTCGTTGTCGTTGTTGTAGTTGGCAATTGCCACAAGCGAAAGTGTCAAACAAGTCGCGCAATTCCCGTCCAGCTTAGTGTAGCTCCCCCTTCGCTAATCCGCTTCTCTTCTGCAGTTACATTCAACCCAACTTAATTTACCATTTCGCTTCGTCTCTTGTCTCTCTTGCAGCCAATCTGCCAGGCACTGCGGTGGCACATCAACTGGTGGTCGCCATCCGACAGAAGTGCACACCCGAGGAGGTGGCCAACATACTGAAGGAGATACCCAGCAGCGGCTACAGCGGCGAGGAGATGTCGGATGGCAGCTTCAATGCCCTCAAAATCGATGTATTTGTGCAGACGCTGCTCAATCTGGGCTCGAAATCGTTTTCGCACAGCTTTGCGGCCATTTCTAAATTCCATGTGGTGTTTCGTGCCTTGGCCGAAACGGAGGAGGCACAGATCTATATACTGCACAACATCTACGAGCTGTGGTCATCGCATCAACAGATGATGGTGGTGCTCATCGATAAGCTGCTGAAGCTGCAAGTGGTTGACTGCTCGGCTGTGGCCACCTGGATATTTTCCAAGGAGATGACTGGTGAATTCACCAAAATGTATCTCTGGGAAATACTGCACTTGACCATCAAGAAGATGAACAAGCATGTCATCAAGCTAAGTGAGTGGAAATCGTCTAATCCATGTGACATTTCATTTATAAAAATAATGCTCTTTCGCTTGTCACAGACACTGAGCTGAGCGATGCCAAGGAGAAACTGTCCAAGGCTGACTCATCGTCCAGCGACACAGATGACGATACGCCGCACAAGCGCAAAAAACCCATCACGCATGCGGATAAACCATCCGAGGAGGTAACTTGTGTGATTATCAAACGTAACAACTATTCCAAATACTTTAATCTTCATAAAACAGGTTGTGGAGCGCATGGAGGAGAAACTGGAGGCAGCCAATGTGAATCAGAAGCGTCTGTTTCTCATTGTCTTCCAGCGCTTCATCATGATACTATCCGAGCATCTGCTACGCTCCGATACTGATGGCCGTGATCCGGACACCGATTGGTATCGCTGGACAATTGGCCGCCTTCAACAGGTTTTCCTCATGGTAAGCTAAGCTGTCGAATAAGTTCTATCTATTCGCATGCTAATTGTTCTCGTTCTCTCGGCAGCATCACGAGCAGGTGCAAAAGTACAGCAGCACACTGGAAACGCTGCTCTTCACCTCCGATCTGGACACACATATTCTCGAGGTGTTCCAGCAATTTGTCGCCCTGCGCGCTTAATTCCCTGGGTGCAGGTCGAACATGCAGCAGATGGTGCAGATGAAGAGCAACAACAGTTGGAGAGTCACTTGGCAGTCTGCGCTTTAGTTCAGTTTTAAGATTTTAGTTTGTCCAATATTGCATACGTTATACAACATGCCACAATTCACACACACAGAAACACAAGTACACAACAAAAATACACACACAAACAGCAGAACAACATCAAATGACAAATTTTATAATTTCATTTGTTAAACCAACAATGGGTTAGAATTAAAAAATAATGCAAAAATGCGAGTCAATCAGTCAGTGTTTAACATTGTATTCAAGACTGTATAAAATACAGACAGACGGGGTATTTGGGAGCGTGCTGCAGTTTGAAAAAATCCCGTTAGAATTTGACTGTGGTCAATTATGCTTAGGTTCCACAGGTCATATGTGGAACGAATTTTACTATAGCATACTTCCAGGCCGAGACTAATTTCGGCATGAAATGTAACTCTTACATAAGTGCTGCATACTTACAGGCTGTGGCTGCTTCTGAAGTAACGACATTTCAACGAGTTTTGCTTGATATTTTATTCGCTCTCAGATCTCGGTAAATATATGCATGTATATATGTTTATTTTTTTTTTTTGTTTTTTTTCTGTTTTTTTTTTTTTGCTTATGAAAAATATATTCGCCATGTTGTATTATTGATTTTTGGCACAGTGATTCTGTGGACAGAACGCGGTGCACAGAATTTGGGGGGCGCGGTGGAATACATAAAATACTATAGTAAATTGCTAAAGTGATATTGTAGATTTGTATTCGTTTCCAGGTAGGGTCACTTGAACAGTTCCAGGTCGTCTCTTGCTATCTACGACGTGCGCGGCTGGCTGGGCACATATTTTTCCGATGGCTGATATTGCCACTGTGCGCAGATGGCCTCCTGCTCCGTTTGATTGTAGCCCGCTCTGCCGGAGAGATTGTGATAGAGAGAAAGGGAGAGAAGGTAAGCCTAGTTGATAGACGGCGACCTCGAGTGACAGTTGACTTAATTTATTGAAAAAAAAAAAAAAAACAAAAACAAAGTCTTATGATAAAAACATGCACATGCTTTGGGAACATATCTAATGACTAAAGATGACTAAGTGAGGCGTGAATATGTGCTTGTGCTTGGCTTTGTGTTCTACATAACTACTAATACTAAATGGGACACAGTCTTTCCTTAACACTCTCGTCTCAGCTCCAACCATAGTCGTAGTCGTAGCTGTACCGTGGCCCGGGTCGCTGGTAATAATACCCTCCCCTGGAGCTAGGAGCAGGACCAGGACCAGGCTGACCTGGCGGCAGTTCTCGGCTGACAGGCGCATGCAGACTGTCCCAGATCAGGCGCGGACGGTGGACAACCTCGCGCAGAATGTTGACTGCCGCCAGACCGACGCTGGCCAGTTTGACGCCAAAGCGACGTGCGTTGTGCTTGAGCGAGGGAGCGACGACGGGCTCGGGAAGCAGCGAACGACCTTGGGGGTGCGAGAGGATCTTGGAAATGAGATTATCGGCATGCGGTGGCACATAGAGATCGGCCTGCCGATATTCGGCTGGGCAATGGTTGGTCGCATAAAAGTAATCCTCGAACCTCTGGTGGGCCGAGCATGGACTGCGCTCCTGGAAGCACGTCACCTGTACCACATTGTAAAAGATCGCGCCCAGCGTATTGGCCGTCTCCGTGTTGGCCGCCTGCAAGCAGCGTCGGAAGCGTGCATCACAATCGCAATGGGATCGTGTGAAGGTGCCGCGATTACAGAGGCCACGTCGACAGTCGCCCACGTTGAGCACGTCGGGACACATGTCGTGCTCGCGACAACAGCGATCCTCGCGCACATGCTGACCCAGATCATCATAATTGACCGCCGAGGTGCCGGGACCGCACCACTTGGTGCCCGGATAAATGAATCCCAGTCCGCCACGGAATTCATGACCATAGGATCCTTGCCGACGACAAACCTCCTCAAGTTCGACGACGGACTCGCGCGGAACCTGGCGTATGCGACGTGGATCGGATTGCAGCAGCATGCGTTGAATGTCGCCGCTAGAGAATAGAGAAACGATAAATTATTAGCGAGGATTGATTGAAAGTTTTGTTGCTCAGTTGAACTCACCGATCCGTGTGCATTTTGCAGAAGGGATGACGCGACGACAGCTCCACCATCATGGTCATGGTCATATCGGAGATGAGTACCGCGGAGCCAATGCTCGACGGAAGCGTCTGACTGAGCAGCAGCGCCAGCAGTAGCGTCTTTAGCGCCAGTGCCATCGTGCAACGAGGGCGAGAGCACGATAGAGGTCTTCACTGCTGGAGAGAAGAGAGAGAGAGAGAGAGAGAGTGTGTGTGTAAGAATTGATACTCATCATTGAGCTTGAAGATGCGAGATGCTGTTGAAGGACTGACGAACCAAATGTGGGCCATCATTAGCACAGCGTCACAGCGCACAGTTAATTAGCAGCTGAATAGCGCCGTCGTCGCCATAGCTCACCCGCATCTTTGAATTTAGCATTTCTATGGCGCACAGTTGACCTCTGCTATGGCATCATGATGACACACTGGGCCGCAGGTCGGCGAAAAGTGCGTGAAATGTAATACGCAGCTGAGATGCAAAAACACAAATCGAGGCGAGAAACTTGCGCCACTGTAAGCGATGAGCGGCGCCAAAACGCCAAATGTGGCGATCAAAACAAAGTCAATGAAAAGAAATAACAAAACAGTTTGCAAAAAAAAGGCAAAGGCGTTGATAGCAACAACAAAAGCAGCATCAGCAGCAGCAACAACAACAATGAATGCAAAACGGAAACTAATTACGATAGCTTTAACCCTAGACCGGTGATTTTATTTCTACAAGTTTATGGAAGGTTTCCATAGAGAAAGAGTATGTTCGATTGTATTTACATTCAGAAATGTTCAACATATTGATAGACTGATCACATACGCATACGTATTTCAATCAATATCAATGTATTGGTCATTGCCTCTCTAGGGTTAAAACGAAGGGAAGTGAGGAAGCAGGGAGCGCAGTCTGATGGATGCGCAGCGACGCGCAGAAGTGTGCGCCATAATTAAGTATTTGTCTGTTACCAATTCTTTATGGCCAACTGCTCGATTACCCAATTCAGCGAGTAAATTAGCAAAAGGTGAAGGTTTGAGCGCACCTCATGCTAAGCCCCCGTCCACGCCCCTTGCATTAATTAGGAAAACAACGCGGGTGGCAAATGGCCACAGCCCAAAAATGTCAACATCAACTGTGCTGTGTTTGATCATCGAACACAACAGTTATACTCAGCAATACTCTGCCGCGCAGAGCAGCAAGCAACAATTCAACAGGTTGTTTGCTACCTTTGTTGCTCTTCTTCTTTGCCCCATAAAATTCTACGCTTTCGCCTATATCACGGATGCTGTAAGAGAAGGCGAGACAACGCGCTTGCGCAACTAGCGCAATCATGGTGTAATAATATAAGGTGGCAACATTTCAATATAACTGCGTGTATGTGTGTGTGTGTGTGTGGGGCAACGAGATGGCAAGGCTGGCTGGTCATTTGTTTCACAATTGGAAATTGATAAACAAAACAAACAAACGAATTTTGCACACCACGAATTCTTTCAAGGGCAAGTAGTAACTGCATGACTGTGCAATATTTGCAAGTGTGTTGTAAAAGCGAAAGAATTAATGCAACAATAATATTTTATTACTTTGCGATTTCACATTGTTAATTAAGTATTTATGTACGTACATACATATATATATAAAATCGCTTGCTGCATTTCCATTTGGAGTAGTTAAATAATTGGCAGCACTTTCAACGTTGGGTTCAGTGCTGCCAATCAAGTGAAAAACGTTTTATTTGAATATCTATTTAGCAGTTGGATGAAACCGTGTGCTCAATTACAACTTAATAAGCAGTTTGGCCAACAAGAACATGGCTAACTGAATGCGAGTTTCGCAAAGAATGGCAACAACATTGTTGGCCTTGACAGAAACATAATTGTAATTGAAATTTAGCGGTTAACTGGCAAAATTTAGAGTATTTTGGGTGCGAACAAGTTTGGCATCCACTTGAAAAGTTATTTTCTGTTATGTTTTTTTCAGTTATTTTTAGTTATGACAGCGACTTTGGCATTTTTGTTGCTTTGATGTTGTTGGTTTATTGAATGGGCACAAATCAATTTATTATTTTTCATTTTTTCAGTTGTTTTTTATTTGAATCTTTTTTTTTTTTTTTGTTTTGGGCTTCTCAGGTAAACATCAGAAATGCCATTGAAGTGCAAGTTTTGGAATCACTTCATAAACAAACAGTTCTCTCACTCAGTTTCAGTGTCACTTGGAGTTTCTTTTCATAATTGTTGTTGTTTTTGTTGTTGTTGGGAGGGACGTGGAATTCCAAGACGTAAACTTGGTACATTTAACGTCGCAAGTGTCGCAAATGAAAATAATTAATGATGGCATTTTGAGAGCTGCTTATTATAAGTATTATAAATATATTATTTACGAGCATGTTCATGCTCTCATTGCATTGTGTTATACAAGCCGCAACATGACATAGAGGGCAGGTCGAACCGTATAGATACAATCGCCGATCGTCGATCGCGGATTGTTAAACAAGTGTCGGGTCGTTGTCGGTTGTCGGATATTGTGGGGGCGATCAATCCAACCAACTATAGATTGACAGACAGGGAGACAATGCAGCGATCAATCTTAATTCGCAAGTTGTCAGTGGCAATTTCCGAATTGATCGAGATCGTGATCTGCAGCTATATCTAAACATATGTATTTATACGCATATAGTTGAATATTATTCTCTACGGATCTGACCGTTGAACTGTCTGACGATCTCCATTTGCGTCTCCGTCTCCGTCTCCATCTCCATCTCCGTCTGCAACTGCGTCTCGCAGAGCGTTCGCATAATTTTCAATGTCAATGCTTTTTAATTTGATGGCATAAATAGGCATCAAGCCGGCGGTTTGGCTCGATCTTGTCTAGCCATAGACATGGCTTTGTCTTCTCATTGTTTGCAGAAAGAAAACAAAAACCAAAACGAAAACGAAAACCGAAACGAAAATGAAAACAAAATCAAATAACATTTTGAATCGATTTTTGGATAGCATACGATTGTGACTGCGACTGCGACTGTGATTGTGATTGTGATTGTATTATTAGGCATTTGGCTTTGATTTTGGCTCCGGAGTACGTCAAGTACAATGACCGCGGCGCCAAAGTGTCAAGAGATCTACATACATAATGTTGTGTATACATAATAAATACGAGTTGTACTGTTTTTCAATCCATACCAGTTGATACTGTTCAGTTAAACGTCGACTCAACGAGTCAGTCAGTCACTTTAATCGCTTTGGGCTGGGGTCAGGCTATAGGCCATGCCCCAATCTGTTTAATCCGCGTGTAACTCGCATTTATGGCCCACAAAGCTGTAAGCTACTGTTAGCCCTCAATAAACTTGTTCAGCTTGCAATTAAATGCTACAAGAGCAGCCAAAAACAAAGACTGAGATATAGAGATGGCCAGGGGTCGTTTGAGGTCGCGGGGCATTGGAATAGGCGTGTCGTTTGGATCATCAATCAAAGCAAACGCAGCTACTGTTGCTCCTTAACCAAACCAAGCCAATCTAAAAACATACAAGATAAACAAAACCAATCACGAAGTGCCGAAGAGCAAATACTCTCTCTTCATTTTCAATGACTTTACTAACAAGTTCCATCAAAATTTAACAAACTGAATCTGTTTGTGGTTGAATGGGTCTCGCTGGCCACACTTCTGCAAATTATGAAAATAACCTCTGCAAGGGTATAACAACAACTAAGAAAACTATAATCATATATGCTTGACTTTGAGATACCACACATTCATTTTTCTAGGAATACAGCGATTCACACTATTGTTCTGATTATGTGCGAATTTTTTATTTGTCGGAAGTGTCGCGAAATTACAAAGAAGACGGTAATACCTAAAGAAGTGTTATTACTAAATTAAGTGTCACTCGCTCTTATAGTCTTTGAGATCTAGTTGTGCAGACAGACGGACAGACAGACGGACGGGCAGATGGAGGAGCTTTATCATGTCGGTTATGGATACTTTTTACTAAATTATAATACCCTGAAGTTGTATGAGTAGCGGGTACAAAAACTCGATAGCTGACCTCCTCCCTCCCCTCTTCTACTGTCCCCCTAACTTGACTGTCCGTCCGTCTGTCTGTCTGTCCGTCTGTCTGTCCGTCTGTCTGTCCGTCTGTCTGTCCCTAGCTCTGCATCTGCCTTACCCTTCACTTGCCTTCAGCCGTGCGAAGCGCATTGTAACAGGTTTTTATTTTATTTATTATTAAAGCTGTTGTTGTTGCTGCTGCTGCTGCTGCTGCTGCTGTTTTTGATACATTGTTATTGTTATTGCTGCTCCCCTTGCATTGTGAGTGTCTCGAGATTCTGAGCCACACATCATACCACATTAAAAACAAACAAGACACAAAACTGGAAAACATCATAAAAATTATAAATTAAAAGCAGCAAGAAGCTAGCCGCCAAGCCCGCCTCCCTGTCCCCATCCATCTACCATCTACCACCACCACTGGCAAGCAGAAATGACAACTTGAAGAGCTGGCCGACATCCAATTTGTAGCCAGTTACCAAGTTGTTACCTTTCGGACGTGTAATTGCGCCGACAAACCGACTGCTTGTCTCACAAAGCGATCTTAATCGCCTTCTCAAAGGCCACACAAAGGCCCTACGTGCTCTGCTCTAACTTTAACTGCAACTCCAGCTTCAACTTCAAGTCCAAGTCCAAGTCCAGCTTCATAGTCGGTTAAGTCCTTGTCCGCAAAAGACAAACGTAAAACCAGAAATCGAAGTCAGCACAAAATGGGGTCAAGTTGAAGAGCAGCTGTATTCAAAGAGAGGGGAGAGCGGGAGAGTGGAAAGCTGAAGAGTTGGAGACTTGGAGAGTCGGGAAGTGGAACAGAGCCTCGGCTTTGTAATGGACAATGGCATTGACTGTGGCGGTCACTGAACGTGTCGCACTGCGAAGGTCAAATGAGATCTTAACTAAAAACCTTAAGACAAAACCCAAGCACAGTGCAACCTGCTGCACTTTGCCTCACTCTTGATTGTGGGTGCTGTCAACTGTTTTAAAGGTCAATTTCTGATCTTCAATTGATAGAAACTACACTTAGCTGAGGTAATACTTCATAGTATTAAATGGCAATCGAAGATAGCCTTAGAATATGTTTATCACAAAAATGATATTCCAAAATTGATCAGAGATTATTTTGTCGTTTCGAATTTTCGATTTCATTGCTGCGCTAATTGTCAGCATTGTCATTCGGAAGTGAGGATACAAAGAGGCCTTATGTCAACTCGAAGTCTTCGGTGATTGTTCAACTCGCAGAACTTGCAAGTTGGTAACGGGCGTGTCGCGGCCTTCTCCTTAGCTGTGCTAATCACTGAGTAAATTTCACAACTTGCCGAGAAGTCATGCAGATTTAACAAACGCCAATTCTCAGTGTATATCTGTCCGTCTGCCTGTCTGCCCGCCCGTCTTCGTGTCAGGTGTGAACACATGCGAATTGTGCGAGAATCACTCAAAAGCCAGGTCAAACTTGAGACTCGAGGCCAAGCTTATCGTTCATTCAAATATTTAATATTTGATTTGTCTAACTCACGATGACAAGAGTTCTACCTGTCTATCTTTTGGTTAGAGCCATTGCGCTCATACTCAAGGGAGCGGTCTAACTTGTAAGTAGTTGTTATTAAAATGTTTTTTTTTTTTTGTTTTCAGCAAACTTTGTCTATTTTATTATTGCAATTCTTGTAAAATCATCTTAGCAACTGTTTTCGGTTCAAGGATTTGCAATATTACCTATAACATTTAATTTTCATTTAATCTTAATATGCAAAAACAACAAAATTAAATCGGTTGACGAATGTATGTATTATAGATCTACGATTTTCAAATTTGTTCTTCGAAGTTTTCATAATAAATTCAATGCATTTTCTAAAAACAAGAATAAACTATTTGATTTGATAAGTCATTTTTTTCGTTTTTTCTTTCCTAATTTATTATTTTCTTATCGTAACTGTCTTTTGTAAGAGAATGAGATTATTAAGCTCTGTTTATGATTGCTTTCATGGGTTACACTTTTTGTATGCAAGCAGAGCCAGCTTATTCTGACATTTTATGGGCTACACTTTTTTCTATGCAAAGTTATGCTTAGATTTTTTGCTTACTATCGCGCCTTACATTAAATTGCCTTTTCTTTAATAGCTTTGTCAGTTTCGCTTTATCATTAAGTGCAATTTATTGTGGTCAGTTCAATTGCACAATGAGAATTGCTTTTGTTTAATTGCTTGTTATTTGTGTTTGTATAGAATCGACTCGCAGTTGCTCAATTGCCAGTTGAACCGTTTTTTGTTTCCTTTATACTTTCACTTTCGTTGCGAGCGAGGACGAAATATTTCTATTCTACTTTCCACATATGTACATCGCAATTGGCCCCACACACACACACACACACGCCGACACTCAAGCACAGTAACCGTCGCATTCACACCCGCCTGCCGCTCAAGGCTGTCGCCAACAACAGCAACAACACCTCTTGACATTTGGTTCGACACCGACTCGTGCTCTCTCTGTTGCTCTCGCGCTACTTTCACTAGCACAAACGCCTGCTGTTTCATTCTGTCGCATTAAGCTTGTTGTTGTGGCCTTCAGTCCTCGTGCGTAATGACCTTCAAAAGGCAGTCAGAGGCAACAGCGAAACAGCAGCAGCCGCAGTCGTAGCAGCAGCAGCTGTGGCAGGCCGCGGCAAGGACACGAATGCCACGAAACCACGTGCCAGGTTCACAACGTCGCACACAGAAACAAAAAATGCAGAAAATAATAATGAAACACTCCTGGGAAGACACACACACACACACACGTTCGCACACATTTTGTATATTCCGGCATTAACGGTTTCACGTTTGTAGGTTAATTAACCGTTGCCCGGTTGCGTTTACCTGCGATTAGTTAAACGTTATCCCCTCTGGATTTGAGTGTTGTTGTTAACGCGAGTGATTCTAGCGGCGCGTAGCAGAACTACGTAAGAGCAGGATATGTGATTTAAATGTGATGCGTTTCCTCTGCAGTTGTTGCCGACGATGCTCACAACAAAACATTTCCGCAACGCGTTTGCGGCGCGACTGAACTTGATTCTGGCGCGCTAAGCGCTGTTAAACTTGGACTTGGCCAAATTGAAAAGCAACCGTCGATAGCAGCAACGGCTACAACAACGCGCGCACACACACAAACACATCCGATATGCAGAAGCAGACGCGGCTAGAAGCTTGTCTGCGCAGGGGGGCACAAGCGGGGGCGGCTGTCTAGCTGACTGCGTGCTTGTTTCTGTGTATATGCGCGTGTGTGTGTGTGTGCGTGTGTACGTCGGGTCCATCGGAAGCTGCAGCTTGCCTACCTACAAAGCCGAAAATGCCAAGCGCTGTTAATTGCATTTACACAACTAAAAGCTTTACGGGAGCTTTTCAACATTTTTGCAAAAGTTTCGCAAAAACACTAAGAGTCGGCTCAGCAAAGCTAGCAACCATACTGTGGATGCCAAGTGTGTATGGTTCGTGTCTTCGCTTTGATTACAGTTACAAAACAACTTACATATGAAACTACATGCAAAATGAAACCAATCGGATACATTAAAAATTACTCGGAACACTAACACAAGAACAGTCAATATGTAGACAATTTCTCGTTTTTACTTCCTATTCTATTCATTGGGCTGTTCCGCTCTTTGTTCTTAAGTTGCGAAAATATCGAACATAAAAATTGGATCATTATAAAAGCTAATAATAATCATATACTCAAATACATTAAAACGGTAAGTAAAATATAAAAATGGTTTGAACTATAAAGAAAGTACAGACAAATAAAGCAACAAATCTAAAAATAACGTTTGTTGGAGAGCGTAAGTATTAAGAAGGATAAAGAATATCCCTAAAATGGTAAAAGTATTTATTTTCTAATTTGACTGTTTGTAGCAGAAGCATAGTATTTCAGCCTTACTTTCTATAATCATCCATTGGAAGGACGATCGTGATGTCCATGCCAATCAAAGAATATTGACGATGACTATCATCCTGTCGATGAACTTTGAAATCGTCCTGTAATTTGTGCTGTTCGCATTTTTCCTGAGAATTAAAAATTAAAAGTATTGGATCCTTAGACGATCCCATATTTTTTGATGCCCTTCCATAGAATTGGTCCTTTCGATCTTACCAATATGTGTCCTTTGAAAATGCGGCAGGATATGGCCGAAATATAGCTACTTTTCGGAAATGAACTCTCGTTGCACCCTCAAAGTATGCTATAAAAATGACATTTTTGTAGCTCCAATTTCAAATTTGAAATTTCAAAGCATTCGAAAAAAGCATTTCCGTTAAATTTAAAAAATAAGCTGCGAATAATATGACATTTTCAATTCCACCACTTGCTGCTGATTTATGTTCGCCTGCTATTTTAAATAATGAATTGTCTCTTTGTAAGCATTCGCAGCTTCAAGTAGACAGCAACAACAACAACAATATCTACAACAACACGAATAATTACAGCAACAACTTATGATGATGTTATTGTTGTTGTTGTCCAGTCGATGTCACTACGAACTGCAGAAAAGTCCCAGCTCACACGGTGAAATACCAGGCGATCATAAATCAGCAGCAGGCAGAAATACAGCAAGTCACTTGGTTAAATAGTGGCGCCATCTATCGTAATGACTATGTAAATTTGGTGCATCCCCAAAGTATGCTACAAAAAAGTGGAGATCGGCATCAATTAAAAATTTTAAAGCAATTGCTTAACTGACAGAGAAGCAAATTCGTTATAATTCAAAAATAATTTTTATTATTATTATATTTTTTTGCCATCTCTGCCAAATCTCTGAAATCTTGGCAGTACTCACCTTTTTATACGGATAATAAATTCTATCGATTGACATTCAAGGATTTCAAGAATGTTCCTATTAAATTCACATTTTTTCAAAAGGAGGATTGTGTTGTCCTTTGGCTTGAATATTGCTCTATCCAATACGATCCGATTCAAATGCTAAGAAGGACAAAAGCCCTTACAGGAGTCCAAATAAATATCTGGAGAATATCTAATGTTTTGGCTACAGCCTTATTGATCCTGGTAAATCTTATGTCAAACGATGACTTTTCTTAAAGTCTATAATCACGCCAAAGGACATTCAAATCATTCCTTCAGGAAAATTACAAGTTTTGAATCTTTAGGCTAGTCCCATATTTTAGTGATGCCGAACGATAGAGTTTATCCTATGGCCAAGATATAGCTAATTTTCGAAAAAACTCCTTGTCGCGTCCTCAAAGTATGCTATAAAAAATGAAGTTTTTGTAGCGCCAATTTAAAATTTGAAAGTCACCCGTCAAATTTCGAAAATAACGAACGATCTTGATTGAATTTTTAATGCAGCCACTTGCTGCTGATTTATGCTCGCCTGGTATTTCTACTAATGATAGGGCACTTGTTAAGTGTTCGGGGTTTAGAATTTGAGAGACAGACTATGGATGCCAAGTGTATTAATGATTTGCGTCTTCGCTGAGCCTTAGAGTGTGCTACGATAATGGCAAATTTCGGCTGTTGTTAGTCATAAAGAATTTGAAGAACTGTGGATGTCAAGTCTTCGCTAAGCCTAAAAATGTGCCACGTCAAACGTAGATTGAGATCGTTACGTCTTTAAAGATGCATCTTTTTAAAATATTGAATCACTCAAGTAGCTTTGAAATTGTATAAATTTATTATATATTTATGTGTATACATACAAAAAAAAAAAAAAACAAATAGAATATATTGCATTTGCAAATAATAAGACCTTAGGAGCTAAGTACAAAAAAATAATTGAGTTATTTTTAGTACACAAAGAAAAAAATTGTGTTCAATTAAGCTTATGCGATCAAGTGATAAACTTAGCTAAATTAAACCGTTTTCAGTTCTGGTTCTTAGCTCTAAAGCTAACATTAGATTATGGTAAATATAATGCAGTATAAGTATCTGCTAAATAATCACTATACATTACTTAAAAGATATACAAATTTTTGGGTTATTGCAGAGTAGGAGCGTGAAAGCGTGACTAAAATGTTAGCTTTGTATCGTGTATCATTACATTGGCTTACCAATTAATTTTGCCCGCCCAAACCTTAAGACTCGCAGTAGTAGTAGATGAACATATTTTCACAATGCTAACATAAATTTAGTAAATATGGTTAGTGAAACACACGCACACACATTACATGTAGATGAGATGATGAGAGTGCATAGTTATTAGCCCCAGGTTATCGATCGATCGATTGATTGGTTGATTGATTGGTTGCTTGCTTGCTTAGTAGCTGTTTACCTTTGGCGCCTCGCTCAGTCAAAATATGATTGGTGTGTGTCCCCCCGCCCGACGCGTCGTCTACCTGATGTTGGCAAACAGATTGAGAACCGATTTGTTCTCCTTCTGGCTGCGCGCCTTACTAAACACATTCCAAAAGCGCAACGTCTCATCGCCAGCGCCCGTAACAATCGCCTCTCCATCCGGACTGAGCGCCAAATAGAGTACACGATACGAATGGCCAGTTAGTTTGGCCACCTGCGTCAGCGACGGGTATTTCCACACGAGTATCTGATTCTGCGAGTATCCATGTGTGGAGACCAGCTCCGATGAGTGCTTCGACCAGGCCAAATTGCACACCTGCGAGCCAGTGTCCACGCACTGCATGGGCTGACCCGTCAGCGTGTTCCAGAAGCGTATGCAACGATCGGCAGTGCCGCCGCCGCTGGCCAGCAGTCCGTGGTGGTGCGGTGACCAAGCAATTGCTTTCACTGCCGCCATATGTTCCGTATACGATTGCACCGGATTCACCGAGTGCTGATTCCACACGTATAACCGATTGTCGTTGCCACCGCTGGCCAAATACTGATTGTCCGGCGACCATTTGAGGCCGCAAACCTCTTGACGATGGCCGGCCAGACGTCGCTCCGACTGCAGCTGAGGTGTGCGAGTGTCGCGCTGAATAATCCAACGATCTCTCGATCCACTCGACAGAATGTCACTGTTCCAGGCCAAAGCACCCACGCGTGCCGAATGTCCATTGAGTTTGTTGATCTTTCGGAGTGTGAGAGAAGTGAGAATTAAGACATATTCTTCAGCATTGTATAGAAGAAGTCGCGCACTCACCTGCTTGTTGGCTGCCACATCCCAGACGGTGACGTAGCCATGGTGTGTGCCCACGGCAACAGTGTTGCCACGTTCGTTCCATGACACGGATGTCACTGTATTCGAATCGGGACTGAGATCGCACAAGCGGGTTACCTGTTTACATTACGAGACGGAGAATGAGTTACAGTTGAAAGTAGTTGTTTGCTCGATCGTTGCTCGAGTTGTTTACACTCACCTGACTGGTGCACGCGCTCCAGAGATATACACAACTGCCGAGGCCAACGGCGAGCACATTCTGCGACGACCAGTCAACCAGATTGAGATAGAAGTCATCCTGCAGTTCGGGCGCATCGAGCACTTTGAATGGTATTCGCGAAATCTTGCGCGTCGCCTTGCGCGGCGATCGCAACAGCTTCTGGCTCTTGGCGCTCACCGGCGACAACGAGTACGGGCATTCCCCATTGTAGTCCTGCAAATATGGGAGTAGAAGAAACACGTCAAGTCATATATCAATTAGTTTGCTCTGGTTAAGTCGACCAAATTGCCAAAGCAAAGCGGCGAGCTTTGTTTGCGCGTCGCGTACTTGGCTCGCCAATTAACGCCACGGTGCTAAAAGCGGCGACCGCGTCCGCAATCGCATTCCCCTTGCCTCTACCCCTTACCGCCTCTAACTTCCACACGCACTCTAAGCAATTCTTCATCGCTTCCCTGGCATAGAAAATGCGTAAAACAGAAGTGTGTTAAGCGTATGCGCCTCCTCCTCCTCCTTCTCTCGCCCTTCCGCATAATTCCCCTGTGCCATGCATCGCTGCCTTACGCAATCGACGCAATTACGAATGCGTGGGCCGAGCCAAGAGGCATCCACGCACTGAAGCCAAGCCGTTGTTGTAGCTGCCTCTGTGCGTGTCCAACTACTGACCAACACAATTCCCATGCAAAATGTAAGACCTTCAATTGAAGTAGGCTTCAAGATAATAATGCAATAGATACTTTTCGATATACGCAACTAGAGACTACAAATAGATACAGTAGTTCCATCTATAGATAAGATGGAGCTGTAGATACAGCAGATTATATAAAGACTGACACTTGTGTATGTTAAGATATCTAGTTACTTTATTACTACTTCACATTGTGATTCAAAAGACAGCTTTCAAAATACAGCAAGTATTGAACCGAAAGATACTTTTGGTAGTTTAATTAGACAGTCCCAACTATCCGTACATATGTTTATCTAATTACTATAATGTGTGACTAGTTGACTAATTCGTTTGCCACTTGCAACTGGCTCAGATTTGTCATCGCTGTGCTTTGCTTTGGTCAGTCAGTGTCAGTGTCTGGGTCTCGGGGTTCTGGGATCTGTCTGTCCACACCCCATTTTCGATTCTGATTCAGCAGGCAAACATCCCGACAAACAGACAAGCAACGCACTGATCGCAGTTCACATTTGTATTTATATTTCATTTTTATTTTTATTTAATGTTTGCTCGCGATAAGATTGCCTGGGATATGGATAAGCAGCAGCAGGAGGAGTTGGAGGCGGAATGAGTCTGGGTCAACCCACTTGACGCTTGGCTCCGTGTGCACTTTTAATTCCGCTGGCAAATTAAAATTTAATTCAATTAACAAGCGCGTGCAGAACGAGTACTTGGAACGTTAATAACATTGACCAGAGAGTTGAGTCTCTCAAATTGCGTGACGCAGTCGCAGTTGAGTGGAAAGAAGAGGAAGAGGGGGATAGAGATGTGTGTGTTCTATGGCTCACTTTGCACTTTGGGCCAGCAATTTAATGGCTCAACTCAACTCGAGTTGGCTCCGTTTTTTGTTTCTGATGCTTTCTGGGAATACCGTCACACACATGTGGCAGTTAAATAGCTCTGGAGCTCTGTAGCTCTGTGGTCAGTCTGTTGCGAGTGTGTTGTGTTATGGGATTGCCTCAGTGGGCCCATAAAGCGTACAAGCAACTGCCATTAAATTTAAATGCTTTTCGATGCCAAGTGCGGATGCCAACCACGTGTGTGTATGTACGAGTGTGTGTGTGTGTGTGTGTGAATGTGTACCAAGCTATGCCTATTAGAAATTCAATTCAACAACCAACAACTACACATCTCGCAGCGACTGTTAGAGAGCGAGACAGAGAGCATTGAAACTCCGCTACAAACCAAGTTCAAATCCACTGCCAACAAATTCACGTTGTCTTTCTTTCGATTAAATCTCTCTTTCTCAGTGGCTGGCTTGTCCGCTTGTTGAGTCCGTTGCTATGTTGTCTGTCCGGCTGTCGTTGTTGTCATTCGAAATTGTCATCAGTCAACAGCAGCAGTCATCATCATCAGTTGTTGTCTTTGTTGTTGGTTGTCTACCCTTTGCACTCTGCTTGTCTTTGTGCCAAAAAATGTCTGTCAAGTCGCAACATAATCAAGTTCTTTCACATCTACGCAATTCTGCGAAACACATGCTCTAGAGAGCGACGCCCAAGCTATCGATAGTATGCAACTACTATCGAACATTGAAGAAATCGACTATCGAGTGTTTGAGATAATAAACATTTCTGAACATTCTTCGAAATATGTTTTAATGAGAATTGAATGGCAGAATCTATGAAGTTCAAGGAAAACTCACTTCAAGCACATTGAAAGCTTCAGTTAATGTTTCATTATCTATGTATTGCTTTTCCCCTTGGAATACCTTCCGTTTTAGCCAGCCCAAACATTTCAAGATCATTGGCCATATCATCAACTTCATTTCAATTCTCATTAAAACAATAAATATTAAACAAATTTTAAAACAAGTAAGCGTGTATATTCAAATATAAATTGGAAGCACAATGTTGGTATTTAATTCATTGTTCCTTATTATCATCAGACTTTTTTTTTTAAAACTTTATCGCTTATCAATTTTTTATGCTGATCTGTAGTTATATATTCAATGTCATACTATTCCCTAATGTGATGTATACTATAAATTATAAAAAGGTGTATCTATTTATTAACTTATAGGCTGATCTGACATTTAAATACTGTATTACATCTCTAGCTGAATAAATGCGTATAAAAACTATCGATCGCTTTGTTAAGCTCACAGCCAGTCGTGAGTACAGTCACCGCTATTCATTAAGTGCTCTTGCTGAGTGATCTACGATTGTCTCTGCACAGCAAAATGGCGACGAAGCTGAAAAACTTGAGGAAAGCTGTCGCAACAAAGCTACAAATCAAGCTCAGTTTGGCAATTGAATGGCGCAAAGAAATGGCAAAGTCATTGGCCAAGTTGCCGGCCGGCAATTGTTGTTGTTGTTATTGCTGTTGTTGTTATTATTATCCCATTGGGGGCGGAGCTCAAAAGACAGCTTATAAATTAAACAAACAAACAACCAACCAGCGGCAATAAAGCAAAAGGAGCACAAGAGGGGGAAAAGTGGAGAGAGAGAGGCGACGAGTGAGAATGTTAATGATCACGATAATGGGAAAGCGAATGAGCATGCGAATGGGATATGGATATGGATATGGATATAATATGAGCAAAAATTCAAGCATGAATGCTCGCGAATGTGAGTTTGAACCTGTCGCGACGAAACTCTTTGCATTGCTTACTGCTTGCTGCTTAGTTAATCACTGAATCACTGTGGCCAAGTAGTCAAGTAGTCAAGTGGCCAAATGGTTAAATGGCCAACTGGTCAAGTGGCTTTCAGCGTGGCTAAGAGTTCAAGTTAATGCGATGCTAATGCCACAAGTCTGCTGCATAAATTAATATCAATAATAATAAAAATAATACAATAAACAAGCAAACAAACCAAAGTCGAAAAGACGCGGCCAGCCAAAAATAGCTGAGAAGCGACCCAAGAGCATTGTATTTGTATAATTCTTTAATGGGTATTCCAAATGGCCCCCAACAGGTGCACGATCGGACTATGAAAGCGAAACGACAACACGATAACGATGTCTTCTTTTTGGCTCATGATTAAAGGCTAGACACAATTTTAGAGAGTGTGAGAAACACTCACAACAATGAACTATATGTGAGAGAGAGTGAGAGAGAAAGCTGCGCCTACCTCTAAATGCAATATATAACAATCTTCTACTCATTGATCATTCATGCTTCCATGCCACTGACTGACTCATTTAAAAGCACCTCTCACACTCACACAATGAATATGTTAGCCAGGTAAATGCATTTGCGATTCATAAATCTTCAAAGTGCTCCAATAAATTTGAAACGCACAACTTTTGAGGCGTCTCTGTGCTTCAGACTAGAACTTGATTATTTATATTTGAATAATGCGCTTCATATTGTGCAGTAGACTTCGTCGATTTAAAAGCTAAATATATGAGTCATGTGTGTTGAAATACTTTTATATTAATCTATTCTTGATATACAGATTTATTTAGTAGTACCTTAATTACACATATTGATGCCTCACACCTATGTGGTTGAGTTCATTAATATGCATTTTCAACTGAGATTTTGTGGTATTTTCTTAAAAACAAAAAAGTAAAAAAGCTACATTCATGTATACTGGTATATAATGAAGAAAATACTGAAGTATACCGAGGATTATATTTGGTATATCAACATATCATAGGTCTACATTCGAAATATACCACAGTGTACAAAATATACCAAATTGTCAACCAAAGCAACTTAGATCCATCTACAGCCATTCATCCCTTAGCAATTTATTTCTAAATAAATTCTGTTTTATTTTATTGTTTCAATAGGGTAGATGGGTATTACATTGGGTATATTATTGCTTTGGTTAAAAATCTGGTATATTAGGCACTCTATGTTTGAACGTGGTACTATGTTATACTATATCCCACATATAGCCTTTAGTATTTTTACAGTACAATACTTTTCGAAATGAATTATAGCTTGGAAAATCTCTTCAATTTGCTATTATTTTATCTCTATCTATCTATCTACTTAATTTTCTATTATTATTATATTCGAGCAACTTTAATAATAAACATTTTTTGACAATCTATTCTTAACACAAATCAGCTGTAGCTTGATGCTGAGATTTCTTTCTTCTACGTGTTGAGTCGTCAGCATACAGCTGTCAATTTCCATATTTATCAGATGAAGTATATCAGAAAAAGATAGCGAGTTCTTCTTAGTCTTTAACGTGGTCAAAGCTCACGTCAAGCTGCCATCAAAACACGTTAAATATGTGCGAATTTTGCGACTGAATGCGAGTCGAAAGATCTTCAGTGGCGAATTAAGCAATTATTTCAGTTTGGGCCATAGAATGTGATATATAACGCGACTGACAGATTGGCAGCTTGGCAGTTTTGGGTCTCAATGGGGACTACTGTAAGTACGTGTGGCCAGCGAAATAGATAGATGGATGGATTGGCTATTATTTATGACGGCGACCGCACATAATTGAATTATATTTATTATTTGTGATTTGTTCGTCTGGGTTTTGGGGTCTGGCCTGGCTTAGCTGTTTTGTTATGACCAGGCCCAAAAAAGATCCAAAAACCCAGACGAATACAATGAGTCAAAAAATGTTTGGAGTTGGACGAGGGGTGTGGCACACACACACACATAAGCCAAAGTTGTTGTGCGTTAATTGTGTGGGCGTGATGTAGATGAATGGCCGCTGATTGAGGCGACAATTTCATAGGTAGCAACCTCCCCCTGATCACTTCTTCTGCCCACAGAGCTGTACGACTCCCTCTAAGACAATCTGAGCCCATTAATCAAAAACCAAATAGCCAAATGTGAGCACAAGACGAATATGGCCAGAATGACACGTTAATGGAGCGCTTGAGCTAAACTTGCCCGCGGACATAAACAAGTACCTTCTCCCCTCCCTCTCTCTCTCTCTCTGTCTCTGCCCTCGAGCTCTGCGGGATCTGAGAAGAGGTCTGGTTATTCATTGCGTGCGCTTATTGACTCAAGTGTCGTTTTAGACCACTGAAGTAGTTGGGCAAACGGGCGACGCGAGCTCCAAACAATTGCTCCGATGCTTCATCTCAATCTCTCTCCATCTTCCTGTCTCTTTCTGTATGTGCTAGAGATGATCGCATGATCGTAGCACGAAGCACGAAAAGCACAAATGAACATTATTTTTAATTAAAAGAAATCTGCAATCTACTAACATTCATATGAACTAAAGAAGCCATTAAAGAAAAAGGGAGAAATAGGATTATAAATCGAACTTGATTATTTCATACATTATTTTTTATAGTTCCAGCGACTTTTACTAGCGAACATTATCGATATCGAATGTCTTTTAGGGATGTAAGCAGACTCGCTCGTGATTGCTCGTGTCACGTGGCGCTGTTAACTGAGACTCAAATCCAAATCGATGTCGCCTCGAATTCAAGACTGCGATTCATATTCATATTTATATTCACATTTTAGAATGGAAAAGGCTTTTGTTCTTGTTGCTGCTCACTTGGCAGTCGAAACGTTTTCATTATTGTTGTTGTTGTTGTTGGCAACGTGTCAACTGTCAGAAATTAGTCAAAGCAAAGCGGACAATGGGCACAGAGACGAGGCAGCACTGTGAGACGTGTCGCCGTCGTTGTTGGAGCAATTGAAGCAAACATAAATCTGATAAGCGCGCAAATATGTCAGCTCAAATGATGACGATCGCCATTAACATTAACCAAATACAATTTGGCCGGAATGAAATAAACAACAAAACAACAAAAAAAAAAACACTTGCCTCTTCAGCGGCAATTGACAAGTGGCAAGTGGCAACAGTTGAATAGAAAACATAAAGAGATAGATAAATTGAAAAAAAGTGAATAAATGTTGGAATATAAATAATAAATGGGAACGTGCAAACAGACAAGAAGAGCAACAAAAGCAACAAATCAACTAAGAACCGGCTGTACCAACACACAACGAGGCTTCAGAAGAAGCCAAAGCTGTAGCTGAAATCAAAGTGTGTTAACCCCAAATCGAGCTGAACCGATCCGGTCTCTAACCATCATCAAAGGCAGCCACCAGCCACCACGACGAGGCCAAAAAAAGAGAGCGTGAGAGGAAACAATAGAAGAGATAGAAAGAGAGAGAGAGAGAGACTGACTGAATGCTTTTCACCCTCTTCCCATGGTCAGAGTTTTTCTCAAACCGGTTGCCACAGATTAATAGACAGACGGACGGACAGAGGGAAAGATGGACAAATATGTGCATTAGATACATATTTGGCAGCATGAGATACAAATATGTACACACACTTTGAATGAGATAGATTTGTTTAGATGCCACTGAAGATATTCAACTAAGTAGAGGACACTTGCCTGGGAAACACAGTTCGAAGACAATTCGAAGACAGTTCGAAGAACTATGCCACACATAACTAATAGCCAAAGATACTCCGCATCAGATAGGCTGTGCTAAAAGGCAAAAACAAGTGTACAATCAAATGGATAATCAGACTGCCAAAGAAGAGGCGCAAATTGGCAAACTTGTGTTATAACCAAGTTGTATATTAATTAAGCACAAGGAGAGATTAGTTTAAAGTCTCCAAATGTATCTACACACATTTAACAAAAGATACACAATCTCCCAATTTGTAGAGATCTTTCGATAAACAAGAATAACAAAATATAATTGAATATTAAAGAAATAAAAATGAAGAGCTTAAAGAGTGTGTCTTTAAATGTATTTATATAGTATCTGGAATGTATCTAGTAGATACAACAAAATACACAATCTACAAAAATCTAATATTAAAGAAGCAAAAGATACACAAACCATTACAATTGGAAATCAGATTATTTACAAGTTAGAAAGCTCACTTCACTATGAGATATCCTCTACCCATTTTGAATCAGACCAAATTGAGTTTTAAAATATACCAACAAATACTAAAAATTTGCCAAATGATATATTTGATATATTGGTACAGTATTTCAAAAAATGCCATATAGTACAAAATATATCATATAGTAGAAAATATACCTTAGAGTACAAAATATACTAAATGGTCAGCTGCCAAAGCAGCTAAGATCCAATTTCCTTTCCTATCCTGTCCTATGACTAGCGGGTATACAAAAGATTAACAATCCATATTCGATTGTTAGATACATAAAGCAACACTTGTTTGCATTTTGATGCCAACACATTGATGGATCGTCGTCGTGATAAATTTCGATATAAGAGGGTAACTAGGTAAATAGAGGGGACCACAACTTGCTGGTTAATTGATTGCAACTGTCGGAGAGAGAGCATTCCCAGGGTCTCATCACAAGAGTCCATGACCTGCTGCCCGCTAGATAGAGAGAAGTGCATTCAACCCAAGACTCAACACTCAACACTCGACGATCTAACGGACGACGCATTCTTACAAAAGCCTGTTGGCTCAATTAGTTCACACAGATCAGACTGCAAATTCAATTAGTGCAACGCAACAACAAAGAGCGAAATAACTCGTGTCAATTGCTCGAATTGTGTTATATGTCTGGCAGGGGGGGGGGGGGGGAATGAAGAAACTCACCTGCTTGGTGGGTGATTGGTATTTGAAGAGGCTGCGCTTCGCCGCCGGCGTATATGAGTTCTCGTTGCGCTCCTCGCCCGCGGTCTTCACATCATCGATGGCCGAGCCAAGGAGCTCGTTCTTCAAGAGGCACGAATAGGCCAAACTATCGCGTGCCGTTTCGCCGCAATCCCTTTGCTTTTTGCTCGTCTGTGGCGAGTTATCATTGGACTTGCTAATGGACGCGAAGCTCGTCTGCCAATTGTTGTGTGCCCTGCGAAAAATGCGAAATACGAAATGTGAAATGTGAGATTAAATGAATATGTTAATAATTAATGCAATTAATGTAAATCAAAACGTTTGCCTCTCCTCCTTCTCCTTCTCCAAAATGGAAGGCTATGATAACTTCAGCGACTGTGTGGATTTCTTGTATTTATTTTTGCAAACCAAGCACAAAGCATGGCAAAAACTTTTGCCAAATATAAATTATTTATACACAATCAACAATAGCAAAAACAGAGAAAAAGAGGGGAGGAGAGGTAGAGCAACAATCGCAATCGCAACTGCAAAATAAATTTATGCAAACGCGTTCAAATTCAATTGTGCGATGTGTCTGGCGCAAGGGGACCTCACAAATGACTCTTAACACCCTTCGTGTCTGCTTACAATGCGACGGCGACGACTCCCCACATTCCCATCCCCATCCCCATTGATCCCCCTCTTTGGATACCTTGGTTAGCCGCCACGTAATGCAAACATTAAGACGGCCAATTGTTATTATTTTTGCTCATAAAACATAAAAAACGTGTGCAACGTGCAAAAAAATATTGAATGTCAAATTCGCGCAAAAATATAAATTCGCAAATGTTTGCTAACTTGCAAAAAACACAAAAAAAAAAAAAACGAAAATTGCCAAATTTGCCATTGAAATTTGGCCAAGTGTGAGAGAATTTCAACCTGCCCCCCAAAACGTGATTAACGAAGGGAGGCGGAGGCAAGACGCATTTGAAGATTGCATTGCACGACAACTGTTTATGCATGCAACACATGCGTCTCTTCTTCTACCGCCCCCTTCAACTCCTCCTCCCCCCTGGCACGTTGCCACTTCCCGTGTGTGTCCCATTGACAATTGGCTTCAGAGGCTCATATCTGGCAAACGCATTTGAAGCACCTACTTCCACCTACAATAAATCAAATGTACAAGGCAAGCGGCAGCAACAGCTGCAGGCTTCAGTTTGGGGCAAGGTGGCACCAACCGGGAGGCAGGTGGCAAGTGGCATGGAGCAATGACAATTCAATCAACACAGGTGACGAAGCGAGCCACAAGCCAAGGCGAAGAACAACACGAAAGAGTTTGATGACTTTGTGGCAAACAGAATATTATGCATTGACTTTAAGTTGCAATTTATTTGGTTTCAATTTTATTTAAGAAGCTAGAGCGTTAACCCTATATTATATATATTATTCTGTGATGCTTTTTGAATTCTTTAAAAACAAAACAACATTTTGGCATTAGAACTTTAACTTTTCTGATGATAAAGCTACATTATTCAACATTCTGGAACATACAACAATTGTATAACTTCTATACAGAAATAAATAGGTTAAATAAGTTAAACATAAAACAAAAATTTGTTGTTTTTTGGTATGTTATTCAGTTTATAGCACTCTAGCCTAACGATAAGAGAGTTTCATAAAGAAATACAAACATTCAATAATTAAACTATCCTCTATTGAAATGCTAAGAAAAAAGTATTGGAAAATATAATCTTGTAACAATCTAAAATATTTATTGATATTTTTACTGCGCAGCAAACAATTTGAAATGAGTTGATTAAAAAAGCTCACAATCAACTTCCAGTTAAATGTTTTAAATGTGAAAAAGCAGTTAAAGTCATTACATTAATATTGATTTGATTTCCATTTCAATTGTCGAACTAGAACACAAAAACTAAAATAAATACTATACTAAAAGAACAATATTTGAAAATATACGGTATAAATATACTAAAAGTGTAATATTTCAAATGTAATTACTGCATAAATACTTAAACTTCCAATTAAATGTTCTTGAATCTGCGAAACCCATAAAATTTGAAACACTCAAAAATACAGTCGAAAATTGTCAAATTTTACAATTTTTAACTGCGGAGGGAAAAATATAAATATTGTACAAATATACTAAAAATTCAATATTTAAAAATATAAATACCGCATAACTACTTAAAACTTTATACTCAATTTTCGAAAATAGCTTTAGAAAAATACTCAAAAATATAATGTTGTAACAGTCGAAAGTATTTGACGAAGGGAAAAAATATTTGAAAATATAAATACTGTACAAATATACTTAAATTACAATATTTTAAAATATAAATACTGCATAAGTAATTTCAACTACTGTTCTTAAATATTCGAAAACAATACATGATATTCTAGCTTTAAACAAATACTCGTAAATATAAAATATTTATCAAAATTTGCTATTTTTAAACAGCGCAGCGAACAATTTAAAACAAAGACAAAGACGAACTTTCAGTTAAATGTTTCTAATGTAGAAACGCTACCTCAAAAGTTCCCTCAAGAATTCCGTTTAACCCATTGACGCCAAAAATAACTTAAATTTGGAATTACTTTAGGCTGAGCACGCTTAAAAAATTCTGTCGCTGATCGAATGTGCGGTAAATAAATAAATTGAAGCGTGCAGCTTTCATCGCATTCAATCCAGGAGGTGATCAATAAAACATGTGTCGCATTATTTTTAGCCGCACTTATTTCTAGAGCAATTGAAAGCTAATCGAATGAAGAGCGAAAACAAAACGAATAGTTGTCCAACTAGGGGGTAAAATTGAAGTGAACTACTTGCGGAAGTACTAATAAATAAAAGTGTTGTTCTTTTTTTGTTCGTAGTTCGTTGTTCGTTTGTTTGTTTTGTTTTCTAGGTGAGAACAACAAAAAGTAGACACAAAACACAACGTAGAGCAACGACAACAAAATGAGGAGTTAAGTGAAAGGTGCGCAAATGTTTTGAAGCAAAAGCTGTAATTAGAGAGATACAAGATACAAAGTATGTTGTTGTGATATGGAAGGGGAAAACAGGCAGCCTAGGCAACTGGTTTCCTCCGAATCGGAGACAGAGATAGACACACAGAGTGTGTGAGAGAGAGAGAGAGAGGGAGAGGTTGGGGAGTGCAGGAAACTGTGGTTCCGTTAACTAAACGAGGCGCAACCAGGCGGCAAATGTTGTAGAACTCTTGTTGTTGTTGCTGCTGTTGTGTTGCACACGTTTGAAAGCGGAAAAGATGACGTAGCACAACAAATAACGGATGGGGGGGGGGGAATGGGTGTGGGGAGGTGTTGTCGAGAGAGTTCACTCACCTGCAGGGAATGAAGCGATCCAGCGATGTTGGTGTCGTCGATGATTCAATATTACCAAATAGATTCCTCGCCTCGGGACTGTAATGCTTCAGAATGCGCTTCTCGTATTCCGGACTAAACATCTTGTGTGTTTGTTGTTACTCTAACTGTGTTATTTCGCTGACTTTGTGTTTCCTGTGATCCTGTTCGAGGAACAACAACAAACCGTAACAGAAACAGGAACTGAACTTTAGTTTCTTGGCACTGCCAAAGAGATAACGAAAATAATCTTGATGATGATCAGCACTGATCTCTGTTGTTGACGTTGATTTCGATCGATGAAATACCAAATTCCTTGTTGGTAACGAACGTTCAAGTACAAAATATATAATGTGTGTGTATGTAATTGCTTTATCTCTTCTTCTATGAAATATATGGGCGATAAAACTTGTGCTGTAAAGAAATCGAGAAGAGAGAAGGAAAGGGAATGAGTTAATTTGAATCGATTTAAATGTTTTTTTTTTTGTACTTGTACTTTGCTTGTTTTTTTGATACCCCGCAAGTAAACATCATGTGAGGTATGATACACAAGACAACTAAATGGAATGTTCTTTTACGATTTCTGGTCAAGTTCAGATCTATTATATTTTACAGGGTATCTCGCTAGTTGTTTATATTTGGTTATCTAGTATATATATTGAGAGGTTATATTTCGCTCAAGTTAAGAGTTTTACCTAAAAGATCTTCTAAATTTTTGTATTTTACAGGGTATCTCGCAAGTTGTGCAACTTTTGCAGCCTAGTATATTCGAATTTGAATAAAATTGTAATTTATTTTTGTCGACAGTTTGCAAGCCAGCTCATTAATCAACGTCCGCCACATGGTCCAAACAGTCAACTTGTTTTTTTCTAGGCTTTAAAAGTTATGGCCAAAAAGTGTGAGACAGACGACTCTCAAGAGAAGCCCAAGCCCAAGAGAGAAAGAGAAAGAGAAGGAGAGGAAGATAGCAGCGAACTATGTTTGGCGCTTACATGCTGGCTGCATGGCTAATCAGTTGGCCCCTCGAGTGTCTGGTGGGCGTATCAATCACACACACACACACACACACACTCACACACCCTCTCTCTACGAGTGTGAGTGTGTTATCTGTCCGTCCGTCCGTCTGTCTGTCTGTCCAGTTGTATCGCCTGTCATGTTGTTCGAATGTTATTCGCATGGAATGCGACGCGCATACTGAAAAGATGCTCAGATCTTCATTGTTTAACTTGGCCAACACGGCTGCTGCTTGGCTAATGAGAGTCTAGAGCTCTAGGGCTGCTCTTCTACGTACGGTGCCATGTGTCTATGCAGTCCCTTGGCACGCGGCTCTCGAGTCAATAGACGGACAATAGTTGGCGTGATTTGCTGTAATTAGTTAATGGGCGTTAACTGCTGCTGCTGCTGCTTCTTCTTGTTGCTTTTGGCCATAGGGAAGTGAATTGTGCAGAGCATGAAATGCACTCAACGCAACGACTCGAAACACTTCCGCGTTTGTTTGGTCATTGATACTAACCTGGCTTAAACACTCTCACACACACACACGTTTCTTGTTCGATTTGAAATACAAAATATATAGAAATTATCAACTGACAACCGACCGACTCGACTCGACTCGACTTCGACACACTGACTCGACTGACTAAGTGAATATCAATCGACTGACTGACTGAATGACTGACTTCTGAGTACGACAGCGACTCCGCTTTCAAAAATCAATTGACGCCCAGGTAGCCAGGCAGCCAGGCAGCGAGTCAGTCAGCCGGTCATTCAGTCCGTCAGTCATTACGTGGCTTCTAGGTAATTTGTTGGTGCTTAGGGAGAGATCCCAAAAGAACAGCCGGCTAGGGCTCGGCTGTGTTCAGGCCAACGGTGCTGGTGCTGATAAAAGTCCCAATACCTTATCGCTAAGCAAACAAATGCGGGCTAAATGAGTCAACGCTCAATCCCCGCTCTTGCATGTTTGAACATGTCGCGCCCTAGCTTTGCTTACGATAAGCAACAAGTGTTGAGCGTTGAGTGGAGTGGGGTAAAGTGAAGTAAAGTTCTTGTTGCACGTTGGGGTCAGAGACCAACAACACTTGCGCCTCGCTTTCTGCAGAAGCACAGGTTACATCACCACATCACATCACATCACCGAATACCATGGGAAAACGTTTCCGAGTGCCTAGCACATTAAGAACAATGTTGAAACTTATGACGGCATTTGCAGAACTCTGGCAATCAAATTACCCGCATAGTTTTCAATATCAAATTCGGCTAGTTCACAATATAATTCCATTTTTAAGATTTTACGCATAAATTTGTTCATTTCTTTTGCAAAGATTACGTGCTCCCAATACCTATAAACTATAGGGAATTCTTTCTTTTATATATATATAAAAAAAAAACAAATAAAATTGCTTTTAAAATAGGTAACATTAAATAAAAATAGAAAAATAATAATACAAAATACATGTGGGTATTTTGTAAAGAAAAAGCAGCAGAAATTCTACAAAAAATTAATGAGAGTTGCGACTAAAATTTTTTAACAGGCCGTGCTCGACAATAAGGCACTTGATAGCCAACAAAAAAGGTAATATTTTAGACATAATAACTGATTTTATGTCAAATGTGGATAGAATGAAGTAATACATATTTAATTATCAATTTGTGGTAATATTATTCAACCTTAAATACAGTTGATTCAGTTTCATTGTATTAAATAAAGATCTATATTTACATAGATAGTTCTAACATATTTAAGGAACATAATTTTGTTTGTAATACAATTTCAATAGTAGTAAATTATTGAACATTACATTTTATATTCAACGAGTCTTCATTATTATTTATTTTTCATTGTTGTCAAACTAAACACAAACCATTTTTCAGTAATTCTTGTTATCATATAGAAACCATAATAAAAATGTTGTCCCTGTCGCTTGATAAGGCATCACCCTCCTTAAGATTGTAAGTCACCCTTCCTATTTAATATTTCACAAATGAAAATCCCCTCGTACAAATTCTCTAAAAAAGTACTTATCACCAATTAAACGGATTGAGAATAAATTGAAAGTAATTTATAGTAATTTTATCTTCTTTTCCTTAAGAACTTGAACTAATTTGGTACTATTGACGTTAACGTAGATGGTAATATTAACTCACGCACACTTGTGAATTAAAATTACAATTTGTAAAAATAGTCTTCTAAAAATAATAAAAGAAATACGAAATAGTTTTATTTAATGGAGATTAGTTCTATTTCTAGCCAACAAAAATAAAAGACAAATGATTTCAGCATTTATCATTGCCAGCGTTGCTTCACTGTACTTGCACTGGGGGAAAGACAAAGAGGAGAGGTGGGAGGTGGGGTCTGAAGGCTTTTGGACTTGTTGAACAATGAAAATGATATGTTCTGCGGCGCTGACTGGTTGCTGCTTAATTTCGAAGCGAAGCGAAGGTCAAGAAAAGTCGCTGCTCGACATTTATAGACACTGAGATAATGCTCCCGGTTCCAAGTGGAGACAGTCAAGCAAGCAACAGCTGCCATGCTGTGGCTCCCACAGCGATAGACGACGTTGCACTTGAACTTTGACGGGGCTATAAATAAACATATAAATAATACACATATACACACATAAAAAGTATGTATTTATGTAAATAAATATGTAGATTATATGCATGGGGATATTATCGGAATTGGTTAACCGCACACCTCAACAAGAGAGGAACAAGTTGCGGTTAGCTTTGCCTTATCAGCCAGCCAACTAGCGTAGTTTTCATGTGTGGGAACATGATAAAGACACGCACCAGCAAAAACAACAGCAGCGATTCCACATGTGCGCTGAGAACACAACAACAACAACACTTATACGTGAACTTAGAAAAGAACCCTTTTTTGTTGAGCCATTGAAGAGCAAAGCAACGAATGTCAACGATTGAATAATAGAGCACAGCACGCGAGAGAGCGAGAGGCCAACAGGAGCAGCGAGTAATCGATAGACACTCACACACACACACACACAAGCACGCGCGTGCCCCCTCTCCAAAACTGCAGAAGCATATCGGAAATCGAAATAATGTCAAGGACATTTGCTTGATTCCAAATGGCCAAAAGCACAGCGAGACAGCAATAGACGCAGCGGCTGTTGTTGCGTTCGTTGTGTTTGTAGCCAATAACTAAATATTTAATTTAGCAATTTGCAGTAATTGCGTTTTGTTGTTATGTTTCCTATTGTGCACCGACACACACTATGCTGCTAGAAACGCACGCACCGTTAGAGCGGGAGAGAGATATGATGAGAGCAAAAGGCCAGCTGCATACAAGCAAACTCACTAACACTCGCATGCATGGCATTGCATATGCATATGCAGGCAGGGCAGGGGAGACAAACGCACGCTCCCTCTGCTCTCTCGTTCGCTCTCGCGTACAATGTACAGTAGTAGAAAATAGCGGAAAACGTATTTAACTGAATTTTAACTGTCATTTACTGCCGTCGTTCTACAGTTTGCACAATATTTTCGAATGTGCACTGTACATACACTCATTGCACACTTACTTGATGCTGTATTTTGTTATTGTTTGGAATTTTTTCTTTACGCGCAAAACACTACAAAAACGGTTAATTTTGATTTCATATTAGCTGCTGCTTCTGCTGCACCACCGCTGAGAACACAAACAAATGATTTGGGCAACGCAACGCGACGCGACGCGGAGTGCGTTGGTAAGTCTTCTTCGTCTTGGATGGCGACTGAGTTTATGTCAACGATGCGTTGTAAACGTCGCGCGTATTAAACAAAGATTTGCCTTAATATTTACGTTTGGTTGCTTGGTGTCTCCTTTCACTGTTGCGGTCCGCGCTTGTTCACCGCTGTTTGGATTTGTCCGAAACTTTAGCGTTTTTTTTTTGTTCACCGTCTGTTAGGTATTTTCGCCAGTGTGACCGCACCACTACGTTCAATATGTATTATTTGGTAAATCATATAAATACCAAATACACTATTTTGCAAAGCTGGTCACACTGCAAATGCAAATTATCCAAAAATTGGGTTGTTGCATCAATGTTTTGATTAAAATAGTAAATATCTCAAAAACTTTTCGTTCGCTATAATTAATATAATAATTGCTTTGGTCATAAACGTACCTCGCTCTACATTATTGTTTGTTACCAAAGCAGCTACTTTATCTGGTCCCACAGTTGGTATCACAGGCCCCATAGACAACTCTTTTGATCATGTAAAAGTTGAAAGAGTTGGCAGCTCTACATTTATCAAATGGGCAGCACTCAATCTCAATTTAAATTCATTTTTCATTTACCATCAACGGACTTTTTAAAAACTTGCTAATCAGAAGAAATATGTGCAAAACAATTTTATTATTATTAATTGTAGCTTAGAATTAATACTACAGTACAATGTGGAGCCGGAGCTGATGTGCAAAAAATACTTACGTGATTACTTGATAAGCCAAAGTTTTTCAAAAATAAAAAGTATCCAATATATAAAAAGGAGAAACTGCAGATAATGCAAATGTTTTTGCATATAAAATATTAATATTTTATATATACAAATTAGATTCTTATAGTAAGCTTAAGTGAACTTAGTCTACTATCGTTGATATAGAAAACTGAACTGATTTATTGATTTCATCGGTGGCGCCAGCTGTGACTGACGTCGCAATAACTTTGTGTTGACTTTTGGGGCAGCAATTAGAAATTAATGAGCATACAGCAGATACAAAGTGCGGTCGTCACTAATGAGAGACTTTCCAAAGGATGTCAGTTTAAGGTCAGCGATGCGGTGTGGAAATGGTGGCCCGCTTGAATGCCGCATATATGTATGTACATTGTATGTAGTTTTGGCAGCATTTCAACTGCAGTCCAGCTGACAACCAGTTGAGTAAGTTAGGCAGCAGCTGAAGAGAGTCAAACGAACGAACAATCGAGAGATGAACATCAGCAGCCTGCTGCAGTTTGAGTCGATGCATTATCATGGCGCCCAGACGCAATCGATGATCATCAATCGCTTCGTGGCCAATTCGCTGCGTGTGTTCATCGAGGACTTCTATCAGCGCATCGCACCATCGTTTATGCTCATCATCTCGTGCCGTCGTCCCAGTCCCATGAACTTCTATCGCAACATTATGCAGCTGCTGTACGAGAGCGTGGACACCATGATCCTTCAGATGGTGCATCACAATCACAGCCAGCCACAGCGCGTTGCCGGCTTGCGTTTGCACAATCTGCTGCTCGTCGACTCACTGCAGGCATTGCTGTAAGCTTGCGTCCAAGTTCCTTGACTCTGTCTCATCCTTGAATCATTGTTTTCCTATTCTGCAGTGACATCGAGATCCACACGTATGCCACGCAACACGATGCCAGCAGGTATTACTTCATTTTTCTGCAGCAACGCGATGCGCTCATACCAGCCGATATGCTGGGCGTCTTCGAGTATTGCTGGCAGCATCAGCTCATCAACTGCAACGTGATGACGCAGAGTTCGCGTGGCGAGGTCATCATGCACACCTATTTCCCCTACGAGGCGGACCACTGCAGCACCGTGGTGCAGCGGCAAATCAATCGTTTCATGGGCGAAGCCTGGCAGCATGCCAACTACTTCCCTGCCAAACTGCACAATTTGCATCAGTGTCCGCTGCAGGTGGCGCAGCGACTGGCGACACCGTTCCTGGGGCTGGAGGATCGATTGCTGCAGCTGCTGGCCAGGCGCATGAATTTCAGCATTCATCTGGTTGGGGAGCAGCCGGATAATCAGACGGAGCAGCAGGTGTTGCAGCTGGTAAGCTGAAGGAGACAAAGCTATGAAGGATTACACATTTGATTGATGCACTTCTCGTTGCAGCTGCATCAGCAGCGTGCTCACCTGGCCATTGGCTATCTGCGCAAGCGAGTCCAGCAATCGGGCAATCTGTCCACCGTCTTTCCATACTACTCCAGCCGGCTGGAGTGCTGCCTGCTGTTGAGCAACTACAATTTGAACAGCTTCGATATACTTCGCTTTCCCTTTCAGTCACTCACCTGGCTCTGTGTGCTCGCCAGCTTCCTCAGTGTCGCCGGCCTCATGCTCTGCAGTCACCGACGCAGCGATTGCGCCACCATTCTGCTCTCCATCCTAGCCGTGGCCTATGGCCAGCCCAGTGGAGCGTCGAGCACGCGTCCGGCACAACAGCTGCTCTATGTAAACTGGCTGGGATTCACGCTGCTCATCCGCGCCATGTACTCGGCCCTGTTCTATCATCTGCTGCGCCAGCAGGTCCATCAGAGATTGCCGCGCACTCTACAGGAGCTTGGCGATGGCGATTACACAGCTGTGATGAATCGTATCACAGCACTGGACGTGCGTGAGGTGAACAGCCTGCAGGCGTTGTTCCACAACGTGCGCACCTTCGTCATTGGCAGCGAGTGGGAACGCGATGTCCTCGAACAGATGGAGCTGCGTGTCCAGCAGCAGCAACTGCAGTTGGATCAGCAGCCGCATGAGCGCATCTTTGGCGTACTCTCGCGACAGACGCTGCTGCAGGTGGTGGAGCAGACACACAAGCCGGGCGCCTACTATGTGCTGCCTCAGCATGTGTTGGACCAGCAGTTGGCCATCTATTTGCAGCGGGATTCGCATCTGTTGCAGCAGCTCGATGAACTCGTCATGGCCATACAGGCGGTGGGCCTGATGAACTATTGGGCCGGGCAGCTGGGCAACGAGCGTTACTTTCGGAGCACCTTCATGCTGAGCGATCGGCGACTGCGTCAGCCGGATCTTTGGGCCATCTATGTCATTAGTGGTGTCTTCTATGTGCTGGCTACTTTCGTCTTTCTCGTCGAGCTCGCTTTGGCGCGTTGGCGCCGTTTCAATTAATAACTAACAAAATATTGCATTAAATGCCGTCAAATTAAACACTTGAGTATTTATCGATATCAGTCGTTATCGACGATGCGTGCAATGCAGCACAAGATTCTGCTTCCTGTTTATCTAATTGGAATGTAACCTAAACTGTTGCAATTTTCACAGATGGCGCCACTGTTAATCGGCGAAATGGGTGCTAATTCCGCATATTTATATTTTTTGCATGCCACATTTGCATTTATTGTATAAATCAAGAAATATAAATAAGCTAAATGGTATACAAACACTTTCAACTGGTTCAAATTTAACTGCTCCAGCAATTGCACTACAGTTAAGCGCAATTTAGCACAGATGGTGCTATCCTCACAATAGCGAACACAACTAATATATATTATATTTCTCGAATTTCTTTCACTTCCAAAATGCAAGTTACTATTTAACTATTATTACAATAATAATCACATTTGCGTGATAACTATCCACAACTTACATCTCCTGTTTGTAACTACAGCAGAAGTTGCCATTGCAATTTGCCAAACGGCGCTCATAGATGGCGCTTTCGCTTTGTCGAGATCAACGTCCATTAAATCTCACTGAACACTTCTCATTCCTTTGGCGTATATTATGCAATGGTTGTATTTTTCGAATGCTTCATAATTTTATTATGCAAATCACAAGAAATTGAATTAAATGCTATACAAAAATAAAAACACTTCCACGCGAGTGCGAAGGAGATGGCGAATAGGGGTTTCAATTGTGATCAACATCGATAACCAATAACCGATAATCGTTAACCATTAAATGCAATTCTGGTTCAAAGTTCAAACTCAACATCTCTACAGCTTCTGCAGCAAAATGGAGGAAGCTCCGCCGCCGCCATTGCAAATGGAGGCACACCCGATCTCACCAGCCTTCAAAGCATGAGTCAGATGTGTAATCAGGCGAGCACCGGACATGCCAATGGGATGGCCCAAGGAAACAGCGCCACCATGGACATTGACCTTGGCGGGATCCACATCCATTTTGCGGATGTTCGCGAGCACGACCAGCGAGAAGGCCTCGTTGATCTCCCACATGGCGACGTCCTCCTTGCGCACACCGGCGCGCTCCAACAGCTTGGGCACCGCTAAGGCGGGAGCAATGGGGAAATCAATGGGATCCGTTTCAGCATCTTGGAACGAAACGATGCGAGCCAGAGGTTTAAGGCCAGCACGTTGTGCGGCCTCGGCGCTCATCAGTACAACGGCAGCGCCGCCATCGTTCAACGTGGACGCATTGCCAGCGGTCACTGTGCCATTTTCACGCTGGAAAACCGTCGCCAGCTGTCCAAACTTATCAAAGTTGACGCGTGTGAATTCCTCATCCTTGGCAATGATCTGTTCGGGCTTGCGCTTCAGCTGAATCTTGACGGGGGCAATTTCGTCGCCAAAGACATTCTCACTCCAAGCCTTGGCCGAACGCTTGTATGATTCGATGGCAAAATCGTCCTGATCCTTGCGACTGATCTGCATCTTCTTGGCTGTGTTCTCGGCACAATTGCCCATGTGGAACTTGTTGTACACATCCCAGAGACCGTCCCAGACAATGCCATCGGTGAGATTGACGCCGCCATAGGGCGTTGCCCCGCGCTTCAGATAGTAGGGCACATTGGACATGGATTCCATGCCGCCGGCTACGACAACATCAGCCTGACCCAGCATCAGCGATTGGGCTCCCAGCATGACCGCCTTCATGCCGGACGAGCACACTTTGTTCACTGTGGTGCAGCACACGTTAGTGGGCAGGCCGGCAAAGATAGCCGCCTGACGAGCGGGGGCTTGTCCCAGGCCAGCAGAGACCACGTTGCCCATGATCACCTCGTTGACGTCGGACTTGGCAATGCCGGCACGCTCAATGGCCGCCTCGATGGCCGTTGCTCCTAGCTGGGTGGCCGACAGTGGAGCCAATTGGCTCTGGAAACTGCCGATCGGTGTCCGAGCAGCCGAGACGACAACAACATCGTTGATCTTGGAGCTGTAGCGACGGGCCTGGGCGCAGAGTTGGCGCGTAGTGGCTTTCAGCAGGTTGGCGGACATGTTGCAGGATTAGTTAGAGGTGCACGATCACTCAACGTGTTAAGATCAAAAGTTAACTGAATCTAATTTACAATCACAAAACCTGTTGATCACCTTGCGTAACCAAAGCAGCTGACCGCAGCTCGAATTTCGAAATATACCATGCGCGATTTCGAAAAATATACCATTTCCTCTCTGCTAATATACTGTGAATAGCTCGAACAGCAGATGTAAACATAAATTTGTTTAAAAATAAAGTAAAACAGCTGTTTCATTTAGTGTTAGTTAATGACAAAAGTACATCACATCGATTTTGAACAAAATACGTTATAGTATTTTTCGTATTGACCATTGTTACGTTGTTTGTTAAACGGTCACCCTGTTTATTGCCGCTAACCGCTAGAAGTTTCAGCTGCACTGCATTATTGTTTGGCATTTAATTGTTGGTTAATTATAGTGCTTAATTATTTGAATTTAATTTGTAATAGTCAAATCAAGTAATAAGAGAAAATAAAGCACATTAATCAATTTGCATGAACGTCAAATGAATTGATACACTGAGAAGTATTTGGTATTTTTCTAGTATGATAGTGTTTCAGTACTCGGTGCACACAGCCACATTGAGTTCTTGTAACTGCAAAACAATAACAAAAGAAGACGTCACACAAACATTACTTTTGCCGCCTGCCGTTAACCGCCAACCGCCCCTCCCGCCCGCGCGCAAAGCAAAGCAAAGCAAGCAAGCCAGCCAGTAGAATCGCATTGATTTAGTCGCTCGCCTGGGTCCGAGTTCTTGTTCTGCATTCTGCATTCTGCTTTGCTAATCATTGTTGCATCCAGCCGTCAGTCATCGTCGCGTTGCCGTCGCCGTCGTCGTCTTCGTCTTGGCCTTGTGCTCGAATTGTGTTGTTGTAGTGTGTGTAATAGAACGGTGTTAATTCATTTCTTTCTTTCTTTTTTTTTGAGAGTGTGTTTGTGTAATTAATTTTGCTTCTGTTGTTTCGTGTGCTTCATTTTGCGAACAACAACAAGAAAACCATGTGTATAGCATAGCTATTATTTATTTATAATAATAACAGCAGCAAGAGATTGAAGTGAAAGAAGAAGCAGCTGAAGAAGAAGAGGAAGAAGTACTAAACATAAAATCAACTGAAGCGCGACCCACAGCATAAAAAAAAGGAAAAGGCAGGAAGAGTTGGGCAGCGGGACGGGCAGACAGAAAGACAGACGGGCAGAAAGAGAGAGAGACTGAGACAGAGACAGCGTGAAAGCGAGCGAGAGAGCAAATAATAAAGCTATAATTAATGCAAGGCGCAGCTGTATTTAGTCTATAATATGTTTAGATATTTATAAGACCAGAGTTATAGTTCAAATTCAAATCGATACGCTGCCAATTCGTAAACGCTTATCACGCAACAGCCACAACAAACATTCAGCCGAAAAAGTATTACACACACACGCATAGACCTAGACACACAGAACACGCATACGCACACAGACTTAGATACGTACGCACGCACGCACGCATTGTTGTTGCGCCCAACGCAAGCTAGAGCGAAAGAGATAACAACACGGATTGCATTGAAAGAGACGCCCACAACAAACTAGAGCAGCTTCAGGTTTAGCTCCCACAGCATCAGCAAAGAGAAAAAAAGCATAACAATAATCATGGTAAGTCCAGAGATGACGTTGCGCGCCTTTTTCGACTCGCACCAAAAGCGGCAAAAGCAACAACCTTAACACCAACAAGTAACTCCCACACACACACACACACATATATATATATGCACACATACAGTCATAGCCAAAGCCGCAGTCGAAGCTCAACGAGCAGAGAAGTTGCCTGGCAAGCGCATTTAAAAAAAATATTCACAAATCCGTTCATTCAGTTAACGCGTTGATTTTGTGGCCAACGGTATTGCAATTGTTGTGTGTTGAGTGTTGTTCATGTGGTGTAATTGTTGTTGTTTGTGTGTGCAAAATGCAAAATGGCAAATGGCATTTCCTGCTTGAACAGTTTGCTAATTACTCACCTCACCTCACCACAGCAGCTCTAGTTTATTACCCACCTCTCTCTCCCTCTCTCTCTCTCTGTGTGCTCCCCACCTTTGGCTTATCTATCGAAAAGCTTGAAGTGCACTAATACAGGGTGTCACATTTTGGGTATCAAATTTAGCGACCTACTTTGATTACAAAAGCTAGACACACACCTCCAACTCCCTTTGATAAGAATAAATAATTTTGTCAATTGTAATACAAATCTAATGTGTGCACCATAAGTTTGTGTGTGTATTTAAGCGATTACTTTAAATAAACGCTTCTAATTTGTAGAGAGTCAATTGGCTGTTATTTCAAATGTTCGTGATCTGATCAATGATCACGAAGGTTCAATTTGTAACATTACAAAATGTAATGTTTCTATAATGATACAAGTAAAAAGCATTAAGGTTATATAAACAGTATTTTTATAAATTATTTCCAAAGCAAATGCATTTGAAATGACAAAATGCACTTTTATTTATTTATTTTTAATTAAATTATTTAACAATTTGAATTTTCTTAATCTGTAATTAAGTCGGTTTATTGATAAAGTTGGGTTTAATGTTTCTGTGAAAATTTTTATATTTATTTTTTGGTTCCCCAACTATATTATTACTAAAATTGACTATTATTAAAAATTTGCACAAGTAATGAAAAATTAAAATCCAATACAGAACTTATTAACCAAACCAAGAATGCTTCGAATTTAAAATAATAATTGAACTGAGCAAAAATTAAATTTCCTTCATAAATATATGCTACTTTTTCAATTTTGTATTTCTATATGCTAAATTTGTTTTTGTTATTTTAAATACTATTTTTTATTCGAAAGTAATACATATTGTATTATTTTATGAAATGTTCCTTAACTGGTGAAGAATACCAACTTCAATAATTTTAAATTAAAGTTTCTTAGAAAAGGTGTTCACAACATTTGAAAGTTTGAGACTGCAAAAGGAAATATGTTATAATAAGTTAAGTACGATTATCTAGAATTTTACAATCATATCAACCATTATTTATTATACTATTCCTTAAGAAAGTTGTGCTCCTAACTTTGAATGAAGTGAAGCGAATTTATTTGCTGGAACAGCCTCAATGTGTGAAGACTTGCCTTAGCTGCTTATCTGCAAATTCAGCCTACTCTCTCACTCACACAGACCCCCACACACTCACACACACACTCTCACATATATACACTCATTTTCTCTCTCTCTCTGCGTGTTTTAGAGCTCTCCGATCGTTACGCGACGCGGCGCACAACAGGCCAAAATACAGACCCGCGCCATGGTCAAGTCCAAGCTGGCACCAACATCATCATCATCATCATCAGCGTCAGCTTCATCGACGTCGTCGACAGCGGCGCTAGCGCCAGCGTCGAGCATTGCATCGTCGACGGCGTCGTCGTCGTCGTCAGCGACGAGCTCGATGAATGCGAACAGTGGAATGCGCAAACCGAGTCCATCGCTGCTGGAGGCAAAACGTCGAGCACGGAATATGCTCAAGTCGCAAACAAGCAACGTCGCCATGCAGGAGACTGTAACCGATATCTTTCAGAACGTGAGTATATATATTACATCCTACTATATAATCTGGATGACCTTTAATATGCGACATCTTGCAGGCCGTCAATGCAAAGAACATGGAACGCGGTCCCACAGCGCTTATCTATGACGAGTCGATGGCCCAGCATCGCTGCCTCTGGGATGATCAGCATCAGGAGCGACCCGAACGCTTCACCCGCACCCTGGAGCGGTAAGTTTTTGGAAGTTGCTGTTTGACTACGGTATTTAAATTTGAATTTGTTTGCAGTTGCAAGGAGCTGAAGTTGATTGAACGTTGTCTGCCGTTGCCATCGCGTCTGGCCACCAAAGCGGAGATCCTCAAGCTGCACTCGGCGGCACATTACGAGTGCCTCGAGCAAACATCGGGCGTGCAGGACGAGGCGGCAATGGAGGAACTGTGCTCCCATTACGACGCGATCTACATACATCCGGTGAGCCAAACAATCCCAATCAGATAGCTTGTGCACAATCTCGATCGTCTTCGGGTTATCTTTGTGATTAGAACCGGTTATCAGTAGATTGCATATCAACCAAGCAGTAAACAATTGTATCAATTTTCTCTACGAAGATTGCATTTGCATTTAAAAACCGCAACTAGCTTGCAGGCTCTAGATTCCAACTGTCAATCAATGTGCACTGAATATTCATATAATAATGCGATTATCATAGAGCGAAGGTCGTGATTTAATTGTAATTGAAAAGCAATTCTCACATTCTATTTCTTTTAATTAAAATTATTTATTTATTCATTTTCATTGTAATAACGAGTACAATTCCTTATTGTATTATAGCCGCTACTCATAAGGTAGAAGGGTATTATAACTTTGTGCATCCAGGAAACAGGCAGAAGGAGGCATCTCCTTCAGTATATTATAGTATTTTTGTGATATATTTTCATATTCATAGTCGAGCACACTCGACTGTAGCTTTCTTAATTGTTTTTTTTATTTATTTGATGGTTGTTAACTTAATTTCAATTACAATCTGTTGTTGTTCCAATTGATACACTTATTATCTTATCCTAATAGTGATTAGTATTGAAATGTGAGATTGCAAATCTAATTTTAAAATGATTTTTTTGTAGAAGTGAACTAAGCTACGCGCGTCAAAGTAATTTAAGCATAGTTTAAGCATAGTTTAAACGATAGCCGAAGATAATCTGGTTATTTTGTTGCAGTTTGTGCACTTTTTGAAGTTTACACTTATCACATCTTACTTCACTTACTCATTCCACTTAGTAGAATTATTTCTGCAACAGTTTTGAATATTGAACTTGTGTCCTCACTTTTTGAAGCTCGTTCTCTTAAATAGTCTCTTAATATTTTAACTTATGCCTTTAATCTTCTCTTGCAGTCCACTTTCAAGCTGTCGCTGCTGGCGAGCGGCTCAACCCTAGAGCTGGTGGACCAGCTGCTGGCGGGGAAGGCACAGAATGGCATGGCCATCATCCGTCCGCCGGGCCATCATGCGATGAAGGCCGAGTTCAATGGCTACTGCTACTTTAACAATGTGGCGCTGGCAGCCCAACACGCACTCGATCACCATCAGCTGCAGCGCATTCTCATCATTGACTACGATGTCCATCATGGCCAGGGGACGCAGCGTTTCTTCTACAACGATGCCAGGTGAGAGTTGCTCAATCAGTCGAGTCAATCAGCACTTCATTCTCTCACTATTCTTTTTAGGGTCTTGTACTTCTCGATTCATCGCTACGAACACGGCAGCTTCTGGCCCAATCTGCCAGAGTCGGACTATCATGCGATTGGCGCTGGTCCCGGCACAGGCTACAACTTCAATGTGCCCCTCAATGCCAAGGGCATGGGCAACGGCGACTACATGGCCATCTTTCAGCAACTGCTGCTGCCCGTTGCAGTCGAGTATCAACCGGAGCTGATCATTGTCTCCGCCGGCTACGATGCGGCACTCGGCTGCCCTGAGGGCGAAATGGAGGTGACACCCGCCTGCTATCCGCATCTGCTCAATCCGCTGCTGCGTCTCGCCAACGCACGCGTCGCTGTCGTCCTCGAGGGCGGCTACTGTGTTGACTCGCTGTCGGAGGGTGCGGCGCTAACGCTGCGTGCGCTGCTCGGCGATCCCTGTCCGCCGCTGGTCGAGCCACTGCAATTGCCCAGCGCCGAGTTGCGTGAGGCGCTGCTCAACTGCATCTTCGTGCATCGACCCTACTGGCGTTGCCTGCAGCTGCAACAAACATACACGGCCGACGAGTTGGCCCAGTGCACAGATGTTGCGGCTCAGCAGCAACTGCATCGCGTGAAACGCATCTGGTTGGGTGGCCCATTGCCGCAGGGACCACAGCGTTATCCGACACGTGGCACCTCGGCTCAGCTGAGTCCGGAGGTTGTCGCCAGCAATGCGGCGCGTCTGCAAATGCTGCGCAGGGACACTCAACTCTCGGTGCCGGCGACGCGGGTTTGCTATGCCTACGACATGCAAATGCTGCAGCATTTCAATCTGCACGACACTTCGCATCCGGAGCAACCGATGCGCATTCGCCAGATCCATCAGATGCACCAGGACTACCAGCTGCTCGCACGCATGCATCCGCTCAAGGCCCGCGCAGCCACCACGGACGAAGTGTGTCTTGCGCACACGCGTGCTCACGTCAATTCGGTGCGTCGCCTGCAGGGACGCAATGAGGAGGAGCTGCAGCAGCTGGGTGCTGGCTACAATTCGGTGTACCTGCATCCGCGCACTTATGAGTGTGCCTCGCTCGCCTCGGGCGCTGTGCTCCAGGCTGTGGACACCATTCTGCGTGGCGAATCGCGCAGCGGCATCTGCAATGTGCGACCGCCGGGACATCACGCTGAACCGGATCAGCCGCATGGCTTTTGCATCTTCAATAATGTGGCGATTGCCGCCCAGTATGCGATACGCGAGTACCAGCTGGAGCGCATCCTCATTGTCGACTGGGATGTGCATCATGGCAATGGCACGCAGCACATCTTCGAGTCCAATCCCAAGGTGCTGTACATCAGCGTGCATCGCTACGAGCACGGCGCCTTCTTCCCCAAGGGACCCGATGGCAACTACGATGTGGTGGGCAAGAACGCCGGACGCGGCTTCAACGTCAACATACCCTGGAATAAGGTAAAGTTACCTGTTACTCTTATACAGCTGCTGCTGCTGCTTGTCTTATATTGTCAACTCAATTCATTCAGTAACTTTTATCGAATTAACTATCGACTTTTGCATGTCTTATACACATTTGCTATCTTCTACTATGGCAAAACTCTATTACTTGTATTCTTTTAGTTATCTTTTGTGACTATTGAACTCTTTTTTTTTAGTTATTATCTTCTACTGCATGTCTAATACTCCCACTAAATTCTTTGCTTATACTAATTGACTATTTACTACTGCTTAGTTGTTACTTTTGCATAACTTTTTTGTTAATTAACTAAACACTTCTGCTACTATAATACTTAAAGATTTTTTGTAACTGTTTCACTTTGCTCGTATATTAACCAGCTTTCTTTTATTGTTAATGAACTATCCACAACTGCTTGCTTTATGATATTTCTAAACTCAACTTGAAAGTGTTGCACAATTCCTAGAACATTATTTTCCTAACGTACTCTATTCATATTATGACCTTCCTAACGTCTACTATTCCACTCTTCTAACTAGTCTTATAGTTTACTTTTGATTTTACTATTGTTTAATTAATTCCTATTCTTAACAATATTTAAATGTTATTTCTTATACTTATACTCGCACTTAGACTGATTCATATAAAAATTATACATACACTTTCACTTATACAAATATACTGATTTAATTACACCATTCTTAGAGAAACTCTTATTCTTTACTTTTGATTATTGTTTTTGCTTATTACTAATGTGTATCTAATGCTAATTTCTATACATACGTTTCATTCATACACTTATAATTAAACTTATACTTCTTAATATTATTGTTTCATACATACACTTATACTTATTTTGATAAATATTAATTCATACATACTTGCACTTATACTGATTCTTATAAACATTATTTCATATACACTTTTCCTCCTACTTATACTGATTCTTATAAATATTAATAATTCTTACACGCTCTTATACTTTTCACACTTATACCAGCTGCTTTACTTGTACTAGTTCTTATATTTAGTCTAACTCTTTTACGTTTGCAATTCTTCTACTATTTCCATCTTTTTTATTATTTATAATATTAACTTGGATTATACTCTAACATATTCTTTGCTTTACAGAAGGGCATGGGCGACCTGGAGTACGCGCTGGCCTTCCAGCAGCTGATCATGCCCATCGCCTACGAGTTCAATCCCCAACTCGTGCTCGTCTCCGCCGGCTTCGATGCGGCAATTGGCGATCCGCTGGGCGGCTGCAAGGTGACGCCGGAGGGCTACGGCCTGTTCACCCACTGGCTGTCGGCATTGGCCGGGGGACGAGTGCTGGTGTGCTTGGAGGGTGGCTACAATGTGAACTCGATAGCGTATGCGATGACCATGTGCACAAAGACGCTGCTCGGGGATCCGGTGCCGACGCCACAGTTTGGAACGACAACGCAACGACCGCCGACGGTGGCATTCCAGAGTTGCATGGAGACGCTGCAGCAGTGCGTGGAGGTGCAACGGAAGCACTGGAAGTCGCTGGTCTTCGGTTGCAAGTTGCCGCAGAGTGCGCTGGGCGAGAACAACAACGAGGATTTTCTTGCTGCTACCATGCAGCAGTTGGATATTTCAAATGACGACGCAACCGCGACCGACGGCGCCATTGGCATTGAGCACGCCAGTGGCCAGGAGCGACCCAGCGGCAGCAAGCCCAAAGTCAAGGTAAAAACGCTCACCGAGTTTATGGCCGAGCACAAGGAGGTACGATCAACCAGAGCAGCACTCTATATTCCCTGTCTCTAGCATCAGAACACTAACCTCGATTATCTCTTTTTCCCCCCGCCTCACACTATCTCTTTTACACACACATCCTTTGCTGCCCCTTTGCTCTTTCCGCACTGCTCTCGACAGGCACTCGAGCAGCAGGAAATGTTTGCCATATATCCGCTCAAAAGCTGCCCACACTTGAGCCAATTGCGCCCGGAGGAGGCGCCGCAATGTAAGCTATAATCCCTGCCATATATCGTATTATCTTCGCTATCTCCGTTATTGTCGATCCCTCTCGCTTCTTTCTGGCTGTGCTTGTGTTTACTGCTCTTGATTTGTTTTACCATTTTATAGTGTGCTTATTTTTTGCCGCTTCTTTGCTCTGTATCTATCTCTATCTATCTGTCCATTTGTTTCTCTATCTCTTTCTATCTATCTATGTGTTTCTATCTCTATCTATCTTCGTGTTTCTCTTTATCTCTTTCTATCACGGTGATTATTCTGAAAAGTTTATTTATTGTTTAACTTACTATTTTTAAAAAAAAAATTATGTAAATAAAGAAAACAATATTATGAGAAAGAGAATTGAATTTACTTGCAGTATTTCATTTTTTTCTCATAATAAAGTTCTATATTTACTTGCAATTTAATTACTAAATATTTTCCTTTTTTTTCTCCATATTTTTCACAATTTCTGGCATTATTTTCTATATTTCTCCTTTGCTTCTGCAAAAATATATTTTTGTTGCTGTTTTGGGTTTTTGTTGATCATTGTTTGATTTGTTGAATGTCGATTAAACCTGCAGACCATTTGGAATAACAGCTAAAGCTATAGCGAAGTATTCCGAATGGGATCGACCGAGAAGAGAGCTTATGCTTTTGTTAAACACTTCAAGCTGTTCGATACTTATTTATTGTTTTCCTTTCCATCGATTATTCAGCAATAGAGACGAGCAGCGCCTGCGGCGGCTGCGCTTCAACAGTGGAGAATTGGATGTGCCTCAGCTGCAAGGCCATTGGCTGTGGTCGCTACATCAACGAGCACATGGAGGAGCATTGCAGGCGGGAGCAGCATCCGCTGGTGTTGAGCTTCAGCGATTTGTCCGTGTGGTGTTACGAGTGCAGTGCCTACATCGATCATCCGCTGCTCTACGTCTATCAGAATCTGGCGCATTTGGACAAATTCAACGAGCCGATGGCTTGGACACACAGCAGCAAGAGACGCAGCGATGGCTGCTACTCCACGGATGCAGTGCAACCGGAGGATGCAAAGAAGCACCAAAGCGACGACAGCTCCAACGATGAACAAGAGAGTAGCGATGGCAATGGCAATGGCAATGGCCATGGATTCTATATACAATTGGAGCGCAACAACTGACCCTTGGTGCTGCGTGTGCTGGACGCCCTAACGGATTACATGTGCACGCTGTGTCCCCCGCTCCGACACCTGTTGCAGTTCCTTGTGGAGTACATGTGGCCGCTGCTCGAACGCATTTACCTTAAGCTCCTCCAATACTTTCTGGCCAACTGAGACTCCACCAGCCAAGCAACCAACCAAAACTCACTGTAGCGAGCGCCCGCTGGCCCACAAATAATTGTTGTTGAATTCAGAGGCGATGCCGATGAGGCGGATGCAAGAGATGGGCATCCAAACTTGTCCCTGTTGTCCGTTCTAAGTATATGCATACATATAAAGATTGTTACACAAATAATGTTATCAATATCACCAATTGACTATAAAACTATGTATATGTAATAAACAACAAAAACTTAAGCAATCTCACTGCTATTTTTTTAACCGCTACCCATAAGGTAGAAGGGTATTATAACTTGGTGTCTCTATGAAATCTATGTAACAGGCAGAAGGAGGTATCTTCGACTTCATAAGTTTGATTCAAATTTTTGCCACAATCAATTTCGCCTAAGCAAATCGACAAAAATCTAATAATAAGCGTAATTTTGATGATAGAGTCGCGAGTTTTGGAATAGACAATAATAACTATAGTATTTTTGATTCCTGAAAATTTGATTACAATCGAAATCAATTTAAGAAGTTATTTGTGAAATACTTCTGTGAGGCAAATTACCCGTACTGTTTTGGCTGACGATGTGGTATATTTTTACCTATGTGGTATATCAAATGTACTTGATGGATATGCCAAATATGATCTTCGATATATTCTAGTAATTTTGTGGTATATTATTCAGTATATTTTTATATACATCGATATACCAAATATGACCTTCGGTATATTTTTAGTAGTTTTGCGGTATATGTGGTATGAATATTGTTTAACATATATTCAAAATTATCTCACATTCGAAATCACAAATGATTCAAAGATTTCTAATTAGAAAAGAAACAATTCTTATTTATTGACAAACAAAAAGATAGTAAAATGAATTAAACAGAGTGGGAGGATGGTTTATTTCTTTTTTGTTTGCTTAGCGCGCTGCTTGTGATTGGTGTTCGACTGTCGTTTGTTGGGCGCTTTCTTGGGGCGTCGTTGCTCCTCCTCGCTGCTGCTGCCAAAATCGATGTCATCGCTGTCACTTTCATTCTCACTCTCGCTGGAGGACTGTTGGTAGTCTGGCTTATTTTTGTTTTTGCTGTTGTTGGCTTTGCCCTTTGGTGTCGCTGCCTTCTTTTTCTGCTTGGCGCCACCATCGTCGCTATCTTCGCTGCTGCTGTTGGATGATTCACTCTCGGGCTTGGTTTTGGACTTGGGCTTTGCTTTGGCATCCTGATCGTACTCAATGGACACAAAGCTGCGCGGCTTCATTAAAGCAATATCCTCATCCTCCTCCTCTTCTTCGTCCTGCTCCTCATCAACCTCCTCGGAGACTTGCTTAGCTTGCTGCAGTGGCTTTACAGCTGCGACCTTTTTGCCAAACTGCTTGAGATCAAGCAGAGCTAAGCAGGTGGGACGACACTCGATATTTACGCTAGCAATTAAGCTCAGCTGCTGCTCTTCAATCTCAGTGCTCCACATCTTGATTTCGCCCGCACTCGAGATGCTCACCAGCGTCTCATTCAAATGAGCCATCGCCTTGACTCGTGTGTCATGGGCCACAATTATTTTCGGCTGGAAATCGAAGTAAAAACTCAAGTAAATGTGATCATTCGAAACTTTCACAGTTTACTTACAGCTGCGTCTTGCTCTGCATTCAATGCTATCCAGGCTATACTGCCATTCTCCAACCCCACCAGGACGTTCTCCTCATCCAGCCAGGCCACACAAATTGGCTTCGATGGCGTCTTTGTGCTGCGCACCACGCTCGCCTTTTCAATGCTCCAGATCTCCACGAGCAGCGGCCCACTAAGTGTAAAGTGTTGGCCATCTGTGGACCACGAGAGGCATTCGGGTGAGCTGCCCAGCGTGCGCTTGCTCTTCAGATTGGTTCTATAGGCCACACGTCCCTTGACCAGATTCCACGTGTTTAGCACTTGATCGGCGCCCAGTGAGAGCGCCAAGCCGCTGCTGGGATGGCAGGCAATATGTGTGACCGCCTTGCCAGCGTGCGCCTTGCTCCAATTCCCCTCCGTTGTCCAGCTTCCCACGCGTGTCGCCAGCATGAGGCCATTGGCGCTGCCCGAAAGCAGATGTGTCAGGTCCGGTGTGAATTCCAGGGCGTTGATGGTGCCCGCGTGAGCGGTGACAATGTGTGCTTGCTTCCGTGTGCGCATATCATAGATAAAGATGCGATCATCGCTGCCTCCGCTTGCTATCCACTGTCCCTGGCCAGCGACGCATTTGAGGGAGCCGGCGTGCGATTTGTCGGCAAATGTCGGCTTCAGATACACTTTTTGCTCACCACTGTCGTCCTGCTTTTCGGCGGGCTGATAGCCGAGCAGAAAATCTGTGTACGTGCCCACAATAATTTCGATGTCGGGCAGCATATTTCAAAATTGTTTATATGCGGTACAACACGTGCGGGGCGCAAAAACACAGCTGACAATCGAATTGGAACTAGCGATTGGGCAGTTATCGATAAGTGTTGCTCTACTTGTTTTGTAATATTTATAAAAAATAATGCATTTGCTGTTGAAATGTGCACTATTGAGATAAGGTGTACCCAATTTTTTATTATAATTATTAAACGTTCTTAATAATTATAACTTAATTGGTTTTCTTATTGCATTATTTTCGGCGTTGCCACCATTAGTGTGCTGTCAGGCAGCACTATGCTGTGTAGAGTGGTGCCACCTTGTCTCGTTTTGTTTTTGCAGCCCTGTTGGGGCAAACGATTACAATTTTTGTCCCGTATTTAACGCAACATTTTTTTTAATGAAGACACAAGCACAACATTGTTAGTTATAAGTAAAGTACTGACAAAAAGTTGACAATTTCACGAAGAGCGCTTCAGAGACTTACCAAATAATTGAGTTACGGAAATATTTGAATTAAAAAAGAGCCGCCGGCATTTTGCGGGCTGCAGCGATAACGAGTGTGTGATTTGTTGTTGTTGTCGTTGGTTGGTTGCAGTTGGCCATGTCCAAAAGTTCTGGGTGAGTCTGTGTGTGTGTGTGTGTCTTATGTGGTTATTAAATAAATAATATTCCAATTGTCTGTAACAGGCGTGACCGTGATCGAGAGCGAGAGCGCGACAGGGACAGAGAAAGGGAGCGGGAACGAGAGCGCGACAAGCATTACGAGAGTCGCAGCGCACGCGGAGATTATGACAATGGCGGAGGAGGAGGCAGCAAGTTAACGTCATCGTCGTCATCGTCGAGAAACGGCGCCAGCATTGGCAGCAGCAGCTCTCGCAGCATGCGTGACGAGCGCAAACGGAAGGAACCGTCCAAAGACAATGATCGAGCCTTGGGCTCCTCGAGGCGCGAAGAGAAGCGTCGCAAGCGTTCCAGATCCAAGGACTACGACAAAGAAAAGTAGCTACACATTGTCTTTGCACCCACATACAATATACCTTCTAAGCTCACTCCTATTTTCAGGCGTCAAACGGATCGGGAACGCGACAAGGAGAAGGATCGTGAGCGGGAAAGGGAGCGAGAGCGCGAGCGGGAACGGGACAAGGACAGGGACAGGGAGCGCGAACGACAGCGGGAGCGTGATAAGGAGCGTGAACGGGAACGAGAGCGCGAACGGGACAAGGAACGAGACAGGGAGCGCCAGCGGGAGATAGAGACTCGACGTCAGCTACCCGCACAACCAGTTGTCATCCCAGTGGGCTCATCGAGCAGCTCCTCTGACGACGAGGAAGAGGAAATCGACAAAGAGGAGCAGCAACGTCGTCTTGAACAGGAGATGATCAAACGTCGCGAGCGTATCGAGCGTTGGCGAGCTGAGCGAAAGCAGCGTGAACAGGAGGCTGGCAAGAAGGATACCAAGGTGTCGGTGGCCGTAGCAGTGACGAAATCCGCCAAGAAATGGAGTTTGGAGGACGAGTCCGAGGAGGATGACAGTAATCCTGCTCCAATTATCGACTTAGACGCTGGAAAAAAGGAGGAGCCCGATTCACCGCCCTCCAAATTCCACAGCATACGTAAACGTTTCGATGACGACATGGTTGAATCGAAGTTCTCGCCCCTCAAGCGTCCCACTTTCACCAAAGTGCTGGGCATGGTTTTAACGTCACCTGCAACAACAGCCACGGTTACAGCCACAGCAACAAAAACAGTGGCAGCTGTGAAGTCGGAGCCAGAACCCAAAGAGGAGTCGCCTGACCCCGTCAAGCAAACAATAGAGGTGGAAGCTGAGCCAGCTGCTGAGGTAAACGCAGTCGCTGAACAGGATAATGAATCGACGGCGACAGCGATGGAAACAGAGGAAGAAACAGCGGCAGCTGCGGAGGCTGAGGATGATGATGTCGATCCATTGGATGCATATATGCAAGAGGTCAACAAGGAGATGCGTCGCGTCAATAACTTTGTAAATCCAGCCAAATCACAAGGCGTTGTCATCTTGACGGGAGTGGCCAAGAAGAAGTCGACGGCCGTGAAGAAGGGCGAACTGATTGAACAGAATATGGATAGTCTGGAGTACTCCAGTGAGGATGAGCTGGAGGATATTCGCGACACGGCCGTCAATCTGGCCATGAAGCATCGCAAAGAGCTCGCCAAAATCGATCATTCCTCAGTGCGTTACGCTCCGTTTCGCAAGAATTTCTATGTGGAAGTGCCGGAGTTGGCGCGTATGACAAGTGCCGATGTGGAAAAATATCGCACCGAACTGGAGGGAGTCCAGGTTAAGGGCAAGGGCTGCCCCAAGCCCATCAAGGTACATAGTTACAGAGTATTAAGCGACAGTATATCACATAGCAAAGTTGATGTCATTTGATTTCATTAGAAGTGCTTTTAGGTTCATTCAGTTTAAGTAACAAAGTTGATTTCGTCAGAAGTGCTTTTAAGTCCATTTAGTTGTAAGTTCATTGGTTGCTGATTCCTGCTAGTGCTTTCATTTCTTGACTTACCTTAACATTCGATATTTGATCATCTTGACTGGCAGTAACTTTGATTATGACATTCTCTGTCATTTGTTAAAATTAAGCTAACGTCTGCTCGTTTAATATTTGTTGGCAAACTTTTGGCTATCAACTTTCTGAAAAGTTACCAAGAGTTTAAACTTCGTTTGATTTGAAGCTGTCCAGCCAACTTTAATGAGCTTTCTAAAATACATATAACCCCTGAAGAAGTTCAAGACCTAAAGTATTTTGTGTGCTCTTTAGTTAATCCTTCCTGCCACCAGATAAACTAGTATAGAGGAAGCTTTCATGTGATATTCAATACCGCAGATTTGAAGCTCAATATTCAGATTAAGCGATGGTACTTATTGAAAGTGGCAGCAAATTGAATTTTTAATGTTTTTCTAATAACTGTAATGTAGGGAAAGCTAAAATGAACTTTGAAGTTCAATCTTGCTAAATAATATATTTTACTAAATTTTTCGATGTAGTATTTATTGCTACCTGAAACTGTAGATGAAGATTTGATGCGCTCTGCAAGTTCAACGATTTTATTTAATGAAAGAAATATATCTTCAGCTCATCATCGTATTTCTATGTTTAGAGTACCTATTGAAAATGACAACTAATGTGCTTTTGAAGTCGTTCTACTTTATATTTTTTGCCAGCTAAACTGCTGTAATGTAGAGTAAGCTTTAATGCTCTTCGTGCTTTGTTGCTACAGAAGTTGTAGATCAAGCTTTAATGAGCTTTATATGCTTCATGATTCTACTTAATGAAAGTGACAGGAAATATACCTGCAGCTCATCATCGTATTCCCACTTATTGAAAATGACAACTAATGTACTTTTGAAGTCGTTCTTTTCAATCTTCTTTGCCAGCTAAGCTTCTGTAATATAGAGTAACCTTTAATGCGCGTCGCAATCGACTAGCTGTAGAGATTAATCAATTCCAATACTAATGCCATACAATTGAAATGCCATTGCAGACGTGGGCGCAGTGCGGCGTCAGCAAGAAGGAGATGGACGTGCTGCGCAAAGTGGGCTTCGAGAAGCCAACGCCGATACAGTGTCAGGCGATACCGGCGATCATGTCTGGGCGCGATCTGATAGGTATTGCTAAAACTGGCAGTGGCAAGACGTTGGCATTCATTTTACCAATGTTTAGGCACATTCTGGATCAGCCGACGCTGGAGGATGGCGATGGCGCCATCGCCATCATAATGGCGCCTACGCGCGAGCTTTGCATGCAAATTGGCAAGGACATACGCAAGTTCAGTCGCTCCCTGGGACTGCGTCCGGTGTGCGTCTATGGCGGCACTGGCATCTCCGAACAGATTGCCGAGCTCAAGCGTGGCGCTGAGATAATTGTCTGCACACCGGGGCGTATGATCGATATGCTGGCTGCCAATTCGGGACGTGTGACGAATCTGCGACGTGTCACCTACGTGGTGCTCGACGAGGCCGATCGCATGTTTGACATGGGCTTCGAGCCGCAGGTGATGCGCATCATTGACAACGTGCGTCCCGATCGACAGACGGTCATGTTCAGTGCCACATTTCCACGTCAAATGGAGGCGCTGGCGCGTCGCATACTTAAGAAGCCCGTCGAGGTGATTGTCGGCGGCCGGTCGGTGGTGTGCAAGGATGTCGAACAGAATGTTGTCATACTGAACGACGAGGCGAAGTTCTTCAAGCTGCTCGAGCTGCTGGGCATCTACCAGGAGACGGGCAGCATCATTGTATTCGTGGACAAGCAGGAGAACGCCGACATACTGCTGCGTGACCTCATGAAGGCATCGTATCCGTGCATGAGTCTGCACGGTGGCATCGATCAGTTTGATCGCGACTCGACCATCATTGACTTCAAGTCGGGCAAAGTGCGTCTGCTGATTGCCACTTCGGTGGCGGCGCGTGGCCTCGATGTCAAGGATCTCATACTGGTTGTCAACTACGATGTGCCCAACCATTACGAGGACTATGTGCACAGGTAACTGACATCCCACACATTTTCCATTAACTCTTTGACTCAACTCTCACCTTGCTTTTGCAGATGCGGACGCACTGGACGTGCTGGCAACAAGGGTAGCGCCTTCACCTTCATTACACCCGAGCAGTCGCGCTATGCCGGTGACGTGATACGCGCCCTCGACTTGTCCGGCACACCGGTGCCCGCCGAGCTGCAGACTCTGTGGACCGACTACAAGACCGCGCAGGAGGCTGAGGGCAAAACGGTGCACACGGGCGGCGGCTTCAGTGGCAAGGGATTCAAGTTCGATGAGCAGGAGTTCAATGCTGTGAAGGAGAGCAAAAAACTGCAGAAGGCCGCATTGGGTCTGGCCGACTCCGATGATGAGGAGGACATCGAGCAGGACATTGATCAGCAGATCGAGCAAATCTTTGCCGCCAAGCGCACCGTCAAGGACACTTCGCTGAGTGGCAACAACGCCTTGGCTGCCGTTAATGCTGTTGCCAATGCCATGAATGCGACGACGCCCGCATCGCTGGCGTTGGCTCAGCAGCAGCAACAACAGCAGCAACAGCAACAGCAGCAACAACAGCTGCAGCAACAGCAGCAACAACAGCAGCAGCAACAGCAGCTGGTTGCTGCCACTGGCATGGGCTCGGACAAACTGGAACTGGCCAAGCGTTTGGCCTCCAAGATTAGCAGCAGTCGCAATCTGGACACAAAGGTCACCCAGGCAGCCAACGAGTCAATTATGAAGGGTCAACCGGGTGCGACGGCTGCACAGCCGATGCTCACGGCACGCACAGTGGTCGAGCAGCTGGCGGCGAAGCTGAACAACAAGCTCAACTATCAGCCGAAGGAGGATGAGGAGAGTCTCGCCGCGTTGATGGGCAGCAACAGCAATTCGTTTACCAAATACGAGGAGGAGCTAGAGATAAACGATTTCCCACAGCAGGCACGCTGGAAGGTCACCTCCAAGGAGGCGCTCGCCCAAATCTCCGAGTACTCCGAAGCTGGCCTCACGGTGCGCGGCACCTATGTGCCTCAGGGCAAGAATCCGCCCGAGGGCGAGCGTAAACTGTATCTGGCCATCGAGAGTTGCAGTGAATTGGCTGTGCAGAAGGCCAAGCGTGAGATAACCCGTCTCATTAAGGAAGAGCTGCTGAAGCTCAGTTCGGCACATCACGTCTTTAACAAGGGGCGCTACAAGGTGGTTTAAACCAAGCAGACGCTGCCTCCTCTTTCTCTTTCTCCTCCCCACTCAGATACTGTAGTATAGTAATGCTGTTGTATAGCCGAAGTTAACACAATATTGGAAATTTGGTTGTCAGACACAAACGAAGATAAAAAAAAACACCTGTATCCGATATTAAAATAAATCATTTTTTAAATGATTCAACTTTTAACTAAATAATCATTTTCTCACTCTGTCTCACTTTCCATCTGGCATGTATATTCTTTTGCATTTTCTTCTTTGCATTTGTATGCTAAATTAACTTGGCTCAAATCCCATACCAAATAGTTAACTCTAAATGTTTTTTATTCAGCTACAACTGCAATCCCCTAACTTTCTAAGCAATATTTTACTGTTCCATTAACAAAAAAGAAAATTAAAGAATGACTTACAAACATACATATGTATATAATATGCATACGTCAGTAAAATATGATTTCCTTTTTGCAAACAAGACATTTTTGATATTTGTGCATAATTAAGAAGAGGATAAATAAATGATATTTATTCCCCTGGCAAATGCGCGTTGTTTGAAATGTTCGATCTACTACCGATAATTGCATCCGATTAACGCGTTATATATAACTCTGTTATATACGATCGGTAACTACATCCGATAAACGTGGTTTTATACTACTATAGTTGCAATAGGTAAACTCGGTGTTATCTAATATCGATAATTGCATCCGATAAACGTGGTTTTATATACTATCGATAGTTGTAATAGATAAACGATGCGTTATATACTATCGATAACTACATCCGATAAATTTGGTTTTATATACTATCGATAGTTGCAATAGATAAACGATGCGTTATATACTATCGATAACTGAATCAGATAAACGTGGTTTTACATACTATCGATAGTTGCAATCGATAAGCATGGAGCGAGCTGGTTCAAAAATCCTGAGCTGGCATTGAAATTTATTCATTTTATTTCTCAAAGATCTTTCACGTATGCTGTACAAAATTAAAATGTTTGTTTTTTTGTTGTTGTTTGTTTTCGTTTTAATTTTTTTTTTTGCATTTTTTGTATATTTGAGTTTTAGCTTATTTAGCTGCATTTTATTTACTTATCGCCCGTTGCGCTTATCAATTGATTTTCATGCTACAATATTTTGTGTCTAGAAACTACTAAAATTAAATTTAAATGTAGTTATGAGCTTGATTTTTCTTCATTTTTTTTATCAATTATTTGCGTTTTGTGTTTTCTTTTTTTTTTTGCATTTACTCGTATTATTATAATTATTATTATGCGCTTGAAAAAAATTGTCTGGTTTGTTTATGCACTAATTTGTCGGCAATATAATTATATATATTTTTTTTTGGGTTTTTTGTATTCTTTTTTTTTGTTTTTTATTTGATACAAAACTATTTACTTTAAAATTATTATTGAATTTTGCGCATGTTTTCTTTTTTGCGATTTTTTATGGCTGCTACACATTCAAAATCATTCACACGCATCTGTATAGATAATCCATATATATATATGTATGTATCTATATATAGATTATATATATATATTTTTAATCATTTTGCATATGTACAAGTCTAGTTAGAACTATGAAATGTGCTAAATTAAAAAAAAAAAACAAAAAAAAATGTATATATAATATATTTATTAAAATTCTTTATAATTTAATATATATATTTATATGTAATATTATAGTTAGTTTTAGTTATTAATCAATTGGGGGTTGCTTTTCTTTTTGTGTGTGTGTTTTCGTTATTTTTTTTTTTTTTGGTTTTTTTATTGCATTCGCATTTGCATTTGCATTTTTTATGTTGTTTTCGTTAGTTTAGTTTGGCAACAGTTTAAATTCGTTGCAATTTCCTCAGTTGCTGCTAACATTTTTCGCATTAGTTTACTTATAATTAGGAAAAAAAATTACTCGCTTTAGCTTGTTGTTGTTCTTGTTTGTTGTTCTCCTGCTTGAGTGTGTGTGTGTGTGTGTGTGTGTGTATGTGAGTGTGTATGATGTGTATGTGTGCTAAGGTTAAGTATGTCGCTAACTGGATACAAAACATAAACAAAACTAAGCACTATAACGCACTGAAGGAAGCATCAAAACATTTCCTGCTGGGTGAGGTTCCTCTGGGATTGGATCCGGTTCGGGTTACTGATTCTGGTTCGGGAGCTGGTTCAGTTGGATCAGGCGGAGGGTTGGGCTAAACTTTTAACTATTGCATCTACTGAAGTTCTTCATTTTGTTGTTGTTGTTTTTTGTCTTTTGAAGCTACCAAAAACCGTTTTCATCGCTATAAATGTTGTTTTTTTTTGAGTTTTTTTTTTTAAGAGATCGCTGCGGTATTTACAATCGAATCAAACTCTAGAATATATTTACATATGCAGAGGCTAATATAACTCTCAAGTATCTGTTTGTTTTTGAGTGTGTATGTGTGTGTGTGTGTTTAGTTAGTTTACCCAGTTTAGCTTAGTTATAGTTTCTTTTCTTTTTTTTTTAAAGAGCGCAATTCTTATTATCGGATCACTTGAAGCAATTTCATGGAGTTTTTCTGGTCGCTTTTCTCTCTGTCTGTGTTGGTGTTGATGTGGCTCTGTGTGTGTGTGTGTTAATGTGTTTGTGAATCTACTCGGCTTTTTATGCCATTCGTTTTATTCGTCATTTTAAAGTGTTTTTTTCGTATGTTTTTTTTTTAATTTTTTATTTTAAAATCTGAAAAATAAAAAAAAGTGATTGCAAAATTGATGATTAGTATGGCACATCAAAGGACATTGGCAAATAACTTAAGTGTTAGGCTCAGAGATAGTTCAACGCTAGTAAATCCTCAGCGACAGGATCAAAATTGATCCCCGAAAGAGAACGAGAGATTTATTGCGAAATTCGTCTGTCTGTCTGTCTGTCTGTGCGTCCGTTGGTTCAAGCAGCTAAATCTCAGGGACTAGAACAGCTAGAGCTATGAAATTTTTCTTACTTACAGCTTATATACAGCTAAACTTGGTTTTCGAATTTTCATCACGCCCCTCACTGCCTACTGCCCCCTGTCCACTGATTCGAAATGAATAAATTGCAAGTGTTTAATGTGAAAGCTTTAGTGCATTACAATCGATGTAGTGTATTCATATTGTATTCGATTCTATCCTGCTGACTTGTAATTTTCACATATTTGCATTAATGTGTATTTTATTATTTTTGTTACCCACCTTTTTCTCCTATACAATTGAATAAATTATTGCATTTGATATGTTGGTCCATTGTTTCATTATTCGTTCCTAAAAAATTCTTGTAGTTCTTCTTCATGTTTTTTTTTTGTTTTTATCTTTTTTTTTTTTGTTTTTTGCTTATTTTTTTTTATATATGATTTTGTTATAGCTTTTATCATGTGTGTGTCTCGAGTGTCTGTGTGTGTGTCTGTGTGTGTGTGTGTGTAAGTGTAGTTGTGTTTGTGGGCTGCCCAGACTGTAAAATGAGAAGTAGAGTGAGATTGTTGTAGCTGTTGTTGATGTTGTTGCTGTGGTTGTTGTTGTTGTTGTTATTGTGGTTGTGGTTGTTGCCGGCCAAACATCATCCAATTGAATCGAATCCTAATGCTAATCCGAATCCCAATCCGAATCCGAATCGAATCACTAAAGATAATAGTCGCCCATAATGGGTAGAGAAGAAGTGGAAGAAGAAGAAGTAGAAGAAGAAGAAGAAGATGATGTTGAAGATGTTGCTGCTGTCGTTGTCGCTATCGCTATCGCTTCCGCTGCTGTTGCTGCTGCTGCTGATGATGTTGCTGCTGCCGCTGCTGTTGCTGCTGTTATAGTTGTAGTTGCTGTTGCCACCGCTGCTGCTGCTGTTGCTGCTGCTGTTGCTGCTGCTTCTGTTGCTGTTGCTGTCGCTGCCGCTGCCGTCATAAATGACTATCAGTATCCGAATCCCGCCGAACCGTGTCCAGTCATTGATGGTGTTACACTACTAACTATACCTAATTGTGTGGCTGTATTATTTGATTGTCAGTGTTGTTGTGCGGCAAATTTCATACGTTTTTGTTTTTGGCGTTGATTGCAGAACCAGACGCGTACCACGTTTTTCTTCAAATCCAGCTTTTCGGCTATGGCAGCGATTTTCTCACCCGACGGTCTCGGCTGGACGGCGAAATAGGCTTCCAGGGAACGCTTTTCAGGTGCCGCAATGGAAGTCCTTTTTCTTGAAAAAAGACTCGATATAGATTACTTTAGAAATGGGCCCTAACGTTGCGATGTTTTTGGTCTGTTCTGGTTTTGTACTGGTTGTGGTTCTAGTTCTGGTTCATGGTTCATGGTTCATGGTTCATGGTTTTTTGTTGGTGGGTTTCAGCCGGAGGACTAGAATTTCGCATTTGTCTATATATTCATACCCGCTACCCTTTCAGTAGAAGTACTTAAAAGCCAACAAGTTCGATCTTTGGGGTTACAAAATCTTTGCTACAAAATTAGGGGACAAATGAAAATAAGGATATTGCTAATTATTAATCATAATCACATTCATATGTCATATTCTGAAAATTTCATTACGATCGGATAATAAACTTAGATGTTGCTTCGCTGCGTTGATCACATTGATCATCATTTCGTTCTGTAGAAATGGGTAACGGGTATCTCACAGTCGAGCACACTCGACTTTTTGTTTTCTTACTTGGTTTTTTTTGTAAATTTCTTTTCTCTCTTTTGTTTTTTATTTATTTGCTATGTAGCCAAATTAACACTCTGCCAATTGACGGGTTGGAGTCGCTGTTGGAGAATTATGCAGGTTATGGGACTGGGATTGAGGTTTGTGGTGCTTTGGGGAGTCTGGGGGAAAGTTGGCAGCAGTCGTGGTTGGTATGGTTTGGTTGTTGGTTGGTTGGTTGGTTAGTTGGTTGGTTGGTTGTTGGATTACCGCTGTAATCAAAACACTTTCTACCTTTTCTTTTCGCCCGCCGGCAGCACGCTGGGCGCATCGGGATCCCGCCGCTTGTTTTTCGCCTGCGCCTCGGCCTCCTCCAGCCACGCCTGCAGAATGGGCTTCAGTGCGATCATGTTGTTGTGCGACAGCGTCAGGCTCTCGAATCTACAGATTGTGCTCTGCGACAGTGCACCGACGCCAGGTAACTTGAGATTGGCCAGGGCCTTGCCCACATCGGCTTGCGTGACACCTGCAAGAGGCGAAGTCGAATGTCAAATGATGGGCTATCCTTGGTAGTGCGATTCAATGGGAAAGATTGCAATCCTAAGATAATGCGTCAATGTATAATGCGATTCATTTTAATGCGAAACGACATAGATCATGGGAAGATTACGATCCTAATATGATGTGTCAATATATTTCTGTATGATGCAAAAGCAACTCTTTCTTAATAATGAAGATTATGCATTCCTTGACGACAGGAAATCGAGACATATGTATTTAGAATATGGTTTTATAATATTGAACTTGATTGAATGCTAAAACTAATTAGAAACTTGAAACTAGAGACACAAAAAAATTATGGTGAATTTATGAACTTAGAAATTTGAAAATAATCTTATGCGAAATCAAGAAATATAACATATGTTATATAATGACAATAATAATACAAAATCACAACGAATTAAGCTGACTGAATTTTCTAAAATATTAATAGTCATTTTAGTTGATATTTATAATAGCAATTTTATTATAATGCCTTGTGATTTTTATTATTTAAACTAAAATTAAAATTTGGAAATAATCGATAACAAAATAAATTAAACCTAATTGATAGTTCAAAGATATTTGATTTAAAATTCGAGGCGTCTTATAGTGAGTGTGACTTTTGTCAACAAAATGGATAGTTAAAGAATTTACTTTTGATTCATTCTGAATAAAAATTGAGCAAGGTAAAGTTAATGCTATGACTAAAATACATATTTATGAATTATTGGAATTAAATTGAAGATTGATTTCAGAGCTATTCTTCGATCTGTAATCTGTTAGATCAGATGCTTACCAAGCTTGATGCGACGCTGCTTGAAGCGTTCCGCAAACGCTTCCAGCTCTCGCGGATCGGTGTCGGTGTCGGGATGCAGGCCAGCGGCTGCGACAGCCGCCGTGATGACAGGATGATGTACCGCTGAATGCCCATGGTGCCCTGCATTAAATGCTTGGTAATCAGCACAGTGGTTGGGATGTGGTTGCTGCTGGTTGAACTGATATTTACCCGCCGTGTGGCCACTTAACGTGCCCGGATGGTGATGGCTCATCATGTGATTCATACTGTGATAGGAACCGTGCAGGTGTTGGTGTGTGGGCGTTAATGGCGATTCCGAGATGGGCGCTAACGTTGTCATCGAGCCCGTCGGATCTAGCATGTCCAGTTGATCCATTGAATGGTGCATCTGTATTTGTTTTGTTTTCGTTTTTGTTTTTGTTTTTTTTTGGTTTGGAGGGTAAAACACAGAAATGTGGTCAAGTACTTCTGGTGCAATACAATTAATGACGTTTTCAACACACACACAAGCTCAATAATATTACATCTTGGAATTAATTTGATTTTGTTTTTATGTTTTAACTAGTATACTTTATTCATTCATTTATTAAAAGCAACAAAAACAATATCTAATACGTATAAAAATATGAATAAAGCTTTTCTACTTAACTCTCACAATACCAAACGGCACATGAACGTTAGATGGCGCCACTTGTACTTATGCAAAATGGTTTCTGCATCGTTCCTACGATTGTGGAGATAGTGTACAATATATATAAAACTTAAAGACTCCAATTTCATATTTGTACTCAGTATTTTTTCTTCTTGTGCATAATTAACCAATGAATGCAGCAAAGTAAATCCACAGACTAGAAAATGCTATATATTAAATTCTTTTCATGACAATAATGAGGCAATAATTTCTCAAAATTGTCAACAAAAATAGATTGTCTTTTCTTAAATACAGTTTATGCTATGCTCTAATAATCATTAATTGAAATATTATAGATTTTACTGTATTTTGAGTTAAGTGATACCACACTGGATTTAATTTAAAGTTCTTTATTATTCATAGGTCGATTATTACTGAATCCACCTCAAAAAAATTTTAAATTAAAGCCATAAATTACTCGACATTGCTTCAAGGTTGCAATGTATTATTAATAATGCATAGGATACACAATGTTTGCTAATTAAATGTATTTTGCTATCATCATTTAGCTGTAGATCAGTGTTATGATTAACAGGTAAGAACGCTCAAGGCGAGAGATCTCGACTTCTTGATACCCTGGCTTTTGTAATCTTTTCATTTCTGATTGACAATATATGTAACTACTTCATTTTTATATATTTGATTGTGTTCATTTTCAATGATAAATTGTTCAAAAAATATCTTATTTTGATATATAGTATATTAAAATTGTTATAGGAGAATGCATGGTTTGCTAAATTTTACATCATTTCATTCGTAGTAATCGGCCCACTATTCATGCTGATCAATATTATATATAGAATAAAAGGTAGGTATAAAGAAAGTTATATAAATTTGAAGGCGACCATAATATATTACCGAACAATAGAAAACATAACATGACCGAAGTGAATTTAAATTCGTGTCACAAAACTTTGCAACTTTTAAATCGACTCGACTATTGATGCTGATCAAGAATATATATACAATAAAAGATACGTGTAAGGAAAGTTACAAAAATGTAAAGGTAACCATAGTAATACATCGCATATTATATAATACATCATGACCGAAGTGAATTTAAATTCAGCTGCACAAAGTTTTCAAAGCTTTAAATCGTCATCTCTATTGATGCTGATGAAGAATATATATCGCATATATATATATATATATAATACCAAAAAATAACAGAACATATCATGACCGAAGTGAACTTAAATTCAGTGGCAGTATCGTGTCAGAATTAATACGCATTATAGATTCAGATGAACTCGCAAGGTCGCATAAAACGCTGAATATGAATTATATAGATGAGCTCAACGAGTGCGATTATCGATACTATGTTATGTAGTGTAGCTTATGGCCCATTCAATTAAATGGCTTAGCCGAGATGCCTGAATAATTCAGTGTTTTATCATCTAACATAAAAATTGCATTTAAAGTTGAATATCAAAGTGAGTGGCGAGAAATGCGAATAACGAAGAACGAGCGATGAACGAGCGACAAACAATGTTCCTAATTAAAGTCCATTTTCCCAAGTTTGGGGCTGCATAAACCCTTTACTATGTATAAAGCACCAACAGCAACAGCAGCAGCAACAACAACAACAACAACAAAAGTCTTGAAACTTGAGCGAAACTCAAGTTGAGAAACTGGCGAAACTTTGGAAGCGACTTGATAACGGTGCCCCGAAAGAGGGAAGAGGGGGGTGAGTGGCAAGAAAGAGAAATGGAGAGAGAGATGGGAGGCCAAGCACTTGTTACGAAATCTTTTGTGTCATGTTGCTTTAATTGAACGAAAGACACACACACACACAGACATACAGACGCTTAGCTAGACATACATGTGTGAGTAGGCAACTTTGAAAGGGTCTTAGCTGCATGAGACACACACACACATACACATACACAGTCACATAACAAAAAGAGAGAGAGAGAGAGAGAGCGGCACATGGACACTCGCTTGGCACACAACTCTTTTGTCTATGCATCAAACATTTATAGAATTGTTCAATTATTAAAACAAATATGAATAGCAACTAAAAAGCAGCAGCAGAGTGGGGCCTGAGCGGTGGGTGGGGTGGAGGCAGCCATTGCTGCTTTGGCTCTCATGCTATTTGCCTCTCACTCTTGCGCTCGCAATGTCGCATGTCAGCATAGCACTGCTGCAAGCGCTCTCTCGCTCTCGCTCTCGCATTGAATTGTGTTCTTTGGCGTCCCTTCCTTCCCTCCCCCTCCCGCGAATCTACGCCTAAGCAGCGGCGGTCATTTGGCTTGTGTTGCTTTGTTAAGCATTTAAACTGATTACAGCTGAAAAGTATGCAACAACAACAACAACAACGAGGAGAAGAGAAGAAAACGCCAATAGCTAGGGCTGCCAACCTGCTTTTGACTTTGCTTGTGGGTGGGGCGCACTCATATTTATTTATCTTTTTGAATGTGCCGCAGCCCGAAAAACTAGCATATCTATGCGTATGACTGTGTGTGTGTGTGTGTGTGTGTGTGTGTGTGTGTATGTACAAAACATACCACGCCCCCTCATGCGACGACGACGACGCTTAGAAATGGACAGAAAACGTGGTCACATACACACATATATACATATACATATATATATATGTATATATGTATATAGATGTATGTATATACATCCATGCATAGATATGTACATATACAATATACATATTTATATGTATCGCATGGAAGTGTGTTTGTACGTGACTGAGCTGCAGCTTTGTGCTGCGTGCTGTGCCAATTATGTAAAACTCTAAAATGATAAGCAGGCGCATGGGGGAGGCCTACGAAAAACAATAAGACGTCGCCGTCGTCGTCGTCGCCGCAGTGTGTGACCAGCACACAGTACATAACAGAGAGCCAGCAAAAGGATGAGAGCAAGAGCGAGAGAGCGAGAGTGTGAGTGGAGAGTGGCGAGTGGAGAGTAGTGGAGGGGGGAAACATTTCGGTCTATAGTATAAAAACTACAAGAGGTGGCCACTGTCTGTGTGATGTTGTTGTTATTGTTGTTGTTGCTGCTGCTGCTGCTGTCGGAGCAAACACAATGGCAAACTCTTCAATTATAAACCAATCCCAAAATTAGTCTGACTGTTATTGGTTTGCACCCTTGGCGCTCTGGCTAGCTGCCTCTCGCTCGCACCCGCTACACGGCAGCCGGCTGCTGCTGTTGCTGTCTCTGTCGTGGACACTGCGCAACCACCCTGCGCCGAGAGAGCATGAGAGCAAGCTGCGTTTGGCCTGTGGCTCTTGGGTCTTTGGGACAGCAGCGTCCGGGCTGCGACTTCTGACTGCGGCTGTGACAGCAGCGACTGCTGCTGCTGCCGCTGTCGCTGTCGCTGCTGCTGCTGCATTGTGGTTGGCTGAGGCTTATGCAAAATTCATTTGGGCAGTGCCCACGAAAGCAGCCGATGCGGCATCGTTTGCTGTTTGCTTGTTTGCTCTATGCTGTTAACGTCAACGCCAACGTCGACTGCGACGCAGCGCAGCGCAGCAGCAAGAGCAGCTCCTTGTCGTTGAGGCCAGTGCGCTGGCCCATTTCATTAAGCGCATAATTTGTAATTAATAAAATTATACAACACAATAAATACAGGAGGCAAGACTTTGAGCGTTAGATGGCGCCACCGAAGCCCAGCAGAGCTAGAGCAGCAGCATCGACACGCCACCAACACACAACACAAAGGCGAACGAACAAAGAGCAAAGCTGCGATGCACAATGGTTGTGATGATGACAAACAAGCGACAATGGCCCCATCGTGTGCGCCAGAGCGAGATGGCATGCTTTTGCACGTGGGTGTGGCGTTTATCTCTCTGTCCGTCCAACTGCCCTACCCTATTTATGTGTCTCTGTGTGTTTGTGTGTGTGTGTGCGAAATGCATTATCAAAAAGGCAAATCAAATGCATTTTGGCAATGGCACAAAAAAAAAAGGACACAACAAATGCCTGACGGAGGCCTAAACGAAATGTGCTGCACTTCACATACACATGAGCACACGCGCTGTCGCTGCTGATGCTCTCTCACACTCTCTCTCGTTGACACGCTCTCCCACTCTCCCACTCCCCAGCTGCCCCCTCCAGAGCACTTTGCTCTGCTTGGGTTTGCGAGTTTCGTTCAGTCAGCCGCCATTTTGCTTTTGTTTTCAGCTTTGCATTTCGCAGTGTGTGTGTTTCGTTTTGGTTTTTTTTTTTTTTTTTTTTTTGTTGTATAGCACTTCTTCTTCTTGCTCGCGTCGCTTCATCATTTATTAAAAACTTTGCCAACATAATTTATTTATTTGCCAGTTTGTTGATAAACATGTGAATGTGTATCGCTCTTGCTCTAACTCACGGCCCCCTCGCGCCTCTACTCGCTCGCTCGCACGTTCACTCGACTCGTGTCGTCTGTCTGTCTGATTGTTTACGCGCAAATGACCTCATTACATATAATATAATTTGTTGTTGTCGCCCGCGTCGTTGTTTTTTTTCTTTTTTTTTGCTTATCTGTTCTTTTTTTCCCTGGTTTTATATTTGTTATTACTCGTTTTTGGCATAATAAAGCGTTTTTGGCGCCATTGCCGGCATTTTCATTTGCTTTTCCTTGCTCTCTATCTCTTGGTTTTTTATTATTATGTGCTTTTCGCATTTTTTGTACTCTTATTTTTATTTGTGCTAGTGTTTTTGTTTTTGTTTTGTTTTGTTTGGTTGCTTCGTCGTCTCGTGTTCGCTTTGTTGATGTGCATTAATTTTTTAGCATTTTGTTAATTTGTTATGGCGCCCGCCTCAGACAGACAAACAGACAGCTGATAATATCAGCTTGTCCTGCGACTGGGTCAGAGATGCTGCTACTGCTGTCATCTGTGGTAAGGCAAAATGCCAAAGCATTTCGCAATAATTGTATTTTACATAATATTTATAGTATATTTTTATACTAAAAAAAAAAGAGACCTATATTTATTAAGCTGAAATAATAGTATTTTACACTGTATATAGTATAGTTTTATACTAAACAATAAAGATACCTAATTTCAGTCAGATGAAATGCCTAAGCATTTCACAATAATTGAATTTAACATAGTATTTATAGTATATTTTTATACTAAATAGTAAAGAGATTTATTAAGTTGAAATACTAGTATTTTACACAGTATATAGTATATTTTTATACTAAATAATAATGAGACCTATTTCCAGCCAGATGAAATGCCTAAGCATTTCACAATAATTGTATTTTACATAGTATTTATAGTATATTTTTATACTAAATTATGAAGAGACCTATTTTTATTAAACTGAAATAATAGTATTTTACACAGTATATAGTATAGTTTTATACTACACAATGAAGAGACCTATTTCCAGCCCGATGAAATGCCTAAGAATTTCAAAATATTTGTATTTCACATAGTATTTATAGTATATTTTTATACTAAATTATGAAGAGACCTATATTTATTAAGCTGAAATGCCTAAACATTTTACATTTTACATAGTAGTTATACTATATTTTTATAGTACATAATAAAAAGACCTATTTTTAGTAAGGTCAAATGCCTAAACACTTTGCAATAATAGTATTTTGCAAAAATAGTATATGCCTAAACTGAATAATAAAGACAACAATTTTTTTAGTGTTTGAAGCGTTGAATATAATTTGTTTAAAGATTATTCATTAAGCCACCTCATATCAATATGATAGCGGGTTTAGCTTTTGGCCAAGAAAAAGGCTTAAACATTTTTTTTTAATAATAATTCAATATTTTTTTTTTCAATATTTATAGGCCGAATCGGTTTGCAAATTTAATGGATTCGATTAATGAGAAATACTGCCAATGTTTTGCAATAGAAAACTAAGCGTAAAAAGCAACGTTTATAGAATATCTACTACAAAAATAGATAGATTTAGTTTTCGTTGAATTATCTTTGAAATTATTCAATAGTTTATAATTTTAAAATATGCATAAGGTAATCTATTCTTTTTACCTGAAAATTTAGAGAATCCTATTTGATAAAAAGAGATGCTGACAATGTTGCCAAGTTTTTAACTAAAAATATATTTTGCATAAAAAAAATAAACTAAGCACGTGCGTACAGCGATAACTAGACAACAATCTTTGGATTATATGCTCGATTACTTAACTAAACTAGATACAACACACAAGCGAAAAGCGAAAAAAGCGCAACACTCATTTCCTGGCTTAAGCATAAACCCACTATTTGAATCAAACTATATTTTTTAAAATCTATTATTTGATGAATAAAATAAACATTTATGTTATATACCAAGTATCTTGAAAAGCTTTATGTTTCTATTATCTTCATTGTTCAATAAAAAGCGCTTGTCTGAAGTTGGTTTTAGCAAATGCATTTATCTCCTACAATCGATCATAGAAAAGCAAAGTTACAAGATTGCTTGACAAAAAAGAAAGGAGTCGTGTGATTTGTGTTGTGTAATTAATTTGTTGCAATTCTCTTGTTACGCTTGATGGGCGCTACAATTGTTGGAAAACAAAGTTGAACATTTTGCGGAGGCAGATGAAGATGAAGTTTATAATGGAATGGAATAGTGTAACAATGTAGCATGATTACTTCTTGCGCTTCTCAACGGGCTTCAGGATCTGGAATGAGCACATCAAGGTCTCATCGACGGACATCATGGCGCCGGCATTGTCGAACTCGCCGCAATAGTTGGGCGCCGAGAACAGTGTGACCAGCTGGCGTTTGGCAAAGAACTCATAACCATCCTCGACCACCTGATGGGCACGACAAATCAGATCCAGATCGTGCTTCTGCAGAAATTTCCCCACCACCTCGGCGCCAAAGGTGAAGCTAACGCCGCGATCATTCTCGCCCCAACCGATGGTGTCCTTGTCGGGATCGGACCACAGCAAATCACAGAGCAAGCCCTGATCGGGCACATCGGTGGGACGCATAATCCGTTTGATCTGCTCCATCGAGGTGAGATCGGGACTCAGGCCGCCGTGGCAGCAGAAGATCTTCTCGTCCACAATGGCAACAACGGGCAGACAGTTGAAGCAGTCGGTGAACGTCTTCCAGAGCTTGATGCTATACCGACGCTTGCACTCGTCATAGAAGCCATAGATGCGATTGATGCTGGCGCACTCGTGATTGCCGCGCAGCAAAAAGAAGTTCTCCGAATACTTGATCTTATAAGCGAGCAGCAGACAGATGGTCTCCAGCGATTGCTTGCCACGGTCCACATAGTCGCCCAGGAAGAGATAATTCGATTCCGGCGGATAGCCGCCGTATTCAAAGAGCCGCAACAGATCATAGTACTGGCCATGGATGTCGCCGCAAATCTTGAGCGGTGCCTCCAACTCAAGGAGTATTGGCTGGGCCAGAAATATCTCACGGGACTTGAGGCAAAGTCCGCGTATCTCCGACTCGTTCAGCTGGACATTCTTGCCCGGTCGGGCGGTGCGCACCTCGAGCAGACGGGCAATAATGCTGTCCAGGTTGAGCACCTCGGCCATCTCGGCTGTCGGCTTCTGGCCGGGCTTGCCGGTCTGCGTCTGTAGGGCAATCGTGTGGGACGCCGTCGGAGCGATCTTGAGCGGACCCACAATGCGAGACACGAACACGATAGGTGTCGCTTCTTCTGCTGCTTCTTCTGCTTCTTCTTCTTATGTTCTTTTCACTCTCTTCAAGCTCTGCTAATATATATTTATCTTCTCTTGTTGTTTTTCTTTTTCGCTATTTATCGTTGTGTTTAACCGGATCCGGAACCTGCTCTGCCAATCGCTGTCCGAACTGATTTCTTAGTTGTTTTTGAAAAAATTTAGAATTTATTTTCGGTTTTTTTTTTTTTTTTGGTTTTCGTTGTGGGGATCCAGACAAAAATTCCTTTCGATTGATTTTTGTATATACCCTTTTCTATCTGTTTTGTTCGTTACACACTGAATGAAAACTTACGCACAGTCGACTGTTGCTTTTATTGAGTTACTCACGAACTTTGAGTTAAATCTGAAGGCAATCTGATTAATATTGCTTTATATTTGTAAAAGATTTTCCGTTTTAATTCACATTTCGTTATTAAAATTCTTAACATATATTAACGTGTTGTATGTGGATAATCATTGGTGTATTTAAAAAAAAAATAAAGAAAAAAACTGACTGCAAATAGAATTTTCCTAAGAACTTCAATTAAAAGTGTAAGCACAAAAAGTACAAGCTTATGAAACTTGAATTTATTAAAATGCTCTTTGGCTACTTTGAGTTGGAAATGAGCTTATAGAGTCCTCATAATTCCCACCTGCAAACGCTGAGAAACCACTCAAGCTTTTCTTTGTATGCTATTTGAAATATTCTGCAAAACTTGAGAAAAGTTGTGTGTTGCCTTTAAGTCTGTTAATAAGTTGTGGAAGCTCATTATGTGGACTTCTGGTGGCTGTGGTGTGCTTTAGTTTTTGTCTAATTAGCTGCAATTTGTTAGCGAAAGTTGGTGGCAGGGTTGCACAGTTTTCAGGGCTGGGGGAGGCATTGAAAAATTGCAATGTAAACAGCAAGTTGAAGTGGCAATTTGTGAACCGAAATCAAATGCATCGTTGAAGGGGAATGATGGAGTGCGGGTCGGATGGACTAACTACACTCACACACACACTCTCACATATGCATCGAGCGACCCTCTTGCAGCCTAGTGTAGTGTAAAGCACCTGCACAAGAGACTTGGCAAACTTTGGTTGGGCCCCAAAGAACGCAAACAAAACATCGTTTATTTTGGGAAACAAAAGACCTCATTTTCCATTTGTTTAACCAGAGAGTAAGAGAGCGAGCGCGAGAGAGAGAGAGAGAGAGAGAGAGAAGAGCAACAATAACAATAAGGACAACAACAAGGAGCCACCTTATAAATTGATGGTTGGTCGCTCGCCTCGCCTCAGTGTTTGTTGAAATTAATTGGTGTTACACAAATGAGTAATTTTCAATGTACATAAATATTTGCACAAATTGCAATTTGCCAGCAATGCGCCCACAGGCCTATATGGGCTATACATACATACATACATACATACATATACATGTACATTTATGTATTGTGTCGGTAAGGTTGGGAAGGCTGGATGTTTGCTTGTTCTTTCGAGAGCTGTTTAAATACAATTTTTATTGTCAAGCGTTAATAATTTGAACAATGAATAATATGTACGGTAAGCATCTGTTATTATTCCAAACAAATCAAAACAAGTGCACTAGGGCGTCTAACTGGCTGGGCGGAGCAACCCTGCTCAGCGTTGTTCAGATGTTCAGCCTTGCGCTGCTTTTAGGTCGTACCACCTCATCCCTCGCTTGCCACAAATCTTCATAAATTGCAAGCGTGTGTGTGTGTGTGTGTGTGCGGGGCACGACAGTTGGGAATTGAGACAAAGTGCGAGAGGTGAGAGGCGAGAAGTGCTGGTTCATTTTGCCCCCCCCCCCCCCCCCCCCCCCCTTTCAAAAAGGGGTCGCCGTCAAATGGGAAAATGATACACTCTACTCTACTTTGCACTCGCCGAGCAAAGCAAAGAGGGGAGAGAGAGAGAGAGAGAGAGAGAGAGAGGGAGGAGAATGTCTGCTGCACACACAATCAAGAAACAACAAATTGCCACATAAATGTGGGGTGGTTTGCCACGTAATAGATTTTATTTTATTTTTATAACGCAACAGCGCAGCACAAAGAACGATGAACGAAGGACGAAGGACGAAGGAAGCAGGCGAACGGCGACGTATGTCGCACGCAGGACGTGTCTTTACTTACTTTTACTTTTTGTCTTTTACCTTTTGCTCGCGTCTCCGCCGTCAGCTAAATTTTCGCCAAAGGAATTCCCAGGACATTTGCAGCACACTGCAAAAACTCGCATCCTGCCAGCACAGAGTGGAGTGCACCTGCCCACAAGGACACAGGGTTCGATGTTGTGTGGACGGAAAGTGAAACTGCGGCAAATTCAAAACATGCTCGCAACTCATTTGAGAAGCGATTCCAATTATGAAACTCTCTCTATGCGGTGTCCATAAAAACGCTGACGTAAAGCTGTGACTTCAATTTTACATTCTTATGAGAGAGCAACAAAAGTTTATTAGAATGTCGAGAAAAGTTTAAATACGTAATTTGACTATTAATCAAGTATTTATAATAATTTTTATTATTGGATAAAGAGGAAAGAATTATTGCGAAATGTTGTATCTAATACACTTCTTAGTTTTCAACTCCTCCATCGGCTCAACTTATTATGAGTTCTAGACTTTTTTTCTTTAAATAGAGGCTTGTTTAGTATTCCAGCTAAAAACTGCTTCATTGCTCTTGTACAAAGTTTTTAAAAAACATTCATTGATTGTATATAATTTTGGAAAGAGTGGAAAATAATAATTTGATTCCTGAAAACTTTTTTCCGATCAGGTAAAAAACTTAGTTACTCACGATATAATTTTATATGGCAAAACTGTAGGCTACGAATTTTAATTGACTTTGTTGACAATTTTATATATTTCGTATATTTCCAATGAAGTAGTATATCAATATACCAAATATAGCCTTTGGTATATCTTGGCAGCCTTGGTATATTAATTTGATGTATTTCAACGCTTATACCAGACTTCTTTGGTATTATGGAATATGGGTTGCAGCTATTTCAAAACTAGATTGCAGCTTTCTTACTTGTTTCTATAAGAAACTCTGTTTAATCGACACTGAAAAATTCTAGTTTGACATTTATTTTTTTAGATCTGAACCCAAATAATGTGAGAGAAATCAAATAATTTTTTGAAAACTAATATTTCTATAATTTGTTAACCTTCACCTTAATCATTAAAAGTTTTAAGATGCAGATAAATGTGACTAATCAAAAATGTACCAAGCTTGATTATTGAAAACTGCTTTTCAAAATAACAGTCTATCATAATTTGAGCAATTAATCGCATATTTTGTATTGGTAAAATTGCAACGAAATTAGTTCCTAATCAGAGATCATAAACAAAGGGCAAAAGTTGCGAGCGGAGTCGTAAAGTAGCTCAAACAGTCAACAATATATTTTAGTGCAGTAAGCAATAGGGCGGGGGAAGAGGCGTGGGGAAGGAGGATGCCATGACTCATGAGGTCGTCTGTGCGGAGTTTGCTCAAGTTTCAGGGTTAACATATTGTTGCTGGCTCATCGTGCGTGGACTTCCGACTGCAGCAACAACAGTAGGAGGAGTAAAAGCAACAGCTCCCCCCTGCACCACCCTCAACACCACCTGCTGCTGCTGCTGCTGCTACTGCAACAACAGCCTCAGGTCCCCTTTGCCCCTTGCCACGTCTCGAGTCGAGACTCGCTGCGTATTTTTGTTTTCTTTTTTTTGCTTTTTTTATTTTCAATGTAGCTCGTAATTTTTTACACATTGCGGTCCCAGCTTAACTGTGCTACCGGCTGTTTTTCTTGCTCTACTGGGAGACATATCAATATAACCGTGTCCCACACACACACACACACACACACACACACACACACAGTCGCACACACGCACTGCGAACAAGTGTAATCGTAGTGCTCGACAGGTGGCGAGGGTGAAGAGGAGTTTGCGGGGTGCTACCGGCAATCACACGGCTCTGGGCATTGCGAGGTAAACGGAGGGTGAGGCAGCGACCCTTGCGCTGCTCTCAAGTCCTCTGTGCAATAAAAACGACTACAGCGAGAGTCAGGAAAAAAAAATCGAAAAAAAAAACGAAAATAAAAGACACAGCGGCAAGGACGACGAGGACGACGAGGACGACGAGGACACGGGGGACCACAACACGACCCAGTAATAGAAAATACTATTCATGTACTATCCGGTGCGGATTTGATACAGGACGTCAGGACGTCAGGACAGGTCTTGTAGGCCATGCCGAGTGGGGTTGCTTGCACAGGTTTTTCGGGCGACATTAATATGTAGATGCATTAAGTACATTATCCGGGGTTACAACCTCGCAACAAGGATGACGACAGCAAGAGACGAAGAGAGGAGAGACGAAGCAGCCGAGTAGCCTTCGTGACCCATGCCTCGTGTCTCATGTCTCATGGCTCATGCCTGATGCCTCGTGCCCTGCTCTGAGTACCGGCAAACAAGGTAAACGCCGGAGTGTGCCAGAGTGCGGTGCGACACTGGGACGAGATCTATTAAAATGGTAGTGAAATTTATGCGACAACATCGCATTGTATGAGTAGATTCATTGAGTAAAATCAGAATGAACATACATAATAATTAAGTATATTAAAAAAAAAATGTTAATTAAGTAGAGCAAGCAATTTAATAGTTTATAAGAAGCAAAGCTTTCATTAAACAAATGTAACAATAATATTAAATTAAGATTTTCCATAAAATTTAATAACTAACAATAGTATTTAATTTGACACCAAACTTAAAAGCATCATTTTAATAACATAAACAAACAAAATTTAAAGTACATAAATGGTGCAATAATTTTAATTTATTATAAAAATTCATTTAACATTATTCAAACTAATAATCGAACAGTTACCAAAACTATTAGTTTTGTAATACACATAAAATAGTCATATAAGGTAACTTATAAAACTCTTTTAAATTATATTAAATTTGCCAACCCAACTAAAATTACAAAAGGAATTAAAATAAGGTTAAAAATAATAATCGATTGAATAAGAAAAAACATGTTGTTTGCAGTAACGTATAATAATAGACACAAATATAAAATTACAAAACATATTTTAATAAGAATTAAAGTAAAATCACTTATATTATGAACAAAATTAAAATAAATGAAAAAGAAATACAATTTACCAATAATAAAAAGTAAATAAGGACAGAAGGTAATAAATCGGAAACGGATGTTGAATTCAATACTGTGATGTTTTAGGATCCACAAACCTAAAAACAAAATAAAGACAAAAAATATAAAAAAATGCAAAATAAATTAGTTCAAGTCGTGTTATTTCCTATAATATTATTATTATCATTATATTTATAGATAAAATATTATGTTTGTGTTCTTTTGTAAGCAAATTCCATAGTTTGAGAATAATTTGTACAAGATGTTTTGTCGCTCTGGTGCCACTGTGCAAGGGTTCGCACAATTTGCGAGTGTCGATCTCGCTCGCACTCGACAAAGGGGCGCAAAATATTATGATTTATTTTTATTACAGCGGGTAAAGTGGTCTTTACAAGCATCAAACAGAGGCGTAAGAGGCTTCCTGCCTGCTTCCTGCTGCCTGCTGCCTCAGTGCCTTGCCTTGCCACCCCTCTCCACGTAGCTGCCAGCTCATTGCCTCAACTCAGTCTCGTCATGAACTCGTGGCATGAACTCCCATTCAGTTGCCCACAAGTGCGCCGAGCAAAAAGGCAGTTAGTTGGTTAGGCAAAAGGTACGCGATGTGAATTTGGATTTGTGCAGGATGGAGAATATGGATAGAGGAGGAAAGTGGTGCGGGGGCGACTCGTCAGGTGCGGCACTGAGCCGGAGACGGGGGCGGGGCAAAAAGTTGTTAAATGGACGGGTGGATTTGCACTTGCCGCGCTGACTGTTATCTTCATTTTTGCTTTCAGTTATATTGCCTGCGAATTCCTGTGGGAGTTCTCTTAGCCCGCCAGCAGTTGAGTCCCCAGCTAAAACAAATTGTATACCCGGCAAATGGGCATAAAAAACAAGCGGATCAACCATCAACCATGAAGAGGGCGAGAAACAGAGAAGCAAAGTAAGAACAATGGCAAATCGAAAAAGAGTGTTTGCAGCATTGACCATTGAAATTGCATTAATGCTACGCTTGTCTCGTAAGCACAAACGTATTCATATCACCGACAGCAACAGAGAGAGAGAGAGAGAGAAAGAGTGGAGGAGAGAGAGGGCATAAGACACCCCTCTGATAATGGAAATCTCCGTATAATCCTCGGGAATTGAAAAGATGGGCGGGATAAACTAGTTATGGCCATTAATACGATCAATTTGATGCTCACTTCGCTGAAAGTAAATAACAATCTTATTGAAAATGTTCAAAACATATTTGCCAACAACAACAACAACAACAGCAGCAGAATGAAAAAAACAAACCCGAACACAACCCTCTGCTCGCTCCCTTGCTCACTGGGCATATGCCTAATGGTGTTTGTTACCCGCCTTTTTGGTCGAGTATCTGTAACTGATAATTGCAAAGTTGTTGCCAGTTTTTCGAGCTATCCTCATTGCCCATTTACCATTTCCCATTTCCCATTCCCCATTTCCCATTCCGCGTTTTCCATCTACCATTTGCCCTATGCATTAAGTTTTACATATGCTCGGTTTTTCCAGAGGGTTCTCTTCCGCTCAGAGAGAGATCTGTGTCCGTTCTGGGGGTCAACTGATGCGTTGATGTGCATTTTAAGCAGGTTAACCTGTTAAGTGTCATCACAACAAAAAGGGTATGACTGATACCCCTCTCCATCCTGAAAGTCTCTTGACAGGTGGATGTATGAACAGCTCAACACATGGCTAGATTAGATTTGCGAGCCAAAATAACACTGAGTGCCACCCATGGCTTTGAAGTCATTTCAAAGTCAATCAAATCACGTCATGTGTCTCCCATCATATGTTCATACTCTAAGAATCTGTCGTCTTAGTAGCATCTTAAGCATTTAAATATATTATTATAAGCTCTATTATAATCATAATATCATATAACAAAAAAAAAACATAATTATTATCATCAGTACAAGTTTCTTTTACTTAAGTATGCTCAAAATCCTTATCAGATTCGTTTAGTCACAAAGCTTTCTAGCTTCATTAATGTGATTAACAGAGTTATGGTAATCGACAGCTGAGAGAGAGTTAAACTAAAGAGGGAAGCTGTAAAATAATTGTAAGAAATTAAAAACAAAAATTCAGGGATTCAACTATTAATGAATTAATCTTTTGGTCAAATAATAAGGTTTATATTTAAACAAAGTTAAAGTAAGTTGGAATTGAAATATTTGCGATAGGTTACAACTTTTTGATTCGATTGACAATTGCTTAAAACCAATTGAAACAACCTGTCAAATAACTAAGCAAAATTCTCATAATTTGCCAACGACTCTTAAAAGCATTTCTCAATTCGCATTTCGCGATGTTCTGTGTCACTTTTTGCGCAGTGGCATTCGGTAATCGGTAATTGGGGGCCCCATTGAAGGTATTTGGATATTTAAGTAGCAAAAGTTGTAGACAATTGTAAGCTGCAATTTGGGGCAATCATGGCTTAAACGCGCACTCAAAGTTGTATGAGCTTAAATCGACTTTTGGCCGTTGACATCGAATCGTCGAATCGAATTACGCTTAAATGCACTTTGCATGCCGTTGAAAAATAGATGAACCCGGTGGGAGGTGCAACAAAAAGTGCAATTTAAAGTCGTGTCGAGTTGTGTCTCGACATTTCTTCACCTGTAATTGTGAAACTAATTTTAAACGCTGAGCTATCATGGCGTATACGCGATACCGTTGACAGTATTGACATATGCCATGGACATAAAGAAAGAAAGAAAGAAAGAACCGAAACCGCTCGGAACCTGCGACCCACCCACAAAAAAATGGTCAAAACGTCCTCGCTGTGTGTTGTTTTGTTAGCCTGTCCAGCGTCTTCGTCCTCTTCTTGCAACAAACAACAGACAACGCACACAGACGCAGTTAAATAATTGATGAGCAAAAGAAAACTAAATAAATAAATGAATCAACGAAACTAAACCGAAAGCGACGCAACACCGACAGAATCCCCTAAATTGAACTGAGCTCAACTGCCACAGGACGCAGGACACGGGACACGGGACACAGGACACAGGACATGGGATTCCAGGACACAATACAGCGCAACGGGATGAGATGGACGAGAGCGGGACGTAATTGTCACTGGATGACACAAAGCTTTCTTCAGTCGCATTGCACAGCGTCTGAGAAAGAAATAAGTATCTTGTTCAATATACTACACACTATATTTTAAGTGAGAGGTGCGAGTGTGGGAAGCAGAGAGAGAAAGGGAGAGAGAGAGTGAGTTGCTGTCAAACTTTCAGCATGCGAACTCAAAGAACAATAAAAAGAAAAGAATTTGCAATGCGGAAGGTTCGCAAGGCAAATACCCTATAATCAGCTGATAATTTCATAATGATTAGCTGCAATTAATATGATAATATTGTAATACTTGTAAGCTTAAAATATCCTCCGACTTAATAATACAATTATTTCATATCCTTCCCTCTCATCACACTCAATTATTCCGCAAAATGATTTATCAAAATATTTAAAGCTGAATTGTGAATTACTTTTCTAGTCCGTTCGATTATAGAACTACAATTTTATGTAGCCCATACTTTTCTAGGGTAGATAACACTGAGTGTGGCCACTAAATAAAGTTAATGCATTATTAATGATCAAATTGTTGTGTGTGTGTGTTTGTGTTTTGTTGTTTTTGTACTTCTTGTTTGTGCCCATCATTTTGTTATGGTGCCATATTAAATATGGTTACATATTTAATAGTGTTAATCTAGTGGTGATAAATATACTGACAATCGATAAATGTATGTGTGGCGGTCAATCGATTAATTATGCAAGTGTACAAAGCGGTTACAAACGCTAAAGAGCGTCCATCAACGATTGACAACGAAAGGGAAAGGGAAAGGGAGAACTAAAGACAATCAAGTACTTGAAAGACAAAGAAAACAATTCAAAAGTATGCCTGCTATATAGTACTTTGATCTCGCAAGTATCGGACTATGATAAGGCGTTGCTATATCTGCCATACTGAGCGATGTAGACTTGAACAGCGATTCAGTTGGAAAGCAGCTAAATCAGTTAACAAGAAGTTCTTTTTGGAATATTGGAATTATATGAGCACCAATTGCAGATGGCTGCGAATTCAATGTCGATAGTATTCCTATTCTTTTTTTTTGTGTGTGTGTGTGTGGTCTGGCATGGCAAATATTTGTTGTGGAGGGGGGATGGGGCAGGAGGGAACTAACTAAGCAATCCACCCTGGCTGACTAAGTGGAATTTGATTGCGTGTGGAGTGGCAATGTTAAGTTAACGATATTTACTAAATAATACGAGTTTGCTACTATGTTGTGCAGCTCGCTTCAGTTTGTTTTGGGTTTTCCTTCAAATTTGTTCCTTTTTTTTAGGGAGCAGAACAAGGAAAAAGGGAGAAAGGGAGAAGGGGAGCGGGGTGCGGTCACGACAGGAAAAATCAAACAGGTGCACTAAATGAATTTCAATATGATAAACCACTTGTGGTTGCCGCAACGAGTGCGAGTATGAGTATGGGTATGAATGCGAGTGTGAGTGTGAGTGTATGAATGGGGAGTTACTTTCAGGTGCTTTGCGCGGGGTGGTTGCGTGTGTTTGTGCTTGTTTGTTTGTTTGTGTGTGTGTGTGTGTGGAAAATGATTTGAGGGAAATTGAGCCATATGTTGCGAATACTAATGGATACGCCGAGCAGGTCTCTGGTCGCTCGCTCTCGACTCTCGACTCTCTTCTGGGCGGGCACTACCGGAAATATGAAAGTGTAATTTAAATTGAATTAAGTGTACTTTTTCGGTTAGCATGCTACATGCTTCGTCTACGCTTCCAGGGGCTGCTACACAGAGCGAAAATCAAGACAAGTTTTAGTTAGCTAGAAAATATGATTGCTTCGACCAAGTCTTTAACGATATTTTCATTCATTCTGATAATCCACGAATTGGTGGAATGCTACTTAAAAATTCAAATATTTCTTGACTATAAGTCTATGTGGACTAGCAAGTAATATATAATAATGTAATGGCTTATTAAGTTTAGAATTGTTTTAAATATGAACTTAATTAATTATTTACTATTTTACAAAAATAGTTTTTGTAAATTAGAGCGATAGAGATTTCATTGCTTCTAAGATTCTTGGGCAATGAATTATAGTTGTAGAGAGAATTAATAAAAATTGAAAATAACCATTATTATGTAGTCTATAACGGTCCTAACATTAATATTTTGTTGATTATTTGAGTTACTCGCAATTGCACCCCATTTTTTGTAGCTGTGTATAAGCTGTCCGCTTGCGGCGACCTTCTAGCTGGTACCGCAATGCGCTGCTGGCAAAAAGAGGGCCGAAGCTGAAGCTGGGTACAAAATCTGTGATAAATGCCTGCAAAGTGGCCATCCACTCCACTCCCCTCCACTTCTTTTTGCCTTCCCTCGGCCAGCTCATTAAATAGCCGCTTGCGCATTTGCACAGTTGGAAAAATTGATAATATTGTGTTTATGTAGTTGTTGTTGTTGTTGCTGCTGCTGCTACTGTTTGTAATTGTTACAAATCCCTCCCCATTTGGCATTCGAGTTTTATGATGGATATGATTATTTTAATTAGCATTATATTTGCTCGTACACATTTACCCTTTACGAACACTCATAATTGGCTTTTCATATGCTCGCAAAACTTGCTCATTGCGTGCCAAGGCAAGGCAAGGTAAGGGAACGCAGAGGCGAAAGGGGAGACAGCAGTCAGAAGCCAGAAGACCGACAGATATCAAACCGGGGGGCTGTACCATAAATTACTTTAATTTAATGAGTTTTGTAATGTTGTTGCAACTGTTTCTCTCTCTCTCTCTCTCTCTCTCTGTGTGTGTGTGTGCGTGTGGCAAGGGGCAGATGGAGTTTATGGCATGCTCGTAACGCTTATGACACATGTTACCCGAATTGATAGACAGCAGACATCAAATCAAGTGGCAAATTCTAAAGTACACTTTTGGAACAGTACAGACAGGTGTAAAGCCTTTCCCTTCCCCCTCTTTCCTCTTTCCTCTTCCCCCTTCACCCTTCTTCTGCCTATAAAAACCCGATAGGAATGTTGTGGTTACATTTACGATTCGAAACTGGTTGAATTTGACAAAGGTCTATGATAATTATTAATATAGTTAATGCGATACCGGCACACAGACAATTTTTAGGGGAAGTCGGAAAGGTTTGCGCATATTGTGTAGTTGACTTTGATTTGCTTAAGTAATGCGAGTAGAGTTGTCAAGTGGCTAAAAGATAATATAATATCTTCGACTGCTGGATTGCATAAATAATTGAAAAACTTGAGGGAATTAAGCAACCGATGCCTAAATTTAAGTAAAAGCGATAGGATATCTTGAAATTGTTAAGTGCGATAATAATACTTATAATATAATTTAATTTGTATATGTATAGTATGTTAAATATTATAATGCTAATTTAATAAATGAGCTTCATAAATTGAACTTTTCATTTCACATTTTATTCACATACATTAAACTAACCAAAAATGAAGAAAATATAAAAGATTCCTACAATGATGTTGGCAGATGTCCTTAGAAAAATGTACGCAATATATTATATGTTTGCCATTAGCCAGATTCTTATCTACTCTCCTAACAAAATAAGACGTACAAAACGAGTTATCCACATATCGTACACCTTATAATTAATTTCTGTATTTAAGACAAAAGTTTGTTTTCCAAATCAGTTACAGAAAACAGCAAAATACGAACTGAAACTGAAATACATAAATGTTGCTATTTTGCACATAAATAAAATTTTCTTTAACTCTATCGACTAGTCGAGTAGTTTACTGTCAACATGGAAACAAATAGTAAAGTGTATGAATAGAAAGATCATTGCAATATAATTGCAAACTGAGCTTTTCTAAGCATAGCAATTTTTCAATAGGGAAAACGAAGACTTTCGGCATGGCAGCAAATCAAATTGATTCAGAGTCCGAGGCCAAGCTGGCATGGATGGAACGGAATACCAATAGGGATAGCGATGGCGATAGCACGGATCTCGCCTTCGAGCTCTTCGAGCGCCATTGGCGTCACTGTCTGGCCAACTTTGAAAGGCGGCGTTTGCGATACGCTGCCATCAGCTGTGGCCATGAGGAGCTGCTCTATGGCATGGACGTGGGATTCCTGGCGGATCAGTTCATAGAGAACAACATTGAGTTAGGCAGTTCGGTATTGAATGGCTTGAAAGGTACAGGAGTAACTGAGGGCTGAAGGAACTTTTCCATCACGAACAGAGGACAGCTGCAATCGAATAGGTCATTCTCACTACAGAAAACGGAAAAAGAGGAACAACTAGAACTAAACCAAATACAAAGTACCAAAACAAAAGCACAGCACAGCAAAAGCAACCACAAACTAAATAGTAAATACTAAATTTTTGAGAAATTGTCAAAGTTGCCTACCAAAACCGCAGAAAGCCTAAATATTTGACGTGAGACAGCACATCAGGTGTCCACGTAGAATATATTAGGAATAACCAAATAAAGAAATTAACAAGTTATGGGCAAAAATTGTTGAAATGTGCATTGACCACACATGTCAATGCTCCCACCAAAAAGGGAACAGCTCTCCATGTCTCCATGTCTCCATGTCCAATCCACGTGTCAATCTTGAAAGTGTTCAACTTGCTGAGCTCGAATTAGCCTCGTTGACCTTGTGTGCACTTTTCCACTGAGAAACTATCACATGCTGTTCCGTGTTTCACTTGAAATTATTGGTGGATGTTTAGAACACGTCTTGAAGTTTAATATTAGTCAACTATTTAACTGTATTCAACTGTTTGTGATTAATATGATACTAGTAATGAGCGCTTTCATCGTACTGTTCTCAATAAGTTTGTCCTTTCATTTTGGATAAGTGAACTAGATAGTTCTTTCGTTCATGTTCCCAATATTTTTCATCATTTTATATATATGTATATGTAATAGTATAAGAATTATATATGGATAATATGAACAAGAACTAACTAAGGATCAAAAGTGAAGAACTGAACAAAGCAGACCGATGATGAATGTGTAATTTTCGTTGGTTCGCTCATTAATTCCTAATACCTGGCTGAGAAATACCCGGCAATTAAAAAGAATTAAAAAAAAAAATTATTGTCAATGAATTTTTTCTATCTGATGTATTGAAATTTTGAATAGTAGACAGACGAAAAATCATTAACTGCTTTATCGAAGTAGCTCTCGTTGAATAATTAATGCTCAAGCTCTGAAACGAAACCAAAAATTTAAGGCACTTGCTTTTAAAATCGACAAATCATTGATTATTTTATGAGCGGAAGAAATAGTTGCTAAAAAAGTTGAATTAAATTATGCTAATTAGAAACAAACGCAATGTTATTTGAATTCCTATACGTTGAATTCCTGTGAATATTACAATAAGAACGTCTGTTGTAAAGACGATAAAACATGATCCCTAAAGTCTGGATCTGCCGTTGTATTCTCTATTTCCGAACTTAACGTTAATACTAGAATCTCTGTCTATGAAAATATGAACGGAATCCCTCATTTAACAAATACGGATGGTTATTCAAAAAATCACTACTTATAGTTATTTCGAAATACATTGAAATCATATTCAATAATTTGATTAACACTATGGCTTTTTGGTCGCTTCCAAGAGTCGTTTTCAATAACCGTGAGAGCAGACATCAAATTTTGATTAAGCCAAAACAGTTTTTATTGCTCTAACAAGGGAACAAGTAGAGGATGGAAAAGGGAAAGGGAAAGGGGAAGGGAAGACGAGACAGTGATGCACAACTCCCTCGATAGCTTATTGTAATGCTAAGTGTAGAAGGTTGTTGCACCTGAGACCAAAAGCGTAACTCGAACTCAAACTCAAACTCGAACTCGAGCCCGAACTTGAAATGGGGTAAACGTTGAGCGTTGAGCGCTGAGCTCTTTCTTTGTGAAGTGTTTGCTAAAAATTAAAGGCTGCACGCGTCGAAGAATCGGAGCGGGAAAAATGAGTATTGAGCATGATGGTAAGGGGCATAGAAAAATCGGAATGGGAAAGGGAAAGGGGAACCACAACAACCACCGATGTCGACTGTGGACTGTCGCCTGTGGACAGCACAGCGCACTTTCGTCATGCTCGATTGTGTCGAAAACAAGTGGCAATGGAAATGGAAATGGAAATGGAATCAGAGAAACTAGCCAGCGAAACTAGCTTGAACATGAACATACGTATGTATGGGCATAGAACAGGTTGCTTGTGTAATTTGATTACAATCAACTTCTAATAGAGTTCCAAAGCCACCACCACGAGACGCGACAGTCAGTCAGTCAATCAAAGCGAGAGGGACAGACAGAGCAAGAGACAGAACAAGAGAGAGGGAAAGAGTCTCGACTCTCGATGCCACTTGTCAGCCAACCCACCGGCAGCTGCTGTTGCCTATTTGCGCCCCACAGGACTCGCTGGCAATTGTCCTGGCACACCGCCTTCGCCACCGTCACCGCCTTCGCCTCGAGCTGTAGTTGAACTAACGGTACGATACAATTAACGACACGAATCATGATGTGCTTACCTGGCAAACGACCGTCACGTGGCTCGTTCCCAGAAGGCTTACACGTCACAATTTTAATTTTATTAAAGAAACATTTCAAATTAACCACATACACACATACACACACCAGCTAACACACACACGCACACACATGCAGCCACAGCGGAAATTGAAGTTGTCGCCGCTGTCGTTGTCGTTGTTGCTGCCATCAAAGTGACTGTCATAAAATGCTGCATGCAGCACAAGCCTTGCAACGTCAGCTAAACAGGGATAATATCCCATATCCGATCCACACCCACACACACACACTCACACACATACACTCAAGAGGCAACTAATTACAAGGCGGACGAATGCAATCAACCAATTGACAAAATTTCCGGTAAATTCGTTGCAATCCTCTTTAGGCCAAGCCATTTCAGCAATTACCTTATTGTCATCTATACGTAAGAAGTATCAGTAGTAATACGATATATACCATATGTTTATTAGTATTCCGATTGCTTGCAATTACTTTTGCCATTATTAGCTTTTAATTCTTCATTTCTTAATCACAAGAACAGACTTTACTCTGCTATCATTTAATAGAATTTCTTATGACTTTTCATAAGTTTCATATTTCGCAACTAAGTGCAATTAAGTCAGGTTTTATTATTTATTTGTCCTTGCAATCAAATCGAACTGAGGACAATTTTGATCAATTTGTATTTTATAATATCTTCATTCTTTTGAGTTCTAGGAAAATTTCAAAAGTATAATAGGTATTGATGTGGAACTTTTATACTTTCTTATGTTGGCAAAATGGAAGCAATAATTGGGAAACATATTTCTACAAATTTTAAAGTAACATTATTATTATTTTGTACATTATTAGAGACGAAATCAAATCAAGGCTAATTTCGAAATTAGCATAGATAATAGTAATTAAATATATATTTCCAGATTGCAGCGGATGATAGAACAGAGTTCTTGTTGTCAAACGCTTTTGAGTAAAGCCTCTAGTATATATTGTATATATGGTATGTTTTGAATGGATATAAGAAATATACCTTTTGATATATTCTTTTTTTTGGTATACTAATATGGTATATTTTAACGATAATACTGTTACGCACTGTTTAACTTTTACTTAAAATAGATAAATTACAATCAACAAATGATCATAAATGTTTACGAAGCATATGCTTATTGAAATTAATCCGATAATTAATGTTGACGATGCATTGGAAAAAAAATTGAACAAATTTGTTTCGGTTTTAGATGGTTTATAATCATAGAAGTTCATTTATTTTCCCTTCATAATATATTCAAGAAAATGTTTTGAATTTAATAGTAAACCAATTTTGGATCGATCATGTATAAATTGTATATAATTGAGCTTGTGTTGTGTTTCGAAACGTCATCGTAACTGCCAACTATCGAGCGATAGTTCACAGAGTCATTGCGATAAGGATTTATCGATAGATCGAATTGGGAATGAACTCACCTGTAGTGGACGTTGCGGGGGGCCACTCATTGTGTGATGATGGTACATCACATCGTGCTTGATTTGGGAGGGCATTTGGCTATGTACATGCTGGGCTTGGTGCTTCTGAATGTCGACGGCGGCGAGAGCTTCCGCTCTACTGAGTATGCCGTCGTTGATACCCGCAAAAATATCACCCTGTATCGAAGAGACGTAAACAGAAACGTAATTAGAGATTAGAGAAAAGTGAAAAGTAATCGTAATCGTTATCGTTATTGAATTAAGAACTAGAAAGAACTAGAAACTAGGAGAAATGTTAAATATATATATCGAAAGCATATGAGGAGGAAAATGATGAGAAATACATAAGTTGAGTATTAAGTATTAAGAATATATATGTATATATATATATATATATTTGTGTTATGTGAGAAGAATTCAGCCCAGTTCAATTTGGTAATGCATGGTCATCTAATAAAACTAAGTTCATAGGAAAAATACCTACAAAGGTCAGCGATTATCAAATATCAAATCAATTCAAATTTTCGATTTTTGTGGAAAATAAGAATACAATTATTTTTGTTTTTTTTTTTTGGTTTTACATAGAAATCAAGTCAATTGTTATAGGTTTGTGTGTGTGTGTGTGTGTGCGTGTGCTTTAACTTACATTCTGACGTGCTGACCACGAATTGCATAATAGGGAAGCATCTTCTAATAAACGACTCTGAAAAGACGAGACAAACAACGATAGTATATGTACGATTTTATTCAGGGCTAAGCATCAGTTATTAAGTACGCATAAATGCTAAACTGCAAAACTGCAAAATTCCAAATTCCAATTCCAATTCAACGATGATTTCAATTTCTTGGGGAGATTACAAAATATTAAATATTGAAATATTTGTCTCAGCTCTGATGTCGCACTATTGAGGATGTTTTGGTATAAACAAAAAGATCAAACATTTCGAAATGCATTTGCTTTATATATTATATATTATGAATCTATTCTGCTGACCATCTGTAAGCTTATTAAGGTAAAAAACGTTTTCTTAGTTTTCAAGCCATTCTCAAATAAAATGCAGGAGACAGTTTCAAGATTAAAAGTAGTACAATCAAAAATACCAAAATACAATCCAACAAAAAAGAAATTTAGATGCTTGAGCATGTGAAATTCATAAATTTTACTCAAGTTTTCTTCCCTAACAAACATCTTTTCATACACGCTATTATAACTTTGTGTCTCCATGAAGTTGGTTTTAAATGTGGTATATTTTGCACTTTGTGGTATATTTTAAATGTAGTACCATGCCCCTATTTCTGGTATATTTAAAATATTATACTATATAAATATACCAAATATAGCCTTAAACATATTAATTTGGAATATTTTGAAATTAATATCGCACTGTTTTGCTTCCATTAAAAATGGTTAGCGGGTATCTCACAGTCGAGCACACTCGACTGTAGCTTTCTTACTGGTTTTTTAAATAATTGCTGTTTCTACTGTTAAATATCCAAATTCATTTTTTACATATCTTAGTCTCCAAATCCACAAATTTCTTTTTATGTAATATCATTGATTTTAATTATGTATTATATATTAATTAATCTTTATTTAAACCATGCTTTCCAACATTATATTATTCATTAGTTTGTTAGGACTTAAACATGCCACTCTATATTATTTCTTATTTGCCTTAGTTCAATGTATATCCCATCTTTATTTTGAGTAAAACAATTTCAAAACACAAACTCCTCATTTATTTAAATTACTACAATTTGGATAGCTAATTTGAAAATTGTTTGTAAAATTGCATCTTTTTTTTATAGTGCAATGTATTCATATCGCAATCCTTTTGAGCAGTCTTTAAAGTGACATTCTCTGGCATATTTTGAAGCTGTCACATCATTTGCGCATTTGCTACTTAATATTGATTTTCGGTGGCTCGCTTTTGTCGCTTTTGTTTTTGTTGTTGTTGCCTCCCGTCGCCGTGTGGGGTTTTAAATAAATGATATTATAACTTTTGCTGCTTGTTTTTCGGTGTTTTTATTTTTTGTTTTATTTTCGGTGAAGTCTTCATGTCGCCTTCGTGGTCCTTATTTTTCCAGTCTTATCGATTTTATATAAACGAAAATGTTTGTACATGCGAGTGTGTGTGTGTGTGTAACTCGCACGAATTTTACAGTTAATCAATTATTTAGATGCGCACAAAACTTCAAAATGCGACGGCGACGGCGACGGTGGCAAACAGGATACACAGGACATAAGGCGGCGTCGGCCGAAGGACGAAGGACATTGCTTACATTGCTGACGCTGATTTTGGTGGGCGAAAGTTTGCTAAGCGAAAGGAGTACGGCGACAAGTCGCCATTAACCAAGCAAGGACTTCGACAAGGACTCCATGCTCAGCTCTGACTGGAGCGCAGGCTCAGGATGCGTTGTCGAAGACGTTGACGATGACGATGACGATGACGATGACGACTCGACCGCAATTGCCGTGCGGCGGCCATTCTAGAAATCAAAATGTTGCGCATTTTTAATGCCACTCTCTACGTTATCCACGTCCGTCCATACGTTCGTATCCTTCCTTTTGCCACAGTCAATTGTACCCTTAAAGTTGGTTGCCGGGCGTTCCAACTGTTTGTTTGCCCTGTTTGCCCCATTAGAACAAAACGGATGGACAGCAGACGTGGACAAATTAATGGTCACAGGTTACTTTCCCTCCTTCTGCCATGCTTCCTTCCTTGCCTCTTCATCCTCTTCCTTTCCACCTTACTTTCTTTCCCCTTTAGAAGTTGTCACGATACACACACATACACCACACATAAAGGTCACACAGAGTACAGGCCGTAGATAAGACCAGAATGTCTGCGGTGTCTAAGGGACGTGAATACTTTAGTATGCATTGAGATATTGTAACTTATTTTATTGCTCAACTACACTCTTGATAAGGAGAATAGTTTCTATTGTCCCTCAGTCCGTCGGTATGCACACCTTAATCTCAGAGACAATAACAACTATAGTCTTTATGATTTCTGAAAATTTCGTTGCTATCAGAGAAGAATTGTAAAATTGTAATCAAATTTAAGACTGAAGCTTCATAAATATTCAGACTAAATTCATTTTAAATTGTGACAAATGTTTGAAGTATGAAAATACTTTTCTGATTCTCATTGAGAATAAAATATATATTATATTGTAATTGTGATTAATGTTGAAACTGTAAGACTATGTTAAGTTATTGTGCATCCCCCAATTTGTCGTTTAATATGAACGCTTCTTGGATCGCTCTTATCTCTCTCTCTCTCTCTCTCTCTCTCTCTCTCTCTCTCTCTCTCTCTCTCTCTCTCTCTCTTATGAGTCATCACTTGTCACACTCTTCACTTTAATACACATTTGATTTTCAATATTAATTCATATTTGATTTAGTTTCTATATTCTTTATACCCGCAAGCCTTAGGGTAGAAGGGTATTATAACTTTGTGAAGGCACGAAATATATTTAACAGACAGAAAGATTTATCGCCGACCCCAAAAAGTGTATATTTATGTATATTCTCTTTCGACGACGTAACCATGTCTGTCTGTCTGTCCATATTAAAACATGGATCTCAAAGACTATAAGAGACAGAGCTATCATTCTTTTCGACAGATTAAGTTTTCCTACTTCAATACGTTCTTAGCTGCCTCAGCTGATATTCTTATTGTTTAGTACTCTGTGGGATATAACATATATTAAGGTTCTGTGGGATATACATATATTAAGGTAGTACTATATTAATATAGCATTTGTAGAATATGGTTTTATTGGAGATGAGAAGTGGGTATCTCAGCTTTCTTACTTATTAATAAGAACAATAATATTATTATATTATTATTATTATTATTGTTATTATTATTATTATTATTATTATTATTATTATTATTATTATTATTATTATTATTATTATTATTATTATTATTATTATATTATTATTATTATTATTATTATTATTATTATTATTATTATTATTATTATTATTATTATTATTATTATTATTATTATTATTATTATTATTATTATTATTATTATTATTATTATTATTATTATTATTATTATTATTATTATTACTATTACTAAAAGTTAACGCAAAGACCAAAGTTAAATCACGTTAGATACAAATGATAACAATCATCATAACAATAATTTTCATTAAGATCTCGTAATTGTAATTTGAAAGTGAAAACCAGCTGTCTGCTAATTATTAGTCTTTAAATAGAATTCGCTTAGCAGCGTTGGGTCTGGTAATGAGCTGGCTGCAGGCCCAACATGGCGAATGATTAATTTTTTGGCATTGCGCTGAAAAGTAGGCAACAGTTTACTAAAGGCAGAGAAATGGAGCTAAAACAAAGGGAATAATACAAAGCGAGCGAGCAATGAGCAAAGAGCCGCAGCATAACAACAAATTAATTTATGAATTAATATGCGCAGTCATTCATCAAATTATCACCCAGACCACCAGACCAATTGGTCTAGGTAGGTAAAGCGAGTTCTCTTTTTCTCGTTCTCTGCCCCAAAGCGGAGTTTGTTATTTTTGTGTGTCTTGACCTGCTCGACGTGCCGCACACAAGGTAGAGAGAGAGAGAGAGGGGTGTGTGTATGTGTGTGTTTGTGTGTGTTGGTGTTGCGGTGCTTTAAGGCCGCAGTGCAGGTTGACACTTGCACATAAATTCTTTATTAGTGTTATAAATTAATCAAGTGAACTGCTGCCAGTTTTTTTTTCTCTTGCTCTCTCTATCACACTCTCTCTCTCGCTCTCTGTCGCTCTTACTGTGTCTGTCGGGTTGCTTTTTTTCAGCTGTTTCCTTTTTTTTGCTTGTCATGCATTTATTATTTATGATGTGTGTAAACAGATACGCACCAAATGAATGTTGAATGAATGTTGAATTTGATCGATTTGTGCAGCTAAACTAATGCAAAAATGGGACACAACAATTCAACCACAACAACAACAACAACAATAAAACAAAACAATGTTAATAAACTCATTTAAGTGACTTTAATATCAATAATTGGACAAGCAATAAGAAATTGTTTGAGTTCCAAACAACTTTCATGAAATGTGTATCTATTAAATTATTTAAATTTATCAAGTAATTTTAATATATTTTATAGTTTAGAATACCATTAAGTATATGCAATTAAACTTGTACTATAAGGAATATATATATACATAGTTTAAAAAATATATTCAAGCAATATATTTAAGCAATTTTTGTATTTCTATGCATGACTTAAATTGCATTGATTTCTTTGATTTCCTCTTCAAAAATAAATATGATTTTGTCATCTGTTTTGCCTCTGTTTTATTTTTAGCTTAATTTAATTTTTTAAATATTTTGAATTTTAATTTTTTAATTTTTTTTTTTTGCAATTTTCAGCTGTGTAAAACATTTTCTTTTTTGTTTTTAAACCAAATTCACATTTTCATAAATTCATTGATTTATTGTTATTATTTATTATTAAATGAGAAATGTTTTATCGAATTTTGCTAATTAATAGAAGTAGCCGTCGGCTTGATTCTGCGGACTTTTCAAAAGGCATATTTTGTTCTTTGTTCATTTTAAAATAAATAATTTGTAAGTCGAGACTTAAATTTATCTAGGAAATTTATGATTTGAATTAATACATAATTCGAAATTTAAAGATTGAAAAAAATTGTTTTCTTTATTGAAAAAATTAAAGTTGAATTGCTGAGCAAAATAATATTTTTGTATTTCCATACTTGTGAAACTGCGAAACTATTTTCAATATACATAAGTTACTCTAAAGAGTTTGCTGAACAAATGCTCTTCTGAAATTCTATTAAGTGTGGAACATAAATTATTTCTAAGGTATAAAAGAGTCATTAATTGTTCACTCACACTCACACACACACTCACACAAATACATATGTATTTGTCTATACATATGAATAAATGCAAAGCGAAATATTGGCAAACACTTGCAGAAATGCGAATTAGAGCGCGTTCTAATTTCCGACTGCTGCCGCTGCGGTAATAAATAATAAAATAAACCCGAATGTGAAATCTGGCATAAAGCATTCAAAATTAGAGTATTGGAAAATTTAAAGAACTGTATTTTGAATATGGCAAATAAATTGCAGTAGAGCTAGAACTGCATTAGCAATATATAATAACGTAATAGAAATAATAGAATTCAATTAATAATAAAATACAACCGAGTATGAAACTGGGGCTTGATAAAATAACGAAAAATTTATAGAAGAGCACTTGGCAGGTGAATAAATATAGAATATAGAACTGCACTAGAAATAATAATATAATAGAAATGAATAATAAAAGAGAACACAGTGGTGAAGTCATAAAGGATCGAACTTGGATATGGATAAGAATAAAGAATATATATATAATAAAATAATAGAAATTCATAATAATAAAAGCAACCCAAATGTAAAGTCTTAAAGGACTCGAAAGTAGAACTCGATAAAATATCAAGAAATTTATGGAAACGTATTTTGAAAATGGCCAATGAATGCAAATAGAACTAAATAGAACTGCTTTAAAAATCTATAATAGAAATAATAAAAAAAATGGAAATCAATAAATATTAAAATAAATCCGATTGTAAAGTCTGGGATATTGGAAATGTCAAGTGAATAGAATAAGAACTAGAACTGCATTAAAAATAAAGAAATTAATAATAAAATAAACCCTGGCGTAAAAGATTCACAAACGCAACTCTATAAAAATATTAGAAATAGAAAATATATGAACTGCATTGGAGATAGAAATTAATGAATAATAATTAGTAATCGGCAAAGTTAATTGGTCAAGCAGCTGACTTTTTTTTTTTTGCTGCTATTGTTGCTGTTGCTGTTGTTGTTGCTGTGATCGCATTTTGATTGGTTTGCGGCGCGTTTAATTGGCACATTTGTTGCGGCCATTTAATGCAGTTTATGAATATTTAAATCAAATTAAGGATACGGCCGTCCATTTAGCGTTTCATTCAAACAATTCAAGTGGGCGACATTATCCGCTGTCCACATTCCCCCTCCGCCCGACGCTCTTCCTTCCCCTCTCTCACTCTAGAGCTCTGTTTGTTGCTTTAACTGTCCATTTGTCAGCTTGTCTGTGACAAATTTCCATTTAATGGACTGCAAGGCGTTAAGTGTTTGCTGTAACCAGCTAAAGCGCGTTTCCTTCCCTGACATTCTGACTGCTGTCAGCGGGGGGTGTGGCGGCGGACGGGGGGAAACGGGCTACGTCTCTAATGCGCTCAGCCCAGGCCCAGCCAAGGGTAGCGTATATAAATCCTATAAATCCGCCGCTTTGATCATTCGCATTCGTCTTTTGCTTTCTGCTCTCGCTCTCTCTTCCCATCTCGCTCTCTCTCTCTCTCTCTGTTGTGCAGCCGAAAAGTTGCCCTAGCTGCTGGTAGAGGAAAGCAGAAGGGGAAGTGAAGTGGCTGCTGTTAAATCCGATAAGCAAATGTAGTTGTACTCGCTGCGTTGTCCCTTTAAGAAGGCGACGCGCTTCTTGTTTTTATTTACAGTAAGTGTTTTTAAAGTGCCCTGTGCCAGATTAAAATGAGCTGCGTGGCACTTGAGAGGAGTGAGGAGTGAGGAGGGGAGGGAAGGGAAGGGTCGGTGTCTATGGATGGGGTTGCACAGCTTCAGCAGGTGAAATGCGTCCAGCTTCTTCTCTTTTCCCTCCTTCTTTGTCTGCATTTCACCTGCTTTTCTCCTTTTTTTTCGTGTCGTGTGCAATCAACGTTTTTTTTTTTTTTTGTTTTTTTTGTTGTCGACTCGCAATTTGCCATTTGCAGAACTTTTCTGTCTGCCTTTTGGCCGTTTCCTTCACTCATTTATTCATGCACATTCCTTCCCCCCCACAACCCAACTCTGTGTATGTGTGTGTGCGTGTGTGTGTGTGGGTGCTGTTTTTTATTTGTCTCGTTGGTCCGAGTCGAGTGGGAGCCCAACAATAGTTAATAAATATTTAATGTAAATAAATTACAAAACGCTTTTCAAGGTTACGTCCATTTCCACACTGTCCCGCCATTTCCACCAGCGGCAAGAGAGAAAACCAGCAAAACAAAACCTCATAAATCTATCGTGGGTGAGAAATCGCCAAGAAGATGCTTCGCTCCTCTTCTCTCATCTCTCTCTCTCTCTCTCTCTCTCTCTTTACTTCCCCTGAGCAACAGTGACATTTATGCAATAATTAAGACAAATATTTGCCGTTTATTTTTAGTGGCGCAAACACATACACACACACACAATGTGAAACTGCATTAAAAATGTGACAAGCGTTGAACGTTTTTTTTATACCCTGTACTTTACAAATAAAGTACTACTGATTGATTCAAAATAAATAAGAATCTTTAGCATGTTTTCCTACATTTTAAGAATTACGAATTTGTGTATGTAGTTGAGTTTTAAATTACGATCTAAACAAAAACATATATGGCATCTGATATCTACATTGAATGTGTGTATATAATAAAGATGTATATTATATTGATGACAATACCTAGTACTTTCAAAAAGTGTTCGATAAAATTGTTGTAGTTGTCTCATATATGGGATCTGATATCTATAATGAATATGTATATAATAGAAATTTATATTGATGACTTTTTCTATATTCATATTCATCTGCATAAGTATTATATTTATGTATTTTACATTCTTAATGAATGCTACCTTATATACAATAATTGCCATTATAACTACAATATATGAACAGTTTTTCAAATACGATCCAAACAAAAAATATATGAAATCTGATATATATAATGAATATGTAAATATAATATAATAGAGAGATATGTATATTATATATCTATATTATTAAGTATATGTATATAATGATTGCTACCATATCTTATTGTCATTATAGATATCAAATTCCAAACTATATATGTTCTTGCTTAGATCGTAATTTAAAAACTGTTGAATTACATAGAAAATTCAGAATTCTTAAAATGTGCTAAGAACGTTTGTTCTAAGAACATATGTAGTATATACTATTTATACTAAATATATTATGCGTTTAAGAAATACTACTTAATCAATTTTTATTTTAGATTAAGATATAATTTTTGCACAGTAATTAAAAAACCTTTTATCTGCTCAAAGAACTAATTTCTTATTGAATTTCAAAAATGGTCCGTATTGTGGTAATATTAGTCACATTTGATATCAAAGCAATTATTATCCCATTATATTGGTGGTTGTTATCATACACAATAAAAGTAGACAATATCTTAAAATTTAATTCATTTATTACTAATGGCGAACATCCTTTTTATAAAAATAAAATGCAAATGAATTATAAATTATATATTTGAAGATGATTTTCAGCAAATTAATGTAAGTCCAAATATCAAAATTGATTTAATAATGAATCATTAAGATATTCCACTTGTAACCAATGATCTCAAAAAACTTTGTGTATAAAGTATATTAAATTATATAATATTAAAGAAAACAAAGTATATTTAAGTATTCATCTATCTAAAGAAAAGGAATTTCATTTACAGGGTATCCTGAAGTTCATACATTTCGCTTCCAGCACTTTTACTTTGTATTAATATGTATTATGCATTTTATATATAGTTTTTTATTTGGGGTTTGTTTTGTTTTGCTGTTTTGCTCGTCCATTTCCGTTTCTGCTTCACTTATTGTGGGTGTTTGTACATGCACGCTCATGTATGTGCATGCATGGACATGTCGGTGTGTAGTCATATTTATAAATAAACATGTCTGAGCCCAGGTCGAGTAATAACCATGTCTGCGTGTTTGTTTGTGTGCACTTCTTGACTCAGACTTTATGAAAAGTTCAAGCCCCCATTGCAACAAGCTCAGTGGCAAGAGAACAGAGAGACAGACAGAGAAAACCAGAGAGAGAGAGAGAGAAAGAGAATGAGCAAGTGGGATATGATAAATTCCTCAACAGTCGAAAGTTCAAAGCCCCCGAGGGTTTTATATTAATGAGATTGCTGTCGAACAATTTAATTGTAGATAAAATAAACAGAGGCTTACATAAAACAAGTAAGAAAGTTACAGTTGAGTGTGCTCGACTGTGAGATACCCGCTACCCATTTTGAATAAAAGCAAAATATTGCGGTATTTTTTTCAAAATATACCAAAAATGCAAAAATACTAAAAATATACCAAATGGTATTTTTGTTATATCGATATAGTACCACATTCAAAATATACCATAGACGGCATAATATACCAGATTGTCCGCCAAAGCAACTAAGACCCCTAGTAAGTAGGCGTTTTTGCTCATACAAAAGTATTTTTTTAATAACTTCCACAATTTTTATCTGATCGCAACCAAATTTTCAGGAATCATAACTACTATAGTAGTTATTATATATACCAAAATTCGCAACTCTAGCTTTAAAATTACGCTTGTTATTCGATTTTTTTGATTTGCGGGGGCGGAAGTGGGCGTGGCAAAAATTTGAAACAAACTTGATCTGCGTGCAAACATAACAAATGCTGTCGAAAAAAAATTATAGCTCTATCTCTTATAGTCTCTGAGATCTAGGTGTTCATACGGACGGACGGACAGACACACAGACACACAGACACACAGACGGACAGACGGACATGGCTATATCGTCTCGGCTGTTGACGCTGATCAAGAATATATATACTTTATAGGGTCGGAGATGCCTCCTTCTACCTGTTACATACATTTCCTGCCGGCACAAAGTTATAATACCCTTCTACCCTATGGGTAGCGGGTATAAAAATGTCCCCAAAGCGAAACGAAGTGCAATAATATTTGTTTAATTTTAAAGAAAACTTCTCGAATTTATGTTATGTTATGTATGTATATGATTAACAAAACATTTTAATGGGATTCAATACGATAATGACAGATACTTTTAAGCGATATTCAAAATACCTTTTAATGCTTTTCAAAAATAGTTTAAAATATCCGTGCGAGAAAAGTTGAAATTGCATCATTGATGGAGTCATTAGATCTTAAACCTTATAGAGATTTAAGGATAAATTTCAATTTTCAGTTGCGCATATTTAGATTTTATTTAAAGTATTCATTTGCATTCATTGTTATCAAGATTTTCAATTTCTTAATCTTATTTTGATAACGATCAATTTAAATTTAAAGAAAGTTGGTATACTGGTAGATAATGTAATCTACTTAACAATCTAATTAATAATCTGCATAATGCGTTAATATTTATTATATTTCAACAAGTTTTTTGTAATAATTAATTAATACAATAAATTCTAGCTTTGATCTTTTATTTCAACTGGTAAATTTCGAGTAGTTAATTGATGAATATTTAATGTAATTGGAAAAAATATTTATTCTTGAATGAAATAATTGCAAAATTAAAAGAAATATTTGTTAAAAAGTTGCACTACCTTGTAGTAGAGATAATTCTCGAAATTATATACTTTAAGGTTCATGTTTGCATTTGTCAAGCAGCTGATTTGAAATGCGCTATATATTATATTTAGTTTGTAGGACTTCCAACTTTGTCCACCTTCATGATTTGTTTGCCCGCTTGCAAAGCGCAACTATCAATTATCCACTTAACTATAATGACTATGGCAATAGGCCAATTTGACTGCCATTTAAGTTTGCCATTCCAATATGCAAAGCTAAGTTCGGAGACCAAAATAAAGCCGTTATGTGTTTAGCTATCGAAATTATTTACATACTATATGTTATGGGTATATTTTTAGAGTGGTTTTATTATGATCGCAAAGTTATTGAACTATGTTTTTGATTTATTTAAAAAGATAGTTAGCTAACCAATTCGTTTTTCGATATTTTTTAAGTACCATAATAATCCATTTCAGGATATATATAGTAAATTGAATTTATCAAAATTATCGAAATTATTTACATATGTTATGGGTATATTTTTAGAGTGGTTTTATTAAGATCGCAAAGTTATTGAACTATGTTTTTGATTTATTTAAAAAGATAGTTATATAACCAATTCGTTTTTCGATATTGTTTAAGTACCATAATAATCCATTTCAGGATATATGTATATAGTAAATTGAAAGAGAAGTTTCACGCTCTTATCATGATCATACCATATTATATACCATATTATATTGGGATGCTAAGAAGTCGGATTTCTATTTGTTTAAAGTTTTAACTTGTTTCCTTCAAAGTTTTTATCAAGTGAAATAAATTAGAGATGCCGTCGGCAAAGCAATGAGTTTGATGAGATGTGAATTTAGCTGCAGAAGCGATTTCTTTGCTTTTTTTGCTTAAGCATACGATTACTTATGTGATATAATGTTCACAATACAATTTGGGTGATCTTATCTAACAGTATTTCCAGTGAGTGGAAAGTGTTTGTTGGCTGTTGTTTTACTTACAGATGGATTTGGCATGCAGCGTCGCATTTGCTCAGAACTTCGATAGGATGGACTGTAGCGTCCTGGAAAACAACTGGGCGCTGACATTTTCATTTTATCCGTTGTCGAATACATCGACATTGTCATGCAGCCGCCGACGAAATCCTCCTCCAGCTTGAACGCCCTTGAGGCGTCAAATGTCGTTGGCGAGTAAATTTTGAAGCACTTACTTTGACAACTTTAAGGACTGTCCTGCAATGCAGGACGTCAAATACTATGCGTACCCAAAAAGGCGTCGACTCTTTGGCAATTGAGCAATTGAGACTTTTTTTTTATGTTTATTTTTCTTTTCTTTTCTTTGCTTTTCTTTTTTTTATTTTTGTTATGTGTGCTTCGATGTAGCTTTCCTTCGGCTCTCTCGCTCGCTCTCGCTTGAGATTTGATTAACTTTTATATTTTGATAACAATTTTTTCCATACACTGTGTTTTGATTATGCACTTGATTTAATTGAATTTTATTTGCATTACTATTTTGTTGTATTTCTTTTGGATTCGATGCTGTGGAGTTTTGTCTACGGCGCGCAACAAAACTGAGAAAAAAAGCACAAGAAAAAAATTGTTTAGGAATTTTGGTGGCTCCAAGCAACAACAAAAAAAGCCGTCGCCAAATGCGCGCGCGATTGTGTGTGATGTGTGTGTATGTGTGTGTGTGAGGGTGTGTGTGATAATTGCACGGTAAAGAGAAGACAACAATAAGAAGGAGCACAAGAAAGCGAAATGCGCGTTTAACAATTGTAAAACAATTCTGCTCACTGACTCTAATTTGTGCGTAATTGTCTGGCCGATAACCGATAACCGATGACCGATGTTGACCGCATGACCGAGACAACGAGCAACGTGAACGTGAACGTGAACGTGAACGTGAACGCGACGCAAGGCAACGTGAGGGTCTGAGTTGAGAACGCTGACTACGTAAGCACTGTTTACCGTTTTGCCGTTTGCCGCTTGCCGTTTACCGTTTGCCGTTTAACATTTACCGTTTGCAGATGCCGCGCTTTCGCGCTGAGCCCAAAAGCCTTTGCTGGAGCTTCAGCCGTCGCTTCAGCTGTCGCTAAGCCGCGCTTAAAGCTCGCTCTATCTCTTTCTTGCAGTTTGCAGTGTTGCGTTTTGCTCTTGTTGTTGTTGTTGTTGCTGCTGCTGCCCGTTTTGCCGTTTTGCCGCTTTGGCAGTTTGCTTTTACTCTGTTTATCAGTGAGTCGCGCTTCAGTGTATGCGTATGTATGTGTGTGTGTGGGTGTGTGTGAGTATGCTCACAGCTGTTCGTTCGTATGTGCGTGTGTGTATGTATATGTTTGTGTTATTGTGTCTGTGTGTACGTCGTCTGTCGTCTGTCTTGTCTGTCGCTGTGTCGCTCGCTGCGCTCAACTATTGTCGAAAACTGAAAACTAAACGCAAGCGAACAGATTTCACAACTAGACAAGCGCGCGTTGTGTTGTGATAAAGAATTCTATGATGAGTTTCGCTAACTTCAGAGTTTATTTTCAAATGGGGAGGACATGTTTTCATTATTTATCAGGCGTAGGCGTGGCCCTGGCGGCCACCCCTACAAAATGGCAGCACTGCGCCTTATATAATACACACGGCCGCACTCTGATTGGCCAATCCCCGAGCGTCGACGTCGACGCCGACGGCTTCGTTCAGCTGGAATTGGGCAGCGCTGCCGTCGTGTGTATCTGGGCAGCAGCCGGCAAACTTGACGAAGCCAATGTGGCCGCGGTGGCGACAATTCCCAGCGACTGCGCACTACGTTCTCTCAGGCGGCGGGGTTCAGCCATCAGCCATCAGCCATCCAGTCGAGCCCAACAGCAGCAACAACGAGCAGCACAAAAACAGAACAGAAACAAAAAAAAAAGCACAAGCACTCACAAAACCCAAAACCTTAAGTCAGCTCTCTCGCTCTCGCTCATGCACCAGCTTTCGCTCTCTCTTTTTCTCTCGTTCTGTGTAGAGCATCGCAATGTTCGGCATCGGCCATACATATGGCACAATTTTTTGGCAGGCAGGCCACAAGAAGAGCGTAGCGAAGCACAGAGAGAGAGAGAGAGAGGAGAGAAGTGGAACGTAACGGTTAACAAAAGGCACCGACAATGCTTGGAATGGTCAGCAGTGCATAGACCGGGGGGCAGTGGGGGCGGGTTGGAGAGTGGGCACCACAGTGAGGGAGTGAAGAAGGAGAGAGAGACTGCTTCTTTTTTTTTTTTTTTTTTTTTTTTGGGTGGCAACTTGTACATTGCATGAAGAGTGCGACTGTTAAATGCATGCACGTTTCCATATTGCATACAGGGTGTCCAGCTGCAGTTTAGAGGCGCAAGAGCGAGAAGCAAACATTGCAAATTATCATGCATCAAGTGCTGCTCTTGAGCTGAGTTTAACACGGCAAGAGGCTGCTTTAAATTCATTCCTGCAGCATCCAGCCATAAACCTTTAGCACAACTCAAGACTTTTTATAGTTTTAAGAAATTTATTTGTTTTCTCAAACGAATCGTATTTGATATTTATTTATAAATTATTATATTTGATTAATTAGACAACAAATTCGTAAAGTCGCTGTTTAATACTTTGGCATTAGTGTCGCCATCTATGATTGATAGGCTTACAAACTAAGAGAAAGCTCAGGCATGCAGTCGAACAGAGCTTAAAAGCATAAAGCTAAAAGCAAAGCAAAGCGTATCGAAATTCGTTTTTAATGTTCGAAATTCGAAATCAGACAAATACTCTAGGGTTCAAATCCTTGCTGTCGTCAGCGAAAGGACATTTGGTGGTGAAAAGTATTTCGGAAATCCAAAGCTGTGCTAAGCGAGGTTTAGCTCCTAGAAAGTCACCACCATTAAAAATACTTTGATAGGAAAACTAGTTTTTCCGCCCTTTATCCTTTAACATGAAGAAAATGCGGTTAACTTTAAAGTTGTAAGTATTCATTGTTATATTTGTTGTTGTCGTCGTCGTTTTGTACAATTATCTAATATGTTCATTATTGTTTTTCGTAGTTCAATAAATTATTGTAGAATTGTGTATAAAACTTTTTACAAGGGATAGTCTAACATTGGATTTCAATATAACCAGAGTACGATTACGATTGTGAGTAAGAGTACATACGAATCGAATAATATCAATGGAATACACACGGATATGAGCGATGAAGCACAACATGGCGTATAATGAATTTCATAAATTCGTTCAGGAATCATAATACCTTGTTGCAATCAAAATCGGAATTATGACTGCAGCTACTGCTGCCTCTCTCTACCCTACATATATGTATAAAACAAACCTAAGAGATTTCACAAATATTCATACATGCGATATATATCGCATATCGTATGTTTTATATTTGAACTAAGATGCGTTCAAGCAGCAAACCATACGAAACATTGCGCAAGGCGGGTGGTTCTTTGTCTGGGGATGATTTAGCTCGATCTCTTGAGATCTACATAGTATATATATATATATATTTAGTGTGCTAATAATGCTTGCAGTCGTTGTTGATGTTAAGCAGGGGATTCTTTTTTGTTTTTGGCGGGGAGTGCATTGCTGAACTGTTTGTTAATCTTTATTAGGTGGTCTCTTAACATTGCTTTGTTGAACTCGTTGCAATCGTCGTCAATCGTTGTCTTTGAGCCTGCCCAGCATGCCGTAGACGAGTCGTCGTCTCGCCAGCAGCTCAGCCCGCATGGCATCCGTGTAGGGATCGAAGGATAGCAGTCGCTTTTTGCGCCGGAAAATGCCTTCCTTGCGCATGATGGCGCATCGAATGAGCTGCTCGCTAACGGGAAACTCGAGAAAGTCGAGAATGTTGCGCAGTTCGCGCTCTGTGTGATGCACCAAATCGTCGTAGAACACAACCTTAATACTGCCCGTAAAATTGCGTGCCCAGCTGAGATTCATGAGCTCCCAGCCCTTGAGCTTGTTGCTGACAAATTGTTGCCAATCTACGGGAAATAAAACAAAATATATTAAACGATATAAACAACATTTCATAGCTATGCCTTACATTTGCCTTTGGTGCGCTTGTAGCGATCGGGAGATGCGAATCCAATGTGGCCGCCACTTTGGCGATTGAACTCGGCTATGATCGCCTTCTCGGGATCCCGCACCAGGAGTATGGCCTTGGAGAAGGGCGCCCATGCCTTGGATCCCCATTCGTGTGTCTTCACCAGGAGCACCGAGCTGTTGCACACGTTCTCCGCAGGAAAGCCCGTCTTTAGCAGGCCATAATCCTTGTAGATGCTGCCCGTTAAAATGCCCGTGGCCTGCTGCAGCAGATATCGCAGCCAGGTGTTGCCGCTGCCCGGGAAACTTGCCAGCGCCGTCAGCATCGGAGCCGATGGCATCTGAAGACTGGCACTCACATCCGAGCTGGGCAGAGCAGCTGAAATGAGAATTATCTTTATTAAAGAGCTGCTTCAAGGTGGACTGCTTTAGCGAGTACTCACTGTAGAAGTCGCCGGCCTTGTCGTCGGTGTAATTTGGAAGCTCGCGATTTAAATATTTGAGGTCGCGACACCAGCGAATCGTCATCTTGCGACTGGGCATCGGAAATCGGGGACTATGAAAGCTGGAAAACTGAACATAAGAAACAGCAATTGCAATTACATGTATTACCAATTTGTATAATGTTTTATTCAATGTGCTACAAATGAACTAAATAAATGTAGAATACAATGCATTTGATATGTGCGATTCATTAATAATAGAACACGTAAGAAAGAGATAAGCGCTACATATTTTCAATAAAAGCAAAAAAAAGAGTGGTTAGTGTATGAAAATATACCGAATAAATACTAAAATATACCTAAAGACATACTAATCATACGAAGTATACCAAAGAATACAAAATATACAAAGCAGAGCGGTTAATGTGTTAAATATACCAAACCTAAAAATATATTAAAATATACTAAAAGCTATACTTCGTATGTACTATATACTAAATATACCCATGAATAAAAAACAGAGCGTTTAGAGTGTTAAAATATAGCGAATTAATATTCCGAAAAATATTAAAATATACCTAACGTATTAAAATATACCAAATTCATACACCAAAAAAATATTACAATTACCTAAGTTGCTAAAATATACCAAATAATATGCCAAAATATATTTAAATATAACTAAAGTATTAAAATATATCAAATTGATACACCGAAAAATATTAATTTAACTAAAACTATAATTCATATATCGAATTATACGAGATAATCAACCAAAGCAATTATGTTCCGTGTAAAAAAGTAATATTTGAATGAATCTTATAAAAAATAAAATAGGTTTAACATTTTAAGAAAAACAATGCAAAATGCATAATATTAAAAGGATTCACAATAAAATCATAAATCAGAATATATATATTGTTATATTTTTGATTTAAGTATATCAAATACAAATGTGATTAAAGGCTGAATAGTATGTATAACTGAAATAATCTAAACAAGTAAGAAAGTTACAGTCGAGTGTGCTCGACTGTGAGATACCCGCTACCCATTTTTAATAAGGACAAAATATTGCGGTATTATTTTCAAAATATACCGAAAATACTAAAAAATACTAAAAATATACCAAATGGTATGTTTGGTATGTTGATACAGGATACCATTCATATACCATAGACGGCACAATGTACCAAATTGTCGGCCAAAGCAACTAAAAGCCCTAGCTTCCACAATTTTTATCTGATCGCAACCAAATTTTCAGAAATTATAACTACTATAGTTATTATAGTATATACCAAAAACTCTAGCTTTAAAATTACGCTTGTTATTCGATTTTTTTGATTTGCGGGGGCGGAAGTGGGCGTGGCAAAAATTTGAAACAAACTTGATCTGCGTGCAAACATAACAAATGCTGTCGAAGAAAAATTATAGCTCTATCTCTTATAGTCTCTGAGATCTAGGTGTTCATACGGACAGACGGACAGACACACAGACGGACAGACACACAGACGGACATGGCTATATCGTCTCGGCTGTTGACGCTGATCAAGAATTATATACTTTATAGGGTCGGAGATGCCTCCTTCTACCTGTTACATACATTTCCTGCCGGCACAAAGTTATAATACCCTTCTACCCTATGGGTAACGGGTATAAAAAGTGTATTACAATAGTATTATAAAATTCGTAGAAAACTAAATATATTTCTCATGAATTAAGTTTCACTTTACAAAACTGACTTCAAGAGTACTTAGGAATCTGATTATGGAACATATTACTTACCTCGGCAAAGCGCTCGATGCGCGTGCGTTTTGGATGCGAGCCGGGTATATTGTTCATGGATAGAAATAGCACACCGCCTATATAGATGATGATTGTTGCCGAGACACCGAAAAAGCGCCAGCCTTGCAGTGCCATAACGCCACCTTTGCATTACTGAAACAAGCATTCGAACATTAATTCGCGACCCAGATACAGATACAGATAGAGATACGGATGCGGATATACATAGATATAGCTAAAGATACTTTTCGATTGATTGACTGACAGTCGACGCTTACTTTGAATGGAGCTTCACGCATTTCATTGATGAACCCAATTAGTTGAGGCCCAATTCATAGTCGCAGTCTCAGCAAAAACAAAACCGCCAACAGCCTCAATCCAAGTCGCACTCCCAGTGCCAACCATAAACCATATACCATAAACCGAACCCAACCAAACCAAACGAAACCAAACCAAACCGAAGCGAGCTCAGCTCGAATGAAACTAAACCAAAAGCCGTGTGCGGCTGAACTTTGTTGATTTTGCTATGACGACGCTACAAAAATGCGCAAGGACTAAGCGACGCCATTGCCCTTCTGCCTTCTGCTATCCGCGTTTCCCTCCGCCTCCCTGTTGCCTTTGCCTGAATCCGGCGCATTCGCTGCCTCAGTTCAGTCAGGCCTATGGTAACCCGGACAACGACGTCCCTCTGCCTCTCACTTTCCCCCCCCCGATCGGGGTCGCACTTGAACCGCAACCAAATATAGAAGAAGCAAAAAACAAACAAGTACGCAAACAACTATCGAGTCTGCTCGACGGTCGAATACCCGCTCTAGAATAACTGACTATTTTATAATCGAGATAGATAACAAACTTTAATATTTCGGAAACTTTTCTAGGACAACCACAAAGGAAATTTAGAAATTAATTTAGGAACATAATGTATGAATTTTTAGAGACAACGTGATTTACAAAAAACTAATAAGAAACGAACTTTAATTGTTAAGATATACCAAGTCGAAAAAAACTAAACTATATCAAAAGCTATATTTCGTATATCGAATACAAAATATGTGAAATGTTCAACATAATCAGGAACTGATCAGGAATGGACAGCAAACTATTTGGGGTCGCTTTTGCATTTTTCAAACATTTTCAGTTGGCACCAAATTGTTACATCCTTCTATCGCTTTCATGGCGGGTATAAAAATAGAAAATGAAGAGGGGGATAAAACAGCTGAAAAGGCTGAACGTCGAGTCACTCTCTTGCCTTGCCACAAGGAGCTATGAAATTCCTTGAGCTGCATAAAACGCGCATGAAATACACGAAAAGTACACTCACATACATACACACACACATACATATATACATAAGTATGTATATAAAGTGCCAAACACACAGACACACACTCACACATATGACAGCGATGGCAACAAAATGCGAAATTTATGCAACAGCTGGGCATATCAACTAAGTATTTGGCGAGAGGTGCTCGAGCAGTTTGCCAGAGGTGAGCAACACAAAAGTACTTTGGGTGCTGCATATTTTGCCACATGTTCATCTCGCTTAGCGGCCTCAATTGGTGTCAAAAAGAAGCCGCTAAGCGAACAAAGTTAATTGGGCAACAACACTATACACAGTTTATTCTTAATACATATGTATGTTTTTTATGATTGTGTGCTTTTGATGAATAATTTATACTGCTAAATGCATTTGTGGCTGTTAAGCGAGATATGATTGTACTTTTCATTAGTATTAGAGGCAGCACAAACTAGCTTAGTCTACTTCTGCTACATATAGAGAGCAATACCAGAAAGTTATATCATAAAATGTGGTTGATTCATTTCATCATGCTACTAAGAAAAGTGTGACTGTTAAGTGAGATATGGGTGTACTTTTCATTAGTATTACAAACTAGCTTAGTCTGCTTCTGCTACATATAGAGAGCAATACCAGCAAGTTATATCATAAAATGTGGTTGATTCATTGCATCATGCTACTAAGAATAGTGTGGCTGTTAAGCGAGATATCATTTATTTGTGCATTCTAGGGAGAATAATTAATATAATAGTCTTCTGTTACATCTAGAGAGTAATACCATTAAGTTATATCGTTAAATGTGGTTGATTGATTCCATTTTGCTTCTAAGAATAGTGTGGCTTTTAAGTGAGATATAATTTATTTGTGCATTCTAGTGTATTATAGGCCAAACAAATTAACTAATAGTCTTCTGTTACATCTCGATTGTAGTAATACCTGCAAGTTATACTATCGTAAAATGTGGAAAATTGATTGCATGTTCGACATGCCCATAAACATTATTATTTATGACACCGACCGAATATAGAGCATATTAACGCAAGCTAATTTGAATGGATTGAAACGATAATCTGATCTCATTGAACAACAACAATTGTTGTAGGTAGGTTCAATGCCAGTTCTAAGTCGCGGTAATCGGAATGTTTAAGACTAGTACTACTCACCACGTATTAGGCACATTTTAATCAGAGCAAAGGTGCAAGGTGCTGCTGATAAAGAGAACGAACTGAAAGATTTCGCTGGGAAAACGTTGAAACATCCCGGGGCAACATTAAGCCGAAAACTAGTTCATGTTGAAACAAGACGAAACAGAAGCCAACAAACCCGACTGACAATGCCACCATGCTATATACAAATATATAGTCAGCCCATTATAATGAAATGGCAGGGTGGATACAAGAAAAAAAAAACAACAAAAACACGACATCAACAGCAGGAAGGGGGAAAAACAAAAGCGCAAAAGAGGGAATATCACACAATAATTTGATTGTTTTGCGGCATAAATCAGATAGACCACGCACATTAGCGACCCCTCCCCACCTGCACCTCTCCTCTCCTCTCCTCTCCTGTGCTTCCCCTAGTTAGTCACCCCACTGACCAGGGGCAGGTGCCAATGTTGGACAAGTCGACAAATGGGCGATGACGCCCAAGTAAATTCTCTTTCCGCTCTTCTTCTTCTTCTTCTTCTTCTTTGCGGCACTGCAGTTTTGGACACGTGAAAATTCAGCTATTTACATAATTATTAAAATGGTGAGTGACAGAAAGGGAGCGAGAGGGTTGTGCGGTAGTAGCTGCTTCCATGTGGGGCAAATGTGATGAGTGTGTTTGTTTGTTAGTGTACTATATGTGTGTGTGTGTGTGGAATGGACAAACTGCAAATCAAACAACGAAATGTGTATTTCGCTTTGGCCTCCCCCGGCGACCCATAAAATGAATCTCAACATTTAACATTTTCCCACAAGCTTTTCGCACACACGCACACACGCATACACACATGCGCTCTTGGCGAATGTAAACAAATAATTTGTTGGTGTGCTTTGGCTTTGGCTGTGGCTGTTTGTGCAATTTCACTTACCGAATCCGATGGCGCGTCTCTCCTCTCTCTTGACACGCACACACAGATGATGAAACAACTCACACGCACGCTCGCACTCGCACTCGCACCAACACACACACGCACACACACTAGGGCAGCGCGCGCTATCAGCTTTACATGTCAGAAGAGCACAGCAGAATCCCTAAACAGATGCGAATCTCTGGCACTCGCTGCCGCTGCCAGCAGCAGCATTAGCAGCACATTTTGCGCTTTCCAATGTTTTTCGATTTTTATTGTTCTTTTTCCGTCCCGTTTTTATTATAAACATGCATCAACAAACACAGCAACAAAATTCGGAATATTTTCAGAAATACAGCAGGCAAGTTAGTTGCTCTTTTTTTTTCCCCGTTTTCCTTTGCTATATATATTTTTTTTTTTTTTGGGTTTCCTGTTTTTTTTTTTTTTTTTTTTTTTGTTTTAACTGTTTGTTCTTTTGCTGTTTGCCGTTCGACTTCGACCGTTTGCCGCCGCGTTGAGTTTTGACTGCGCCCGTCGAGCCAGAGCCAGCATCGCATTATTTTTGGGGGGATGAAAGCTGGCTGCAAAGCTCTCGCTACCACGACGAAAGCTTTTGCAGTCGACAGCGTTGCCACATAGCCCAAGTCCATGTGTAACGGCATTTTCAGCGATGCTTACGCCAGCTGTTCACATCAGCTGCTGTTACCCCTGAGACTAAAGCTTCGCAGTTTTGTAGATAAAAAGATGTTGGATGTAAACAAATCGCAGAAAGCTCAACTTTATCAATCATTGCATTTTTATACATTCCGACATTCTGCAGAAAATTAATAAATCTGAACTTACCTGATGTTTTGATTTAAAGATAACAATATGAGTGTCTGTAAAAATGAATCTAGTTAATCTAGAATCCTTACTTGATGACCGTATTGAGAAAGACGCAAGATATCATAAAAATATAAAAGCTTTTACGTTACGCCGCATCCCTTAAGGATTATCTATTCAGTGCTCATCAGATTCAAGTTGAAAAACAATGCAATGGCGTTATGTATTAGCTTATCTTGTGTTTTTTTTCTTTTTGTTTTTATTCAATACTCTTTTTTTTTTTAATAATTATTATTTTTTCTTTCATATTTCACCTTAGTTGCATTTGTTTTTGTTCTTTTTTCAATAGTGATTTCTGTTGTTCTTGGATTTTGTTTGTTTGTATCTGGGAATCATTTATGAACTGTTCTCTTGTTGTTTGTTTTCAATTTCATGTTGCAACATCATACCTTCTCTTATGGTGAATAAAATTGATATGATGTGGACTTGTGTTCATATTCATATATCGATTGATTTTTGTGTTTTGCTTTTGGCACACTAAAAATAAACTTGCGGTTCGTTTTGCAAGTTTTCAGTAATTTGCATTTTAGTTAATATTTTTTGTTTTCTTTCAGTTTTTTTTTTGTTTTAGTTATTGTATCATTCGTTTCTTTATTTGCGCTTCTTTAACATGTGCTAATCTCATTTCGTTTTCAATACGTAGTTCATACATTTGCATTAACTATATATATATATATATATATTTATATGTATAAATGTCTCTATATATACTTGTTCGCATCAGCTGACATTTACGAAATTAGCAAGTAAATGGGACAGAGAGATAAAGCGAGAGATAGAGATAGAGAGAGAGAGAAGAGAGCAAAAATCATAACGAACTTAGCTCCGAATTTAAGACTAGACTCGTGGGACTCTTAACAGGCTACCTTAAACTAGTGTACAAAAATATTGATAACTTAAGAGCGATTACAATAATTTAAATGTTAAAACAACAACAACAATGACATCAACTTGTTTCTTTACTACCATATACAGTACATAAGATAAGTACACAAGTACAGGGTGTCGCATGGCTGATCAGGTGATCAGGTGATCCAGTTATCGGGTGATCGATTGATCGATTGATTCGGGGCTAGGTCTAAAATCATTAAAAGTATTCATATACATAATTGACTCACAGAGTTACATGTTGACTGTGTGTGCATGTGTGCATGTGTGTGTGCGTCTGTGTGTGTGAGTTGTGGCATGCCCCCAACGGTGTGGTGTCTGTGTCTTTTGCTCTGCTGCAAATCATAGTTCAGTTTGATTGGTTGGTTTTAACAGTTTTGCGGTTTTCACTTAATCGATTTTCGGTCATCGAATTGAATTGAGTCGAATCCGATTAGTTATTATAATTGCTAGTTTCGTGTCGTGTCACATTTCTATCTTCAATTCATCGTCTTCATATATTTATTTTTATTATTTATAAAAAGGAAAAAAAAACACGTTTGTGGTCCCTGGCGTATGTATGTAATTCAATTGCCTCCAACATGCTACAACAATGAAAAACCCAAAGAGTAAAACTAATTGTCGAAATCAATTGTTTACTATATATTTGTGGTATATATAGTAGGTGTGTATATATATAATGTATATATATATATATGTATATATTCTCTTAACTATATATATATATAGATGATTAAGAAATTTGCAATAAGTTGTGCTTGTGGTGTTTTCGTTTTTGGTTTTTTGTTTGTTTGTTTCTTGTTTTGTTTTTTTGTTTTTTGTTAGTTGTTGGTTGGTTCGCTTATTAAATTTAGTTGGACTGCTTAGCTGGCTGTGACCCATTTATTGAACCCATTGAAATTGTTCCATTGAATTTGTAATTATCGATAACGTCGTCTATCGTTATCGGTTATCGCGTGGTGCTTTTGTACAATGCAAACGGCGCAGAACTCAATCGCCGGCTACTTTCAGATAGTTTTGTTTTCCTTCGTTTACTTTCGTTTTTAGTTTAGTTTAGTTTAGTTGTAAGTTAGTTAGTTAGTTAGTTAGTTTAGTTAGTTATAGTAGATATTGTTAAGTAGTGTGTGTATAGAACATATCTTGCGTATATAGCGTATATATAGTATCTGAATAGAGTCTCGACTCGTGCGCTAACTACGGGAACACACTATGCGATAGTTAACGATAGTTTTTGCTCTACGGTAGCTCTTGCATTGAGTAAGTACAGTACAGTTTAACGTTTTGCTACGAAACTCTCTATAGTTGGCAAAATTGTGGGCATGGTCGTAGGCGTGTAGGCGTGGCCGTTGTCTTCGATCTACACGTTAGATTCCGGGAAATTCCAAGAGCAGAGTGGGTCGAGAGGAAAATAGATCAACATTCGTCTCTAACAGTGTGTGTGTGTGTTCAAGAAGTGTGCTTGCAGTGTTGTATAATGCAAAATGTAGTGTTGTTTGTTCATCTTCGTTCGCTTAATTGTAGCAACAAGTGTTTCTTGGTAAAATCTTTACTTTAAAAACAGTTTCATAACACAATATATTAATTTGTTTTCAAAATTCCGTTTTTTGTTTTTTTTTTTGTTTTTTTTTTTTGGTTTAATTTTGTTTTTCATTTGCTTAAGAATTACATTTTAAAGAGCGCTTAGCTTATAGATGAAACATTCGATTTTGTTTGTAAGCTTTTTGTTAGTTGTTGTTGTTGTTGCTTTGGTTGGTGTGGTTGTATGTGTGTGTGTGTGTTTTTCTTTGGTAACCGATTGCATTTTGCTAAAGATTAAGCTACAGAGACCTTTGAAAAGCCTTTGTGGGTCTAACGAAATTCTCTGGCGTTATGCAAAAGCTATGTATAGAACGCATATAGTATAGTATGTTTAGTTGTACTGCGGCGAGACTTATGCAACTAACTGAATAGCTATTACTTAGGAGGAGGTCTTTATTAAATGGACTAGCTTACATACATAGTATATGTAATGAGGAATTTTACAAGTCGAGAACTGCCAATTGGATTGCTAGACTAGAATGATGCGTGATGCATAGCATGAATGAATTCTACGATATATATCGTATATATGTATGTATATAGTAGTATACGTTACGAGTATGTATGTATGTATGTATGTATGTATGTGCGTGTGTATACGATAGTAGTATAAAGTTGTTTTTCTGGGCATTTTAACGCATTGCTCTATTCCTTTGGATTCTCTAGGCTAAGATTGCTAAGTTTTAAATAGGTTGACTAACGCTATAGATAGCACTAATAAATCTCAACAGAATGCATATATGTATGTAAGTATGTAAGATTCTATGTATGTATGTGTATATGCTTTGCTCATAAAATTGATTCAATTCATTGTTGGTAAAAGGCTCTATTACAGTATGAAGTTGTATAATTGTAGTTGTTCATTAGTCTGTTCGTCTGTCCGTCCGTCTGTCTGTCCGTATGTCGATGTGGATTGTATCTTCATTAAAGATTTCATTTAGATTCCTTTTCTATTTTGTTTTTAGTTGTTGTTGTTGTTGTTTGTTCGGTTGATTAGTATTTAAAACGTTTCTTAAATAGTTCTCTATATAAGTTATTAAAGCTTTCGGTTTTCATTACACTATTTCATATCATATCATTACATATACTATATGTATATACTTATGCATACACATATATATGTATATCTGTGTGTGTGTGTGTGTATGTGTATATATAACTACGTACTTAATAATCTCTAAGGATAAGAGGTATATACATTTTAATTTGTTTTCTTTTGTTGTCATTTTTTGTTGGTTTTTGTTTTTCTTGCATTTCTTTATCGAGAGCATATCCACCATATTCCAAGAATGAAGCAAAAGAAAAGCGTAATGGCAACAGCGACAGGACTCTTCACACACACAGACAGACATCTCGAATCTCACATCACACGCAAATACTATGTTAAAATCAAAACAATTAATGTGCGCCAATGGCATGGACGCTATATATAGGACGGTATAATGTGGGTACTTTCAACGCATTCACATAATCAAACAACTCATTCATTCATACACTCACTTATTCACTCACTCACTCACATACATATCCAAATGAATTTCGAGTCGTGTAGATCGAATATCAAATGTAAAGCTAATTTGTGCAATTTGAAGGCGCTGCCAGTGTTGGTAAATGGACCAATTGATTGACTCTGGCAACGGTAACGCTAGATTCAACAGCAACAATAATCATAACGATAACGATAACAATGAAAACGATAACATCAACTCGCTGTCAATATCACGTTATTAACTATTAACTATTCGAATATAAAAATAAAGCATAAATAATATATTTATTTTAATTAAATTTGAAGATCAACAGTAATAAATTAAAAGGTAAATTGTAAATAAATAAATAATAATCAATTCAATGCACAAAACATATTCAAGAGTTGAGGAAAACTTGGCATAAGTTTTAATCTAGTTTTCGTATGCAAACTGAAATTGATTTAGAGATCGAAGTGAATAGAAACATTGGAATAAAAGGTGGATTGCATTGTTGTGGCTTTGTTGTCTTTAAAAACTACTTAATTTCAATTTCTTGCTCACGTTTCTTAAATTCTTATTTATGTTTCTCATATAATATTTTTTTGTTTTTTGTTTCTTTTGCTATTTTCTATTTGTTGTGGAATTTGCTTCGTTTTAGTTTTGAGTTTGTGGGATTTTCAGGGGCTAAACTTGTATAGAATATATGTAGATATATGTATATAGATATACATCTATATGCCATCTCTGCAGTATAACGAAGTGTGACTGTATGTGTGTGGAAGTGTAACTGTGTGCGTGTTAGTCCATTTCAGTTATTGTTTCTGTGGTTGCTGTTGCTGTTGTTGTTGCTGTGTTTTGGGCTAGTTGTGCTGAGATTATAGTTCTCAAAGCTTGTCTTTATCACGATCGATGCTCATTGCTTTAAAGATGCCTCGCCCGATGCCATAGCGTAAATTGAACTGATCCAAGCTCGAGGCACGCGGTCGACTGTTGCCGCTCTGCTGCAGCTGCAGGCCACCGGGCACATCGGTCACATCAGCCGCAATGCTAGTGCTGCCTCCAGCTCCAGATGCTCCGCCAGCTGAGTGACTCGATAGACGCTCGTCCGCCTCCGTTTCGCTGTACTCGGTCTCGGTGTCGCTGAACTTGCGTCGACGTCGCAGGAATGTGCTGCAGTGCCGCAGCTCGCCGAGATTGTCAGAGAGCGAATGGCCACGTTTGCGCTCCTGTCGCTCCATTTCGGCGGCCAGCATTTGCACCTCCCAATCGTTGGCAGCGCCCCCGCCACCGCCGCCACCGACGCCGCTGCTGCTGGCCGACGTAACCAAGGCGGCGCTGCTGAGCTCATCCTCGGCCTCGTCGTCGTCATCATCGTCGCCGGCAATGTTCATTTTGCTGGACGACGAACTGGAGCTGGAGCTCTCGCCAATGTCGAGTATAACGCTGTCCGATAATCTGGTCAAATTGCCCGTCACATCGGACACCATCATGCCGCTGCCGCCAACCACATCGCTGGGCAGGACTCCGCTGCCAGTTGCAACTGCAGCCGAGGAGCTGCTGCTGCTGCTGGCCAGCATTCGGTCATCCCAATCGCGATAGCCACCGCGACTGCTGTAGCGTCCATTGCCGTGGGCGGCATAGAAGCTGGGATGGCTCTGTGCGTGGCGCGTGGAGAGGGCCAGCGTGCCGGGTCCGCTGTAGTAGCTGCTGGGACAGTTCAAAGCATTGGCGGAGGCGGCATGATGCCTGCTGGGACCGGGCGATATGCTCCGTCTGCCGCCCTGAATGGGTGGCGAAGAGGTGAACACCGTGTCCAGCGAGTCACCACGCTGAAAAGAGAGAAAAAAAAGGGTTGCGTATACTAATATGCGTATACTTAATATGCGTATACATGATATATGTATACGTAATATGCGTATACTTAATATTTGTATACCTAACATGTGTATTCGTAATATGCGTATACGTAATATGGGTATACTTAATATGATTCATATGAGGTTGAGAAGACTGAAACTGAAACAAGTATGAAAGCTACAGTTGAGTGAGCTCGACTGTCAAATACCAGCTACCCATTGTGAATAAAATCAAAACACTGAGATATTATTCTGTAAATATACCAAATTAATATGCTGACAAAAATACTCAAATATACCAAAGGCTTTATTAAATACATATATTGGTATAGTACATTTCAAATATTTTCTAAGCATTTTTATGCTATGCTCCTATTCTAAGCTTTCATATTCTTGACATAATCGTTATTATATTAACTTAGAACTTCATACTATATGTAACTAACAATACTGTTGATACAGCCTCTCGACTCATACCATTTGGACATTTCATACGACTCAAGATGATTAGAAATGCACGCATTTCACATTACAGCCTCCTAGGTCTTATCGTTTGTGCTGTGCGTTGACAATCAATTAGTCAGTCAGCATAAACAGTTTTTGCATAAATAAAAAAATGAATAGCTCTTTGCGTTTACATTCAAAAGCAACTCCGCCGAGCTGCCGAAACTTCTGTTGTCCTACTCGCTCTTTAATTTAATAATTAATTAATTTAATTAATTTAATATTTTTTTATTTAACGAACAGTACTATAATTACAGACATATTACATCCTCTAGAATAGGAATTTTAAGAAACCCAGTATTATTGCACGCTTAATATTGTGTTTTACATTACAGCCTCCTAGGTCTGTGTGGTGCATTGATATCAAGTTAACAGATAAAAGTCAGCATAAACAGTTTTTACATAAAGAAACAAGTAAGAAAGTCGAGTGTGCTCGACTGTGAGATACCCGCTACCCATTTTTAATAAAGGCAAAATATTGCGGTATCATTTTCAAAATATACCAAAAATACTAAAAATATACCAAATGGTATGTTTGGTATATCGATATAGTACACCATTCAAAATATACCATAGACAATGTGCCAGATTATCCGCCAAAGCAACTCAGACCCCTAGTAAGTAGGCGTTTTCGCCCATACAAAAATATTTCTTTAATATACTTCCACAATTTGTATCTGATCGCAACAAAATTTTCAGGAATCATAACTACTACAGTAATTATTGTATATACCAAAATTCGCAACTCTAGCTTATAAATTAGGCTTGTTATTCGATTTTTTTGATTTGTAGGGGCGGAAGTGGGCGTGGCAAAAATTTGAAACAAACTTGATCTGCATGCAAACATAACAAATGCTGTCAAAAAAAATTATAGCTCTATCTCTTATAGTCTCTGAGATCCAGTGTTTCAAACGGACGGACGGACAGACACACAGACGGGCAGACAGACAGACGGACATGGCTATATCGTCTCGGCTGTTGACGCTGATCAAGAATATATATACTTTATAGGGTCGGAGATTCCTCCTTCTACCTGTTACATACATTTCTTGTCTACCCTATGGGTAGCGGGTATAAAAAAAAAGATCTCTTGGCGCTTACCATAAAGAGCAGCTCCGCCGAGCTGCCGGAACTGCTGTTGTCCTGCTCGCCCGGCTCATCATCGTCCACGGAGATCTGTGAGAGCTTCTCGCGCTTCAGCCGCCGTGCTGTGCTCGCCGTCAGCGTTGACTTCTGCTCGATGGTGCGCAGTTTGAGCTGCAGCTGGGCAATGATTGCATCACGGCGACGCACTTCTCCGGCCATGCTGGAGAATTGCGTCTCGAATTTGGAGTGCATTTCGTTCATGTGCGTCTTGATCACCTGATTGATGCCGCTCAAGATCTGATTGAAGTAATCCTGCGGCTCTGGAAATCCTTGAAGCACAAATATTGTATGAAGTGTTAATAAAAATCAAATAGAAATCGATGGTATCGACTTGCAAACACGCTGTGCAACGGTACAGCAGCTAGCACAGTGTGTGTGCGTGTGTATCAGACAAGATAGGGAGAGAGAGAGAAAGAGTGTGAGGAAAGAGCGAGACAGCGACAACTACAACACAATTTGGCTGTAAGAGTCAAAGCGGTTTATTTTCGTTGTTTTGTTTTGTTTTTTTTGCTGTTACGTTAGCACTACAAACTTGTGATGCTTGTTAAAAGTTGTTAAAGTTATTGTTGCGGTTGCAGTTGTTGTTGTTGTTGTGGTGGAGCTTGTCAAATGATAAAGAATGCATACATACGCAGTTACAGTTACAAGTAGTATTTACACACATTCCCATACACAATACAGCGGCCTCCTTGCGACGCGTCTTCCGAAACACAACCCGAAAACCAAAATCGAATAAAATCAACCCACAATAAAAAAATACAAAAATTAAAATAAATTGTACTGTACAACATTTTCCACTTGGAGAAATTTGCGTCTCGCTGCGGTTGATAAATAAAATGTTGAATGTATTTACAAAAAGCGTTGACTAAGTGTGTGAGATTGTGTGTGGCTTGCTTTTCATATTTTCGTGTTGTTAGTCACATGCGGAGCAGACTGTACCCTTTTTGTATTGAGCGCCTGTTTCATTCCATTGCGTTCCAAAAGCGTGCGCTGGCGATTACTGCGTGCGATAACGCGTGCTCGTGCTCGTTATCGTTATCGATCACGAGCTCGATTTTTAATTTTACTGGCTGAAAATGCTTTTTCTGTGGCTGTGCAAATCTCGAGTGTGTGTGTACTTACAAATCTATTTAAATGCCATTATTATTCACTAATTCAAGGTTAAGGTTAAGGAGATGAGACGAGACAAGGCAAAAAAAAAAAAATAAATTCAAATGAAACAATGATCTTAAATGAACTTAGCTCAGCTTATTTACAGAGGTATGAAACCTATATTTTAATCAGTACTTGCTTAAAATTACAACTTAAATATAAATGCTATGCTACCAAATCTTATTCTGAGTAATAACATAGAAGCATTCTGATTTGAAATGATATCGAATTGAAATTGTATGTTTACATGCAAACAAGTTAAGATACGAGTAATGAAGTTAAAGTATAGAAAAGTTATCAAGAGGATAGTACGATTAGTGTTAAAAATAGAGAGAGGAAGAAAGTGAAATAGCTAGAGGAAGAAAAGCAGCAGCATAGCGAGTGATGATCGTATTAGACGATAGAGTCAGTGAATATGGCATGCAGTGAATATGACTCTCAGCGGCATTAGCGGTGTGTATAATTGTAAACAATTTATCACAGATTGATTTGATTTTCGGCTAAACATTTATCGATTTTCAATTTGTAGTTATCGATTTTACATTTGAATATTGTTTCTTTCTTATACTTTCTGAATAGTTATTGAAAATACATTCATTTTCATCAAGTTAAAACATCTTTTTACTATTTACACTAAATCATTTAACGCAAGATAATCGTTAAAAACGAATACCGCTAATGCTCACTAGAGATGACACTTTCGATAAATTTAATCGAGGGCGTAAGCTTTGCTCTGTCTATAAATTAAGGTTAAAAGTACATTTGTCATCTGATATACATATGTTTGGATTTAAATCAAATATTTGGTAGTAGTATTTATAAGTTATATACATAAGTTTAAGTATGTTAGTAGTAGTGGCTGGGGTGTCAATCGAATATGCATAGTATAATAGTATAATATGTATGGGATCCATAGATAGATAGAAATTACCTTCCAGCTTGGGGCCTTGACTCAGTGCACTCGTCGTGTTCTGCCGGAGCTGCAAATTCAAATTCAAATCTGTGGATGTTGTGGATTGTGCATGAAATTCGGTGTTCTGTGAGAGTATCTTATTCGACGATGACATCGACGAACACTCGACCACATACGATGCGGAGGCGGTTGCGGAAGCGGATGCGGAGGCCAAAGCCGATGCGGCAGCGGATGCGGAAGTCGTGGCTAAACCCGTTGTCGACGCGGACGCGGCAGCGGAAACCGACGCTGATGACGAGGACGTTGAGACGCTGCCAACGCCAGCGATAACGCCGCCCAATTGTTGTGGCTCAAAGGCGAAACTCTCTTGCGGCGAATTCGTTGGCGTTACCAATGCCAACGTCGGCGACCATGCTGCAGCGTGACATGCGGCGCCCTCAGGCGTCGTTGCCATATCTTTACCGTTACCGTTGCCATTACCGTTGCCGTTGCCGTTGCCTTTGCCGTGCGCGATCGCGATCGCGAATTTCTTATTGCCATTGCTGATGCTATTGCTATTGCTGTTGATGGGGGCGAGGTTCGTGTTCGTATGTTGTTGCTGTTGGTTGCCGCCGGCGACAGAGCCGAGGGCAGCGAACTGAGCTTCCTCTTTGGCACTGGCGGGCGGGCTAGAAAGAGTTGAATGGAAGGTTACACTCTTCAAGAGCTTACTGTGCCTAGCCACGTACCCTTCCAAGGTCGGCTCCGTGAGCAGGCCCCGCCGCATCATCACGGTTTCATCTTGGCTAGCAGCATCGGCATTGCCATCGCCGTTACCCTCGCTACCTCCACCACCCACTCCCTTCTGCAGTTTCTTGAGTATGCTCTTCAGCTTGCGCCTCTCGACGGTCTCATTCGATTCTGGACTCAGTGGCATGTACTCCAATTGCTGTTGCAACTGCGTTGCGTGCTGCTGCTGCTGCTGCCTTTGGCAATTGCTGTCCGATTGCGAAGCTGACGCCGATGCGGATGCGGATGCTGATGCGGAGGCGGATGTGTTCGTCGATATCGATGCGGAACTCGTCGTCGATTCATAAGTGCTAAGGAACTGCGAATAGATGCCAGAGGTGTCGCTGTAGCAGCGATACAGCGATTCGCTGATGGGCACTTCGTTGTTGTTGCTCGTCGACTTCGAGCAGTCGAGACTAAAGCTGCGCGTCTGCAACGCCTTCTCCAGCTCGGCCAGCTTCTGTCGCTCATTGAGGATCTTCAGGCGCTTCACAAACGGCAGTCCGCAATATTCCGGCGACAGATCAAACACACTCGAGTAGAACTTGCGTCCCTGCGACTCGGCCACATCGCCCCCCTCGGGCAACTTCTGTTCCGGCTTCTGCAGTCGCAGGCACTCGCGCGTTGTGCTCAACGTGCTGCGCGTACTGGACGAGCAGGTGCTCGAACTAGATCCGCGACCATGATATTGATGCTGATGCCCGTGCCCGTGCCCATGATGATGTGATGTCGGGGCGAACGTGAGCTGCGCGCACTGTGATGCCGGACAGCGCGTGATCCGCCCGCAGCGCCGCCTGCGTCCATCATGTGCTGGGGGATGTTGCTCAGCGAGTAGTTCTTCAGCGGCGTCTCCAGCTCGCCGTCGGGCGATTGGCAATTGGTCAGACTGGTGTAGCTGGACGACATGAGCGTCGCCAGTTTCAGCTTGGACCAGGGTTTAATGGGTGTGCCATCGGTGTCCGTGTCCGATTGCATTGTCGGTGTGCTCAGCTTGTGCTGCACCAGCTTCTTGGCCAGCGGCAGTCCGCCAGGCGCCGTTGCCACCGCACCACTCGCTGTTGTCTCCGATCCTAATGTTGTCGCATGCTTGGCAATCACCGCCAGCGACTTGGGCGGCTCCTTCTTGGCAATAGCGCCGGTGCTGACGCTCGTTCCCGTCGCCGTCGCCGTCGCCGTTGAGGTTGAGGCTGAACCAGAGGCTGGTGCAATGCCCTGCAGCTGCTGAATCTTCTGCTTGAAGGAGACCTTCATGATGGGCTTGATTGGTGCCACGCTCAACGTTTGTGCGCCACTCGCAGCTGGGGCAGTTGCAACTGTCCCAACTCCACTTCCTGTTGCGGTTGCAACTCCCAATGCGAGTGCAGATGTACCGGCATCCACTTTGCTGCTGATGTTAGATGGTGTGTTGGCCTAAGGGAATTGAAAAATGGAAGAGATTAGCAGAGAATTGCAGCAAAGTGCAGCCAAGACAACGAGACAGACAGAATTTTGGTTTGGTGGTATCTAAATGGTATTGATAATTTTGTTATTTTATCTTTTTGGGTTTTTCGATTTTTCGATTTTTCATTTTTTCTTGTTTGTTTGTGTTGAGGATTAACTGGATTTGGCTTTACCATGGCGACGCTAGAGGATTCGCTAGAGGCGTTCGATTGGGGCTCGTTTTTTATTTTCAACTGTTGCAATCTCTGGATCAGGGGAAAGCCTTCGTTGAACTCGCGTTCGGGCTCTTCCTGTATCGATTCCTGCGGCGATAACGTACACGTTACATGTGAGTGAGGTGGAGATTTCTGTGGTGGTGTGGACTTAACAGCTCGCTCTTCGCGATCCTAGTGCAAGACACATAAAGACACATACAAAACTACTATTTAGGAGCCGGGGATTTAATTACATACAACACGACAACAAAATTTGCTGGATTCGTTCTTTTTTTTTTTTGCGTTTTTTTGATTTTTGGATTGAAGCTAAAGAATCAACGGAAAGTCAAATCAATCAGATGAAATTCCAAACATAAAATCCAAATTAAAATGTGACAAATGCGTTGTGGTGTGTGTGTGTGTGAAGGAGATTGTGTGTGTGTGTATGGTGTGTGATGTCTGTTGAACGGTCTCTTTTGTGTGTGTTCTTGTTGTCGTGTTCCATCGAAACAAAATGAGAAAGCAAGAAAGTTACATAATATGCACAAGCAGGCAGCTAATGGAAGGGTCTAACGGCCAAGCAGCCAAGCAGTTCTTCTCTCTCGCTCTCGTGCTCTCTCTCTCTCTCTTACTTTCTCTTTATCTCTGCCAACTTAGATAGCACAAGAGCAAGCAATAAAGCACAGCACACAATAAGCTCACGAACATCTAGGTGAAGTATTCGTTGCAAATTAAATTGCAGTGTTTTGAACTCGTTTCATTTGTCAATTGCATCTACTTGTTTTTTTTTTTTAGATTGTCCCTTAACTTTTAATACACATTTCTAAAATTTCTTTAAGAGGTTTCAATGCCTGCTTTTAAGATTTCTTTTAAATATTTTCCTTCCATTCTAAAATTCCCTTTCTAAAGATTTATTCTAAAACTGTAATCATAGATAAGAAATTATGTTCCCATACTGCTATTTTTTATCCCTCACTCCTCCTTACAATTACAATTACTAGATTTTAGTTAGTTAATACATTAGTTAATATATTTTGTTTGAGCTTTAGCAATTTAAACTAAATATAGAACTCAGTTAAAAGACCAATTACATATAAAACAAATATAAATAAGATTATATAATATAATTTTTTTAGTTTTGTACATTATTTTAGTAAGGGAATAAAATGATTCCCAATGCTTTTTCATTTATTATTATTTTCTTTTTAGTCTATCTTCATTATTCGAGTTGAGTTCCTTTTGCCTAAATATATAATCTCTAGTATCTTTGAGTTGTGTTTCATTGCAAAACGTGCTTCATTACAAGATGATTAATTGAATTGAATTACGAGTTAGAGTTAATAAATAGAACGTGTTATTTGAAGGTGCACTAAAAACGAGTCAATATTACGAGTACTTCAAAACGAAACGTTCAATATGAAATTATAATTATAATATAGTAGAAATCAACTGGAGAATCTGATAACAAGAAGAAGAGAAAGCAGCACTCAATGCGATCAACGTATGCAGAATACGCAAAGAGCGGGTATATTCAATGTGTTCAAGTATTTTAGATACTGTCTGTTGTATATATATATATAGTAAGTATGTTTTGTATATTGTGTTGTTCAGTTCATAATTGTCTGGTGGGTTTCTGTGGCAGGAAACACCATTTAAAGCTTGTGAACGATGTGATGCGGTGAGAATTATATGAATTGTGATTAGAATATGTTCAATGCAAATGCAAATTGAAAATTTGTGTGTGAATAAAACAGAGCTGGGTGTCGTTTGTGGTTATAGTTGTGGCTGTGGTTAGGTGTATTGTGATGTCAGCTCAGCTCTGAAATGTAACTTACCTGCTTCTCCTTAAGTAGACGCAGGCGTTGCAACAGCGGCAATCCAGCCCCAATTGGACTGGGCGTCTTGTCGTGCAGCTCATCCTTGGCTTCGGCGCTATCCGCATCCTTTTCATCTGATCGCACTCGCGACATGCGCTTCAGCATGATCTTGCTGCCACGAGGTGAGGTATTATGCAGGGGCTGCATTTCCATTGACTCGTCACTTTTACGCGAGGTTCTAATAGGAAGATAGTCGTTAGAAAATTTTGCAGGTCACTTTAAGGAAAATTGTATTGGGAATAGAATAGAGAAGGATATGATATGATAGGATAGGATAGGATAGGATAGGATAGGATAGGATAGGATAGGATAGGATAGGATAGGATAGGATAGGATAGGATAGGATAGGATAGGATAGGATAGGATAGGATAGGTTGGGTTAGGTTAGGATAGGATAGGATAGAAAAGGATAGGAAAGGATATAAAAGTATAGAAAAGGATAGGATAGGATAGGATAGGATAGGGTAGGATAGGATAGGATAGGATAGGATAGGATAGGATAGGATAGGATAGGATAGGATAGGATAGGATAGGATAGGATAGGATAGGATAGGATAGGATAGGATAGGATAGGATACGATAGGATAGGATAGGATACGATAGGATAGGATACGATAGGATAGGATACGATAGGATAGGATACGATAGGATAGGGTACGGTAGGATAGTAAAGGATAGGATAAAATAGGTGCAAGAGGGTAGGATGGAATTAAGTGGTATAGGATATGATAGGATAGAAGAGCACTGAATAACATAGAAAAGGATAGATGAGGATAGGAGAGCATAGGATACTATAGGATAGAATAGGATAGGAACTACACTTGCCTGGACTTTTTGAGCACGTTGCGAAAGCCTTTGACGTCGTGTTTCAGTTTGTCCACAATCTTTTTGGAGGCACTGTTCTCGCTGCTATCACTCTGATGCACCTGATGGTGATGCTGGTGCTGATGTTGGTGTTGATGATGTGGATGCGCTGCCGCAAAAGCAGCGTTCTCTTTGTCGCTTTGAGCCTTGGCATATTTCTTGTTCACACAACGCACCTCCATGAGGCGTTTGCGACCGAGCGTCTGCAGAATCTCCTGTGCATCGGGATAGTCCTTCATGGCGGCGAGGACATCCTCGCGCGACAACGAGAACAGCTCAGAATAGCCCACAGAGCGCACATCCGCAGTACGTCTGACAAGATAATAAATATATACTTTCATGTTAAACTTGCATTTAGTAGATCTGGCAAAGAGTACTCACTTATTGAGACCATCCAGATTCAGTATACCGATCTCACCGAAGAAATCGCCAGCCTTCATTGTGGTCAGCACCTTGCCCGTTTCGCTGAGCACCTCCAGAATGCCATCAGCAATGATGAACATCTCGCGGGCCACCTCGCCCTTGCGGCATATGGAGTCGCCTGGCGTAAAGATGTATGCCTTCATTTTCAGCACCAGATCGTGCAGAAACTCCGGCTGGCACTCTTGGAATATGGTCACCTTTTTCAGTACGCTTAGGTTAACATGTAAGGCCAATTCGGTTTTCAGTTTATCGGGCAGCAGGCCCAAAGCCGTGTTGATATCACCGCCACCCTGGATGCGACCCCTCGACCAACTGTAGTCATACCAGCGCAGCACTCGCCGCTTCATGCCACCAGGCACCTAAAACAAAAGTCACAAGTAATCAATCTCAATTAATACGAATTTATTTAAATTCTTGATACTCACCTTGTGATGCCTCATGTAGGTCTTGGCGCCATCCAACAAACGCTCGAATTCAAGTCGATTGGCGTTACGATTGGTTATCACATTGCCCACTTGGCCCACAATTGTCGCAAAGATAAAAACACCGATCAAATAGCTGACTATCGTGAAAATATACCTAAAGAGAATTGAGAGAGAAAGATGAATTTAAGGGTAAGGTAGTTCGAAATCTATTGAGGAGCAGCTTGAATGCAAGCTTTAAGTTGCAATCAAATCTATCTCACACATTTCCACTCGCATCTATCAAAGTTTTCGAATGCACATTGCTGAGCTTGCCTTGATTGGGAAACCAGCTTAAAGCTTTCGCATCAAATTGAAATATCATTGGCATTGTTAAAGGCTGTCGCACGCTTTCGAAAACTTTGAAACTTGCTTAATCAAGGGTTGTGTTTATTTTGTTTTTCTTTTTCTGTTTCGAATGGAAATGATGGCAACAGTTGACCCAAAAAGAATTTGAGAGTAGAAATTGATCGAACTGGTGGACAGCCCCCAACAAATTGAATGATATTCATAATATTTCAATTGCATTCGTTTGCGATTGCGATTTCGCTTTGATTAGATTCGAGTTGTAAGAAATGGTGATCGATATATCGTATCATACCCATAGCTAGACCCAAATTGTAGCAGTCGCGATTTGATGCCACGCCTTGGTATTGATCTGGGGCCGTCCACCGAAAAGTTCGGTCTGTTGTTCGATTTTGATTTCGATTTGTGTGAATAGAGAGTGGAGAATGCAAAATGGAAGACAACACAAAAAAGTACACCCCGAATGGCAAACTCAGCACCTTTAAATACTTTTCTCCAATATAATACCTATATATACTCACTCTGCATTCGTCTCCGGCGTCGGCAGATCACCGATCGTTGTCAGTGTTAACGTTGACCAGTATAAGCTGCCAAGATATTTGCGTGTCAATGTCGCATAATCACCCGGTCTATAGGGATACACCCAATCGCCCTGTAAGATGGGATAAAACAGAATATTATGAAAGAGATATTTTTAGTTTTTGCAAGGTTTGACAAGCTCACCTGAAAGCCTTCCGCCTCGGAGAGTAAAAAATAGAAACAACCGAACCAATGGGCCAATATTAACAGGATATGAATTAGATTAACAACACGCCATAAATTTGGCCAAACTGTTCTACTCTCTACGATGTAATAAAATCTCACAGATCGATATACCTGCAAGAGTTAAGAGATTAATGAATCGCGATTGAAATCGAGAGAGTGTCGCATTCACTTACTTTAAAAAAGCGCGTAAAACGCAAAAGCGGATGTGTGCCCATCTTTAACTGCAGCAGATCGAGTGGAATCAGCGCTATCATATCAAAGATGAACTCACGCGAGTGCACATAATGACAAGCCAGCTTCTTGTCATCATATACCTATGGTAAAGTTTTATAAAGTACAATATAAATTTTAAATAGTATTTTATCGATCTTGATTAATTTGGATGGGTTGACTTACCATAAGGCCCTGTTCCAGGTAGCCTGTGCGTAATTGAACTATTATATCTAAGATAAATACAACATCTGTCATTGAATCGCAGATGAGCCAAAAGGTAGGCACAGATTGCTGTCAATTGTCCAAATGGAAAAAACGTACAAAAAAAAGAGGAAAAATGCAAAAAAGGAAAGTTGGGAAATTAGTTGAGATTTTCAATTAGTCACTCAGTTCGCTCGGTTCACATTTAACAAAAAAAGAAGAACTCAGGTCAAGGGCACTTATTTTGGCAAATGCATTGCACAATTGCAAATGAGAATGGATGGGCGGTATGTGAATGGAAATGGAAATGGTAATGGAGGTATTCTCCTGCTCCTGCTCCACCACCTTCTCTTTCTGATTCTCCACAAATAGCACACAGGCTGACAAAAAAGGCTGGCTAACAACAACAGCTACAATAGCTACTTTATGGGGCTAAAGGTCAACGACGATGACGATAGAGATGAGTGTATCACATGGCATGACTGAAAAGCCAAAGTTATCCCACATTGGTCGCCTTTTGTTGTAGCTGTTGGCAACCCGGCTCCAAACCATCCAAACTCCCGGCTCTCTCTCTCTAATCTGATGGCAAACACTAGCTAACTGGCGGCCACACTGGTGTTCAAACATTTGCACAGGTCCCTCTGACCAAGTGCTGCGGGAAGAACAATCCAACAAACAACAAGGAACAAGGAACCAGCACCCAGCAATTCAAGCGACCAACCGACCAACCGACCAACCGTCCAAACGACCATTCAGCTTATGAGATGGCTGCGTGTCTTTTAATTGAGTCATTACGAGGCAAAGGCCAGAAAAAAGGTAAGCTAAGCAGCCGAAGCTGCAACATGAGCGACCAGTTAAATACCCTGTAATATTTGCATGCTATGTAATGTAATCCTAATAATATAATCAAATAATATCTTTAACTATTATTCAAATCAAACTTTAAGGCTATTCCCGTTTAGCAAATTGTTTTGTTTTTATGTATTTTTTTTTAAAAAGATTTTCTCTACGTGCTTCGCTAGTCTAAACACTCCACGCCACTTGTCAACACACAAGTTGAGGCTGCCTTGGGCCAACTTCATGCCACAGAGAGTCGACTCAAATACATAATAAACTTCATTGTTTGAGCAAAAATTTATGGTTGTTAGGCATTATTACGATGGCAGCCAAGTCAACTCGCATTACAAAAACTTCGAGCATTATGACAAAAGGTGTTTTCTTTCTCTCCCAGAACCAGGAGGGGTGACAACAAACACAAAAAGTGCGAACAAAGTAAGGGATGGGTTTTGGTTAGCGTTTTCATTTTTTATGTGTGCATTTCTTTGACCTTTGTTTAGATGGGGGAGATGGTAAGATTGAGAGATTGGAAGATTGGGAGATTAACTCACCTGCAGTTCAGGAAAGCTCTGCCTCACAATAAGGGTCCATAGATTATATAGAACACATATAGTTAACATCATTAACCAATAGAAGTAAAAATTTTCATCTGGATTAACAACGGAGCGTCGTTTCTGCAGATAGCGCCGTCTACGTTTAACTGTTTTGTCGACGTCGCCAGAGGCACTTTCTGAACCCGTGTCTTCAACAGTTTCCTGCAACAGAGAGCATTGTAATTGATTTAATATTAGTTTCACTCAATTAATCTTCTTGTTTTAAATAATTTTATATTTTTATTCTGTTTATTTCATTTTATTCCATTCTATTTTATTTCATTTCAATTCCATTTCACTCCATTTTATTCCACTTTATTTCATTTCATTCTACATTATTTCTTTTCTTTCTACTTCATTCAAATTCATTTATTTTCATTCCTTTTCATTCTGCTTTATTCTATTTCACTTTTTTCCATTTCATTCCTCTCTATTCTATTTCATTTCACTTTATTCTATTTCATTCCACTTTATTCTATTTCTTTCCACTTCATTCCATTTCACTCCATTTTATTCCATTCCATTCTACATTATTTCATTTCTTTCTACTTCATTCAAATTCATTTATTTTCATTCCTTTTCATTCTACTTTATTCTATTTCATTCCACTTTTTTCCATTTCATTCCACTCTATTCTATTTCATTTCACTTTATTCTATTTCATTCCACTTTATTCTATTTATTTCCACTTCATTCCATTTCACTCCATTTTATTCCATTCCATTCTACATTATTTCATTTCTTTCTACTTCATTCAAATTCATTTATTTTCATTCCTTTTCATTCTACTTTATTCTATTTCATTCCACTTTTTTCCATTTCATTCCACTCTATTCTATTTCATTTCACTTTATTCTATTTCATTCCACTTTATTCTATTTCTTTCCACTTCATTCCATTTCACTCCATTTTATTCCATTCCATTCTACATTATTTCATTTCTTTCTACTTCATTCAAATTCATTTATTTTCATTCCTTTTCATTCTACTTTATTCTATTTCATTCCACTTTTTTCCATTTCATTCCACTCTATTCTATTTCATTTCACTTTATTCTATTTCATTCCACTTTATTCTATTTATTTCCACTTCATTCCATTTCACTCCATTTTATTCCATTCCATTCTACATTATTTCATTTCTTTCTACTTCATTCAAATTCATTTATTTTCATTCCTTTTCATTCTACTTTATTCTATTTCATTCCACTTTTTTCCATTTCATTCCACTCTATTCTATTTCATTTCACTTTATTCTATTTCATTCCACTTTATTCTATTTATTTCCACTTCATTCCATTTCACTCCATTTTATTCCATTCCATTCTACATTATTTCATTTCTTTCTACTTCATTCAAATTCATTTATTTTCATTCAATTTTATTCCACATTATTCTATTTCATTCCACTTTATTCCAATTTCTTATTATTATTTCTTATTATTATTCATTATTTCCCTTATTTCTCTTCTCAATTACTTACCTGTGTCTCGGGTATCTGTCTGGTTGAGAAACGCTTCAGGAATGAGTCTTCGCGCTTGAGCGGTGGTTTCTTCTGTATGGCCGATGATATCTGAACGGTGGTGCGCAGTTTCATCCAGCGTTGGTTCGACCGTGTCCTGTACGAGGATAACCATGTTCAATGATCACAAGTCTTCATAAGAGTTTGATTTTAGAGACTGTTGCTTTAAACTAGACTACAACTACATATTGAGAGCTACTGCGGGTTAGAACTGAAAACATCAAGCAAGTACTACGGGTAGAAATCTCTAGAGACAGCTATAGAAATTGAAAATTTAAGATAGAAGAGGACAGATAGATTAAGAGGCAAGAGTAATGCAAGCGTGCGCATACTGTTCAATATTGGAACTACTTGTGTCTACTTCTATGTCTATGTCTATGTCTAGATCTATGTCTAAGTGGGTGCTGTGGACTGTGCTCAATTATTTGCTATAAGGTTAAGGTTATAACTTACGCAACACGAAACACTTACGCAATGCGTGGTAGGAGCAATAAACATTCATTTAACGCTAAACCCAAAAACCCGTAACGTAAACGCACTTAAATGTCACGCAATGATATGGCAACGCTAACGGGTAACGGGCAACACGGGCAACGGGTAACGGGTAAACGGGTAACGGTAACGGTTACAGACACTTAGAAAAGCACGCACTAAAAACATATATGTAAGTATATAGTAGAGAGTGGGGAAATTAGGTGGTAAGGTTTCTTTGGACTTGCTGCCCAAGGAAGAGGAAGGAGAAGGAAGACTTGATGGCGAGACAACTGACAGCGACGGTTTCTCTGGGGAATTGTCTTCTCTCTTCCCTCTTCCTCGGCATACATCCATCTACATTTCAACGACAACATCTAACGTCCATCAAGCATGCAAAATGGTGTCCTGTTGTATATTTAGTTGCTACTAATTAAAGTTAGTGAATTCTATTTATAGAGAGAGATGGTTAATATTATAGTTATTTAATTAGCTTAAGCCTTAAGTTTGTTAATAATACATTTAGCCATGCAATGGAAGCGAGGGAATTCGGGAGAACCCAAATAGAAAAGAAAAAAACGAATAAACAGCGAAACGAAAAGCGAAAACGGACCAACAAAAATCACGTACACATGAAAATGAAATGCAAGAGGGCGGAAAATTGAATTTCAAAGCAGTTTCCGTTTCAGTTTCAGTTTCGGGATAGTCAGTATAGTTTAGTATGGTATATAGTATGGTTGTAATGGCATTACTTATGGGAGCATTTGTCTGAGAATGCAGACGGAAATTCCGATAGTTAAATCAAAGTAAACGGGGCACAAAAAAGAAACACAACAAAATGATAGAGTCATAAATGGAATGCAGTCAAGCGTAATCGACTTGAAGTCACGCTGTACTAGACATAAAAGTGGGGGGGAAATGTCAACAGGGACTCAAATGATAGAGGGTATTAATTGTGCGTGCAACTAGACAAGCATATGAAAATGGAATGCAGGATCTGTGGAAACTGGTAATTTGGAATCTTGGAATCTTGGAAACTTGGAAGCGCAGGAGAGGATTTTAAGCATTTAAATAATTTGTAGTTGCTGCTTTTGTTGTTGGGTTGATTTTACTTGTTGTTTGGTGGCTCAATTTGCAAGTCAAAGCGGAACTGCCTTTCTACGAATGATACATAGTACGATTACGATATTGTGATTTAACGTTATCTATATATGTATGTATGTATATGCAATATAGAATATTTTTTCGTATTATATATACATGGTTTGCTTTACGATTTGTGTGTGCTTTATGTTTGCATTATTTTCATTTATAGTATTTACAAAACGCATTTGATGAGTAATTTGGTGTTTATTCTCTTGTTGTTTTTCGATTATTTTTGATTTAATTTTATTTACTTTGGAATTTATTCGATATTTCGATATTTTATGGCAAGCAAAGTACAACAATTGTTATTATATTTTCCAAAAAATATTTGCGTACTATTTACAGCATTTGCTTGGTATTTTGTTTTTTGTTTTTTTTTTTGTAGTATTTGTATTTTTGCTTGCTTCACGCTACCAAATATAACGCATACGTCATGTGGTACAAAAGAAGAACGCAGCTTGCAATGCGGCTAGCTAAAAGTAAGAAAAAAATCAAGAGAACAAAACAAAAATAAACACGAAATCAAAACAGAAACAAAAACTAGGCGTGGCATGTTATTTTTACACGTGTGATGTGAGTGTGCGAATGTGTGTGTGTGTGTGTGTGTAGATTGCCAAATGCTCAACTGGGGGTTGCATTAAGAAGCATTTGGAAATGGCAACTACTCGTGTTCTTGTGGTCTTTTCGATTATATAGGTGTGTGTGTGTGTGTGTGTGTGTGTGTGTGTGTGTGTGTGTGAGAGAGTGTGTGTGATTAGGGTTTGGCTCGCTGTTAACCCTGTCTAAGCTAAAGTTTATACTATACAAAAAACTGTGAGTGTATTGTGTTTGTTCGTTTTGTCTGTTTGTTTTTTTTCGGGTTTCTTCGTGGCCCAACGCAATTGAAAAAGAAGCGCACGCATGCCAATTAGATGCAGCTCAATCATCATCATCATCATTATCATTATCAATATCATCAACAGCAAAATCATTTATCATCATCATCATTATCATTATCATTATCCAAATGAATTTTTGCAACATAATCAATAAGCGTAGCTGTGTCTGTGTATCTGTGTGTGTAAGTGTATAAGTGTGTGTGTGTGTGTGTGTGTGCAGAGAGTAAAAAGTTGAACCAAAAATGTGAAAGAACGCAAGAGACTTACCAATCGGAATCTGGATCTGAAGCTCCATCTCCGATACGCGATTTCCTAAACGAGTTTTTGAATTTGAATTGCTTTTATTTCTTTTGTCTTCATTTTGTAAACATCATTTTTGTTTGTTGTTTGTTGTTATTCTTATTGTTAGTTCTAGTTTGTTTGTTGTTGTAATTATTATTGTTATTGTTTTGGGTCATTTGCTTAATTTGCGAGTAAGTATAACATATATAGTAGAAACAGAGACAGAGAGAATGAGACAGACAGAGAGAGAGAGAGAAGGAGTTTGTTCTAACGCAGAGATGGAGGACGGAATGAGAGTGTAAAGAGAGAGAGAGAGATAGTCAGATGTAACATAGATGTAACAATAGACCGAGACAGACACACATACAGAAGAAGAAGAAGAAGAAGAGAAAGAGTGAAAGTTGACGAGCGATAGAGAAAAGCCTATGCTGCAAGCTGCTTTCATATTTCTTGACGCATTGAATGAGGCATTTCTGAACCCTTTAAGTCACTCGACATATTCAGTAATTAATAATTGATTATTTAAGGAAATTCTTGCAAATGAATGCAATCGTTTATTTTATTATGTATTTATTTAACATTCAGTTTCAGGCATGTGTATTATTTGACTTTGGTATTTGTTATTTATGTTTATTTCATATTTTAATCATGTTAACATTGCATGCCTGTATTTATATACTTATTATGTTGAATTTGTATATATGTATAAACAAAGTGTCATAACAACTCATTCATGAGCACCTATTGATGCCCCAGGTTGAAATATTTAGTTGCAATAGAATTGTTTAATTGACCGAAATTGATTGTTTAAAGCGCAGGCCAAAGAACAAAGTCAACGAGTTAAATGGTCGCCGAGGAATTTGAACTTCAATGGAATGAAATGATAAACTGTTAATTTCAGAAAACAAGCTGCGAGTTGAATGACAACAACAACAACACGCAGTTAAGTGCGATAATCGAGCTTGAAATAAAAGTGGAAATCAGATTGTTTTCTCAGCTGTTTTTTTTTTGTTTGTTAAATTTCAACACGGTTCGAATTACGGAATCGGAATTGTCCTTCGAGCTGAAGTTCGAGTTGCCTGCCTGCCTGTCTGCAATATTCTTTCGTTTCCTTTTTCGGAGCAGATACGACTCCAAGTTGCTTTTTGACTTTTGGTTTTGCGCTCATTTTGCTGCTGCACGCATTGCTCAAGGGACCATTTTCACGCATTTCCTTTCATCGTGCTGCTCTGGCTATCACAACGGAGCTACCACAGAGTGAGTGAGACAGGCAGAAAGAGAGAGAGAGAGCGAGAGGGCTGAAGAGAGCGTCTGGCAATTCATTTAACGGTCAGCTCGTTGACTTGGCTTTTGGCCTTTTATTTTATTTTTTCTGCTTTCATTTTTTTTTTTTTTTTTTTTGGGCCACATGCGGGCTGCGTGCCATGAAGCGTAAAAAAGGCTTGCTGTACGATAAGATTACGCTCACACAGACATACACACACATACACACATGCATACAGTTGAGTTCTTTCGATTTGTTATAAATTGAAAATGAGCTTGTTAGTTTGTATGGCTTTAACACAAAAGCCGAGCGAGTTTTAAGCTTTGCGGTTCTTGCTCCACCTATTAAATACAATTTTTTATTGCACCACAAATCATCGACACACACACACACACACATACAACCATGCATGCGTAGAGAACAAACACATACAAATTGTTTAATGGCTGCATGATGTCGGTTTAAGCTTTGCCTGTGGCCATGGCTACGGCTGCTCCTAAGCTTCAGATTTCAATTAACGCCTCGACACCGCACCACACATACATACATACACACACACACACACATACGTAAGCACAAACACAAACACACACACACACGCGCACAGACATGCAGACACAGCTGTGCCCCATTGGGTTGCATGGACGGCCATTGGTAATTTGGTTGCCACATCGCTTTGCAACTGTCACGCCAACATGACCACACAAATTTCGCCCTCCCTACAAAACGGGAAATGTGGAACAGCGTGTTGCAAGTGCCCCAGCCAGCCGCCTTTCTTCTTCCTCATCATTTCAATCTATTACTTGACTTCCACTCGACTCCAATTCTGAGTTAACTGTGTGTGTGTGTGTGTGTGTCGACTCGACAACTCTGTCCAGTCATTTGGCCACCATTCTGACCAGCTGCTCAACTCTTAATTGCCCTGGCCCAGCTCCAAAGTCCAAAGTCCATGCCAAAGGCTCAATCTCCAAAAACAACAATTGCCAGACAAACGTCTTCACAAACACACACACACACACACAAACATTCGCACATTAACACATGCACACAATCTTATGCTTGCATAAACACATATTAACACAAGTAGTTAATGTTAGAGAAGCACTTTACTTGCCCATCACATTAGGATCACTTTAAGAGCTTGCAGCACAGCACTAATTAATGCACAAATTTTACAATTCCATTTATAATGCAACTGCAGACAACTACTTTAATTTCCATAACGTTCACTTGACTTCGTAATTGCAATTTGCAAATTTAGTTTATCGCTTATCGATATCGATTGCCAGTATCCTAGTATTTTGTTTAGTATTTTAGTACTTCCTTTGACAATAGATGGCGTGCTACGCAAGCGCCAATCGCTAGGCTGCACCTGTCAGCGATCAGCTGCAAAGCAACAAAAGTGAATATAAAAATAAATTCAACTAGTTGACAATAATCAAAATAAGCCGAGTACTCTCCATAGGTTCAAAGATGCCCCATTGTCGCACATTGAATGATATGCATGCATAAAAGCTAAACTGGCGCCAAGTGCAGACCAGGCCAGGTCTGCTGGCTAATATGCTAACGACGCCGCTAGATGGCGCCGGCTAAAGGAAATAAAGTTCTTGACATGCGATCAAACATGTTGCTATTTTTGGGGGCAGGACTTGATAGACAGACTCTTCTTGCCCCACTCACACACAGGCACACATTGTATGTGTGTGTGTGTATGTGTGTGTGACACAATGACGCAAATGCAACAAATGCCAGCCAAGATGTGTGTGGATAACTGGCAATTCAAGTGACACTGAATTAAAACACATTGGGCACACATTGGCAATGCGGCGGCAGCAGATCGAACAATGAATGTCGATTGCTGCAGGGCTGAAGACACTTGTAACTGAATTACGAGTGCTTCTACCTAACACTCCCGCCGTTCCCCTCTCCCACTAACCGCCTATACAGCGAATGCGCTCGAGAGTGAGCGGGATAGTGATAGTGCTGCATATGCATGTGTTGCTTTGCTCTTTTGGCACTTGGCAAAGTTGGCACTGCATAAATGCATAGAAAGCGTTAGCTGTAGAGGGGGGGGAGGTCGAGTGCAGTGCATTTCTAGGTCACCTCCTTCAGCGACATCCACCCCCTCGCCACGCCATTTGCTAGGCTGGTGCTGCTGTGCTGTTTTTGGGGTCTACATAAATTTGCAATTTTCTAAATTCAAATTCTTTGTAAGTTGTCATTCAGAAGGCAATTTCTCATTTGGCATGCACAATGCCAAACTACAGTAGCATATGCATAGGCGCACGCACACTTCAACATGTTCATGTGTGTGTGTGTGTGTGTGTGAGTGTGAGTGTATTTGTGTCAAAAGTTCGCCTAGAATGCAGCAGAGCAGCAAAAAGGGCGGTCACAACTTAAACATATCGATTCTCTCACATGCCACTTTAACTTTTGCTGTTTGCCTGAGATTTTTCATTGCTTCTCACAGTTTTGTGTACGTGAGTGTGTACGTGTGTGTGTATGTGTGTGTGTGTATGGATGTGTGGATGCAATTGCACTTTGGCAAAAGTTTTATAAGTTGCCCTCTTGCCGAAATTGAAATAAAACGCGCAAAGATGAGAAGATAGCGACACCTGGCGGCAGCCCAAGACACCCTGTGCAAACACCCTGTAACTAGAGTGAGTACAAAAGAAATACAGCCTACGCTGCAGCGTGAGTGAGCGAGTTGGCAGTACCATTGACTGAGTGTGTGGAACAGAGATAGAGACAGAGAGAAAGCACAAGAGTGTGTATGAGGGAGTGAGAGAGATGCATTCGATTTACACATCAATTGATAGACACGGTCACAAGTATTTTTATGTGTGGCATATACATAAGAGTGGATAACACGTACAGCTGAGGAGACGTCATAGAGAGATAGTTGGAGAGATAGATAGAGAGAGAGAGAAAGAGAGTTAGAGAGAAAGGTACACAGACTACAAACTGTTTGTTATTGCTTACGGGTTAGTAGATTTTTAAGTTGGCAATTAAAGAAAACGGGTTAGTTGTTATACGAGTATTTATCAAGGAATCAAGTACGACTTGGAAGCGGGAGTGGTACTTAAGTGAGGGGTTGGAGTTAGGGGAGATACATTATTTATTACACACACACGCACACACATACACACACATATACATATATTGAATGCAAGAGAGTAGTAGTAGTAGTAGTACACGATTAGCAATCATAACGTTAGTTAGACAGTTGTTTGCTTTAATTGAATTAGTTAGTAATTGAATTGAATTGAATTGAATTGAATTGAGCTTTAGTTTAAGTTTAAGATTGTAGATTAGATTAGCTGGATGTGTACACTGTATAACTGTAAAAGCACCGTTCCTCTTAATGCGTCGCAACGAACAGTAATACGCCATCACAGCTCTGAGGCTCTTCCACTTGGTTGTCTGATTGTTGTTCCCATTGCCATCCCCGTCTCCATCTCCATCTCCGTCTCCATCTTCGTATCCATCCACATCTTTGGCATTCTTATTGGCATTGCAGGTGTTCCCATTGTTCTCGCCGTGCCCATTGTGCGTCTGACTTTGATGACTATGGCTGCTGGCAATGCTCAGAAGCTCCTCGGGATGCTCGCTGATGAAGGAGGAGAGCGTTTTCACCTGCGTGCAGCTCGCCGAATTCATCAGCCTTCCATGTCCCAACCCCAGTCCCAGTCCCTGTCCCAGTCCCAGCCCTTGCCCCATGCCACCCCCCACTGAGCTGCAATCCGAGGACGGACTATTCACATGCAATCGCACCTGGCGTCGCTGTCGTGTGGCAGGCTGCTGTTGATGTTGATGTGATTGTTGTTGGTGTTGCTGTTGCTGTTGCGGTGGCTCCTCATAATTCGATTTGAATTGTTGTCTGTCGTGCAGCAGATGTTGCAGTTGCTGTCTCGGCTTTAGATGTTGATGCTGATGCTGATGCTGCGTCGACGACGTTGGTGTTAATATAAGTCTATCCCTCTCTGTGTACAATCTTAAACTACTCGCATGTGTTGCAGTTGCAGTTGCTGCTCTGACCACTGGTCAGCGATGAGTTGGCCGACCTTCATTCCATTTCCATTTCCAATACCAATACATAAAACAATATATACACACATACATATACAATACATGTTGAATACATTCCGAAATACACGAAAGCTAATCAAACGAAGTTCGAGTTCGAGCTCGAGAGAGAGAGAGTGGGTCAGAGTATCTGGATAGTCGGATATACCCTTGCATTGCTCTAGTTAATCAGATTTGGATTACTCAAGTTCAATTAGACAGCTTTTCTGACTGCTGTGTGGTTTCTGCTCTATTCAATTTTTAATTTCATTTCATGGAGAATACAGTAAAATGCCGAAAACTGCACAAATAAGATAAGTGCATTATTTCTAATTTAATTCAAATTGTTAACATAAGTGATTTGCACACATTATTTTATTGCAAACTTGGCTTTTACTCACATCAATTATAAAGGATTTGCAGCTAAATGCACAATCAAAAAATAGTTGGTTAAACTTAACATTTCAGATAAGTGCAAAACTTCTTGTGCAGTTATCGGCATTACATTAGTTTGACGCTCTTCCTTATACTCAATTTTCTTAAAAAACCATAATTTAGTTTCTTAATAGAAAACTATAAATTCTATAAAATGATATTATTAACATATATTCAAAAATCTTCCTTCATAAATAGTTTCTTTTTCTAATTAATTCTCACTAGTAAAAGTTGTCGAAATATGAAAAAATGTGTTTCATCAGAATAACTTTACGTCAATGTCATTACTTCGTTTCGTTTCTCTATTTTAAGACATTACAATGAAACTCTCCACATATTTTGTCAGTTCTGCCTATAAACAGAATCAACCCCTACTATATAATATATGTAGTTATATCCATAGCATGAATTATTCTTCAACTTTTTATTGTAGCTTTTGCTTGCTTGTTATTTCAGGCAAATCAATACGTTCGTATTTATAGCACTAAGGTCAGTTTTAAAAGGCCGCGTGTTGCCTTGACTTCGATAAAACACAATTTGAAGTGAGGTCCGAGCATAATTATTTTCAAAATAAACACAATGTTAATTGCATTGTTAAGTGCCGACAAATAAGTATTCAAATGCCAATGAATCATGATTGTATTCAGTATTCAGTGTGGCAATTGAGTTTGAATTTGACAATAATAAAAATGCCAAATTGATTTGCATTTAAATGCGATTTGAAAGCAACAACAATAAATTGGATAAAGTTTCGTGAAACTGGCAACGACAAAATACAATTATTTTTATTTTATTATCTGTATTTAATATTTGTTATATGAAATTTATTCCTAAATACTTTTCAATTCTATTCAAACCTTTTTAAGCTTTTATTTAATTACGTTTAAGTTGAATCAGTTAAAAAGCCGCCAATTTTTTCCTCACTTGCTTCAATTTTGATCCTTTCACTGTCTACAAGGGTATTCACCGCTTCGGTATGTGTCGTATTTCATTTGTTTAGACTTGGGATTAGTGTGCACACACGTATCGCTGCAATAACCCTAAACCCTCCGCAAAACGGGAAACAAAAATAACAATAACAAAAAAAAAAAGTAAAAACAAAACAAATATATACGAGTAGAAAGAAAAGTGCTTAACCCAATCAAGCAATAATCCAAAAAAATAAAACACAGAACCATTGTTGCTATGCAACAAGCACACACTCAATGTTGGCCCACATTGCGTGGTCATAATTCAGTTAACTAAACCCATTTTGGATGCGGATTTCGAGAGCGAAAGAGTGAGAGATAACCATAGAAAGAGAGGGAGAGAGAGAGAGAGCGAGGACATTTCCGCAGCAGAAGCTCGTAAAGCTGGCCACAATTGCCACCAAAATGCTGGCGAGGACAAATCCATGTCGAGCACTCGTCCTAACTGCTCCACAACTGGTCTCTATGGACACGAGTCGCAAGTTTCCAGTTCGCCCATAAGAGGATCTCTCTCTGGAAGTTTAGCTAATTAATGAACGCAGCGGCGAAACAACAAACTCTCAACACATAACAAAACAACGCACACACAACACACAATGCCCGGCTAATTGTCGTTAGAGCTAAATTATCCTTTTGTCACCACAAATTAGAGACACACAACACACAAACTAGACTAAGACTATACTATATATACTATATATATTTGAGCACATTCTCTCTCTTGGGTCTGAATCCGAATCGGAATATCTGGTATCTCGAATCTCGGCTGCATTTGCCTCGCTCATTAAAACTTTGGCTCAACTTTGCTTTAACTAATTTGACTACGAACTGATTAGACGACTTCAATTAGTTCAATCTAATGCTTGCTGCTCGAAAGCATGTTCATTATCATTTAAAATTCGACTCTCTGTTGTAAATTAACTAATTTAAATAGCAAAAGCCAAATGAATTATTGTTATTGTATTGATTTGTACAAATTAACATCTTATTCTTAATTTAATTGGATTACATTTCGTTAAAGTCTTTTGTTAGATTTCTCTCTCGCCCCCAACCCCAATCCCAATCCCAACCGCAACCACAACCTGAGCTAATTACCTTTGAATAGAAACTTATTACTATTATGCTTTTGGCCTTTGCCTAATTATTTGTAGCATAATCCCTGTAGTTAAATCGAACAGCGACTGTTGACAGCATAATGGGTCGCTAATTGCTGTTGACTCGACTTGTTTATGACACATTTGTGATTGCTCTTTTCGTGCACACACATATTTGGATTTGGATTGTGCTCGAAGTAGGGGGAAAATGCATACAAACGATGCGACGACAACGGCGACGACGACGACGACGACGAGGACGACAAAAAACAAAGCAAAAACCAAAATAAAAAGGAAATCACAATGTATACAAATATTACGGATTCAATACGCATATATATAATTGACTATGAATATATATATAATATATATATGCTTGATACATACTTGTATATGCGACAACAATACGCTGCGAGGGAAATGAAACGAGTAATCGACAAACGAAATGAAACGAAATCAAAACGAAACGAAACGAAACGAAACGCAACGAGAAAATCAAAAGCAGCTGCGAAGCCCAACAAAGTATGCTACACATTTACCTTTAGCAATCAATTATGCGCTTACTGCTGTACTTATATGTGACTGTGCGTGTGTGTGTGTGTGTTGGAGTGTGGGTGAGATGCTGTGTGTGTGTGTGTGTGGATGAATTGTATACATTGCTCGGGTTTAACGACAGGTTATGTTTATGCTTTATGGTCGTGTGAACTGTACATTGCGAACGCATTTCAATTACGCTTTACAAAACGAAACGCTTTCAACTCCATCTTCATCTTCATCTTCATCGTCTTCATCCTCATCCTTATCTTTATCCTCAGCTTCAGCTTCGTCTCCATCTTCGTTTACGTCTTCTTCAACTTCATGTTCAACATCCTCTTTATCGGCTTTATAACTTAATACCCTTGCAGAATGAAGTGTTGCTGTATTTATAGCCCCCATATGCGGAAGATGTAATACCATAAAAACGACACAAAAAATGCTTCAATGGTTGCGTATTTGCGCTTTTTTGTTAAGACTAATAAACTAACTTTTAAATATTTCACAAGCCATTTAAAATGCCTGCCAAATTACTTAGCTTTTATATACTATATTATGAATCGATTACGTTTAAATACATTTTTAGAAATTCCTTAAATCTGAATTCACTCTTGATTTTCTTTTCTTTAAGATTATGGGACTTGCCAAGAATGCTTGTATTGTGATAATTTTAGGTATTGATATAAATCATAGTATTGAGACTAAAGAGTTGCTCTAAGTTATTGTAAGAGTAAAATAGTTTTAACATTATACGCATTTTATACGCAGTCCTTTAAAGAAATTAAAGACTTAAAGATTGTATTCTCTTTGTTGAGATCGAAGTCTGATCAATATCATAAGATTTAAAAAGCAAACACTTTAAGATTGTTGCTTAAATATTCTCCTTTTTCAAATCTAAGTTTGATCACAGGTTGAGCTCTTAAAAAAGTTGACTCTATTATTTTCTTAGGTCAATATCAGAAATTAAACTCTTTAAGAATGTGACTCTAATATTTTCTTAGTTTAGATCTTAATTTGATCAACTTCAGAAGCAAAGCTCTTTAAGGAAGCGCCTCTATTAGTGTCTTAGTTGGTCAAAATTATACATATACATATGTGTTTATCTTTTTATTCTCTTACTTCTGATCAAAGTTGTAAATAACTAAACTTTCTTAGTTAAAGATCATTTTAGCTCTTAGCTAACTCTCTTTTGTCCATTTCCCCTCCTCTTAAGCTTATGCCTAAAAAGGAGCCACGTTGCATCTAAGGTTCTGCAAGGGTATTTGAACTTTGGCATGCCAAAAGTTAACTCTGTTTGGAGCTGTGTGTTTGTGTGTGTTGCTTTTTTATATTGTTTTTGTTTACACATTTTGTGGTTGGGTTTTGTTGTCACTGTTGTAGTTGTTGTTGTTGTTGTTGTTGTTGTTGTTGTTGTTGCTGTTGTGCTTGTTGTCACTGTTATTGTTATTGTTGTTGTCTTGTTGTAATTATTATTTGTCAAGCTCTTAACTTTGCTCAACCTTCGCAGTTGGATTGTACACAACAAGTAAATGCAAGTGAGTGGCAGGTGTGTGTGTGTGTTTGGAGATGTATGCAGTGTGGAGAGTGTGTGGAGAGTAAGTGTACACTCGTTACACTTAGTACTGGAGAGTATGTGTAGAGTGTGTGCGGAGAGTGTGTAAAGTGTGTGGAGAGTAAGTGTAGAGAGTGTGTGGAGAGTAAGTGTAGAGCGAGTGTGAAGAGTAAGTGTAGAGACTGTGTAGAGTGTGTGTGGAGAGTGTTTGTAGAGTAAGTGTAGAGTGTTTAGCCAAACTTACCGCTGACTGGGACTCTTGCTATCCGATGAATGCGCCGCACTGTTGTTGTCATCATCGTTGGCCAAAGCAGCTGCTGCTGCTGCTGCCGCCGCCGCCGCTGCTGCCGAGGAGCTGCTGCTGCTCTTGTGGTGTCGCTTGTGACTGTGGCCAGAGGAATCCCCAGCGCCTCCTCCCCCTCCTCCCCCGCCACCGCCACCGCCAGAGCTGCTTGTGCCCGTTGGGCTGATGACGTCCGTGTCGCTGTTGCACTCAAGCCGAGCCATATCCTTTGGAAACTTGCCGCCATGCTCATGCGTTTCCATCTGTATATGGAAAAAAGAGAGAAAAGAAAATGAAAATGAAAAACAAGCAGTGGGAAATGTGTGTAATGCCAATCAAACAATTAATCAATCAGGCGAGCATCTTAATTAATCATTTAACTACGCATATTGCTGAAATAATAACTTTTTCAACTATTTGGCATGCAAACATGACCACGCCCCCTACCCCCGTTTCCCTGCCTCTTTCCCCATTGCGGCCTTTTGAGCTGTGCATAATAATTAAAATTAAATTTTGATTGCTTTTGGCACCAAGGCAAAAGTATTAAAATTTCTACATAAAATAAAGCAGCCATGGGCGCTGACAGCACACAGCAAAATTGAAAGAGATAGCAACAGTGTGTGCGACAAAGGAAGAGAGAGAGGCAAGTTGCAAACTTATTAAGTGACTGCGTCAAGTTAAGAAATTAACTTGTACGCTTCGGTTGCCATGGAGCGACTGAGGATAACATACTAAAGTATGTTACTATGCAAATGAAATACTATTCCAAACTCATCTTTTCATCTTATGGCAAATTTAAAGTTTTCCACACAAAATGCCGCATAAATTCTCTGATTACCAAGCTTAGGTGTATTGCATTCAATTGCATTGCAATTTCTCTGCTCTTCGCCCATTCACTAACTCTCACAACCGAAGCACAGACACAAGAGGAATTAAGCATTTTAATAAGCTCAATAGTGGATTAGTTTACTAAGAGCTCCCTCCTTCGCCTCTCAGTATCAGAGTATCGAGCAGGGATTAGCAATTTGCTCTTCAGTTACTTAAGCATGAATTGGTAATCAAAGTCCAGGCACAAAACATGCTAAACTTCAATATTATATAAATGTGTCTAAGAGGTTTTATTTAAAGACAAGTCCAGTTGCCAGCAATCAATCTCTGCTTAAATAAAGTCTTAAGTTTAATGACTAAACTATAATGGTAAATAAAAGAATTAAAGAAAATTATTGGCTGAATATCATAAATTATACGTTTTAAGTGGAATTTATAGTCAATTAAATGTAATTTTCATTAAAATTTATAAACTGAAATTTCATAAATAAAATTCAAATAGATTTATTTTAAATCTCATTTCTTTTCCTAAATAAATTCTTAAGTTTGCTGACTATGCACTTTGTAAAATAGTTAATCGGGTCTGCCTAAAAAATTGTGCATAAAAAACTAAAAATGAAAATGAAATTTGTAAGTAAAACAAATAAAAAATGTTGAATAATGCTCTAACTTATCTATTATATGTAATTTCAATTCTTTTATGAACTAAAATTGAAATAAATATTACCAATTATTTGTGGTTTTGAATGTATTATAAATTTTATTTATGAATTGAAATTAACTAACAAAAATATGAAATATTTATTGTTTTGAGTGTAATTATTATTTGCTTTACGAGCTGAAATTGTAACAGAAAAACATAATATTTACCAAATTCAATAATTGAAATCTTATTTGCAATCATGCAGTAAAGGTTTAAATGTTAAGAAGTGCTAAAAGTTTAAAGCTGGTTTCCTTTCAGTTGCCATTTAAATTTGTTTCGCTTGTTTTGAGAAACTCTTCAACAAGTTGCAGCTTTTGCGATCAAGCTGATGTCAGAAACAGACACAATCTGAAGCTACTTCAAGATCTTCTCAACTTTCCAACATATGTTATGGAAGTGAATGAAAATATTTAACCACAAATGGCAATTAAAAGCGCATACTTAAATGATGTGGCTCGAGAGACACATTTGCTGGGTTTAAGAATTTTCGCTGGCTAAGTTTTCATGGCTTGGTTGTTTGGTTTATTCCGTTGAGGACAAATTGTCTGCTTAATTGCGAAACTGACAAATGCAGCGAAGATTCTCTCCATTTGGGGCTGCCTTAACCGAAGGGATGCGGAAAGTGGTGAGTGGAGAAGGGAGAAGGGAGAGGGGAAAGGAAAGGGGAATGAGAGGCTTAACCGCATAACATATCCACTGGGATATGAATTGCTATTGAGACTTGGGCCCGAATCGGATTGCTTTGGTTCGGTTTAGTTTAGTTTGGTTTGGTTTCGTTTCGTTTGGTTTGGATTGAATTGTGTGAGGTTGGGGATTTGGTTTTGTCGCTCGTTGTTCGTTCGTGTGTCGTGTGTCGGCCAATTAGCTGGTAGCTCTCAAATCTCCGGTCTCTAGTCTCTGGTCTCTGGTAAACAAGCGCTACACTTTGTCAGCGGGCAAGCGGATTGTTGGGGATGCCGTGTGGAAACCGTGGGGCAATTAAATGTGCCACAGAACTTGATTGGAATTCGTTGTGGTTTTTGCCACTCGAGTGCAATATTCCATTCCATAAATATTTATGGCTTCTAGTTGCTAAAAAGTGACGCTATCTCTTCGCTCTCCTCTCTCTCTTTCTCTCGTGATCTCTGTGAAAAGTGATTCAATTAAGCGCCATCATATCGAATATATATGGCAGCACAACTGTCATATACTGGCACTGCGATTACGACCCATATCCTGCGTTAATATCCTGCCGCATAAACCCAAAAAGTAGCACAGTTTCATAGCAAACAACTTCTGCATGGCTGCACGCCAGCAATTTGTGCACCATTTTTATTGTGACTCCAACTCCAACTCCATTTCGCAACTCTGACCTTAACTGTCGATACTATGTCAACTTTATTGGAGCCACATAAACCACAAACGAAACGTTTTGCGCTGGGTCATTGCACCGAATGCCAAATGCTCTGCTCTGCTCAGCTCAACTCAGCTTTGCTGACAGCAAATTGACAATAAAGCGGACGGAGAAGGGCAGCTAAACTTTGAATTAATCGAAAAGCTTTTAAGCCAGCTCAATTACAATGTCTGCTAAGCTGCAATGACAGCGCACTTTTTATACCACGCAGCAAATAGGGAGTAATGGGGAATATTCACTTGGTGGCAAAAGAGTGCAGCTACTTTAACTTAATTTAAATTAATTCAAAGCTGATAAGAAGAAAATTAATTTTTCAGGCCGATGAAAACAGTTTGGTTTTTTCTGTCTGTCTCGTAACAGAGCGTTAGGAATTTATAGAGTTGTGGTTTGTTTACAATTTGACGAATTTATCCTAGTTGATGTTATGAAAAAGGTCAAACGTATATTTGGTATACTTCGTACTTCATAGTATATTTTGAATTTAATGGTATATCGGTATACCAAATATAATCTTCAATAATTATTCTTATGCGGATACCTCACAGTCGAGCATCCTTGACTGTAGCTTTGATCATTGTTTTAACTAAATACATAGATAGTTAAGACTATAGATAGAGAATAAGGTGCAAAATTTCATTCTCTTAGTCATCGGCTATATTAATTCATGTTTGCATCGAGTATTTCCTACTTGGTTTTAGCTGTCTTCAAAATAAATTCAATTCATCAGTAAGTTCCGAATATTATTTTAGGAGTCGAAGGCCCCAGCAACCAGTACTCTCTCTTTTGTATTAAATGTAGTATTAAGTACTAGAAGAGAAGAAATATATTAAGTAGTTTTACTATTAGACACTCCTCACTTGCCTTATTTATGATAAATCCCAAATACTAATTAATTTGCTTGTGCTTTATGCTTTTAAATTGAAGATTCGGGTCTCCTACAATCAATTTACAGTGTCAACTTTCTCAATCGCAAGCTCTGCTGTGTGATAACGAGAAACGAAACGAGAAGCGAAGCGAAGCGAGAAGCAAAGCGAGCAGCAAAAGGCAAAGAGTAACGAGTAGCAAACAGCAAAAAGGTAAGCGAACTAGTCAAAGATAACTGTATAATGATAAACATTTTAAAAAGATCAAAGTCAAACAAGAAGCAAAAGAGAGAAGCCTGTTGTAGAGTGTAGAGTATTAATTGTAGAGTGTAGAGGTATGAAGAGTACAATGTAGAGGTATGGATAGTGTGGAGTAAAGAATATGGAATGAAATGTAAAGACTGAGGAGTGTAGAAATGTTGAATTTGGAGAGTGGAGAGAGATAAGTGTGTAGGATGTGAAAAGAATACGGTAGACTGTGGAATAAATAGTGTAGAGTGGAGAGTATATTTTGGAGAATATAGAGCGGAGAATGTAAAGTGTGTAAAGTTGTTGAGTGTTAGCGAATAAAATGTAGAGTATGAAGGCAAGGAAGTGTAGAGTTCATAATGAAGTTTGTAGATGTGTAGACTACACGATGTTTAAGTGAAGAAGCGAGAGTGGGCAATGAGGAGGTAAGAGTGGAGAATATAGAGTGGTAAGTGTAGAGTGGAAAGTATAGTATTATGAATGAAGTATGCAGTGAAGAGTGTAGAGTATAATGTGAATAGTATAGCGTAAATACTGTGGAAAGGAGAGTGTAGAGTATATAGAGTGGAGAATGAAGAGTGTGTAAAGTTGTTGAGTGTTACCGAATAAAATGTAGAGTATGAAGGCAAGGAAGTGTAGGGTTCATAATGAAGTTTGTAGATGTGTAGACTACACGATGTTTAAGTGGAAAATCGAGAGTGGGCAATGAGGAGGTAAGAGTGGAGAATATAGAGTGGATAGTATAGAATTATGAATGAAGTAAATACTGTGGAAAGGAGAGTATAGAATGAAGAGTGTAAACTGTAGAGTAGAGTGTTGAGTGTAGAGAATAGGATGTAGAGTTGTAAAATGAAAAGTGTAGAAGTGTACAGTGTAGAGGAAAAATGTGTTGAAGTGTATAGGGCGAATGTAAAGTGTATAATAGAGAGGGAATAATGTATAATGTAGACTGTATAGTAGAGAATGGAGAGTGTAGAGGTGTGGAGTGTAGAGTGTTGAGTGTTGGGGATAAAAGTGCTCGAGTGTATAGTGTATAGTGTAGAGTGTCGCTCGCTTTACCTTCGCTGGGACAGCTGTCGTGTGATCCTGCAGAGACATGTGATGCTTCCTAATGGAGCCTGACTCCAGCGTATTTATGTATGTTTATGTATAGTAGAAGACAATAGACAATAGAGACTATGAGCACTGAGATGGTCAACGGCTAATGGAGAAAGTGCTTCACACAACAAGCGGCATTTGGTGGTGATGGGATAAACACAGGCTACGAGCACGACGACTCGAATGAAGGTGGCTCAGGTTAGGGGCCAAAAGTAGTGAGCGATATGCTGGAGCAGGAGCAGGAGCAGGAGCAGGAACTGGAACAGGAGTTGTACTCACCGTATATAGGCCCGTTGCAGTGGCCGCCGCTGCTGCCGACGATGAGGAGGAGGATGCTGCGGCGGCGCCAGTGCTGCCGTAATTGAGCTGGGAATGATAGCCGCTGGAGAGGATCTTCTTGTGTGCGGATGCATGCGCCCGATACGCGCTGACGCTCAGTTTCATTGTCACATCAACTCAAAGCGGCCACCACGGGCGCCCCTTCGATGTTTCGCTCTCTCTCTCTCTCTCGCTCTCTCTCTCTCTCTCCCGCTCTCTCACTCAGTGGTGGCGTGGGCGTGGTGGGCGTGGCAAGCTGTCGCTTTCAACGTTTTTGAATTGGGGCTTAATTGAGTGCCCAGAGGCGTTTGATGACGACGGCAGTGTTGACACCGTTCCAGCAGCCAATGTGTGTGTGTGTGTGTGTGGGTAGTGTGTGCGTTGTGTGTGTGTGTGTGTAGGCAGTTGAATGACAATGGCAAAAACAATGCGCACTTTTTTATTGCCGCTTTGTTTGCGTTGCCTTTGTTGTTGCTGTCGCTGCTGCTGTTGCTGCTGCTGCTGCTGATGTGAGACGCTGCTGAAGTTGAAGCTGCTGCAGCTGCTGTGGGCCCCCCTCAGCAGAGGCGTGGCAGGGGGACGGACGGGGGGCTGCTGCTCCTGCTGCTGATGTTGTCTCTCTGTCTGTCTTCTTCTTCTTCTACTTCTGGGCCTGACTGCGGCCGCTGTTCAGTTTTTAGGTGGCCATAAATGTTGCTGTTGTTGCTGTTGCTGTTGATGCTGTTGTTGTAGCTGTGCCGTCACCTTTTGTTGCTACTGCTGTTGATGTATGTCTGGATGTATGAGTGTGTATGTGTGTGTGTGTGTGGGCGTGTCTGTAGCCCTATGTTATTATTTCGAGCGCCTTTGAGGATTCTTGCGTTGTGCTCGTTTTTAATTGTTTGTAATTTGGGTTTTTAGTGCTCTACAGTTGTTGTTGCTGTTGTTGTTGTTGCTTCTACTGCTGCTTCTGTTGTTGTTGTTGTTGTTATTATTGTTAAGGCCTCATGTCACTTTAGTTACAAGTTGATGCCGCTGCTGCGCTTTGTTGTTCTTGCTATTGTTGTCGCCTGCGGCAGAAAAAGCGTTTAAAAACAGTTTAGTTGAAAGTTTATATTAATTCAGCTGTCGAGCAGCTTCACTATACGCTACACAACAGACAATTATCAAAACGCTCAGCTCATAAAACACACACACACACAAACAACAAGGGAGAAAGAAGGAGCGAGAGAGACAGAGACAGAGAGAAACACAGTCGAAACAGGAAGAGGAGCAAGTTTTAAGGCAGCGAGAGCAAAACTCGCACATCTATCTCAATTATGCTGAAGTGTTGCCCATTTAAATTAATATAATGGCAACACACACACACACATACATACACAAACACGGTGGCAGCACATTCCCCGAAATGATCATAAATATGCAGTTGAATACGCAACTTTGGTCCAATTAAATAATGCCCCATGCTGAAGCGCAGACTGTGTGGAGCTTCTATTTATCTACATAGGTGTATGTGTGTGTGTGTGTTCATGTGTACGTGCGCCAGTGTGTGTGTGTCGCTTGTGTTTGTGTTTGTGCTGACATATTTATAGCAAAGTTGGTGAAACTTTTGCTGCCAAATTGATTTGTGTGCAATTGAACACAAAACCAAATTCACAAATTAGTCAATGGCTAAACGACTGAATGAATGAATGAATGAATGGCTGACTGGCTAACTGGCTGAATGACTGGATGAATGTAGTAAATGCAGCACTTAATTGTCTCTTGCCAAGTTGCGCAGTCAATTAGGCAATCAATCATTTGGCCACAATACCAATTATAGCTGCTTAATGACTTTAACCAATGTCAAACACCCGCATGCATCATCTATTAATCCGCATATTTTAGCATCGCACATCAATCACGCCACAATTAACCGCATCAATCAACACCTGCTGCTTCACCTTGTGCGCTTCAATCACTTGCCAGGTCAGTAGAGTATTACATATTCAGCAGTTAATTGAGCGACAAGAAATCACTGAATCAACGAATCAACCATCTGCATAGAGTTCAATCAAGATACTCATCAATCATATCCAGGTAATTAAATTGAGTAGTTGGCAGACTGATTAAAATAGCAAAACATTATGAATTATCAATCAGTTCGTTAATCATTTGTTGGCAATCAAGCAATCGTACAATTACTTATCAATCATTGTCAATCACGCAGCATTACATTTACTGCATTAATATTATGTATAGTCAATAAATCAATCATATCTTGGGCAAAGAAATATAAGTTAAAAACATCTGTATTAGACAATATTTTATGAGCTTTACAAAGTTTTTAATCCTGTAATTCCTTTCTATATCAATCACTGCGAATCGCATTGCATTACATCGTCTATAATAATATTATGTATTATCAATCATTGGCACGTCACATTAAATCTTCTGCATTAATATCATGTTCATATTATGAATCAGTACGTCAATCATATGTTCCGCAACAATATTATATATGATTATTCGGCACGTCAATCATTTCTTTAGCAAAGAATTTGGTAGGGAAGCAGCTGCATCAGACAATATTTTCCAAGTTCAACAAAGTATTTAATATTAATATATATAATTTGCCATCAAATTGCTTTCTTTCTCAATCCCTGTCAATCACACTATCATCATTATAAGGTGTACAATGAAATTATTGCGAAATCAATCACTATCAATCACGTAACATAAAATCATGTATAATATTATGTATACCAATCACTGTCAATCACACAGCATAAAAGCTTTGGTATTCGATATGAGTAAAAAAGTTATGCGATTGAAGATGCTAGTTTCCAAAATTTGTATCAATCCATGAGTCAATCAATCAATCAAACCTTAAAACAGCTGGGTGATTTACTCCAATCTACGTGTGAATTATTTTTAAAAGATACATTTAAAAAAAAATATATATGTATATTGCAATTAGCAACGATCAAAAATTATTGAGCAATTGAACTAATTTCACACTATCCCTAGAGGAGCACAGAGCGTTCAATCAAATAATCGAAAGCCAATCAAATTGTATTGAATGCGAATCAACAAGTTTAGAGAATAGCAAAGCAAAAGCACTCAAAGAGGGCAACAGTGTTAACAATGGAGCTAACTGCATCAGTGATTATCAATCCGATTACCATTCAAAACAATCAGCCATTCAGCTCAATCAGCTTCCCCACAGACACACACACACACACAGAGGGAGAAGGCCGTGTATAAGAAGAGGCTGGGGAAGGGGAATAGAAACAGAAACAAGCAGCGTGGGATTGGCAAAATGTAAACTGGAAAATTGTAAGCCGCATTCATAACATGCCTTTCATTTTATGCCCAACACATTTCACATTTGTTAAGCAGACATCGAGATTTATTACGGTTGTCTTTCGTCTTTCGTTCCTCTTTCTGCGTGTTTCGAGTTGCAGATAGAGCGAGACACGTAGCTTTGGCCAAAAGTCCAAAAATTTATTAAAATAAGTAAAGGAAGCAAATCGCTGCTGGGCAACCTGTAAACATGTCGCTCTGCCGCTAGATAAGATTAGGATCAACATTTTTACTTTCATTTCGGTTTTGTATTTGTTTGTTGTATTTTTTTTTTGTCTTTGTTTCGTTCGTTCGTTCGTTTTGTTTGATTTATGCGCATTGACATAAGACCGAGTGTTCAGAGTGAAGGCTTAAAAGCGGCCTAAGGATGATGCTGCTGCTGCTGCTGTTGCTGCTATTAAAGAGGCGGTAAGGCGCACATAAAACTCGCACAGCAATTACAAAACGAAAATCCATTACGTATACGCACCGACATTCAATAAAACTCGAAACTAAATAAGCTGCTGCTGGGCCAGGCAAACAAAGGAGAACAGCTTCAGCTACACCTGTTGGTCTGCACACAAAATGCTATACAATATCGTATATTGTATACATATATAACGAGAGTATGCGGACAACGTTGGCGCACATAAAATGTAATTATAAAGCATTCAAAGGAGGATGGAAGGTCAGGGACGCGGGGGGGAGGGCGAAGGCTGCAGAGGCAGCAGCAGACTTAACACTTTGTGACCAGCCGCTTAAACGGCTTAGGCCAAGCGGTCGCCGCTACAAGTTTTATGAGTTTTGGCCACGGTCGACCAGGTTACTCGACAACGATGACTTGATGAGCACCAGTTTATGCCTCGCTCTCTCTCTCTCTCTCTCTCTCTCTCTCCGCTTATACAGTATATATATATACTAAATATACTATACATATATACTCGGAGAGTGCACAGTTATTGACATAGTAAGCATCCGCACACTTTGGCTCTTTTGGTATTTCGCTTCAGTTTATTTTATTTTATTTTTCTTGCTACTTTCCTTCGTTCTCCTCCTGTTTTCTTTTACTTTTTTCGTGCTGTGTTGTGCTGTGTTGTGTTGTTGCTGCTTGTATACATAAAACTCAATGAAGCATCCAACGACAGTCGGCAACGTGGCAGATAAACAGTCAGGCAGCAGCAGGCAACGTTTGGCTCCCCTCGCAGCAGTTCAATTTCTGCTCTTCTGCTACTCATGATTTCAATTTCAAAATTTACGCTTCATTGGCCAGTAAAACCTCTTCGGTGCCTCCGCTCGTTGCGTGGCCACAAAATGCGACATTAAAAAATGGTAACCACTTGTCAAAGTCGTTGGGGCTGCGCCTCGCCTCTCCTCACCACTCCTCTTCACTTCACTTCACTGACACAATGAGCGACAAAAAAAAAAGAAAGAGAAACAACAAAAAAAAACTTATCATCATATTGCAATCGTGGACCGAAAATGTTGTAAGTGCCGGCGCACTCGGCGTATGCGCAATTCCCAGTACGACACTCTCGCCGAGATTGCGGTTAATTAGAGCGCTGGGCAGTCCACAGCGAGTGGCAAGCGGGAAGTGGCAAGTGGCAAGCAGACGCTGCTAATCGGCCTCATCAGCTGACCAATAGCTTGGCCACACCCCCTGGGGGCACGACACTTGATTTGCTCAACTAATAAGTCTATTCAAACTTGCCTGCGGCTTGCTTATTAAACGTTAGAAATTACGTTAAGCTTGCCCTCAAATGGGCTCATTAAAATCGAATCCCCCTAAGACACATGCGGCAGCAAGCAGCACGCAGCATGCGGCATGCGGCATGCCTCATGAATTGATTTTCCAAAATAACTTTGAACTCGCATTTCTTCTTTTTTTTATGTTTCTGTTTTGCACAGTTATTGAGGTCAGTTTGCTTGGCGATAATCAATTTCCAATCGATAATTGGCGTCGATAAGTTGCGATTGATTTATGCAGCGTTGCCAGATGGGCTTATGCAAATCCAAGCAAGGTGGCAGCCCCCCTTAAAAACTTTAAAACATTTCTTCGACATACTCGAAGTTGCCATGAACTGAATTCATTTTCGGGGATCAAACAAAACTTTTCTGGCTTTACTTGGATTAAATGCACAAAATACTTTCATTTCACCTTTCAGCTTTTCAAACAAAGTTTTTGGTCTTAACACATTTTCGAAAATTTATCAAAAATTTAATACAAGATTAATTATTTTCTGCATTGAATTTTTGTTGCCACAATTTACGTTGCCATAAAATAATCTCTCTTTGCTGTGCCCACAGACATTAAGTTGATGCCTTTGTCTTTGTTTCTTAGCTACTCCTAAAGCACTTCTTACAACTGCTTAACAGATTTGTATTATAAAATCCAGGTTAAGCAGTTTATCAACATACTCTACAAAGTAATTGTCAATTCGCATACAGTTCAGCTCAATATTTTGCTTAAGTGGAAAGTTTTCCACCACATTTCTTAAATTCGTTGAACTAAAAATTGTGCCATGAAAAATAATTTTTTGCAACTGTTTTTTGGACTGAGTATTGCAGCATATTTTGCACTTATATTATAAATTTGTGTTTCCAAAATTCAGCTCAATATTTTGCTTAACTAACACGCTCTTCTCTTGATTTTTGTAAAATTTGTTGAACTATAATTTATTTTATGAAAACCAATATTTTGTATTTATATTTTATTTACTGCCTTTGATACTGCAGCAAGCGTATTCGATGTTCATTTTGCTGCTTTTTTGTGACGGTCCTCTGTGTTTTTATACCCGCTACCCATAGGGTAGAAGGTTATTATAACTTTGTGCCTGTATATATTCTTGATCAGTGTCAACAGATGAGACGATATAGCTGTGTCCGTCGGTCCCTTCCTCTGTCCGTCCATTCATATGAATACCTAGATCTCAGAGACTATTAGAGATAGAGATATCATTTTCAAGTTTGTTTTTACAATTTTGCCACGCCCACTACCTCACTCACAAATCGATAAAAATCGAATAACAAACGTAATTTTAAAGCTAGAGTCGATTTTTGGAACATAGAATAATCACTATAATTAAAATCTCAAAAATTTGGATTCGATCAGATAAAAATGGTCAAAGTTATTTAAGAAATACTTTAATATGGAAGAAAACTCCTATTTACTACGAGTCTTACTAGCTTTGGCTGACCATTTGGTATATTTCACAGCGTATGGTATATTTTGAATGCAATACTATAGAAATATACCTAAATTGGAATTTTGCATACATTTTTAGCATATTTCTGGTATATTAACAAAGTATATTTTAAAATAAATACCGCACGTTTTGCTACGAGTCTTACTAGCTTTGGCTGACCATTTGGTATATTTCACAGCGTATGGTATATTTTGAATGCAATACTATAGAAATATACCTAAATTGGAATTTTGCATACATATTTAGCATTTTTCTGGTATATTAACAAAGTATATTTTAAAATAAATACCGCACTGTTATGCTTTATTCAAAATGGGTACCGCGCATCTCAAAGTCGAGCACACTCGACAGTAGCTTTCTTACTTGTTTTCTTTCTGATTTCCCTTTGCTAGGGGAATAGAAGCAATCCCTCATCAGCGATTATGTCAAACGCTTCGGCCACTAAGTAGCCTGTTTCGAGCTGATGCCTCGACTGCTGCTGCTGCTGCTGCTGCTGCTGTTACCCTTGTCTAGTTGTCTTCTCTGGTTCAATTGTGCGATGGCTTTGTGTTTGTCGCATTGTCGTCTACATGAATTCCAATGCCTGTCAGAGCATCGCTTGAGTTATGAATATGATGAGCCTAAGACGAAGCCTAAGATGAAGCCGCAAATTGAGACTACAACCACAACTACAACACACACACACACACACACACACACACACTAGAGTAGACAGACATGTGAGATCCCGAAGCTTAGCCAAATGTTGACTCGTGCATGTGGAACGACTTAAGTGATTCCAAATGCCGCAGTAGGTCAAGCAGCAGCTGCCCGCAGTTCCCACAGTCTTTCCGTCCGTCTGTCCGTCCTGCTGTTCGTCTCTCTGTCTGCTCCCAAGTGAGCTCCATGGAAATGTGTAACCGAACCGCAGCATAAATTAGGAGCGTCATTTGCATGAGCCCAGGGCCAGGGAATGGACAACAACAAGGACAAGTCGACTGATGGTTTTTGCTGATGCCTGCTGCCTGATGCCTGATGCCGGGTTACTCAACCAGTCAACCACAAACAGAAGCTGCCAGCCAACAACGGCAGCAGCATCAACAAACCGTTTTATACAATATCAAAAGTCGCGGACAGCACAAAAAAGGTGTAGCGAAAGTATGCACGACATGCAAATACCTCGCATCAAATGCACAGCTAGTCGAGCATACCCCAAGAGTTGCTTGGCTAATAAGTGAGGGTGCAGAGGAAGGACGAAGGTGGAAGAGAACACTGATGCTGCTGATGCTGATGCTCATGCATAAACATGACAACATTTTTCGTCAGCGCTTTTTGGGCCCAGGCTTCCACTTTCACTTTCACTCTCCCTGCCACTTTCACTTTCACTTTCAGTGCTCGGCGATAAAGCAATTTGCACAAATTGTGGCCATGATTTTGTATCAATTGCTTTGCCAGCGGAAGGTGCAGCGGCTTGCTTCCCGCGTAATCAATTTTGGATACTTGAAAAAGGCGCTTTTTTTTAGAAGCAATCCCTCATCAGCGATTATGTCAAACGCTTCGGCCACTAATAGCCTGTTTCGAGCTGATGCCTCGACTGCTGCTGCTGCTGCTGCTGCTGCTGTTACCCTTGTCTAGTTGTCTTCTCTGGTTCAATTGTGCGATGGCTTTGTGTTTGTCGCATTGTCGTCTACATGAATTCCAATGCCTGTCAGAGCATCGCTTGAGTTATGAATATGATGAGCCTAAGACGAAGCCTAAGATGAAGCCGCAAATTGAGACTACAACCACAACTACAACACACACACACACACACACACACACACTAGAGTAGACAGACATGTGAGATCCCGAAGCTTAGCCAAATGTTGACTCGTGCATGTGGAACGACTTAAGTGATTCCAAATGCCGCAGTAGGTCAAGCAGCAGCTGCCCGCAGTTCCCACAGTCTTTTCCGTCCGTCTGTCCGTCCTGCTGTTCGTCTCTCTGTCTGCTCCCAAGTGAGCTCCATGGAAATGTGTAACCGAACCGCAGCATAAATTAGGAGCGTCATTTGCATGAGCCCAGGGCCAGGGAATGGACAACAACAAGGACAAGTCGACTGATGGTTTTTGCTGATGCCTGCTGCCTGATGCCTGATGCCGGGTTACTCAACCAGTCAAACCACAAACAGAAGCTGCCAGCCAACAACGCAGCAGCATCAACAAACCGTTTTATACAATATCAAAAGTCGCGGACAGCACAAAAAAGGTGTAGCGAAAGTATGCACGACATGCAAATACCTCGCATCAAATGCACAGCTAGTCGAGCATACCCCAAGAGTTGCTTGGCTAATAAGTGAGGGTGCAGAGGAAGGACGAAGGTGGAAGAGAACACTGATGCTGCTGATTGCTGATGCTCATGCATAAACATGACAACATTTTTCGTCAGCGCTTTTTTGGGCCCAGGCTTCCACTTTCACTTTCACTCTCCCTGCCACTTTCACTTTCACTTTCAGTGCTCGGCGATAAAGCAATTTGCACAAATTGTGGCCATGATTTTGTATCAATTGCTTTGCCAGCGGAAGTCCTCAAGCCAAATCGCTCATACGCCGCATAAGCCGCCCCCTTGCTCTCTCTCTCTCTCCCTCGCTTTCGCTTTGCTTCCGCGCGTAATCAATTTTGGCACTTGAAAAAGGCTTTTGGGCAAAAGAGATTCGCAATCGCAATCGCCTTGGCCTACGATCTCGCATTTATACGTTTATTTCGAAAGCTATATATCTTTAATGCTCTTTTTGTCGCCGGGTCACGAGCTGCGGAGGGGGACGGAGACGCAGCCATGTTATGATTTTGTCATCAAATCTGTAATGCAGCCATAAAATAAATGTTGTGCTTTCTTTGACTAGCGCATCGGATTTGACTGGGCAATAAACTCTGAACGGAGCAGTTTTCAGTTCGAACTTTGCTTTTTTCTAAAATTAAGATTGCAACTTCAAATTTGTGTATAAAGTGTATTTATATTTATTTATATTTATTGTCACTATTATTTATTATTTGCTCGGCATTTTTTTTTCACTTTTCTATTTACTTATTGCATTTCATTCTTTATTGAAAGCTTGCTCAACAGACTATTAATAAGACGTTGACTTTTATGCGAATTTCCCAAAATGTGTTTCAAATAGATTCATTTTCTTACACAGCAAGTGATAAATAAAATGTGCCAACCCGTCTACTATACAATATCCCCGCTATATCCTATTTAATGTTATGCGATGCTTTTGGATGCTTGGATTTCGCAACTGTTTTGACGCCTTTTGTTTCGTGTGTTGCGTATCGAATCGAAGTGAATTGCTTTGAGTAATGCTTAGCTAACAGCTGAGTTGAGGTTGATTTATGTGCTCTCAAAGGGTCGCTCTCTCTTGTTCTCTTTCTCTCTTATGCTCTCTCTCTCTCTCTCTCTTTCGCTGTCTCTCTTCAACCCCATTTGCATGCAAATAAGTGAATAGCATCCACATGGGCAAATTCAATTAAAAAACTGTTTTTGCCAGCGTGTGGAGCAAAGATTAATGCAATTACATGATCCCAAGACGTTGCACATCCTTCAGCCCAGGCACACACAGGACATAGGACACAGAACAGATGAGGACAAGAGGCAGTCAGGCAGGCGTAACCTAACGGAGCACAATACAATTATTATCATCTCCGAAAATAAAGTGAACTCTTGGGAAATCGCTTGTGTTTCGTTTCAGTTTCAGTTTCGGTTTCTTATTCTCTTTCTCATTCTCTTTCTGTTCCTCTTTTTGCTTCGGTTTCAGCTTCGATTCGCTTTGCTGCATGCAGCAACATGATGATGCATGATGTGTCCCGCGTCACATTACTTCAGTATCAACGCGCTTCTCATTTCAGAGAGCGAGAAAGAGAGAGTGAGAGCATTTCGTTCATATTTTTTGTGAGAAAAAGGCGTTTGAATTTTTAATGCATTTTCCGCTTCGATTTGCGGCTTGCGGCTTTGACTTGCTGCCTCAAGGATTCCATCGGATGGATGGCACTCCTGTGGCTCTGTCGCTTTAAGTGCCTCCTCTGAACTTCTTTGTTGCACGTATGTGTGTGGCTGTGTGTGGGTGTCTGCTTCCCAAAGGATGCCAATGGAATGTTTATGGCCAATTGGCTACTGACGTTGCTTGAGTGCTGCTAACCACACCAGACGTATACTTAATGCCGCCAACGAGAGATAAATCGCTGCAATAAAGCTACCCTGGAATATGGCCTGCAACTGCAAAGTGAAGAGCGCATCAAAGGAGAGAGACACACACTGGTCGTATACTTAATATCAACTGCATAGCCAGGCGTATACTTAATGTGTTTAATAATCAATTAAGTTACAAATCTGCCAAAATGCTGTGTAATTGAATATTCGACAGCTTGACGAGATTATTAGTTGCGAATAAATGAAGGAAAACCACAACTGCACAGTGCATAGTCAGCAATGCGTATACGTAATATTTGCAGTTTGTTGCTAGTGATGCACGAAAACATGGAAAATCGAAGAATGAATTTCGACTTAATAAATTGCTGTGCAATTGGCAGAAGAACAACAGGAAATCATCCTCAAACTATGCGTATACGTAATATTATGCATGTCGGCTATTTAATGGATTGTTATTTCAATTGTAGTCAGAAGCATGAAAGCACATCAAGCACATCTTTAACAATCAGCTCGAATTTTGTGCATTATTCAAGCAAATCACAAAAGTTTTGCTCATCAAATTCGCTTCAATTGCAGCGCAAAATGTGAAATATGAAGAACTGAGAAAGCGACAGTGGAGTGCGCTCGACTGTGACATACCCGCTAACTAATTTGAATAACAGCAAAACTCTATGTTATATTTTTAATTTGTAATATTAATAAACCAAATATTGCCTTTGGTATAATTCAGACGACTTGTGGAATTTTAATTTGGTATATTTTTAAATTAATACCGCACATTTGCACAATATACCAGATTAAAATACCGTAAGAATACTAAAATATACCAAATGTTATACTTGGTATTTTTGATATAATATACATTCAACATATACAATAGAATGCAAAATATACCAGATTGTATGCCAAAGCAACTAAGACCCATAGTTAGTAGTAGTTAGCTTTAAAATTGCATTGGGCGTGGGCGTGGCAAAAATCTGAAAGAAACTGGACCTGCTTGCAAAGATAACAAATGCTGCTGAAAATTATATCTCCATCTCTTAAAGTCTCTGAGATCTAGGTGTTCATACAGACGGACGGACAGACAGACGGACATGGCTGCTCAAAAATATACATACTCCTACTACCGCCTGCCTTTTACAAACATTTCGTGCAGGCACAAAGTTATAATACCCTTTTACGCTATGGGTAGCGGGTATAAAGATATATGTAGGTCAAGTTGGCAGTTGTGAAATTATGCATAAACCACGTCAAGCCTTTTGTCTTTCGCTTCGCATTTGAAAACGTGAAACGTGAAAATGAAAATGAGTTGCTCCCAGTCCTCAGGTTCAGTACACTCGATTCATCGAGCGCATCCATTAAAGTTTTCTAGTTTGCTGAATAATTGAATTGAGCGCAACGCAACGCAGCGCAGCACAAGTTTACCATCCATTTGATGGAAATGTAACACAGCCGTTGTCCCTTACCCTTCTTCCCCACTCTCTCTCTCTCTCTCTCTCTCTCTCACACACTCTTGAAAAGGGGTGACAACGAACCGAAAGAGAGGGGCAGCAGCAATTCCACAGCATCTCAAACAGCTGCGATTTTCTCCGATAGCCGATAGCCTGGGGCTGATTGTGTTTTGGTTTTATTTACCTATCATCGGGTCGGGCAGCTCTTTGGCACTTTTTGACCCCCTCATTAGGACGTCGAGTAAGTATCGCAATTTCACAGAGTATCACAGCAGCAGCAGCAGCAGAAGCAGTAATTTGCAGATCCAGTTCGAGGCCGCAGTCGCCGCTTTGGCATATTGTTTTTCACTCAACATTTATATTTTTCTCTTATTTGTTTTTCCCTTTTTTTGCACAGCTCCTATTTATTCCACGTGGTGCATGTCGTCAGTCTGTTCGTCTGTCAGTCTGTCCGTTCTATCCCTTGCCCGGATAATTTTTCAATGTCAGAAATTTCGTGCCCCCTTTTGAAAAATTGAAAAGTATTTTAATGGCGACGGCGACGGCAACGCCAACGAACGGCAATGAAAATTAATGGCTGCTCGTTGCCAGTTGCGAGTTGCTGTTGCCTTTGCTTTTGGCGAACGCAATTTTCCTCATCAGACGACGGCAAACTAATGCAATCGCCGCTTGCAGCAGGCGACTTAAATTTATTTAAATTATCTTTTGCTTCAGCCTGAGCCTTCACAGCATTAAGCGATAACAGCGATAGCAGCAGCAACATCAAGCAGCTGCCAAGCTGCAGGTAACTGCACTCGGCTGAGTAATGACCAGAAGTCACAATTAAGATTGCGCTGAGCGCAATCAATTGAGGTTCATTTTTAGCTCGATTATTCGATTATGCTCTGATTGAATGCCTTCAAAGTCGTTTGGAGAAAAGCAAGTGAACTGCAACAAACTATGCAAGTAGTCGCATAACTTTGCTGCTCAACTTGTTTGACACTATGTTGCTGTAGAATTAAATAACATAAATATGTACTGAGCTAAGCAAGCAGTTTTTTTAAACAAACTATTTATCTAAATGCGAAGTTCATTGGCTGCAAAGATTCGATTGCTTTTGATTAGGAATACAATCCCATTTGTTTTTTATTTTCGATTATAGAGTCAATACAAACAACTTGACTAGAATGATAATACATATATATACCTGTCAACTTAGTTTACATACTAAATATAAGTTTAAACTTTTCAAACTTTACCATAATTAAATTGAATTACAATCAGAATATATTTCTGCCATTGAAATTGAATCTATTGGTAATGATCTTTCTGCGAAATGGCCAAGCAACAGTTAAGTTTAACAAACACGAATCGTTGAGCTATCAATTAAATTCAAATCATCGTCTCGTATTCTCTTTAAAGTGTTCATCGCCTCCTCTCGGTGTTAGCATTTGAAGTACTTGCATATTTTATCGATATGCAATCGATGAGCAATTCATCGCATTAAATATGTATGCGTGTACTTGGAATATTCATTAAAAGGGAAAAGCGAGAAGAGAGAAGGGAGAAGGGAGAGAGAAAAGAAAACAGCTGGTGTAATCAATGACATTCTTGAGCTGGCAAATGCGAATGTGATAATGAGATTGTGAATAACACTCACTCGTGCGTTTTGTATTCATCAAATTTCAATCGAATCATTTGAGCATTGAGCGCGCGCGCCTACAAAAGTCAACACAAATCAGCAAATCACCCACTCAAAGGCAACAGAAGCAGCAGAAGAGACGGTATTTGTCTGCCATTCGAATGGAATTTGTAAAAAATGCGTAGCCCACACGCCTCATTTGCAAAACGACGCCGCGTTTTTGTGCCTTTTGTGTGAGAGAGTGCGAAGAGATTTGCATTTCAGACACCCACTGACTGACTGACTTACTGACTGAGTGACTGACTGAATGAGTGCTGGACTGACATAATTATTTAACGGTTTACATCAATCAACAGCGACTGCGACGGCGACTGTGAGTGTGAGTGTGTGCAAAGTGTAGGCTAATTAGCTGAAATATTTAATTGAGGCAAATAAAATCTGAACGACGCCTGAAAGTATGCAGCACGAAATGCGCGAACATATGTGAACCTTTCTCTATACATGTGTGTGTGTGTGTGTGTGTGGCACTTAGCAGCTGGCAGCGTGGCACGCACATAATTGGCAGCATCCCATGCAGCAGCAGCTGCTGCTCAGTTCCGCAGTTCCTCAATTCGTCAGTTCCGAGTGCCAACAGTTGGCATTCGCTGCCTGTCAATTCCCATTCAAAATGATGAACGTGGACTCGGTCGGTACTTGGAGCTTCAGCTTCAGCTGCTGTTGCTGCTGTTGCTGCTGCTTGGCTGCCTCTTTTTGTGTAAAGCATTACAGATGTCGAGTGGCTGAAGGGGGTCACGGAGCAAGAGGCAAGAGGCGTGGCCCTTCCCCCTTTCGCGTGTGCGTCAAATTACTTCCGCTGGATTTGAATTTTGTTGTTAAGGCTGCCAACAAAAAGGTAACGCGCTTCGCAGTCTCAGCCGCTTGAAATGGCACACACACACACTCATACGCACACACTCTAACACACACACACACACACACACACACTCACGCATACAGTCATACAATTACGCGAATGACAGGAAGAGCGGCGCACAATGCGAATGAAAGCATCAACAACAACAACACAAAAAAAGAAAAGTGCCAAATGTGTATGCAATGTGAGGCGCAAAGAAATGGCAAAATTATAAAAAATACACACTCACACAGACACATACAATTGCAGTGCTGAATGCCAATTAAGCCAATGCCTGAACTCAGCACGAACTCAAGCACAAGGCGCAAGGACAACGCACAGCGCAATCAACAAAGGACGCGCGCAGCCAAATAATAAATTTAAAAAATACAACCAACAAAAAAAAAACCGAAAGTTGGGGCTGCCGCAAGTTGCAAAGCACAGCTGGAGTTGGGCGGCGTTCAGAGCATAAAAAGTCAAGTCAAGACACACACACACACTCACATACACAAAAGGGAAATTGTAATAAAAATAATTGACAACTATTTGACATGCCTCATGTCCGACGCACGCAAAAAGCCAAAGGAACCGAGACAGAGTTGAGCATGAAGCAAGAGTAGGAGCAGAAACAGAAGTCGCAAACGCAGATGAGCAAGAAGTACACTGAGAAAAACAATAAGTTATTAAATCATGATTTTGATCTTGGTACTAAGAGTTTTAATCGCCAAAGTGCGTACGATCAAGTTCCTATTATTAAAAAAATAAATCGTACTCTGTTCAGACCACATTAAAAATATTGATTTATTATTGTCATCTAAAATTAAAAAACTTTTTTTTTTTTGTTGAATAAAGATGAATCTTATAGCTCTTGAATTGCTCTTTACTAAGAATGATTTTGGAATTATTTTTGTGTTTTAATATTGACAAAATTAAATGAATTAATGCGTACACAAACCAAACAATTAACGTACTTGTATGTATATTTATCAGGCAACAGAAAAACAATCCTAAAATCAATCTTATCTCTAAATATAGCACTAAGCTAGAGCTATAAAAGAATAACCTTTACTTTTTATTACAATTGTTTCAGTTTATGTGTTTATGCATATTTATATTATTATATTTATGTTTATATTAAATATATTTAACTATTTTTTAAATTTGTATTTATTTCAGAATAATGGCATATTGATTGTTTTGAGAATTGTTGTAACCTAAATCTAGTCTTATAATAATATTTGCTAGGATTTCTTATTTTTAATGATATGGTCTAGTTTTCCGATGAATGTTTAAACCCGATCAGATCAAGTTAGTCAAATTTATGTCACACCTACAGCATTTTTGATTCATAATAATTGGATGTTATAAGAAAAGTTTTAAAAAAAAAATACTAGGGTCTTATAGTCTATACTGTATTTTGAAAGTAGTATTTTATCAATATGCCAAACATAGCCTTTGGTATATTTAGGTATGATATGATATATTTTAAGAATAATGTCACACTGTTTTGCTCCTATTCAAAATGAGTGGAGGGTATCTAACAATCGAACACACTCGACTATATCTTACTGACATGATTCGATTCTAGCTAAGTATTTTTTTCAGTGTAGATGGCAAGCGAGACGAAGGCGTAGACCGAAACAGAGAAGGAGATGTGGGGACTGAAATGGAGTTGAATGAAGCGACTAAGGCGGAGGAGGAGAGCGACATCATCGGAGACGGAGACGGAGTCTGAGACGATGTCGAGCGCAGTCCCAAGTGTGCATTTACCATGACTTTAATATGCGCCTACTTTTTTTTGTATGTGTGTACGTGTGCGTGTGTGTGTGTGTGTGTGTGGGAGGCAGTTTCACAATATGGAAACACAGTATACTTATACTTAGACAAGACAAGTTGGCAATTTTCTACATGTATATGTACATTTATTTATTATTTTTTTCATCTTTTCAATTTTTTTTTTTGTTATTTTATTTGCGCCCTTTCATTTTGGGTCCAGCTGATAACCGGTTTCAGTTCCGGGCGACCAAAATCAATGTGATTGATTGCAGGCCAACAAGAAGATACAACAAAAAAAAAAAAAAAGAGAAAGAAAGAAAAGAAAAGGGGGTAGCCAAGTAGTTGTCAAGTATTTCCTCCCCCTCACTCGATGCGAGTACAATCAATTTGCCGTTGCAGGCTCATAATTAAATGAAAATTCACCAAAAATGTTCGGCAGCAGCAGCAGAAAAGGGATAGAAAAATGGAAATTTGATTGATTCGCTGGCGTCCCAATTGATTCACTTACTCCAAAATCAACCTAGAAGGCAACCAACAAAGTATCTTCGAGATACCCAACAAAAAAAAAAAAACGAAACATATTCATCATATGCTTCCTTCGCAAATAACTAAATGCAAGTAAATAGAAATATCTAAAATGAAATCAAAATATTGATTTAATATTATACAATCGATATTTAAGTTAAATCAGTAAATATTTGTATTTTATTTTAACTAAATCAGAACTTTTAATCAGTAATTGTCTACATTTTGTATTTATTGACTACATTTAATTAAATTCTTAATATCAAGTCTCGTATTTAATTATACTTCTGTTGTATTTTAAATCTAAATATCCAATTAACGAGATAAAAATTGTATTAGATATTTTATGTGAAAAATGTCTACTTACTACGATTTTCAGTTACTTTGGCTGATAATTTAGTATATTTTGCACTCTATGGTATATTTTAAATGTAGTACTATATCAATATGCCAAATTTAATTAGATTCCTCTATAGATAGATAGATTAATTTTATATTTGCTTTAGATAAGCATATATATTTATGGTTTTGTTGCAATTATATTTGATATTAAAAAGCGCAAAAATATAATTTGAATATAATTTGAAATTAGTTTTAATTCCCCATTAAAAATCGATGTCTTACATTTGATTTTAATTTGAAAATACATATATTTATTTATTGAGAAAATTATTTTAGGCAATTGTAATAAATTCTGGTTTTTAATTATGGATTCTCTTTCATCTATACTCGTAGTTTAATGGAATTATATTTAATATTAAAAAACACTAGAATATAATTTGAAATTAGTTTTAATTGGATTGCACATAAAAGGAGCAATGACTTCCTCAATTAAAAAGCAAATTAATCTGCCGCCAGCTAGCATAAAGAGACCAACATTCCAAACTTGGCTAAAAATAATCGTTTACAAACGCCGAAAAATAAACGTGGTCAGATAAAAATTGGGGGAAAAATAAAGAAGAATATGATGCGCACCACGAATAAATTCACTTTGTTGAGCTCAGTGTTAAAGAGAGGCCGTTGACTGGCTATTTATAAAACCCTTTTGCACATTTTTAATAGAGTTGAGGCATAATAAAAAGGTTCAGAAATTGAAAGGGAAAACCAAATTGTGCCCCAAAGTGCAAAATTAACAAGTTTCATAAGTGAAAAATAAAACGAGATGGAAAGATGTTGAAGCGTAAAATTGCAGAGGAAAATGAAAATGTGTTATTAATGTAGCTGAGAGAGAGAGAGAGAGATAGCGAGCGAGACGGGAAGAGAGAGAGAGAAAGAGCTCAATGCATCAATGCGAACCTGATTTCAACTAAACGAGATGAAATGAAACGAAATCGTATCGAATCGAATCGAATCGAATCGAATCGAATCGAAATGAAATGAGAACTTACAAGCATATCGCTGAGATACTCGAGAACTCATTGTACTATATTGTGTGTGTGTGTGTTGTGCGTTACGTTTTCAAGAGCACACACTAATCAGAATCAGTTGAGAATTACAAGACCATTGGCATGCTCATTTGGGCACACTCTAGGAGTCGTGGCATCAAGTCCAACGAGTTGCAACGATGCTAGAGGCTAGAGGACAGAGGACAGAGAGCAGAGGGCTGAGAAGAAGTCAGAAGGCAGAGAAATGAAACACGTTCCAGCTAATAGGCACGTACGGCGGCAACGACAGCGGCAACGGCCAATGGCAAATAAAGATGGCAATAAAGCAACGTGGCAAATGAGCTACGTTGTGCCACGCTGCCACACGCGGTGGTGCCACACGCGGTTGCACAGCGCCGCCACTCGGAAACGGGCCGAAACGTGCAAATAACCCTCGTCGCCTTTCCTTGAATTCCCCTCCTCCTCCTCCTCTTCCTCCCAAGAAAACATCATCATCATAGTAAAGCAGAGAGTTAAGTTGAGTCGAGTTCAGTTCAGTTAAGTTTGAGGAGTGCAGAGCAGAGCTCATCCAAATGATAAAGTGGATTACAGAGCTCGCTCGCTCGCTCGTTCGTTCCTTCGTTCACTCGCTATCGGTGTCACAGCTCAATGTGCGATTACTCGTCCTCATCATCTCTTCTTAGTCTTACTCTCTCTCTCTTTCTGCGTCTCTTTTGTGTGTGTGGCGTCGCACAACAAGTTGGAAGGCATCGTCTCGCACTCGTCTCGTATTGTTATTTATGGCCCAGCGCTGTTGCTTTCAATTCCTCTCGATAAATTTCAGTTATCGAAATGAGTTGACAAACTATCTGCAGCATGAGCGAAAGATTACGGGATATCCTAGAGGATATTAAAGCTTCGATTCGCATTTAACAAACACTTTCCACCTTATTCGATTCGATTTCTTTGTCCCTAGATTTATACGAATCGCATATTTGATATGCGAAGTGTTTAAACCTACTTTTACAACAACCGAACACTAAAATATACCAAATAAGTATACCACAAAATACTAAAAAAAATATACTGAAGCATGTCTATCATTGTAGAAACCATGGCGTTTGGTATATTTTAGTATTTTTCGGTATGTTAATTTTGTGTATTAGTATTTTTGCGGTAAATTTGTATAGCATGTTTTAACTTACTTCTATAATAATATATTATTCTGAAAATATACCAAAGTAGTATATAAAAAATAAACAAATATACTGAAGATTATAATTGGTATATTTCAGTATATAAAATATTGATTTTTGGAATTTTATGGACTACTGATTTGTTGTAATTTATTATTTTTGTAAGTAATAGTATTTAGTATTTAGTATGTTTGTAAGTATATTTTAATGATAATACCACTTTGACATTGTTTTGCTTTTATTAAAACTGAGTGGCAAGTATGTTACAGTCGAATACACTCAATTATAGCTTTTTAATTCGGTATATAAATTAATGATTCTTTTCTTTTGATTTTTTTATAATTTAATATTTTTTGACTACTATTATATGGAGTTGCAACATTGGAATTGGTCATGTCTTAAATAAAATATCTAAAATGTTAGGGTAACACCTTCATAATCAATAATAACAAGTTTGTTCTGAACTGAACGCAATATTTGTTCACAAAGAACTTTGGTATTGAATAAATGAGCTTTGAATTTGGTCTTAATATTTGAGTAAATACATATTTTTTTCTGATTTCTCTTTCACAATGAAATTTTCACAGCACTTAAATAATCATTAGTTGAATGACAAAAATTTGTTGACAACAGTATTAACTGAAAAGAAACAATAGAAATTACTGAACAAATATAATCCTTTTTAATAATGTGTGAATGAAAAGTATCATTATTCGCTTATAAGCCTACATAAAATTTTGTTTCTTTAATTTAATCATGAGCTGCACTCTTTTTCTTCCTATTTTAACTTGTAAAATATCATTTCATATTGCTTAAATAAACTGTTCTAATTTGCGACTATTAATAAGAGAAAAAGAAATCGTTTTATTCCAGTCGTTTCTATTCTGTTATCACTATTGACTCAAAAGCAACTGTTGGGGGTGATAAAGTTACTTTACTTTGAGATGTGAAACGATGGAAATAAAGCCATATACTGAATGCACTCGCAAAAGTTTTTGTTCTTTGAGATTTATAACCCAAAAATGTGGTCAGCTGAGATGGCAAACATTTTAAGGTCAGCCCGAGTTTCTTTGGCAAGTACTTAAGTAGTAAAAATGTGGTGAGGAACGTTGATACGAATGAAACACATGCAATGAAAGGTCAGCGCCAGCATGGCGTATACGTAACGTAACGTTGCGTTATGCTATGCTATGCGATGCTATGCTATAAGGGGAGAGAGCGAGTAGAGTTTGTTTGGAAGAAGGCACTTGGAGGAAAGTTTGAAGAATAAATATATGAGTAGCTCTACATAACAAATTGCCCGACTTTAACTCATATTGTTTATGAGATGGACCCAGGGATGAAAAGACCGAGAGACCAAGAGACCAAGAGACCGAGCGACAGAGAGACAGATAGATGAACTTGGTTATACATGGATATGAGGCTTATTAAATATATATAACATCCATGTGCCTCAAAAGGTTTGACACATTTCCATGTGTGCGGCTGCTCACAAGGAGCATTTGGCCAACTTTCGGTTATTAATTTAACAAAGTATACTCAGATACTTTCCCTCGTTTGGGGCAAGCATGAAAACATGCCACATGCGTGCTTTTTTCCAAAAGGTTTCGCTATGCGTGTGTGTGTGTGTGTATGTGTGAATTAAGGATTTGCCATAAAAGAAGAAGGAACATGCATTGAGAGAAATGTGAGAAGAAGCGAAGAGGGAGAAAGAGAGCGTGAGCGAAACAAAAAAACACCAACTGGGTCAACTTTCACTCAACTAACTCTCAACTGCAAGTGCATTACAAACCATTTGTCCAGCTTACGTTCTAGCTTGTTTACACACACTCACACACACACAGACACCTTGATGTAAGTGTGTTTGTGTGCAGCCTTGGCCCCGCATCCGCATCCGCGTCCCGTATTCACATTCACATCCGCACCGCAGCTCACCCATCAAATAAAAATCAAATCAACTCAAAGTGTCAAAAACTTTGCCAGCTAAATGCAATTTATGAAAATGCACACACCAGGCTAACAAAAATGTTTGAGAATCGAATAGAGGGGCGCACAAATGCATTGTGGAGGGGACGCGACAGCTTCGCATCGTGTGCGCACAGTGAATGCTCGCTACAACAAACTAGCTCACTACAACGATAATTTATGAACTAAAGTTGCAACCTTTTGCCTTGATGTCTAGCCAAATCGTTTGATAATAATTTAACTTTATTATGGTTCAACAAGCATCGGTTCAACTCGTCAAATGTTTAGCTTTAATTAAGTTGCCTTTTTTTCTGCCGCATTTTACACCGTTCAATGCACATGCAATAAAAACTAATTAATGCAATTATACTTTTCGCACCCAATTTGTACGCTTCAAATTCAATTCAATTACAAAAGTATACAAAAATGCAGCACAGTGTGAAACAATTGAGCTCAAATTTTATGGCGCCCAGAAGCATGCTACAGAAAATTCACTTCGAATTCTTTGGCCTGGATTCTTTATGCAGAGACTATTAGCACAATTAAGTGCATATCTCAATTTTGTGGCGGAATTTTTTGTAGTTTTGTGTAGGTAACGAAATAATAGACGAAAGAGATATGCAAAAGCTGGGGTACTAAGGATAAATGGTTCTATGAAGTAAAGTAAATAATAATTTATAAATATTTATGATGATAAAAATGATTTATTTCTTACAAATAAAAAAGTACAAATGCTCGAATTGAATAAAATAAAAAATAATTTTAAAAGTATTACTTTTTTCTTTTTCTTTTTTTATTAAGTGAAAAATTCGTACAAACGAAAGAAAATGGTACCCTATCATCACAATTTAAAAAGCATAATAATGAAACTAAGTCTATAATTATCTATAAGAAATTCACACAAATTTGCTTGACCAACGCATCTTGAGCTAAAGGTATAAAAATAGCGACTTTTAATTAGTTGAAGACTATGTTATCATATAGTCATTGCTGCTTTCTTGTTGGCTGCAAAATAATAATTAAATCAAGTATAAATTCTATAAATGTAAGCTTCTTTCTTTTAATATCCAGCATATGTTAGGATTAAAAGTTTTATTTAAATCTAGTCATATAAGCACTAAAATATAGGAAACTACTACAGTTCTTCAGCAATTTAATGAAAAAAAATGGTAAATCTAAAATAAATTAACAGGAAGTATTTATAAAGATTTCACCACAAAGAGCTTTAAGATATATTAGACAAAAGATTGCGTTTTGTGGCTTGCTAATAATAAATACAGCGTACAAAATGCAAAGACAGCTGATGCTTGCAATAAATCCACCCATACATATGCACATACTAGAAGTATTTGCATGGCGGCTTAGCTGAGAAAGTTTTAATACTTGCAGCCTAAAAGTATGCAGCGAAATTTTTGCATTTCGCTGATCCTCCACTTGGTGCTGTGTGGAACAATTTCTCAAGTGGAGCTGCTACTGTACAGCACACACACACACACACATTAGCACTGTATGCGTGTGTGTGTTTACAAAATTGCAATAATGCGCAGCGTCCTTCTGCTGCAGCACAATACGTGTGCATGTGTGCATGTGTGTGTGTGTGTGAAGTGGCTGTGCCCATGCATGAAGCGTAGTTGTAGTAGTGAGTGCTGCATTTTCTGCGGGCTGGCAGCTTGTTGGGGCGCGCATGTAATTTCATTAGGGCAGTAGGACAAACTTACACGCACACACATACACCCACACACATTCGCAGACAAAGACTAATGCCAGCACACACACACAGAGAAGCAGAGAAAATCACAGAACAATTTTGAATGCCTTTCGCTTTCAATTGGCGCTGCAATCAATACGAATCGAAAACGAAATGGAAATGGAAATCGAAAACGGGAACGGAAAAAAAAACAACAGCACGTTCAAATTGCACGAAAATTAAGCGGCGAGGAAGGAGGAAGAAGGGAAAATGAAAGAAATTTGCGGTATTTGAGAAGACTTTAACAATTCGCCTCGGCGTCGTCTTCAAGTTTGCGCCGCGCATATTATGTAATTGTAGGACACACAGACACAGCACATATGTATGCTTGCTTGTTTGTTTGTTTGTCCCTGTGTGTGTGTGTGTAGATGAGGGCGCGTCACACACACACACACACACACATATATAGAGCATAGAATGCTAGCACAGGCAAAAAGACGACACCGCATCGCAGCATCGCAGCGCAGAGAAGGCAGAGAAGGCAGCAGCAAGCAGAGAGAGAGACACTTCATTTCTTGGCATTTTCTTTTGCTTTGCAAAGTCATGACAAACACACATAAACACAGACATACATACATACATACTTATGCATGGACATGCTGCTGTCGCTGCTGCTACGTTTTTATTATTATCGCTCGCTAGCATACACACACACACACACAGACACATAGAAAAACACAGCGACACAAGCAGAAGCACGAGTTACAAACACACACACACACACGCACACAGCAAGAGAGCGCGCAGCAGCCGCACTAACACACACACACACACGCAGCGACACACAAACATGTCGCCGCCTTTGTCCAACTCATCGCTGGCGTCTTCTGCTGCTGCTGCGACGCCGCCGTCTTTACAGTTGCCTTCGCTTTCGTCTTTGCTTTTGCTTAGCTTTGCTTTGCCATTTTTCTTTTACGCCTGTGTCTCTGTTCGTGTCTCTTTGAGTGTGTTACTTTTGCCGCTTTTGCTTCAGTGTTTATTTTTCGCCATTTCAAATGTGACCAGCGAGCGTCATTTCGGGCATTCTTTTTTAATACCCGTTCCTCAATATGCTAAAGGGTATAATAAGCTATACTTGAAATTGTAAATCTCTTTCTCTGCCTGTCTGCCTGTCTGTCCACTTCTTCAAAATGCTACAACTCAGAGACCATAAAAGCTAGCGACACCAAATTTGTAGAACGTATTTCTCTTTAAGTTACCTTTCTAAAATCGAAAGTATTGAATTGACACCGTTAAAGTCAACATTTAAGTGATGAAACAAGCGTCGTCGTGGGTAGCTCACAGTCGAGCAATCTCAACTCTGGCTTCTTGTTTTGTTTGTGTGCCATTGGCATTAATTAAACACATTTATGGAGTGGACACAGCAGCAGCAGCAGTCGCTAGAGAACGGACGCGCAGCGGACATTTTCAGCATTCAATTATCGATTATGACATTCATTCAGAGCTCTCTCTCTCTCTCTCTCTCTCTCTGTGGCTGGGACGAAAATAGGAAAGCAAAGCGAGCCACTTGCCACTTGCCACTTACCACTTGTCCAATGGCCAAGTATTTGCCATCAAAGTCACAAAACGAGCAGCGAACGAGCGCCAGCAAACAAACAAACAAACAAGCGGGCGAGCAACCAGGCGGACAGACGGACAAACGGACAGACAGATGGACAGACAGACGGACTTTGACTGACTGAGGCTGGAAGGCGGTCTGGCAAACATTAACTCTGAGCTTACGGGGCGTATGTGTAACACTCTGTGGGTGGTGTCAGTTGTCACTCAGCGAACCAGTCAATTGACTCTTTCTCTCTCGCACTCTTGCACTCGCAATCGAACTCGAACTCGCTGTCTTTGTGTGTGTGTGTGTGTGTGTGTGTGCGTGTGTGAGCTTAAAATCTCAGCCATTGTGCGCGCTTTAAGAACTCGCCACACAATTGCGATAGTTCCTTGTGCGCTTCCTTAGTATTGTTTATCGTTTATCGATCAGCATTGTCATCGACAATGGGAGCATTATGTGAAATTGATATAAATTTCAGCCAGTCAGCTGTTACGCATTGTTTTTTATGCTCCCCACCCTGGCAATAACCCAAGCATATCGTCGCTACTTATCGCTAACCCTTGTTGCCATCGTCAGCCATTTATCAGAATAAATATTGTTAGTGGCTTGCTCAATTTGTTGTATGCCATGGTTCTGGGTATGTGGATGTGGATGTGTGTGGAAAAACAATTACCCGAATCAAAATATTGTTTATCCTTTCATTCAGCTGGTATAACAAATGGTTTCGTTTACCACAAACACAACACAACAGCTCGAATGCATTTGTTTTTCCACAAATATAAATATGTACTATACATGCATATGTACATGTATGTATACGTGTTTTTATGGCAAGCTTCGGAGTCGGACTCATTAATCAGATATGGTAAAAATTGCACTTAATTTTAAGTCATATTATGGGCTTTAAATGTTATGCATATTCATTGATTATTCATCACATGAAAACAAACAGCTTAAAAAATCTTCACGCTTATTTTTCATTAATTCAATTTAAAAACAAGCAGTTGGGATAAGAGGATTTGTAAATTAATTAAAATGCAAACGGATTTATGTATTAACATATTTACATAGAATTTGTTGTTGTCGAATGCAGTTGAAAAACATTATGAAAACTTTGTAAATAATTTTCAAAACCTTTTTATTGAATTCGATTTCCAATCTACATTCATTACATTTATTAAAGTTTAAAATTTCAATATTATTTTGAATTGGTTTAATGTAGAAATTAATCAATTTGGAATTTCGAATCGTAATTTGAATTATCAAGAAAAATAGTCAAGGAATTTTTACAGAAAAATCATTAGTTTAAAATGCTGCAGATCCATTTTCATTCTATCCGAAATGCTCAAATTAATAGAGATAAAATTCGAGTCGGAATTTATTGAGTAAATTCAGCAAGCCATTCAGGCATTTAATAAAGTTTCAAATGAAATTTAGTTTGTACAAAATTAAAGTCAACGTACAATGTGCAATCAATCGGAAGGAAATGCATCAGTCAAGTTGACAATAATTGAAGAGGAAGCGTCAATTTTGAAAATGGCAAAGTGAACGTTGAAAAAAATATTGAAGTGGCAATCGTTGGACATTTGTCGGTCAAGCGCTATCAAATCAACTGCTGATAACAAACACTCGTATCAATAAATGTATCGATAACTCAATATACTGTGGGAGAAGGACAAGCCGCGTTTAACCTTTTCGCCATCGAGAGGAGTGAAGTAATCCCCGACTATTTGTATTTGGTATTTGGTGCTTGGGTATTTGGTATTTGATATTTGTATTTGTATTTGTATTTGTATTGACCACAATAAATTGGGAATCAGTGATGCAGGCGGCGAGAAATCAGAAATGGGCAAAAGCCAATCAAATACACGGCAATAATTGTATTCTGGTCACTAGCTGTGCCAAGTGCCCACTCTCCACACTCTCTCCACACTCGCTACCGCTGCTCTCCATTTGTCTGCTGGTCACACTGGTTATGCCAGAGGCAGCGAAAAATAACAAGGCGCAGACAAGAGGCCGGTATGGCAACAACAACTAGAACAGCGGCGACGGCGGCGACGTCGGCGGCAGCATCCACATTCATATCCTCGGAGGCGGCAAATTCCTAGCTCAAGGGTGGCATACTTATACACACACACACACACACTCCCCCACTCAAACACACACACACACACACAGTGAGAGAGTCAAAACGATTGAGTAATTTTTTTTTGTGTGTTTGCTGCTGCTTCTTCGTCTTCGTCTTCTGCTTGTCTTGCTGCTGCTTCTTCTTCTCGCTGCGGCCACACACAACTTCATTAGATGAAGCGAGAATGTGCTGCGGGGGAATCATAGAATGACAGTGGGAAGAGGGAGGAGGGAGCGAGATGGAATGAGTCCGCAGCTGCTTTTGGCAGTTGCTTTGCTTTGCTATGCTTTGCTTTGCTGCTCGCAGCGCATGTGACAATTTTGCTGCTTTGTTACATAAAAATAATATATTAAAAACAACAACAAGAGCAGTTCAACAACACACACAAAAAAAAATAAAGAAAAATAGAAAATGGCTGCTGTGGCCTGTTAAATTTAGTTGTTGGCATTAGTTTTGCGTAATTTGTCAACTAATTGGCACACACACACACTCATTGCCTTGACTTACTTATGTGTGTATGTGTGAGTTTGTGTGTGTGTGTGTCATACAAATTGGATTAACGACACAACACAAAGGCAACTAGCGACAGCACGTTGACATCCCAGCCCAGGTTCCGCCCCCTCACCTCCTCGCCCACCCCCCTCCACACACACGACCACATCGCATGGCATCAAATGGAAGTTTTGCATAATTCGCGCGATTTCAGCACATGAGAAAAAAAAAACAGCGTAAAATGCTAGTTGAATAAATATACAGCATACATACAAACATACAGCTATATATACATATATGTATTTTTAGAAGGTGGTATTTTTTTTTGGGCTGGTCACACACTCGCACACACACACACACATACAGAGTTTACACGCACATTTGCAGCAGCTCATCATCATATTTGGCTGGGATCCTCTTCTCTTCTCGCTTCTTCTCTGCTCTTCTCTGGTCTTCTCTTCTCTTCTGTTCACCTCTTGCTTGCTCAGCGTGTGTTATTTGTATTTGTATTTGTTAGCTGCTTTTCACACGCTTTTTTAAAAACAACAACAGAACAACACACACACACTCACACAAAAAAAAATAAAAATAAAAGGGACACACACAGAGACAAAGAGATAGAGAGAGAGGCAGAGACACGCACACACACTTAACAAAATGATTTTGAAATTGCAAAATTGAAATCAAGCACAAGTGTCAATGATTTGTTTCAATATTATTTCGCTGATTTTCGATTTTTAGAGGACATTCGAGTTCGACTCGAGATACGCACTGTTGTTGTTGTTACTGTTGTTGCTGTTGTTGTTTTTGTTGTCGTTGTCGTTGTAGCTGTTGTTGATGGTGCTGTTGTACACTTTGTTGTAGTTGTTGTTGTCAGCCGTAGATTTCGTAGTGTTGTTATTATTATTGTTGTTGTTGTAGTTATTGTTGTTGCAAACAAACAAAAAAATAATTGTTGGGAACTGACTCTTGCTTTTGGGGCTTTCTTCAGCTGTGCTTCTTGACGCTTCTTGAGGCTGGTGCTCTGCCACTGCGGCGGCTGATGCTGTTTTCAACTTTAACAAACTACTCAAAAAAACAATTGGAGAGCGCACGAAACAGCTCCGCTCCACATGACCGCACTACACGATTGACAGTTTGGCACTGAAGGAGCTCGCGAGCTTATCAGCCACAGCCGCAGTCACAGCGGCAGCCGAAGGAGCAGCCGAAGCCGAAGCCGAAGCTGAGGCCGAACATGCCAGCCGAATGTCGAAACACGAACAGTATTGTTGTTGTTGTTGTTGCTATTGCTGTTGAGAGCGCCACGTCACTATCTCTCTGCATTTCTGTCTGTGTGTCGGTGTGTCGTTGTGTTGGTGTGCGTGTGCGGAGAGTGTGTCAGACAGAAGATGTTACAAATGTTGTTGCCAAACGCCCAAGCAGGCACTTTAGGCATGTTCCCATGTTCATTGAAGAAAGCAGCCGACGACCCATTGGGAAATGGCGCGCATGTGTTGATGGGTTTGTGTCCAGAATAACTTATCAAGCACTCACCCACACACACACACACACACTATTCCAAAAGAGAACGAAAGAGAGCGAGACAGAGAGAGAGAGAGTAAAAGCTGCTGATAATTGTCTCATTATGGAACGCTCACTTGAACACGTAACGAAAGCTTCGTAATACAGTGTGATCTTTTTCCAACTGATCCTTGTAAATTATGCGATTTGACGGAATTTATTTAAGGAATAAATCAATACATGAAATATATCTGATTCATAAAATTAAAATTTTGTAATTTATAAATTCAAAATCATACAAATTAATTTCAATTTTATATTTATTTAATATTTACAGTCTTCAACATACAATTAATAACTCTGAGATAACATATCGCCATTAAAGATGTTATTGCCATAAGTTGTATATAACTAAAATAACATGAAAAAAAAAACTATTTGTGTTTTAAATATTTTGATGTCGACCTTCGATATTAATCATGTTATAGCTACGCAGAAGTTATGGTCGATTTATGTTATTATTTTAAAATATTTGCATATTGATAACATAAAAATAGTAATAAAAAAAAAATCAATAACATCTGTAATTCCAAAATATTTGGAAAAGTTCGAGTTTTTAATGACTTATTATTTTTTTTTAACTTTTTTTGTAAACCAGTTTCTGTCACCAAAAGACAACATAACCGAGTTTTATATTTGAACAAAATGACAAAAAAATACCCTTAATCATAAATTCAAATATTGTATTGAAGCTACATACATTTGAAGCAAAACTAAACACAAAAGCTTTTTATTTGCATTTGATTAAATAATTGTTTTGTGCGCTTTGTTGATTGCCATTGAAATAGTCATTAAATTTTCACAGTTACTTAGCACTCGATTAATGTTAATGAAAGCCAAAATGCGCCAGAAAGCCAGAAATAAAACAACAAACATAATCCCAAAGTTTGCCAATGTGACCGGCAGAAAAGCTCTTGAGAAATCGCGAATACGAAAAATTAAATATTATTTGCGCGCTGCGGGCGCTGCGCATTTCCCACTGGGGCCAAAAGTGCCCAAAAACAAAAGCAAGAACAACAGGAACAACAAAACCAAGCAGAACGACAACAACAACAAAAACATTGAAGAAGAAGAGCGGTAGCAGCAGCAGCAGCAGCCAGTGGCCCAAAGGAAACGCCAAGTGCCATGTGCGCCGCTTGAATCTGAATCTCAAACTGACTGCAAATGCGTATGTGTATGTCTGTGTGTGTGTGTGTATGTGTGAGCAAACACACTCACACACTTATGACAATGGTGGCAATCCAATGCCGAACAGTGTGCGGCCTTGCGGCCTTGCGGCCATGCTGTTTCTCGCTCTCGCTCTCTCGCTATCTCTATCTCCCTCTCTCTCACACATTCTCTCCCGCTCTGACGCTCTCAATGTCACTCTGTCACTCTCTTTGCGTGCGTGTGCTTATGCTTGCGATGGTGAGCTTTGCAAAGCTGCGACTGCGGCGCACAGTGGGATGAGGCTGCCAAGGATAATTAATATATTTAAATTATAATATCGACCCCTTTCCGTGATATTATCGTGTGAGGAAATAAAAAACGTAATAAAGCACACACTTGACTGTCGACGAAATAAATACATTTCGTATTACAAATTGAATACATTTTTCAAGGTGACATCGCAAATTATGCAAGATTAAGATATCAATCAAAATATTAATTAATGTGTAAAATTCAAATTAAATACAAGTGTAACTATAATTAAAACTAATATAATGTTCATAGCATATTTATTAAATATTTAAATTTTGTAACATACATATTATATTTAAAATAATTATTTATTATGAATATATTTTTATTATAATTGAACTCCAAAAATCGATTGTGAGAAATCACATCAATTGGAGTATTTTAATATTTTTAAATTAATTATATACTTTTTGCTTTATATTATTATTAATACAATATTTTAGTTGTAAACAAGTAATGCATGAAAAAGAAATAAAACAACAAGATCAAAATATCGATTTGACTTACAGTTCTCTAATATTTTCAAATAATTTTTAAATATTGAAAAAAAGTATAGTTACAATAAATGTAATTGAAATAATAATTGAATTTTTTTAAGTGGTTTAAAATTACAAAATGTTGAAACAATAATAATTAAGCCATTTAGTCAATTTAGTTGGAGGATATAAAATGCATATTTTGCATCCACTGTGCGATGTTGATAAGAGCAAAACGGCAACAGAACGAACAAGGCAAACTCAAACGCAAACACAAACACAAACACAAATAGAAACCGAAACAGAAACAGAACCAGAGACCGAAACAGAAACTGAAACAGAAACAGAAGCAGAAGCACAGAGACACAGAAAATGCCACAAACGGCAAACGTGATGCGCGCATGTGTTTTATCTTCAATCTCAGCTGAAATCATCTGGCCTAGCCGCTGACGAAACGGTTAACTGTCCCCCTCCCCCTCCCACTCCTCCTTCCCCATCCGACCAAGCACCGAAAGTAGTGTAGTAAGTAGGAGGTGCTTGAACAACTCCCCCCCGCCCATCCCTTTCTTTCCCTTTCTCGGCGGCAACTAACATACTCTACTACCTTGGTATTATGAAGGGCAATAGGTTGTGCGGTTGTGTTCGTTTCGGGTTCGTTTCTCGCTCGGGTCGCGCTCGGGTCGTGATCGGGTCGTGTTCGGGTGGGTCGTTGTGACATCGTTGTGTGGCTGTGAATGGGCTGCGCTTGAAGTCAGCAAGCCACGAGATGAAAGACAAGCATAGGCATTGCTACAGTAGGTTAAAGAGATGATGTCCCCTGTCCCTGTCCCTGTCCCTCCCCCTCACATCACACAGCTCACACCTCACAGCGGGTTGTGTTGAGGGGAGTAGAGAGAGTGAGAGCGGGGCTTTAGCCGCCTGTCGGGCGCACTTTTCTGCGCTTTGTAACGGCAAGAAATTTGTACTTCCGCCCGGCGTCGACGGCCGTAGAAGATTTTAATTAAAAGCAGCAGGAAATGTGACCTAAATAATACTTCCGTATAGTGTGAAAAATTGCCCCAACTTTGTGTTGCAACGCCCTCACTCTCTCTCTGTGTCTCTCTCTCTCTAACACAGTCCCTCTTAAGCCCTACACTCATTGCTCATTTGCTGCCTAATTTGACGCCCAGCAAGCGGTGATCAGGAGGAAGCAACTGAATGTTGCATTGGAGTCACTCACTGGACATGAGCTGCGAGCTGTGAGCTGCGAGCTGTGAACTGTGGGACAGCAAAAAGTGTAGAGAATGTGTAATTAGTTGTTCCAGTTGAGCAACGTTTTAATTTGACGCAAGCATCCTGCATAATTCCTGAGCAGCACCATGTGGATATGTGAAGCATCAACCGTACTGAATGCATCGCCAACTTTTGCCAGCAATTTCTTCCGCTCATAAACTCGCTGCTCATTGCCATTTCCATTTACAGTTCCATTCCAAGCTCACATTTCTATCTCGCATCAACCCCTCACCCTCACCCTCACCCTCACCCTCTCCTCCTCATCTTCCCCTTTCCCGACTCTAATGGAAAACGCAACCTGTTGCGTCAAAGCTCCAAGTACGCCATTTAATAGCTTCTTTTCTGTGCGGAATATTAGCATGTGGCTCAACTCAACTCCACTCGATATATTGTCATCCAAGTTTTCTTTTAATCACAACTTTTTGGCTCTCTATGCGTGGGTCAATTTTTTTATTCATTATAATTTACATTCAACAACGTTAAGTATATAACATTTTCTTCTCTATAAACAGGAACACTTGCAGATATTCCTTGTTAAAATTATCAAAATAAAAAATTGATAAAAATTACTTATTTATGTTCTATAAAAATTTTGTCACAATTAACTTACAAATGTAACTTCGTTTTTATTAAGCATTTGCTTACAAAAAATCATCTTCAGAGTTGAAACTACAAATAAAACTGCAATATGTACTGCAAGTAGAGAAAAATTGTATATGATTAACGATTACTAAAAATAAAGGAAACCCCTTATTTAGATATTAGTTAACTAAAATGAAGAAATCCGATTCTTTACTATAAATGAAGTTACTACTTAAATCAAGAATCAAGAAAAGTATTCTATATAAATATATATAATATCAATTAAAATATATGTATATATAACCTATATAAAAATGTCAGATTCCATATTGCCCTAAAAAGCATACTATTTATAATTGTTTGGCTATGATTCGAAATTCGAATTGCCCTAAAAAGTATGCTATTATTTCTTGTTTTGCTTTCTTATAGTTATTTGTTTGGATGAAATTAAATTTCTATATTTTAACGTATAATAATATATTTTAATATGCAAATAGGAAATTCAAGACATTTACCCAAAAAAAAGTGTGTATGTATTTTTTTTTTATTTCATAAATCTTGAATGCTTTAAATCTAAAAATTCAAACGCTCCGAATTATATATATAAATATGTAAATATAAAATAAATGAATTAATTTTTGCCAACAATTTTTATTTTAATTGTTCACTTTTATAAAACAGAGTTGTAGTCAAATTTAGTGCTTTATTTTAAATGCAAACTTGTTGTCATTCTAAAATACAATTTGCTGTTCAATAAAATATAAATAAAACACTTTAATTATTAAATTAATAAGTAGTACTTCCTAGTTTAAATAACTCTTATTAAAACTACAGCATTTTAAATTACAAAATAGAACTCCGAATACTCTAAACACTTATTGATTAGAAAATAACTATGCAAGGCTTCAATGTGGTAAAAATAATTACAAGAAATTGATTCAATTACAAGTAAATGACACCAATTGGAATAATAATAATAATAATTGTATAGCTGTCGAACGTTAAGAGCTCAGGTGTCATTGTAACTTGTGCTGTGTGAAGCTTTGAATGGGGCTCTGGGAGAAGGTGCATCTCTCAGTGGAGTGGCATGCCACCAATTAGGCAAACTTGCAACTGTTTGTGAAATGCAATTAATGTGAGCCTCAGACGGATGTCCGGCGCAACATGAGAGCAACTTCCTGCGAGATCAAAGCAAAATGGCAGGCGTAAAAGCAAAAGCAAAAGAAAAAGAAAATGTAAAAGTAAAAGCAAAGTAAGAGGCAAAAAAGCAAAGTCGAGTCACAGTTTTTGTTACGAGTATAACGGGCACGACGGCAATGGGGCAGTGGGGCACAGTGCAGCTATTCTTGGCATGCGGCTTGAGTTGCTTGGACATTAAATCGATATGCGGCGACTCGATTCTCGTTATGGCATTTGCTTTAAAGCTTTCCATCCTACTTGCCTGTCGATTTCATGTCCTTCGCACGCAAGCAACGTGAAAATGCAATCAATAGCAAATAGTCATCAGCAATTAGTGGCGCAAGTGAGCTGCCAGTCCGCTGGTCGTTGCCTGCCACCATATCCACCTGCCACCTGCCACATGCCACCTGCTGCCTGCTGCAACACGTGACCCCGTCGCACAATCATCTGGCACAAGTGTGGGCCGAAAAGGATTTGCCGCTAACAACGACAAGCACAGCAAAGCACTCTCGAGTGTATTTGCTCAACAATTACATATGCGCCGCATCCCAATCCATTCAGCCATCCAGTCTTCCATGACTGCAACAAACAATCGCTCAACGTGGCGTATGCGCAATGTGTTTTTTTTTTCCTTCTTTCTTTCCTTTTTTGTGACGCTTGACGCTTCTGCTGCTCCTCAATGCAGCAATGCATGACAAGTGCAAGATTTTAGAGATTTCATGTCTCTTCTTCTTCCCACACTCACACACATACATACCTGATAGGTGTGGGAAGCACTCAACAGCATTTTGATGCCCATTAATATTTGACAGAAGGGTATATCAGGGTATACATATATCTATATCTATATCTATATCTATATCTATATCTATATCTATATCTATATCTATATCTATATCTATATCTATATCTATATCTATATCTATATCTATATCTATATCTATATCTATATCTATATCTATATCTATATCTATATCTATATCTATATCTATATCTATATCTATATCTATATCTATATCTATATCTATATCTATATCTATATCTATATCTATATCTATATCTATATCTATATCTATATCTATATCTATATCTATATCTATATATATATATATATATATATATATATATATATATATCTATATCTATATCTATATCTATATCTATATCTATATCTATATCTATATCTATATCTATATCTATATCTACATCTTTAACTATATCTATATCTATATCTATATCTATATCTATATCTATATCTATATCTATATCTATATCTACATCTCTACATCTCGCTGTCAACTCCATTTGACTGTGGTTTTGTTGCCTGTTTAAAAATAGTTTGAAAATGCGCATCTAGCATCGGGTTATGCACAACAGGAGCAGCAAATAGAATGTGTTGGAACGAATTTCTGGGTCTGTCGACTTGAGTTGGGGCAATGAATTGGCAAAATCATTTGCTGTTGATTTAATTTCGCATTCGCATGCGAATGGAAATTTGCATTTCATACGACACTGCTGCTGCACCACAAGAAGGAAAGGAGAGGGAAAAAATGCTTTTAACGAGCGTTTTAGTTATAAATATGCCAATCTCTTTCATCTCCTCCCACTTCCACTTCCATTTTTTAATCCCAATCCAATTGCATCGTATCCGAGGCCAATTGCAACAATCACAACAGTTTTTGTAGAGCTTTGGCTAAGTCTCTGTTTAGTTAAGTTTACCCTTAGACTCAACAATCACGGTAATCAGTAGAAGAAGCTTTTCAATAAATATAATATATAAACTCAGAAGAAGAGAGTCGATATTACTACATATTATGCTCAGTAATCGAATGACTTAAGAATTTCACACAATTTTTGCATTGATCTGGTTAGAAACATAAAAACCTTTAAATACCTCAAACTTGACTTCACCATTAAATATTTATTCAGTTGCGCATTTTCAAACAAAAGATAAATAAATAACACGCAAAGAAGCAGTTATTAATATTATAGCTGCTGGCATTTAAATACTTTGCAGGTTGCAAAAAAAATAAATTTCTCAGATGCTTCTCGCTACTTAAACTAAAGCTTCTATCTAAGTGAAAACCAGTTTGAAATTTATTCATTCGCACTCGCTTTATTTATAGAAGCAATTAAGTCATCGTGGAAATCACATTTCTATTGAAAATAGTTCACTGAAGTTAAATAAGAATGCTGAAACTGAAACTGAACTGATGATCGTCTCTGACTTTGATATTTCAAACAACAAAATCGATTTTGATATTCATCTAAAGCACATTCCACATACGAAGTGATGTCTAGAAATATTGATGTTTATTTTTGCATTAAATACAATGAATTTTTTGCTTGAATCACATCGAGTACACAATATCGAAAACACAATAATGGAGACAAGCGCAAAAAAGAGCAAAACGAAAACACGAAAACAAGAAGAAGAAACACAATTTAGTCGTTAATATTTATATGCTGTATTCATAGATATTTTAGTATATATATGTATATACTAAATGTGTGTATATATACTATATATGTATAACAATTACAATTACAAAATACACGACACGACATTACATGTGAGGCGATGTGGAAGGCGGGTGATGGGAATGGGAATGAGGAGGGTAATAAGTAGGGTAAATAGGGAGGGGAGAGGGAGATGGGGGATGGGAGGTGGGATGTGGGAGTTGGACAACAGCAATGATAATAATAATAATAACTCATACATATGTAGAGAGACTATGCGCAATCTGTTGCTATATAGTAGTATAAAGATAAAAGTTTGTATAATTTACGCTTTAAATACATTTAGATGTAGAGATGTATGTGTGTATGTTTTGGGTGTGAGTGTGTGTGTGTGTGTATTATGGTTTATGCATATCATAAATGTTTCGACTTAAACAACTAGAAAACATCATTATCAGCAGCATTTATCATAATCCTTATCTGCATCATCATCAGCATCTTTATCGTTATCGTTATCATTTTCTTTTTCTTATTCATTTTCTTTTTATCCGTTTTCATTATACATACAAATAGCTTTAATTTTAATAAACTTTATACGTTTCGTTTTTGCGCATTGTTATTGTTGGGAAGAGAGGAGCGTATCCGAAATTCCTTCTCGATCCACGGCTTTGATAAAGTTGAATAAAGCATTTATAAATTCATAACTTAGTAATTTCTTAGGACACTTTTTGCGAAACACAAAATATGTAAGCATCTTTGCATAAATATACGTACTTATAATTTATTGTTTTTTGTTATTTTTTTTATATTTTTTATTTAGTTTAATTTACTTTGCTTGCGTTTAAGTGCTTTATCATTGCGTTTCAGCAAATCTTAGGCCAGAATGTCTACGAAGGCAACGTGCGCCGATTTTTTTTTCTTCTTTTTCTTGTGTTTGTTTTGTTTTCTTTTCATTTGTTTTGCGATTACCATTTCCAAGTTGTAGTTTAAGTATCAGTTTACAAAATTGCAGTTGCTTGCAGATTAATTTCATCATAATCGATTATTAAAGAGTGTGTTTAAAGTGTGTGTGTGTTCTATATCATAGATTAATCATTACAGTAGTTGCTAATTGTAATAAGGACGACGGCATTGTAGGAATTGTTTTATCCACAAAGCAATTAGTTTTTAGTTGCTGCTTTTATGTTTTGCTTTTAAGTCTATATAGAAATATATATCTATATATATATATTGTGTATATATATATATATATTCTTGTGTGTGTGTACGTTTGTTATACGCTGGTGTTTATCATCGTTTTTTTTTTTTTTTTTGTGGCTCAACTTGGTCTGGTTTTTGCTTCCCGATTACTGCTTCACTGTGCTCTGCTTGCTGTGCTTGTTATGTTTGTTTGGTTGATTGATTGGTTGGTTGCTTGCTTTGTTTGCTTGATTGATTGATCGGATTGATTATTGCTGCTTACTGCTTGCCGCTGCTGCTTCTGCTGCTGCTGCTGCTGGTGTTTAGTATCTGCTATTGTTGAACTGTGAATTCACCGCCGAACTGACTGCTGAGGAGGCCGCCTCCTGGACATGCTGATTGCGCAGAAACTCTGTGGTAAACTCAGCCTTGGCCTTGTCCATGCTGGCGCCAGTGCTGCGATAAATCGAATGGATCTTCATGATCATCAGCACATTGGCGCCCGCAGTGATGGCGAACGAAAACGCAATGATCAGCAGCAACAGGCCGACAACGATGCCCGCAGCTGTGCTATCGAACTGCGAGATGGCCGTGATGAAGCCACAGTAGCCCAGCTGATTGAAGCCAACGGCCTGGACGACCGTGTAAACCGTTTGAAAGAAGTACACGAAAAAGAAGACCATAAAATTGAAGCTCGAATCGTTGCGGAATGCCTTATAAGCCGGCCGAAACCTGCAAAACGTCAATACGAAAGAGATGAAATATTGTGTGGAAGAGAGAGAGATGGAAGGCACAAATTTATCGACTCACCAGCACACGTAGGAGGCGGGCGTGAAGAGCACAGTGTAGAAGATGGCCAAGAACAGATTGGAAATGTTGCCCGCATGGAAGAGCAAGATGAGACCTCCAATAATGTTGGCGCACAGCGTCATAGTGTAGACTAAAGAGAAATAAGAGAAGAAATAAAGAGAGAAAGGTTAATAGAAATCTAATTGAAATTAATTAAATTTATTTAGCATGCTGACGGAATGCTAAGCAAGTGGGAAAAGCTTCAAATGTATTTTGCACAAAGTCCGCTTACCATCAACGCAAATCTTACTAGCTATATAAATATCAGATCTCTAGCTGCCTTTTTTTAGTTTCTGGGTTCATAGTTTAAGCAGTTAATCAATCAGTTAGGAATTCACTTATAGTTGAAATAAATAAGTTCCCATATTTTACATAAAACTATGATCGTCCCGGTGTTGAAATGCAAACGAAATACTATGAGGATAAACAAATCTTCCCTGATAAACATTGTTCTTGAATTTCAGCACCCGAATATAAACATAAATCAATTTACATTTGGGAAAACTTCCAACTTATAAGCTAAGCAAATCTTCTGAGCTTTGCTGATCTCCAGCACCTGCTATTTGGTTGCTGGGTTCATAGTTCAGCCAGGATCAAGAGTTTCTTTTATAAGTAAAGTATAACTATAATCGTCACCATCATCGTGCACTCATAGTGTTCAAAAGCTTGCCGATTATAAAGGCCGATGATGACTAATACGGTCTTATCAGTATTGGCTTCCCAATATACATACGTATATATGGGTATATACAGAGTAATATAACAAAGACGATGGCGATAATAACAATAATAAATATATGGAATGGAAATGCTTACACATCCAGATGTAGTACAAGTGCTTGACCAGCTTTTGAAACTCGGGCGGAATTTCGACCTCAAAGTCTTGATAGAAGCAAGGCTTCAAGCAGAAGTTATCGGGCAACGGCGGCCAATTGTTCAACTGTGGCACGTTGCCCTGCAGCTGCTGTTCACGTCGATCCAGTTCGGCGGCCTTGCGATCGAGTTCCTCCTGGCGACGCTGTAAGAAATGCAACAGAATGTGAATATGAGTGTGGGTGTGAGTGTGGGTGTCAAATGCGAGACAGAGACGGAGAGAGACGGACAAATATGTGGCAAGCCACAGCAATGCAGCAATGCAACAAAACCGCATATTTGTGTAATGCGAGTCGTCATCGTCGTGATTGTCGGCGTCGTTGCTCTAACTGGAGCACTGCTCTCAATTACCTGCAGCTCCTCCGATGTGATCTGTATGCTGGTGCTGGGCGCCGATGCGCCCAACGAACTTGGCTGCGGGGGCGGCACATTCTGTGACAGCGGCTGCACCACGGCCGCCGTGTTCGTCGAGTTGATCTGCAGCTGTGGCTTCGCCTGCTCCTCGAACGGATTGTAATCCTCCAGCGACACGTTGGTGGACATGCGTGTCGCCTGCTGTATGGCGGGATCCTAATGCAAACGAAATACATACATAGAAGGAGAACTTTAGTCATTGTAGCTTGAAGCAGCAATGTGTAGGCGGCTCACACACACACACACCACGACACACACTTATATACACACATATGCACAAGTTGTGTCGTCGTTGCAGCTAAAACACTCATCCACTCACACATTCACACAAGCACACACACACTGTCGAGCAGTTCTATGCGTCGTGTATGTGTGTCGGGTTGTTGTCAACTCTTCTTACCGCAAATGGATTATCCAAATCGAAATTGGGCTCGCCAAATAGATTTTTATCGGGACGGTTGCCTGACATTGTTATTGTTACTGTTGTCGTTTGTAGTCGTTACTTCTTGTTCTTCTTTTTTTGTGCCACACGACTTTTGCACTTTTGTTTTTTTTTTTTGTTCGCCCAAATTATTTTTCTGCTGTCTTTTCTATTTTCCTATTTTTTTCTTTTTGCTTTTGAGTGACGATTTTTCGGAATTTGATGTGACCAGTTGCGCGATTCGATGTGACCAGTTTGCTGTATGGGATTGTGTGTGACCGCATGCGCTAAGTGGTTCAATACGAATGCAACAATTAACCGATTTCACGATAGCTAGGTACGGTAATTATCGCATATCGATATATCGGATTATCGATATAATTCACAATATGCAGCAAAGAGAAAAACCATCGCATTGTGTGATTATCGATAAATGTAAATTCAAAAATGTCAATTTTCATAACGTACAGAAACTTTTATTCATTAAAGTACAGCTTAACACTTGCACACGCACTTGATGTACTTGGAAGACAAAATGACGCTGGATGCGCGCACATTTGTAAAGATATACTCATTACATTCATATACATATACAAAAAATTATGCTTATAGATACAAAAATATTAATTATTACATACAATATATATTTATTATAAGCTACACACGTACGTGTTACATGCTATAATAAATTAACTCTTTATTGTTCTCCTCTTCTCTTCTCTCCTCTCCTCTCCACTCCTCTCCTCTCCTTCGCTTCATATATTTATGTTGCTTTCGAAATTGGCGCACCAAATACATCGTCGTACTTTGACGCATTTTGACTCTATACAATTGTTTATAAGTTGTATATGTGTTTAATGTAAGTATATATAGCGCTACATAGACTATGAACTAATGTTTTTAGCTTTTCTTCATTTTTTTTTCTGTTTTTTTATTTGTTTTGTAAAGTAAAAAAAAATGTATGTATAGATATAGAAGTTATATTTAATTGTTGTATGTGTAAGTGGGGGTAATTTAGCTTTCGAGAGCGAGACAAACGACAAAAATAGAAATAAATTATTATTGCAAAACATACATATATATATTCATACTTTTGCAACTTGTCCCGTTGCTTCGTGGCTAATCGTAAGGTTGACAGTACTACAGTTCAAACTGCTGGAGAAGGAGACATTCGAAATTCGACCTAACCCGACCTCTGTTGCTGTCTGTTGTCTGTTGTCTTTTTCTTTTGATCTTTTTGTCTGTTTGTTTTGTGATTTCTAAACGAATATTGCTTTCAAAGTTGCTGTTGTTGTTCGCTTCATTTGTTGTTGTTGTTGATGTTGCTTTCCTCGTTGCTTTCGTTATAAGCTGCATTTCGTTGTCGATGTCGCTCCACTGACTGCTCTGTCTCCGCCTAATAATTATACGGTCCGTATTGGGAGCCATGATAGTAGGGACCCGGATAGATTTGTGGCTGCGCATAGTTGGCATAGGGTGGATACGGGGGCTGCTTTTGCGAGTACACTGCACAAAACAGAAAACAAGAAAAACAGTTAATACAACACACACAATTTCGATTCACTTTCGTCATTTACCTGGCATCAGATATTGCAGATTCAGTTGCTCCTCCTTCTCGCGCTCATTGCGCAGACAGACAGCGGCGCCGGACAATAGAATGGCAGCCAAGAGACAAGTGCCAATGCCTGTCCAGGCCACAATATACGACCAATCGTAGACGACCTTTGTGTTGTCGCGCAGCACCTAAAAGATTACAGATTTTAAGAGATTAGCATAATCAAAGTGGTCAACAAAGTGGTCATCTTCACATACCGTATTCCATTGCTGGAAGTAATCCTCGCCCACAACCTTCTCCTTCTCAAAGAACTCAACGGTATGCCAGAGACCCATGGCGCCAGCAGCCAACAGACATGTGACCAGCAGCAGTATTGATGTGGCAGTTATGGCACCCGATGATCGCTTCCAGCAGCCCGACAATCCCGTCCAGAACGCACAGAAGATCGTCACGAAGCTGATGATGAACAGCGCAATGCAGGAGCGAGCCAAATGCAGTCTCGATGTGGCATCCTCATTCGATATCTTGTCGTCCTCCACTTGCGGGAAATAGTCAATGTTCGAGCAGTGTGTCTCAATCGGCGACAAATACGTGGGAACTAATGGAATACAAGTTAATAAGATTTTTATTTTTGCAAAATTAATCAAACTTATTTTTATGAATATTCTGAATATTTCCTAAACATATATGATAAGGTAATGTAACAATAATAAGAAAAAGTCTAAGATATTTCTTGAACTTATATAAAACATTATTCTATAAACACAACACAAAAGCAAAAGCAAAAATTGGATAGTTGCTTTATGCAGCAAATTATTTAAAACAACAAATTTTTAAACTAACAAGATAACATATATATTAAGTATAGGTATATTCTTCTAACAAGAACTACTTGTTGCTTCGACTTAGTTTCAAAATGGTACAAATATATGATATTTGACCAATTTCTAGAGAATATAGATAAGCGAACCGGCTTAATTTAGGAAATAATTAAAGTACAACTAAAAATCTACAGCAAGTTTCATTTGCATTATAAAGTGATTAAATACTTTTTTTATAAATAGTTATAATCTATTTATTTCTTATCTGTAGAACTAATACAAAAATACTCAATTCTTGTATTCAGTTACTATATCTTAATCAAATGTGACATTTAACGAAGTGTAGGATTTAGTTGACCGATCCGAACTATTAAGAGCAAATTTGAATTTTAATATTTAAATTGTTGTGCCAATATCCAAAATAAATCAAGAAATAATATGTAACATATATTTGTTGACTAATAAACTTGAAGCGATATATGGACGAACTTTAATTTAAATATCTTAATAATACGATAATAATATGATTGACTATTGAATAATAACATAAGTCGATATATAGATTAATTTCATTATTAATATCTTAATTATATTACTATATGATATAGTTAACCGATTTCAGCAAGCTTCATATGCTGCGAATAATTAAAAAAAAGTGAAATAGTTGGGTTTACCTGCTGATGCTGGTGGTCGCTCCTTGGGATAGCATATCCTGAACAATCCGCGGGTTCTCGTATAGTAATAATACTTCACATTCATGTTATGCAGCAGCGACTCTGCATCCGAGTGCTTGGCGGCAAAGGCCTAAAGGGAAATACAAGAAAACGAGTTTAGACATCAGGTTAACCTTCTCCAAAGATTAAACATTATATCGACATTATGCGCAGATACACCAACAACAAAATTGGGGGAGTTCGAGAGGGGGAAGGTGTAGAGAGACACATACATTTGCACATACATATAATGCGTATCATTGCCACCTGCTTTGGGTTGCTTTGTTTATCAGCGAACAGGTAACTCACGACAATCTAAAGATCGACAATCGAGATCGATCTCATCGAGAACCAGTTCCGCATGTGGGCGTCGCAACAAAAGATTTCGCTTACGATTTCAACTAGACACTTTTGTATTTGTGTGTACAACATTTATTATTACTACTATTATTATTATTATTAATGTGATGATTGTCGACTGCTGACTGTCGACTGTCGATCATCATCCGGTCATCTTTCGTCTTAATGATACACGGATGTTACTAACTATAGCTCTCTGACAATGGGCCCCAACTGTGTTACAACCACTACTAAATACTGAGAAGTATGTGTGATCAGATCATGTGGCAAATAAACACGTTCCGACGTTCTCATACGTCATTATATACAATAGTCGTAGTACTAGTGCATGCAAAACTCATTGCGAGACTTACAACCGAAGGTTTTCTCTCTCTCTTAATCTGTCTCCATTGTTAAGATGAGAACTCAGCTAATCATTTTGGAGGTCACAGTTGCTAACTCTCTCATGCGAGAAATCGAATCTGAAGCTGACATCTTCTGCATTTGAAAGTCATTTCACGAAACTTTCGTTATCGGTCGCAGCCGATGATCTAGGTCAATCTTAGATTAGTTTTGTCAAAATTCGATCAGTTTAGATCTAGAAAGGTGCAGAAAGCGTTGCTCTACCTTGCTTTCCACGCTTTTATCATTTATCTAAAAGACATCAATTTCAAATCTTTTAAATTAAATAATATTCTATGCCCTTGTCTTGTGTCTTAAAAAATTTCTTAAGCGTTGTTATTAGTGTTTAGTTTAACATATTTCAAATGACACGACTCTTCATTCCGCATAATTGTGCTAGAAGCGAGTGTTCCTTAAAATCTTTCCCAACCTGTACTTAGACTTAAAGAGATTATTCCATAAAAATGTTTTCAATTGATCAATAAGGGAGCGCTTTTAGACTTGACAAGCTTTCCTTACATCTTATCTTGATCTTATTAGTGTTTCATTCTGTTCCATTTCATTCCATTCTATCCCATTTCATTCCTTTATATCCCATTTCATTCCATTCTATCCCGTTTCATTCCATCTCATTTTATTCTATATACCACTTCATTCCAATCTATTCTATTTTATTCCTTTATATTCCATTTCATTTCATTCCCTTTAATTAGACTTGAAGTGTTCCCTGGAAGCTTTCTCCATTGATCTTATTAGTGTTTAATTTTCAATCTATGAAATGATATGATATGATTTGATATGATGAGTGTGTAGCTTTAAAACTTTCTCAATTGATCTTTAAAATCATATGATACTCTATAACCTACACTTAAAAGTGGTTATTAGACTAGAAGTGTGTGCTTTGAAAGCTTTTTTCAATTGATCTTCTCAGAGCTTTCACAGTGCCTACAAAGAAACGACCTTCGAGCTTTCCTGGGCCTATTCGACTTGCCCAGTTGTGCGTAACCTCAGCAATTAGCTGACTATGCCAAGTCGAGAGATGGGAGATGAGAGATGGTCTCGTTTTGCAGGAGCTCTAAGCTCTAAGCTCTGCTCTGCGGCCTGCTGCACACGACTAATTCCATCGAGTCGCTCTCCAGCTGAATGGTTTTCTAATGTTTGCAACAAATTTGCTGCAACTGCAAGTTGCCAAGCAGCCATAAATTAAACGATTCGAAGTGCCATGACCAGCGTGGAGAAGGAGGAGGCGGCGTCCACAGTTGGGAGCCCTTAATTGACAAGACTTTCATAAGAAAGTTACAAAATTAATCCGCTGTGGAAGGCAATGCGCTAATAAAAGACCAGTCCAGACAACCCAACACAACTTAAGACAACACAACACAAGACAAGACAAGACCTGGCCAATGTTAAGCGAGGCGCGTCAAGCATTTCATAAGAGATCTCTGTTGGGCGATGGGCAACACCTTCCAGTTCCCAGTTCGGGTTTGTTGCTTTTTCTCTTTGCTTTTCCTTTTCTTTTTCCATAAAAAATGTGGTTGTTGTTGTTGTTGTTTTTTATTATTATGATTTTGAACTCAGCCCTCGGTTTGGTGTGTGTTGCGTAAGCGAAAAACCTTTTTCACAAGCATCCAAAAATAATTTACATAAGTCGAGTTCTCCAGTTCCGATTGCGAGTTTTCAATATGAGACTGACTCGGGCCCCAGAGTTTTGTCGATGAAAACACAAATTTGTAAACTTTTCTTTCGTTTCATTGTTATTTAAGTACCGGACATAAAGTAAAACACGTTTCGCGTTTATTTTTTATTTTACTTTTTTTTTTTTTTTTTGGTTGGTGGCAGACAAAACACTTTTCTCTTTTCACAGACAGAAAGAGAGGGATAGTGAGGCAGGGGGCAGAGGTTCAGAAAGTCGCCACTCAAGTAGCTGATTAACATTTTCCCAAAATGAAACACACCAAATGTAGAATCTCATGTGGCAAACGCGAAACGTGTGAAACGTGATTCCATTTCAAATTGTTGAATATTTTGTGACTCAGCCCCCCTCATAAAAAAAGAGGGCCAAATACTCGTGTCCAACTACGTGTTCTTCAATCGACAGCTTAAGATTAGAGACCATCGAAGACTATTCAATATTTGGCAAAATCAATCTTCAAATTAGATCACGTCTCGTTTCGGAGTTAGAAGATAGTTCCCCAATTTAGTCGCTTTTCATTAATCTTGCATAATTTGAGCTTTTTATTAGAACTACTTAGCAAGCAATCTTCGTTTATGATCTACCATTAAAACGTATTTGTTTTATATTTAAGTTTTATTTGCATACTTGCATAAATTTAAACACAGAAATCTATCTAAAAGCGTTCAAGGCATTGCAATCTTTGTGTTGGCAATAAAGTTGGTTCTATTTTCGAATTCGAGTTCGAATTTAGGGTTCTTCATCGGATCGATCAATCAACGAACAAACGATCTTACTAGCAATGTCTCAGATAACATATTGAAGTTTATCTTAAGACCGCAAAACTGTTATATGAATATTAAGCCGATCTTCAATCTTAAATGGAATCAAATACTAAAGAAATGCAAATATATCATATAGTCTGCAATATAGTCACGATCAATCAACTAACAAACGATCTTACTAGCAATGCCTTAGCTTAGGTTTATTTTAAGACTGCAAAACTGTTACATGAATATTAAGACGATCTTTAATCTTAAATGAAATCGAAGGTTAAATATATAATCTGCAATATGGTAACGATCAATCAACTAACAAACGATCTTGCCAGCAATGTCTCAGCTTACAAATAAAGGCTTATTTCGAGACTGCAAAACTATTAAATGAATATTAAGACGATCTTAAACTAAATCGAATGCTAAAGAAATGCAAATATATAGTCTGCAAAATAGGTACGATCAATCAACTAACAAACGATCTTGCCAGCAATGTCTCAGATTACATATAGGGGTTTATCTTAAGACTGCAAAACTGTTATATGAATATTAAGCCGATCTTCAATCTTAAATGGAATCAAATACTAAAGAAATGGAAATATATAGTCTGCAATATGGTAACGATCAATCAACTAACAAACTATCTTGCTAGCAATGTCTCAGCTTACATATCAGGAAGCAAAAGCTTTCCAGACAAGTTCCAGAGATTGTACAGACCCTAAACAAGTACGCAATATATATGCACTATAGACACATGTGTGTCTACAGTTGTGCAGGGTCTATTGTTACCAGTTTTGCAGTTGCCAGATCATAGACAGCAAGCACATGGCGCCTGGGCAGCTGCGACTCTAGCTTTAGCTCTAGCTGATATTAATAAGGCACAACTATTTTTATGACACGGCCAAACGAGTTTCTGCGACGTCAGACAGAGAGCCAGAGAGAGAGAGAGGGAGACGGGGAGATGAGCGGATGTTGGTGATTAGCCAATCGACGGCGATAAAAGCCGAGTCAAGTCTGGCAAACAAGCAACTGGCAAACTGGATCAGTTCTACGTGGTGCAGGATGCCAAGCTTGATCCAAGGCCGCAAAAAGATACAGTATGACACCAGCGAAATAACTCTCAAGAGAGAGAGAGACCAGCTAAGAAAGAGAGAGAGAGCTTCAAAATGCAGGCGACACATTTTTTGGGTGCGGCATATTAGAAAACTGAGCAACGAAAAAAAAAAAACACATATGTATATGTATGTATAAACACTCCCAATATTGTCGCTGGCTTCGTCTCTGAATAATTTATTTGGCTTGGAATGCATGGCAATTATTTTTGGTGCACACATTTTTTAGCTGGTTGTCGTTTCTCGTTTTTTTTTGTTTTTATGTTTTTTTGTTTGACTTGGCTTGACTTTGTTTTATAACTCTGCCATTCGAGAGTCTAGATGTTGTTGTTTGACTCTGCAAAGGTCGTGGGAGCGCGACATTGACAATAGATCTTCCACTTGAATCGCATCTTTACCTCCACACGCGCAGACAATGTGCGTACTTTGGACTCAAATTCCAAGCCGCAAATCGAAGCAGCAATAAACACCATGATTATAACGAGTTAACATCTTCGATACGGAAGTCGGCGCCAAATTTGCGCAAATTTGAAACAAATCAAAAAAACAGCAGCAATGAACAACAACAACAAAAATGAATAAAAAGCCGCGCATTAAACACAAAACTCCCAAACGATTCAATTTCAATTATATGTTTGTTCAACCCAAAAAAAAAAAAAAAAAAAAAATCATAGAAGAGATACAAAAAGAAAAGCAACAAAATTGCTTATCGAGGCATGTGTTTTTTTGTGGTTTTTTTTGTAGGAAGCGAAAGCGTTTGAAATCGCACACTCAAGTGACCAAAATAATTACGATTGAAGTGAGCTGCAGAAGAGATGTGTGTGAGAAAGATTGGAATCTGGGGAATCTTGAGAACATCGCATGCTTATGATAATGATGACCATAGCGAAAGCTCTAAACGTGCCAAAAACGGAAAATACAAAAAGAAATAAAAATTACTAATAGCACAATTTGGGTTTTAGCAGCATTTCACTGCGGAAATAAGAGTGCAAAAGTTGAAGCATTGTTACCTAACTGTAACATAACCTAACAGCAACGGGAATTACCAACATTCCTTTTTGGGGCGTGGTCATTGGAGTTGGCCAAGAGCAAACCAAACACCAGGTGCTGATTAAGCCAGTCGCCACTTGCCAGTTGCCACTTGCCAGTTGTCAGCTGAAACCCAACGCCAAATGCAATTCACTTTATGCAAATGCGTTAAGCGCGGTTCTCGACAGGGAGAACGCTGAGAGAGGCTGACAAAGGGGGAACTTATAGAGGTGATATACCATTTTGGAATTTCACATGATGTCAGCAAAATAAAATACAATTTAACCAGTTAATGATGCGCAGCGCAGACATTCTCGCAAATTCAAACGAGTCGTCGCTTGTTGACGCTTCACAAATGAATTTATGAGATTTATTAATAATCGATTAGTTAGTAGAGGAAACTCCTAACTACTAGATACCCTACGATTATTATTCTATGTGCTCAGAAAATATTAACCAATATCTGTCTATCAATGACATTAAAAATAACAGAATCTTAAGGTTTACATAGATAATCCCAACTAATTTTTGTTTTTTTTTTATCAATAGATCTTTTCAAAATCTTAAACGAATCCTATAAAAGAATCAAAACAACTTTCGGTATACATAGTACATAAAATTGCTTCTTATCATGAAATCTTCTCGAATCTTTTGGAATAATATTCTTTGATCCTTATCAACCGAAACTGTAGCATATTTGGAACACACATTTATAAAGTATCAAATCTACACACATATCCATCTTTGATTTTAGCAGCCCTGAGAAACTTTGAAGTATACACCAAAAAAAAGGGAAAAAGAGAAACACAAATGAAATCTTAGCTTGATTGCGGTCGTTGGGTCGTTGCTTTTGCTGTTTCAGCTTTAAATGCTGGTCACACTTGGCGTATGAGCAATTTGGCAAAAGCTTAATTAATCTCAGGGTGTCTCAAATTAACATGTGTTTCGCTGCTTTCGTCTTGACAAATCAAAGCGCTTAGTAAGCGTAAACATACGACACGAAATTCATTCATTGAAAAGCAAATGAAAGAAACGAGACGAGACGGCGGAGAGACAAAAAAAAAAAAAACATTGCGCCAATCCCAAAACTAACTACTAAAGCAACCAAAGACAAAGACTGATGAAAACGTCATGTGGAAAAAGGTAAAAACAACAAGTCAGTAAGTACAACAGCAGCTTTTCATTTCTATTCATTTCTCATTACGTTTCTTCGGGGTCTCTGCGAAGACAACACACACACACACACACAAACACAAAAAAAAAGTTGACGATCGTTGCAATGCCCGTAAGACAACAATGCGAGGCAGCACCAAATGCGAGGTGGGTAGCTCCTCTTTCCCCTCTCCACTCTCCACTCACCACTCCCTCTGCTCTCATCACACACATGGCGCTTGCAATGCTGCAGCGGCAACGAAACGAAATGAAATGAAAGAAAAGAAATGGGGAAAAAAAAGAAAACAAGCAAAACGAAGACAGTAAGTGCAATGGATAGAAGGGTTTTCTCTTTTAACGAGCCAACGAACGAACGAAACAAACGAAACGAAATGAATCGAACCGAGCCAAACAAGTGAACAAGCTAAGCAAAAACAAAAAAAAAACCCAACAAAAAAATGCTGGCCAAAAGCGCAGTTTCATCAATTGGATTGGCGGGCAATCGGACTGGATCGTGAATCGGGGATTGTGGATTCAACTGCGACTTGGCTTTGACAAAATAAGAAAACAAACAATAAGCAAGACAGCGACAAGTGACACTGATGAACTGCTTTATACCCGGTACATAAGATTGCAAAGTACTTCCAGGTTTGGGGTACTATATAAAGTAAATATATCAGTATTCTTCCATGCGAACAGCAAAATTAAATAGAAAATTACTTCAATTTCTCTCCAACTTTTTAACACCCCAAGATGCCCCTCAAAATGTGCCGGGTATAATGACAACGAAGACGGCGACGGCGACGACAAGCTCTCTGTCTTAGGGCTGCCGGCGATCCAATCCGATCCGATCCGATTCGTGCCGAGTCGGTTTAGGAACGATACAACGGGTATTGCATACCAATTTTGAGCAACTTGAAAACGAGTGAAAACTCAAAACCAGTTTTGTTTGCCACAACACAACACACATCTATCTATAAGCTTCCTCCGTTCTCTCTCTCTCTGTCTCTCTCTCTCTCTCACGACAACTACTAAAAACCAGAAAGAATCAAAGGAGGAAGAAGCAGCAGTGGTAGAAGTAGAAGCAAAAAGAAGCAGAGGCAAGTCCGACAACAAAACAAGAAGTTGTTGTTGTTGCTGTAGTTGAAGTTCTTGTTTTCTATGAAGCGCTTGAACTTTGTTTGAACGCAACACAAAGCAGCCAAAGAGAAAGAGAGAGAGAGAGAGCGCAATTGTATTTTGCTGATAACAGTAATCCGCCAAGATGGAGTTCTAAGAATACAATGAAATAAAGCAACCACAAAGAACGAACGAAAAACAACAATAACAAAAATCTGTTAGTTTCTGCGCTAAACGTAATGCTTTTTACATAATTGTGCATAAACTAGACTAAAAATAGAATAATAATAACCATAACCTCACTTGCTGTTTCAGGTTATTCGAAAGTTAAACATCCCCCCATTGTAGTTGCTCAGGTAGTTGGAATCCATTAGTCATGCAACCTGCCAGCTGCAGATCTGATCGAACCAATTGAATTTGACACGGATAATGCCATCGATATGCCAACTGTTAATTACACACATTTGTATGTATGTATGTACAATATATTTTCAAAGGGTTCTAATATTTTTAATAAGTGCAGTGTGTGAGTGAGAACAACTGCATCATTAATTATCAAAATGCATTTGAGAAAGCTCAGCTTCCTCGTCTGTGTCTGTTTCACTCGCTCTTCGCTACTTGGATTGTAAAGCGAGCTGGCAACGCTGCAGCGCTGTTAGGATTAACCTTTAAGCGAGCGCGCCAAGTAGCCCAAACGTCAAACGGCAAAGCCAAAGTCGCAAAACGTGCAAATATTTCCAGCACACGCTGTTTAACTTGCTCAGGTATGCGAGGTATGTACACTTTGAGCACACACACACATACACAGACTCACAAGCACACATGAAGTTAATTTAGGCGCTCTCCCTCAACTTGGCTCTCTTCTATTCTCCCTCTCTCCTTTTCGATTGCTCTCTGTCGCATTAGTGCAGCCACAAGTGCTGTTTGCTGTTATTGCTGTTGTTTTCATGTGTATTACATGCAAAATGAGAAATTGCCGCTGCTGAAGCTGCTGCCGCGGCTTCTTCTGCAGCTCCCTCAACGCCTTCTTCTGCTTCTTCTTCTTCTTCTTCTTTTGTATGCCGCCTCTGTTCCCAGCTGGCGCGTCGCATCGCTTGGCTTGGCTAAGCGCTCGCGTAGAAAGTTTAGCGTTAACGGACAAGCAGCCGAACCCCCCGCCGCTGCCAACTCCCCCAGCCCATTCACATGATCGTGCTGTAGTTGTTGTTGCTGTTATTGTTGCTGTTTGCTTTCGACCTTTCTTCTTTTCATATGCCTCACACGCTGCGCCATGCCCTTATTTCTTCTGTTACTGTTACTGCTCTCGCTATCTCTGTCTTTGTCTCTGTGGCTGTCGAAGTCAACGTCGCAGTCGCAGTCGCTGCCACCGACGTTCAACATTGCAGCGAACAGTGCTTGCAAGGCACAGTGGGACACAACGTTCATTATCTAGGCAACTTTGAAATGCTCCAATGCCCGCCAAAACTGGTGTAATTGCTGTAATTGTACCAACTTCACTAATTGTACAACCCCGTTTGCAACACGTTTGGACATGTTCGCTGCTCGCTGATCCCCGTTTCAGTTAGGTGTCGGTTACGCGTACAAATCAAAACAATTTGATATTTCTCCAACTTGTGTGGGCAGCACTTGCGGTTCTGTTGTCGTTTTCAATTGTCACTGTACTTGGCATGATCGTAAACAGTAATAATATATCTAAAGACGAATACAATATAAATAAAAACCAGTAATAAAAAAATATTACTTAAAAAAAAAACAGGCAAATAAACGCAAATTACAAAAAAAGAACCTTGTGAAACCGAAATCAATTTGTATGCCAAATTTGGGCGAGCTATACTACATCATGTGGGCAGTTGAGACAACACAATAGAAGTGTCTATGACCAGCATAACAATTTGTGCATTATGTTTTTTACCAAAGCATACATACATTTAAGAAACTTCTTTAATAAAAATTGTTAAATTTTGTATAAACAATTGAAACTTCACGTTTGAATTTCACGCTATTAAGTACTGTGTACAAATTATTTGTATTTGAGTACTTACAACCCTTTAATTAAAAATAAAGTGAGAAAGAGCCTATTAACCTTGTTTTTTTTTTTATATAAAACGTAAATTATAGGGGAAAATATCAACTTTGTTCTTAATCCATATAATATAATCATAGTTTAGATCCCCAATAATAGCCTTTCAGACTATTTTTGTTTGTTTATAAAATATATTGAATTAAATGAAGTATTGTAACTTTTATTATATGGTTTGTTAAATAACACCTCAATGAAATAGTAAATTGAATAATAATAAAACTTGTCAACTATTCTTTTCGAATTTCATAACTGGATATTATGTCTGTGCCCATTGTAGCTCAGTAGTTTGTGACTTCCACTTTGACTTCTTCTTTATTTTTGACTATGGCTTATGTACTATTATACTTCTCTCTGAAGCCGAGGCCTTGATTCGATTGAACCTATTGTCTTACGTCTTTTTAAGCGGGGGTGTGAGATACAAGATACACACACACACACGCATACAAAGTTGTGTATGCATAACAAGATATAATGGGAGATTGAAGATGCATATAAGATATGAGAGAACTGCGCTGCTGTCATTTTGTTGACGCTTTACACTAACCTGTATCTGATTGCGTCTGACATCATAATGCAGCCAATTGTCTGTGGAGAAGGCGATCGCAAGCAGCGCTGTGGCGATGATAGCGCAGATCGTCGCTATCGATAGCGTTACAGCCGAGCAGGGCATTTTGAATAATGATTATATTTTTTTTCGCTGTTAATGCGTGTCTGGGCTGCTCTGTTGCAGCTATTAATGCACTGTTAAAGCTCCTTTTGCTGATCTGTTAATGCACTGTTAACGCTGATGCTTCTGCTGCTGCTGTTGCTTCTGTTCTGTTATGTTGATGTTAATGTTGCCCGAAAAACGGTTATTTCTCTGGCGTTGCGTCTTCGATGATATTCCGCACGAAAAAAATACGGTTGTTGCTTTTTGTTGCTATTGCTATTGCTATTGTTGCTTTTGTGTTCACAGCTAGCTTCTTCTGCCTTGCTTGTGATGCCCAGCAACCAGTTAGCTGCTCTGCTACGGCAGCGACGACACAGAAAAAAAAAATCACGAAAAAAAATAAATACGTGTATAATGATTTAGCAAGCAGCAGCAACGGCAAACGGCAAATAGCAAACGGGAATGAGCCGCAGCCAAAGTAAAGACAGGCACAGTAACCGACACACGCACACGCACACACTCACGTAGTGCACAGAAATAGAAACAACAAATACCACACGCACACACTGAGACACGTTTAAAGACGTTGCTAATGCGACAAACGAAACAGCGACAAACTGCGCTCAAGACAACGTTCGCCAGCGGACTGAACGCCAAAACTCTGAGCCAAGTTTCAACAGCTTAGCTCAACGACGAACAAACGAACGTCGCTGCCGCTGTCGCCGTTGACGTCGACGTCTGCGCAGACAGTGACTGCGACTGAAAATGCAACCCGGCTCTTCTACCTGCTGGATAAGACAGCGCACAACAACGACAACAACGACAACAACAACGACGGCTGACAAACAAGAAGAAAATCACAAAAACAATGTTCACTCGATCGTTGTTGGTTTCGTTGGCGACGACGACGACGGCGTTTTTGGACTTGCTTTTGTTGTAACAGCCTGTTGATATTTTTCTTGTTTTGCTGGAACAGGAGCAGGGTGAACTATAAAATACACAGCAACAAATTCATGAAACTTCGTAGATTTTTATAAAGGCTGGACTTTATTTTAGTAGGTTCAGAGTTTATTGTTCACTTTCTAATCAAGAAATCAATTTACATGTGTTTATTTAAGTAGCTTAATAGTTTATTGTTCACTTTCTAATTAATAAGCCAAAAATCGCAAAACATCATTAGAATTGTTTCTGTTTATCAAATTAAATTCATGTTGTTACTTTCATAAAATTGTTGGTCTTTCTGTGTTGATTTATTGAAATTATTACTTTTTTTTGTTTTTATGGTTTTTGTTATATTGCTGAAGATTATTCACATTACCATATTCACAACAGCGAATGTACACAGTAATAAATTAACTAAAACAAATACATTTTTTTTACATCTTCATTTTTGAATGCATAAATAATTTAATACCACATTTGTAGTCGACTTTATTAATATTTATTGCCTGCTATATTTTTCATTAAGTTGTTTATATATTAATAAAATGTTGCTATTTTAATTTGTGGCTTAATAACATTTAATTTATGTGTGGAATGCGTTTTAGGCATTCTTATAAATTATATTTAGCTAAACTGCTTGTGATTTATTTGTCATGTTAATTATAGGATAAAAAGGCGTTGCAAATAAATTGGGAAAATGCAAAACTTTGGATGTGAAATGATGACTGCATATCGATTGCACGAGAGTTTAAAATAAATCTTCGAATCAAATTAATTGTTAATGTCATTTGTAATTAAAATTTGCAACGGAAAAGAATTATATTGTATTAAAGTATTTGGAAAGTATTTCTCGCAGTGTAATGCCAAATAATGTAATGGCGTTGCAGCTGTATGCAGCAAGAGATGCTGCGACTGCGCTGTTGGCGTCGACGTCGATGTCGCTCTGCCAGACGGCGCAGGTAAGCAACAACTCACAGCACAGCAAGTGGTATGTGTTTCTTCAAGTGTGTGTGCATATGTAAGTGTGTGTGTGTGTGTGTGTGTGTGTGTTTGGCATTGGCATGCCGTTTCTCAGTTGTTGCTATTGTTGTTGCCATCAGTAGTTTTATAGTTGTCTTCTATTTTGGGTTTTTAGTTATTGCGTGGGTTTTTTCTCAATTGCATTTTTGGGCGCGCTCTCGATGCCAATGCATCTGTGTATGTGTGTGTGTGTGTGCATGCGTGTGCATAGATCTGTGTGAGTGTATTCTTGGTCAAATACCAGAATTACCTAGATAAATACATAAGTATCAAACAAAATATGTAAGAAAGCGACTGTTGAGTATGCTCGACGTAAGGTTACCAGATGATCTTAGCGTAACTAAACTATATAAAATATGTTTTTCAATAATATTCTATATTATTTTCAGTTTTTTCTTGAACTCTAATGATTAGGCATTAAATAGTTATTATTTAGCTGAAAAAATTAAACAAAATTTAATTACTTAATATTTATATATTTTCTCAAATACAACTGTGGAATTTACTTAAAACTGCTCATTATTATTGAAGAAAGTAATCATACATAAACTTCAAAATCAAGGTTAAAATGGATATTTAGTTAGCTACATTAAATTCACTAATTCCATTTAAATATGTAAAATTTGTTTTCAATTTGTCTTATCCTTAAATCCTTAAGAAAATTTATTTAAAATATTTTTAAATTACTAGTATTAAATTACATTTTACTACAGAGCTAAAACAGTCGTTTAACTTTTATTGTCAGTTCATTAATAATATTTATTGAAAGTTCATTAAAAAAATTATTATGATTTTCTACTTTTTATATGGAGAGATGGAATTTTAAAGCTGGGTAAATCTTTTTATGGGTCACAATTAATATAAACTATATAAAATTAATACAATTTTTATTAATTGCGATTGCCACTAACAGATAATACCCCTCTGGCATTTTGATAGCGGGTGTATCAACAGTATGAAACAGGATAGGCGCAATTCTCAATTGTCGCTGCTAAAGTTGTTGTTGTTGTTTCTGTTGTTTGCTTTTGACGCTGGCCAAAACATGTCTGTGCCTGTCTGTCAGTCACTCAGTCAAGCAGTCTGTCCATGTGTCTGTGTGCTTGTCAATTTGTCCATAGTTCGTTTTCTTTTCGCATGCCGTTTGCATTCCACAGCGTCGAGTTTGTGGTAAGTACAAAGTTGTTGTTGTTGTTGCCAGTTTTGGCTTGTTGTTGCTGTTGCTGTGGCTGTGGCTGCTTGATTATTATGTATGCGATGGGGGCAGTATTAAATGCCACATTTTAGCACAAATATTATTAAATATTTGACAACGAAAGTGAGAGCGCGACAAGTGAAAAGACTTCCGTTGCACAGAGAATCGCTAATATGTACGATTATTGGTTAAGCTTCCAATTCGTCTGTCCGGCTGTTCCACTGTCTTTCCATTCCATAAACAGCTCCCAGCCAGACGCGTTTTTGTAATTTTAATAACTTTGCATTGTTTGGCCATTGGACAAATACAAAACGTGTTCGTTGTTGTCTTTTGCTTGGCAGTGAAAGTAACAGGTGACCGCAACGGTCAACGCCGAAAACGTCGCGCGTCGCGTTGCGTCGCTGTCAACGCCTTCAACAGCAGACGCAAGCACACACAAACACACACACACGCGCAGACACAACACTCTTGTCAGTGTGTGTGTTGTTGACCCTTGACGCTTGCGCATGAAAGTCGCCAAAGCGCTGTCCAGGCGTGTGAAAGAGAGAACGTCTGTTCCGCAAATTTCTACAACTCTCAAGCGATTAATATTAAAAAGTAATTGACAGTTAATTGCAATAATTTAACATATAGATGAAGACCATGAAAATCTATTTCCATGCATTTTTAAATTTAAACAATTATATGCAAGGTGTGTCGATAACATTGTCGATAAATTTTCGATTTGTTTACATCCGTATAGCATACTTATCAGCGCATGCGTTACTAATCGCACAGTAATTTATCCATAACGTGTAGTATATTTTGGTATATTTTTCGTCAAAAAAATGGAACTTTTTTGAACTTCGCGCATCGGTCACGCTGATGTCGTATGTTGGAAATTCAACAATTGGAATTTGTTGACAATAATTAAGATTTCACATTGTGAGGCGCCTCAAAATGCCGCCACACTATGAGCGCTGTGGCGAGATCGTGTGGCAGTGCAAACGCACGACACGCAGCTTCGCCTTCAAGTGCATCTACTGTGATCATCAAGCGAGCGCCTTTCACAACTTCAAACGACATTTGGAGACACAGCATGCTGAGGAGATCAAGATCGAAATCGATGTGCCAGAATCAACGACAATGCGCCAAACACGAAGCAATCAACGTGAGCCTATTGCTACAGCAGAAGCAGAGCCGTTAACTGAACCTGTAAAGCTGGAGGAGATGGATCCATTGGACTGCCAGGAGGAAGCGTCTGAATCGGATGTGGAAGCGGAGCAGCTGTTCGATATGACCAGCTACAGTGACAGTGAAATCGAAGACGCCGTTGGGCAGCAGCTGGACATTGCGGTGAGTGGCAGCTTGTAGTTAGCCAAATTGCTGCATAAACTGAACACTGAACACTTCGCCGCAGTCCACAGATGTCTCACACTTTTGGCTGAAAGAGCATCCCATAATGCACGCTCTGATCGCAGAGTACAAGGCAGCTCAGCTGCTGTGGGATCGCGGTCTGCTCGAGTATCGCAACTACAAGAAACGTGGCGAGGCCTGTGAACAGATTGCCAATCAGTTGAATGAAGAATTTGAGCAGCAATTGAAGCCACAGCAGATTAACGAACTGACAAAGCAGCTGCGAACCGTCTACGCCGATGAACAGCGTCGCAGGCAGCGGCAGCCAGCGGACGCTGACACTGCTGAGGTCTGGTACTGCCAAGCGCTGAGCTTTCTGGGCGAGAATGCGCGCCGCAAAGCGAACCACACGCTGAATGCAGCGTTGCCAGTGCCGCAGTTGACGGCGGAGCAGAATGTGAAGTTCATTGAGCTGTATCAACGCTGCCAGCGTCTTTGGGACATGCAGGACTTGACCTGCCGCCTGCGACATGTGCGTGTGGAGGCCAAAAACAAGTTGCTACAACTGTGCCGCACCGAGTTGCAGCTCACGCTGCAGCCGTCGCAACTGCAGCGCTACATCAAGCACATGCGACGCTCGTTTCTGCAGGAGAAGTCGCGTCGCTACGAGTGCAAGCGCAAAGGACTGACGTACAAGGCACGCGGCGGTTGCTACCAGCAGCAGCTGCAGTTTCTCGACGCGCACATGCCACCATTTCAGTGCCAGCATTGCGATCAGCTGCTGAGCAGCATGGATCGCTACAAGGTACATTTGGCGGAACATGACGGCAGTCTGCCGTTTATGTGTCCGTTCTGTGATCGCGGCTTCACACGCAGCGACAACTGCGTCATCCATGTGCGCCGCCACACGCAGGACTTTACGCAGACGTGCGACGAGTGTGGCAAACGTTTCGCCAACACCACCGATCTGCAGGTGCATCGACGTCAGCACACCGGCGAGAAGCCCTATTGCTGCGATGTCTGCGGCCGTCGCTTTGCCACCTGCTCGTTCTTTGAGCGCCACAAACGGCGCCACGAACGACGTCCAGCGGGCAAGTGTCAGGTGTGCGGGAAGATCTTCTACGAGAGGACGCGACTCAACGATCACATGAAGGGACATCTCAATGTGCGCGACAAGGTGTGCGATGTGTGCAACAAGGCGTTCACCAGCGCCAAGTATTTGCGCCAGCACAAGGAGATTCATGCCGCACTCAAGCGCTACAGCTGCAAGGTCTGTGGCAAGCGATTCGCTCAATATGCCGGACTCAAAGGACACATGAAGTCGCATGACGGTTCACTTCGCAGCGTGGCCAAGAAGAAGGAAAATTAGATGGAGGAGCAGTTGGAGGTGGTGAAAGAAGAGACTTCTTTAGCATCCCAACCAAATGCAATCAATTAAGTTGTATAGCAAATGTTGCATTTAACTGCAATTCGCAGTTAATTCCCAAATCTATAGCATACTTCTTAGAGCTATAATCAAAGAGAAGCCATGAAGGCAACATTGTTTAATTTTGAGTAGTGACTCATTTCGTCAAAAGAACTGAGAACTCTGTCATTGTGATTGATGAATAATTTATCACTTGGTAAGTTTGAAAAACCAATGAATCTTATGCAATTCTGAATTAATTCCAAGTGTAAAAAAACAACAAAGAAAGTTGTACAGGATCGAATTTGAAATTGATATACTGATCATTGATCATTGATCATTGATCAGAATGTCCCATTTGCTTTAAATAAAAATTATGTGCTCAATCTTCGCTAACGCACTTAAGTAAATTGCACTTATACTATATGAAATTTACCCAGAAACACACAATAGATATCGATCGAAACTATCAACCTGTAAATAAGTATTCCACAACTTAATTATACCACAATTATTTTTAAAACTTTTTCAAAGTATCAAATGATATACTGTAAATAGTTTCTTCTATATATAATTGCGAATCAAATTATGTAAATTGCAAAATAGAGCTTATTTACTCAAATACTCGATTTAGCTTAAAGCTACATACATATGTATAAATATTAGATTAAGCGCACAAAGAGTTTATTTTTATCGAGTCGGCAATAATATAATATATATACTTAGTTAGATCGATTTGTATGAAAAATGAAGTTAAACCCACAACACAGCTGTTAAGTTACACCACTTATCTGCTTAGCAAAAGTGTTGTACAATCAGAGTGACGTTTGAAATAAAAATAAATCGAAAAATAATTTCAACTTCAATTGCGCATTTCAGATAATTGCATAGCTCTATGTAATTATTCGCTGCATAGAAACTGCTTTGTCTAGCGTCAAGCAGTGCATCGGAAGTTAAGCTGGCGCCATCTAGTGCGCATGGTCAAATGCTGACGCTAATGTAAATGAAAAGTGCATCTGTGTGCAGGACAGATAAGAGCTGATCTCTCTTTACCTGTCTCTCTCTCTCTCTCTAGATATCTCCTCGCCTAACGGGGATGCAGATGTTATAGCAGAACTTTTTACAAGATAATTTCAGTTAAAATTTCCAAATATCAATGCAATTATATATCGAATTTACAGGGTATAAAATAGTTACGCATACTCGCCGGTCGCTGACGCTTTAGCGATAGTACAATACATATGCAGAGTGGTTTTATCTTATCGCAGAGGCGCAACCGGGACACAACCGTTGCCGATAAGAGTCCACAGCTCACTAAGAAACTCCAGAACAATTGGCATTCGCAGTTGGTCAAAGCAAGTGGCGAGTGAAGAGTGGAGACCGGAGAGCGGAGAGTAGCGACAAAGTGAAATGCGAGCTGCCTGTGAAATATAAGCACAACAACTCTCCCACTGCGTCATAGTTTGGCATATTTCTGGAATGCAGCAACCCGCATAAAAAAAATAAGAAAAATAGCAACAAAAATAATAATAATAAAGAGAAGAGAAGAAACAACAATCACTTGTTGGAATATAGGCGCAGGCATCGCTACCGACTGTGGTCAAGTCAGTAACAACAATAACAATAACAATAACAGTGGCTACTGCAATTTGCACAGTGGTGCAAAGTTACACACACAGCACACGCACACACACTCACGTAGTGAACGGAAATTGGCACTTGGCAAGGGGAACTAAGGGAGCGGCTGTGGAGGTATGCACATGGAATAATACCTTAACAATCGTCGCAGCTACAGTGAAACCTCCAATTATAGTGATATGCTTAATTCATATGCTTTGAGTGAAGTGATGTAATTTCAATTGAAAGTCGCTTTTCTCAAGGATTTAAATTCTTAGTCGAATGCTAACAGTGAAACCCCTTTAGTCTGATAATGAAATACGTGCATACAGTGAAACCTTTTCAAATACATTTAATAGTTAAAACAAAAAACATTTAAAATTAACTTATCTACAGTGAAATTTAAGAGATTAACAAAAGCGCAGCTCTAAAAATATTTCTAGACTTTAACTAACAATAAAAAAATAAATGTTCAGAAAAAAATTTGGTGAGGAAATAAAAGATTTGTGGAATTTATTTAAATTAACAAGTTTAGATATAATTAAAATGAACACTAATATATTTTTAAAGTACTGGCTTAGATTTTTCGAACATTTTGACAACATTTTGAATATAGCAGAAATCAAATATATTTAAGTTTGGAATTTTTGATTAAGCAACGTTTAGCAAAGAAGTTTCTTGAATAAACAGCAGAAATAGAATTAAATTTGTACTTAGATGAATTCTAAACATTTAGAAATGAAGTATCTTCCATATATTTGTTGATTTTTGAAATAAAATTAGATTTATAAATGTTTGTACTTTCAGAGTTAATAGTTAGTTTTAGAGAAAAAAAGTGACTTGAATTAATGCACTATAGGTAGGCTTCACTGTGACCATTATATGGCATTATATTTATATGGTTGCCTTTTCCTTTAATCCTAAAAAGATGTGCAACTATATTAGAGGAAAGAAGTGACTTGAATTGAAATAAATGTGTGTTTGTAGGTAGTAGGTGCACTGTAGGCAGGCTTCACTGTAGCAATTGTATGGCCTTATATTTATATGGTTGCCTTTTCCGCACACAGCCCGCACCAAGTCGATAAGTCATCTGGGGTCTGTCGATTGTCGATTCTCCGTCATCGTCGTCTGTGTGACGTCATCTCGATACTTGCAACTGAATAAGCAAAGGGCGAAAGGAGGCGGCCAAGGCGGAGGCGTGGCAGTCACACATGATCACACAGTAAGAATAACGCAACAAAGAATTCGATAAGTCGATAATCCGAGAGCCGAGTTCGACTCCCGAGTCCAACTTGAAAGCAAGATAAACGACGAAGCTGAGACCGCAGCTGCGGCTCTGAGAGAGCAGGCATGCAGGCAAAGGCGAGCTATGGCCAACCAGTGACGCCTGGCACGCCAGACTCGACGCACATTATCATTGGAGCAGCCGGCTACGTAGCCCACGAGCGTCGTCAACCCACCAAGAGCCTCATGAATTGCTTTCGGGATCGCTCAACGCCCGCATCGTCAGCGGCAGCCGCGTATGTGCGCTCGCCGAGCACCACAGCGCACCTGGATGGGCAGGGGAGCGGCAGCAACGTTGGCTCCACCACCACACTGGACATGGTTGGCCTTACGACCACCGCTGGACGACCCGAGGCTGTTGTGTTGTTGCGGGAACTGCGCAGCAAGCCAAACAAATTGACGCTGCTGAAGAGCAGCAGCACCCGGGATCTGACGCGTCTGCTGTTGGAAGATGCCACCGTCTTGGTATCGAATACCAGCCTGGACATGTGCTCCTCCTCCAACTCCAACTCCAACTCGTCGGCTGGGAGTCCGGCGCAACCGCCGCGCAGCAACAGTCGCGAGTGTTGCGCCAGTTGCTCGAAGCGTTGGCACAATCTGAAGCAGCGAATGCACACGCTGGAGCAGGATTTGCTGGCGCAGTCCAGCTACAGCCAAGAGCTGGAGGCCAAGCTGGCCGTGATGAGTAGCCAGTTGCACGAACTACTCCAGGAGAGACGTCTACCGCCGCCGGTGCCGCCGCATGCGCCCACCTCCAATCTGGGGAAGCGGGCAGGTATAACGCCGGTGCGTCCATCACGTCTGACCGCGTGGATGAATCTGTCCAACTGGTGGAAGAGTCGACCCAGTGTGGAAACGTTGCGGGAGCAGCGCATCTTCTTCGACGAGCCATGCTTCGATACCGAACTGGAGCTGGTACTCAAGCATGATCAGCATCGCACCGTGCCCCGGATCGTCGTCGATTGTTGTGACCTCATCGAGCACAAGTATCGACGCTCGACGCAGCCGATCGAGGGCGTCTACCGTCAGTGCGGTGACTACAACAAAATCCAGACGCTGCGCTTCAACATCGATGCCAACGACTACGACGCACTGCGTCAACCGGGCGTCGATATACACACTCTAACCGGGGTGCTCAAGCTCTTTCTGCGCGAGATCAAGAGTCCGCTGGTCAGCGTGAACGAGGCCAAGACCTTCATTGGTCCCTCCAATCAGTGGCGTAAGTAGATAATAAATGGATGATCTGGATGTCTGTTGATCCAATAGTTATACACTTCAATTCCCACACTTAGTGCTCACCGAGCTGCACCAGAAGCTGGACATACTAAAGAGACTGATTCGCTCGCTGCCAGAGATCAATCGCGACACCATGGATTACCTCTTTGCGCACTTTAATCGGTGAGTTGAAAGTCCGCCGTCCGATCGGTAGAACGAAAATAAGATATATACATACATAGATAGAACACTCGTGAGTTATTTACATAAGAAACTGCGTTCCGTTCAGACAGACGAGGATCGAATTACATTCGTTCGTTCTGCCTGATTAAATGCTTTAATTACAAAAGTTAGAGCAAGAAATTTCCAATTAACGTTATTATTTAACATCTTATGTAAATCAGTTGCATTAATAATATGATGGAAGGTAAATTGTATTTTCTAAACCATTATTAATTTAAATGATTTTCACATTTGTTTGCCATTTTATTTATTTTTGTAGTACAAATTATATTAAGCTTTCGACTAACCTCAGTTAAGGAATTGCACGCTACTAAATTTAGTAGTTATCGATCAGTAGACTATTATTGAAATGTGGCAACACCGCAAGCAAAGTACAGTTTGCGTTTGACACAAATTTGTAACATTTTATTTTTATACCAGTTACCCACAGAATAGAAATGTATGTATGTAGCAGCCAAATAAAACATCTCAGACCTTATAAAGTATTTATATTCTTGATCACCTTTATATAGACTATATAGGCATTTCCGTCTGTCTGTCTGTCCATCCGTATGAACACCTAGATCTCAGAGACTATACGAGCTGGAGATATAATTTATAATATTCCGCCCCACAAATCGATAAAAATCAAATAACATGTTGGCAAGCAGTGAAGCTAGAGATTTCTGTTAATAATAATAACTATGGTCTTTATGATTCCTGAAGAATTAGTTGCGATCAGATAATTGTTGAAGTTATTAAAGAAATGCTTTTCTAGGGGCAAAAACGTCTAATAACTAGCGATCATGGTTGCTTGGATGATTTTCTGGTTATTTTGCACACTATGGGATATTTTGAATGTAGTACTATATCAATATAGCAAGTATATTTTAAAATAAATATCGTACTATTTTGATTTTATTATCTCATAGTTGAGCACACTCGATCGTAGCTTTCTTTCCTTGCGGTTTATTAATAATTTTGAATGCGAACATTAGTCAAGTTTGAGCTAGAATAACAACTTTAGATTGATTATTAAGATGGGTTTTGTTTCACTCTTCGGAAATGATTTGTATATTGAAATCCCGCAACTAATCGGTTATACTTAACTTTCAGTCTCACCAAGGTGCCGCTGCAGCAGATAAGCCCCGAGACGTTATCGATATCGATATCACCATCGATATTTCACACTGTGCCTCAGGGCGCGCATGTCCACGATATCCAGGAACTGTTGCGCGAAGGCGAAACCCTCGCCGATTGTGTGCGTCTAATGATCGAGTACCAGGCCCGCATATTCGAGTAAGTGGACGTGGGAGTGGGCGTGGTCATGGTCATGTTCGTGTTCGTACCTGGTGCTGGATAAAAATATGCGACATGTAAATTGTTGGTGATGGTTGCCTCCCCCTCTCCCCCAAAAACGCTTCAAATGCTCAACAAAAATGCTGCCTCCAAACAAAAATCCAATTTTGTCTCGAAATCGTTGTTAATTAACTCGCTCCCCCACCGCCCCCCAAAAACAACACTCCCATCCACCGTCCCATCTTATTGTTCCTCCTTCCCTCCGCTCCGCTCTGCTCTGCTCCTCGTCTTCCACACAGATGCACGGCCGATCGTCGCCTGAAGCGTCTCAGCATGCGCAATTTGAAGAAGACGCTATCCCAGCCGGATTTATTCCACAACTTATTCTGATTCCGAATCGGATTGGGGATTGGGGAATCGATGCCAGCAGTGCCAGAGCTCAACGTGACCAATACGCTACACATTAAGTACTCGGTATATAACTATTGTACATAACTTTTACGATTTTATGCTGTACATAAATACAAAATATTGAATACATATTATATATTATATAACTGCATACTATAGACGGATATTTTCTTGTTCATCAATTTATTGTTACCCTATATAACATGATTTTCCACTCATTCAACTGTTTTCCTCTTCATAAGTTTAATGTCAAATAAATCGAAATACATTTATATTAAGCTTTTACCTTTTATTTCATAAGGCGAATTTGAATTTAGCAAAATAAATGATATGCAATAAAAGTAATTTAAAAATAGGTTTACACTTAAATATTTTCGAAAATTAACTATATTATAAAATACAGATTGGTTAGTATAAAAAAAGGCGCTGAACTAATTGCAATAAATAATATATTATATATACAAAAACCATGGCTTGATGCAGATAAGAAACGAGAACGAGAGAGATGGCCTCAGAAAGGAGACAGCAACAGCGGCGATAACATCTGAAAGACGCTATACAAAGTTCACAAAGTGCACAATACAATATAATATATATAAACAATCTGTAGTTATGTATGTATATATATATATATATATAATTTTATTTCGAACATCTGCATAACATTTGCAATTATTTGTTGTGGGGTGAATACGAGAGGGGGGAGATGGGGGAAGAACCAATGATTTGTTTAACATAGTTGTACAGTCTACGGGTCTCTAAAACTACCATATAATATTTGAAATACCAACTGGCGTGCTCTACATGTGTAAGTATATATGTATATATGAATTTGTAAATGTATATGTATTTGTATTTGTATGTATATATGTGTGTTTGTATATATGTATATGTGTATGTCTATATCAGTGTTTGTATATTTCGGTTTATTGTTTATTGAAATACTTTCGCTGGCTTTCGCTTGACTTGTTCAGCGCATTAACATTAGACTAAGTAACTAAAAACTATGTTTCGCATTCATTTTGCGTAATATATGTATATATATATTATTTTACTCTTTAAACATTGAGTGAGAGTGGGGTGTATACATATATATATATAGTATGTGTAGATAGATAGCTTGGGGAAATTGGGGAATTTCAATTGATTTATTTATTGATGTGTGTACGACATTCAATTGAAAAAATTAAAAATAATAATGACAAACATTTCGTTCACGATCACAATGCTGGGTAATTCATTTGTATTTGTATCAATTATGTGTACGTATGTATAAATATATATATTATAAATGATTCAGAGATAACTGAATGCATATACGTACAATGTACATATGTATGGTAAATATAATATACTATACATATTTTGTGTGTTTAAGTAATCAAAATCAGTAGATACATATTATTCAAAGGCACAGGAATCTATACACGCACACACACACACATATCTGGGCTGAGGTCTTTTAAGAACATACATAGATATATTATATATTGTATGTAAAACTAAATTTCAATTTCAATCTGAATGTGAATTCGAAAACGAATCGAACTGAGCTGACAAATGAATAAACGTGCTGCTGCTTCTGCTGCTGCTTGGCAGTGTGTTATTCATGTTATTCATTCACACACACCGATAAGTACATTTCGATTAGTTAACGCTAATTAAACGTAATTTGAATTATTTAGATTATTGCTTAGCACTCCGCGTAATGCGACAAATGCTACATGGGAAGGGCGTGGGTGGGCGACTACTTAAAGAATGGATTCTTGGAGGCCGATGATTTCATGGTGCACAAGATCTGACGCTCCAGTTGGAAGTCATAGTCCAACGTCTTCAGCAGCGTGGAAATTTCAGGCAATGTGGGCAACTATTGTTGTTAGCGAAAGAAAGAAAAAGAGATTTGATTTCAGTTACGATGTTGACACACATTTCCAAGCACAATACTCACATCAGTCATTGGCTGGCTGCGCTGTAGCATGGCGTGCATGGTGAATGGCACGCCTTCCAGTTCAGTGTAGGTGCCCAGAGTGCCAGTCCCGCCATAGTTGCCATTTCGCCCCCCACCTCCACCTGCAGCTGCTGTTGCTGGACGCGGTGGCGCTGGTCGCTGTGGCGAATTGATTTGAAAGTGCGCCTGTATCTCTTCGTAGTCATGGTGCTCAGCTGTTGCAGGCACCTGTGGCAGCTGAAATGGATCATTATTATTTTATTATATTGACGAATACAATTCTTATTGCAATGAGATGAGCTACAGCTTCAAAAGCCTTTAATTATCAATTATTTAACTATTTTCATAAATACATTTTCTTTTCAATATCATCTTAGGTTTCTCTATATTCATTTCTGTATATACAATCATTGACGCTTAAGCAGAAATCTATTGATCTCTAGTCCTCTATATTAGAAAACGCTGCCTGTGGTTTATGTCTGGGAAAAGCACTGTTTAAAATACACGCTGTTACTTATGTCTTTACTACTAGCATTACTAAGCACGCTGACATTTCTTTTACTACTCAAACTGTGATACAATAATTATTGTTTTTGCTTAGACGTTATAAATATTAAAGTTTTCTTAGATTCATTTGTGTATACAATCATTTACACTTAATCAGAAGTTATCTAATGTCCTGCATGTCTTGAAAAAGCACTGTTTCAAATACATTTTATAGTTATTGTTTTGGATTAGCTTAACAAACAAATACACGTTGTCATTTAATTTACTATTTAAATTGTGGTACAATAATTACTATTTTTGCTCCTTTAAATGCTATTAATTTTTAAGTTTTCATAGATTCATTTGTGTATACAGTCATTTACCCTTAATCAGAAATATCTAATGACCTATACTCCTATATACAATAATATAAAATACATGCTATGCTTTGTGTCTTTGCTTACAAAGAAATGCACGCTGACACTTAACTTACTATTGAAACTATGATACAATAATAACTATATAATAATATAAAAATTCTGCTCCTTTAAATAAAGTTGTATACAAATTGCTACATCACAGCTTGTATTATTTAGTTTAGTGAGTCAGGACAAAGCCACGCACGCTTGCTAAATATTGTAAACATATGTCACATCAAAATTCAATTTGATCAACACTCACCGGTCCGCGTGAATTACGTTGGCCGTGTAAATTGAGACGATTGAGCGCCTGTTCCACCTCACAGCTGTTGCCGCTTGCAACACCAACAGCAGAAAGTGGCACCGGCGGTGGCAGACGCACTGGAATCGCACCGGTTTTGTAGCAGATCAAAACACCATTTATGTCGCCAGCGAGCTTAAAGCCATCGGGCGCTATCTTTAGCTTGGAGCAGAGTATTACATCGGTGACCGCATGCGTGACTGTGCCGCGTTTCGACAACTTGTAGGCGATTTGCCGCTTGCGCCACGCCTTCTGATCACTGTCCGCAGTGCGCGACAACAGCGAGAACTCCTTGGGCGGCGGCACTTTCTCGGCAATGACTCTGAGTGTGTGTGGAAAAGGGCAAACCATTTAATTAACCATTGACTGGCTTAATTAGTTGACTTTACTTACTTTAGCGTCTCCACAACGTAGTCGGGCAGACCCTCGGACTTTGATAGGCAGAGATAGCGCGTGGTCTGGCGGCCAAAGAGAATGTTGTAATCACGCCACAGATCTGCATCGGCATCCTGATCATAAGTCCGATGTATGGCATTGAAGTTCTTCGGGCAGCTGAAATAATTTGTAATTTGTATGTATAAGTAACTCCGAAATAATCTGCAAGTGATCTCCGCTTACCGCTCAAAGTCCTCGACAATGTGCAGCGAGGTGATGGGTCGATTGTCCGGCAAAAAGCTCATGATGGAGTTGAACACATTCATGGGACTGCTCGCAGTGCCATTGAGCACTGCTCCAGCTGCGGCTCCAGCGGCCGTTGCATTTGTGATTGGCGGTGGGGAGCCAAGCAAGGCGGTGGCATTGGCCAGCGAGGAGTTGCCGCCACCGATGGCTGTGGTGGCGCCACTTTGAATGTGCTTGCCGGCCTTGTTCATGTCCAGATAACCGCTACTGCTGCTGCTTCTGCTGCTGTTGCTGTTGCTCCAGCTGACACTTGACTATCGTTGTCGTGCTTCTTTTTGCTTTATTCCTACAAACAAACGAGTAAAAGCAAATAAATAAATGAAATGTATGCACATAAAGAATTAGTGAGTTTTGACAAATTACTCATACGCCGCGTTTTACGCTGTGTGTTTCCAATCGACAGCAGTTCGAATTTCAATTAAACGACCTTTGTGGGCAATTCCCAAATCGTGATTCACGCTTAGCGGCAGCGCCACAAGAAACCAGAAACACACAGAAACTGCACTTTGTTGCCACTTGAAAAACTTTAGTGGCTCCCTTGAGGCTACTAACACAATTTGCTTACATTGCTCGCCCTCATCGAAATCTGCGAAATGCCGAGAGTTTCTCTTTTCACATTCACAACAACAGCAGCACCCACGAATCAACGTATGTAAGCAAAGCAAAGTATTCGATTGCAAAATACCCGGTAAGCATTTTGTAAATGCTCTATAATAAATTAAATATAACTGAATAAATTTTCATTTTATTCTACTTGAAATGAGATCGTGTGTAAACAGCAAATTTTGTAAGTTTTCATAATTACTTTTTTTTTTTAATTTGCGTAAATTGTTTATTTGTGCTTTTTCTATTATTCTAATCATTAAATATGTAAAAATATAAAATAGATTAAATTTAGGTGATTAAAATAAATGACTTTTCTTTTAACTGCTACTTACTTAATTAAACACAGCAAAATTGTTATAAATATTGATAACGAATAAACGAAATTACTTTGCTGCAGAAAGAGCATACCCTGTCCCTATCCATAGGTAGCCGGGTATAACAAAAACAAAAATAAACACACGCATATATGCATTCCTGTGTGCTTTTGGCTATCAATCATTCGCTTTACGGCTTTCTTATCTCACTCCCGACAAAGTTAACACCATTTTAAATGCCACCGCGACCCAATTATAATTCTCTTTCCGGTTATATTTTTAGAACATTTACCAAGCCAACGCCAAAAGCACGAGCTCAAAAGATACAAACACAACACAAACAAAAAAAAAAAACCTGCTTGCAATTTTCATCTAGAAAAATCTCTCGAAATGATTCTTCACATTCTTCCCAGCGACCTGCGTTGATCACACTCATCAAAAAACAAAGTGACCAAAGAGAGCAACAACAATTCATTGAGTCATAGACAATTGGTGAAATTGTTTTATTCTTCGTGTTTTCGTGGTGTATTGACCCCAAGTTGCAAGTTCATTCATGGAATTCTCAATCAAAGGCAATAAAAATAAGATAAAGGCAATAAATTGATATAAACAACGCGAGGGCATTTGCACTTCGGTGTTGCTTAGTAAGCAATTACATTGATACCTCTAACAGAAGCAATAATAACATAATTGGCGATTTTGCTTAGATAAGAACTGAAATCGTGTAAACATTGCCAACTATTCGAAAGCTCATGTGTGTGAGTGTCTGTGTGTGTGTGTGTGTGTGTATTGACTAACAAAGCAAACAACCTAAAGGCAACCTAGAGAAAGAAGAAGAGCATGAGGAAAGGGAAGTAGATAATAAATTTGGAGAGCAGCAACAGCATCGAATATACCCACTACCTAAGCGGCAGAAGGGTATGCTCAGTTGATGTAGCAACGAATATAAACAGTTTCTTTTAAATGTAAAAAAGATTGTACGTTTGACACTAACTTAGTCAGCAATTTGAAATCCATTGCTTAGCAGGTGTCAAGCACACTGTCTTAACTTTCCTACTATTATTATTATTTTGTTTTTGATATAACTGATAAGAGTCAGGAGTCAAGGTGTTAATAAAACAAGTGATAAACTCACACACATCCACCAGCATTAATAGAGCAGACGCTTTGAGTCATCATCACAATGAAACTGATACATTTCGCAATCGCAGCGAATTCATACAGATGGACAGCGCTAAGAAGACTTGACCAAAAACAACAACTTGCATAGTGTCGGTGTGTGGGGGGAGATTTGGACAGCCAGCGACAAGTGCGAAACAAAGAGAAAACAACTATAAGAATAAAGAAAACAAACTGCAGTACGTGACAAGGGCAGTGCAAGGAAGACAGACAGACTGTAAGACAGCAAAGACAAGCACAGCAAAAGCAGCAGCAGCAGCAGCAGTTACAAAAGCAAATAGTACAATAATAATACCAACTCACTCGCACTCCCGTTTACTCGCGACACCCGCTCTCTCCCACTTATGCACATACGCACACACACTCTGCTATATACACATATATATATACATATTTATGGATGTGTGGCTACACTCTCAACTCACAAATATTTCAAGTTTTGAGAGAAAAAGAAAGAAAAAACAAAAACGAACACAGAATTAGGCGCATTTCGCAATGGGCACAACACGAAAATAGAAACGTTTTTAGTGCCGGTTTTGTGGCGCATACAAATCAAATCATAAACGCAAATTGCATGCCACTTAATTGAAAATGAAAGGCAGCAAGCAGTGCAGTCGGCGGGCAGCGCAGTCGGCATTGTTGGCGGCAGCATCAGAACTCCATTTCACACACACACACAATTTATGAACTCTGCATATTTGTTGTATACTCATAATTAGCATTCGTTGCCGTTGCTGCAGCGAGTTTCTTACAATATTGGAATTCAACTTTCAGTGCTGCGCTCTACTGCTGGTGCTCTGAGAACAATAACAATTGCAGCAGACAATAACAATACCATTAATTCAATTGCTGTGGATGTTTTGAATGAGCCGTTCAATTTTGTACATACCTTTTACAATATTTTGAACCTGGCATACAAATTACATTAAATAGTACACTTATTTGTTGCCTTGTTGCTATTTTTAATTCACAAATTGCTGCACTTTTTTTCGATAGAACATTCACAGCAACAACACAATACACCAACAAAAAAAAAAACAATGAGATTTGTACACAGCACCCGCCGCCCGTACAACCGTCAGCTGTGGATAATTAAAATTAACTAACGCCAGTGTGACCATATGCCCTTCCGTAAAAGTTACCAAAAAACTGGATTTTTTAAAATTCTATTTCGATAAGAAAGTTTCGTTAAGTTTCAAGAGGACATTTGCTTAAAGGATACTGTTAATTTGGCTCTCTTGACTTTATTTCCATTATCATAATGCATAATTTGCACCTACTGCTAGAAATCTAAGTAAAAATAAAAATGAATTCGCAATAAAGTAATAAGTGTATGAACCACCGATAAATCAATAGTATGACCTAGCCTGCAAAAACTCTTGGTATTTCCCACGAAAAATCGATAAAAATTGCGAAAATATCGATGACTTGGTATTTCTTCAACTTTTTGTCATCACTAATCAGATGCTTTTGCATCGGTTCAATAGAGTATTTATTTTTGTTAAACAATAAATTCAAGTATGGAGAAAACGGAAGCAGTCACAATACCCAATATCGATGCATATCGCCGATTACTCAATAAAGCAGTGTCTCAACTGCTGCTCGACAAAGGAGCCGCCACAGCCAGTAATCAATGCCTCGAGACGCTCACGCAAATGATGCAGGCGCGTAAGTTGACCTTATCAAATGTTGAATTAAAACAGAAACTCGTTAGGTTAACAATAATCGATTTGCAGTGATAGTCGAGGTGGGGAATTCATCACACAATTACTGTGAACTGGCTGGACGAACCATGCCCACAGTAGGCGACGTCAGCATTGCGCTAATCAACATGGGCATCAACATCAGCAGCTTGGAAACGTATACCCGACGCGTAAATCATGTATCAATCCCACTACCATCACAGCAGACCCAACAGCGTCAACTGAGTTTGCTGCAGGCTGGCAGCAAGGCTGCCCATCCGCATTACGTGCCCAGCTATTTCCCAGCGATGCCCGATCCTCATGCTTACATTAGGACGCCAACGCATAAACAGCCTGTTACGGAATACGAGGCAATTCGCGAGAAGGCCGCTAGCCAGAAGCGGGACGTGGAGAAGGCGTTAACCAAATTTCTGTGCAAAACATCTGAAACGGTCAATCTCTTTCCCACCGAGGACAATATGTTTCCACGTAAGCACTGTCAACATTCTTTCCATTTCAAATGTCCTAATTATTTGCATTTGTCAATAGTGATTGCCTGCAGACCAAGATTTCCGCCCTATCTCGCTGCCCTGAATCCCACAGATCAAGTATTTGACTTTGAGGAGCTGGAGTACCACTACTTGGTGGCCAATCGGACAGAGGATGCGCCCAGCAAAGGTATATTTCTATTGCCCTATTGCAACAATTTTTAAAACTTTCGTTTTTTTGGCAGAGGATGGTGAGGAAGGTGATAGCGAGAATGAGGACGATGGCGACAAGTCCAAGGAGGAAAAGCTCGAGCTGGAGATTAAGCCCAATTCGACCACGAACAAAGCGATCTTGGAAAATCCCAACATTGACAATCCCTATCTACGAGCTGCAACATTGCCCAAGAGAGCGAAACTGAATCCCGAAAGCGGCGCCGACACACGGAATATAATGCCTGCTCGGCAACAGACTCCAACTGCATCGACAGCATCAACTACACCGACACCCGCTCCAACTCCAACACCCTCGATTTTAGAAATTACGAAAGCGTAGTGTTCATTAATATCAATTGTATTTTAGGTAGTCTCGTAAGCAAAATTTTATTTTTTGAATAAATGTATCGATAACAACTATCGTTATGCATACAGCTCAGATGTTCAAGCGGCCGGTATCCGCGTGACCATTTTGTTTATTGATATACAACTGCACATTATATTTTTAAGAACAAATCCTGCATAAATTAACTTGTTGCTGCTAATAGTATATCCATTAACAGAATTAATTCTTAACTTAAACAATTCTTATTAGACTTCAAATATATGAATAACCAACGGTGAACTTGGTATATTTCATAAAGCCGCTTGGTATTTTTAACCGGTCCATCTGCGGTCACACTGACGGCATGCCTTCCAATTGTGCATTTGCCTGCTGAGTTTTATTATTATTTATTATTATTGTTAAAAGCTTATTATAACATAAATAGTAGTTGAACTGCTATTGTGCCTTGTATAATTGATTGGAGCAATCCACACACACCAACGGGAAGCGCAACAACTTTGGCAATATGAATTTCCTGCGACAAACATTTAACGTTACGAAACAATTGACGGCACAGGGTAAGTTGCAAGCAAGTTAAAAACTAATACAATTCTATCTACATACATATGTATAGAGTTTGTTTTGGCCGATGTTTCTGCAAACACACACGCCTTGTTTATTTGCACATCATCTTCGTCGTTAGCAGCCACCCGCGCATGTTTGTTTCCCCTCTTGCCTATCAATGATGTGCTCTCATGTCTCATGTTTATCTAGCGATCCTTTCGCCCAATCCATGTGGACGATGATTTGTATAAATTGTGTTTGCTTTCGATTTCAACTCTTTTCCGTTCCCCTTTTTTCCGTCTGCGCGTGGTCGGCACACTTATTTTCAAGGCCAGTTCATTTGTCGCAAGTCCTGTGAATATTTTCATAGGACTTTTCTCATCAAAAGCGGCGAGTATTTTTAATTAAAACTATGGCCACCTAACGTGACATTTTCCGACAACAATGGGAATTTGCATGACCCATAATCACCACCAACAATAAAAAGGGACACAGGTGTCACAATGCGTCCAGCTTGCGGACTGTTTTTGGTGATCGCTATTGTGCAGCGTTATGGTAATTATTACCTGTATGTATGCGTGTGTGTGTGTGTGTGTGGCATTTAATTAAAATCTTTGTCCTTTTTTAGTATAAGAGTGCTTGCTCTGCTGCTGTCAATGGTCAATCATTGGATGCGGGAGTTTGATGGGAATGCGCAGAGACAATGAGAGTAAAACCCCTTGTCAGTCAGTCAGCATAAAAGGCTTGAGAGTGACCCATAGCCAAATCGAAATCAAAGTCCATATTCATATCCACATCCATATCCTTTTGTGCATTGCGCGTCATTTGGCTGCAATTATTTGGTGAAGCAAATGCATCGACTGCAGCAGCAGCAGCAGCAGCATAACAATTATTTTGCGATTTTCACAGAGATTAGCCACAACAAAAGGCCAGTGGGCATTGTTAGTGTGCCAACTGTCCTGCCTGACCCTTTTGTCTATTCTTTGTGACTGTGTATATGTGTGCGTGTGTGTTGTCCATCAGTCTGTCCCGCTGTCAAATGCTTTAAGCCGCCCGCAATGTGCGCAAATAGTTGTATATTTAATTCGTACAGTTGTGTTGGCATCTAATCAGTTCTTTTTTCATTCTTTTTTTTTGCAGTCCTGCAGAGCAGCTACAACAATTGTGCTGCCGCAGCTTGGCGAGGCATGGCCTCGTTGAATCAAATGCATCGCACGGGTCCACACATCAAGAAGCGTCCGCCACGTCAGCCACTGGACGGAAAACCCTTTGCCAAGGGCGTTGTGCTTAAGACGCTGATCAAGAAGCCGAAGAAGCCCAATTCAGCGAATCGTAAATGCGTGCTTGTCCGCTTATCCACCGGCAAAGAGATGGTCGCCTATATACCGGGCATTGGACACAATCTGCAGGAGCATAACATTGTGCTGTGCCGTGTGGGACGATTGCAGGATGTGCCTGGTGTGAAGCTGAAGGCGGTGCGCGGTGTCTACGATCTGGCGCATGTCATCAAGAAGGGCCAATAAATAGACAGACTCTAATCATGTGTAGTGTACAATTCTCTCGTTTCATTTACATTTACTTTGTATAAAGCTAAACAATTGCCCAATTATTCAATCGCAATGCCCAACTTTGTTATTGTTCGCTTGTGGCAAGTGCTAGACAAGTAGTTATTTTCTTTTTATGGAAAATTATGCAGCTCAGCCGGATTAGTGTAAGTAGCCTGAGACAACACACACACACACACACATGCTGGGTGAGGACTCACTTCACTTCAGCTCTTCGTCTTGTCGTAGTCGTAATCTTAAGTCAACAGCACAAAAGGCGGGGCCGTCTCAACCCAATGCAAAAGGATCTTTACTGAGAGTTTTGTGTAAAATCAAGTTGTAACTGCATTTTTACGCTTTAACTGGCAAATCCCTTTTAAGAATCGTGCTGGGCATTCTTTAGTCTTTTTACTTTTTAACAGAATTGTACAAATTTTATGCCAAATAATCGTTAACTGAAATCGTTAACGGGGCGTCGCCGTTTTCACAGTGCGCCGAGCAAAAACTGATCATTGAATTTGGCACCTTAAATGATTATGCACGCTACCTTATTGGGTAGCTGGGTATTAACTGAAATACTATATGTGACGATGTATTCTTTATGAGCGCCAACAGTTAAATTCATCTTTATGCATATTGGCAATTTCCTAAGAGGGACCAAAATAAATAAAATGTTTACTTTCTTATGTTTCCAAATATTTCTATCTAGATGATTAAAAAAATCGTTTAAAAATTATTAGTGTTATAGGCAATCCAAAGTATAGTTTGTTTTTTGGTTTTTAAACGTTTGCTGGCCTTTTAAACTAAAAATACGTGTTTTTGGTGATAGATCAACATAGTTCTATATTATATAATATATTGACTACTCGACTGCATATAAATTCTTACACCAAAAGAATGGTCTAAATTCTAAAATAAATTTTGATTGCTGTGTTACATTTCAGAACTTAAATATATATTTAACAATAATTAATTTTTGTAAGTTCTTAACAATTTTGAAATATTTAATACAACAATTTAATTGCAAGAGACATTCTTCATTTCCATTTCCGAGTGAGTTACGTACCGATCGTACTATAAAATATTAAAAAGAAATCAAAACGATTATTGCATGAAATTATTTTGAGGTACGTATTAACTATGCAGCACTATTTAAAATACAATAATTTTGGGAGATCACAGTCGATTACCATTAAACCATTTTAAAATTATAATGTATATTAGATTTTTTCCCCATTTATTAAATTCAAAAATATTTTATTTTTATATTGGCCAATATTATTTATTTTATGCATTTGAAATGGGAGCTCCCGTTACATGCTGATTACGATATTTATCGATATCTTTATCGCTCAATACGTTGCGCAACAGTTACGCAGCGTAAATAAAAATGGCGTCGTAGACAAAATGGCCGCTGAAGATGAAGTAAGTTGAAAAAAGATGAAAATCGGATATTTCTTGAAGCTGAAGCCATGTTATTAGTGTCAAACTAAGGAATTTGCGAAAATATTGAAACTATTCAATTCATTTAGCTGGTCTTGGAATATTCGAATACGTGTTGAGGTCTGAACGTGCAACTTTGTCAAGTTGTATGCCTCAAAATGTGCCACAAAGCACTTTTGCGAACCTTTCTTCTGGGTAGTGAGAACGAAAAACTCTTTCATGTCGGCGTCCATCAAAATGCCAACGGATGCTAACGGTTAACCGTTAGCCAGACATACGGAAACACAGTTAAACAAACAAACAAACAAATGCACAGCGTTCCTACGATCGTTTTATGTAAGCCGACTACGACGACGACGACATTGCGGTCTCATGGTCAGCGCTGACCACGAGAAAATCCTTTTGGTCCTTGGCCAAAGTCGAGGCGACAGTCGGGGTCAACAATGCCCAAGCTGCTCCTGCTGCCTGATTGAGCCATTATGACAGAAGTCTTCGAAGATAAAGATAAAGACGAACGTCGAACGACGAACGACGAAGACAGTGACAATTTAGTTTTATTGTTCTTGTGGTGCTGTCCTATTGTTTTAGCATCGTTCGCTGATTTTCTGCTGAGTCAAGTTGGCTAACATGCTGCCAAATGCCTTTGTCCTCAAGCGTGCATAATTTTTATCAATAAAAATGTCATTGCTCACTCATATGTTTAAGGATAAATCCATGTATCTACATACGATTGCCACTAATCATGACATAGGACACGTTGACACTTCCGTTGAAACCAAAGCGGCGTCGGGCGTCTTTGTTTTTTTTTGTTTTTTCGTAATAACTGTAAAATTTGTTAAATGATAAATGATTGGATGGGCACGGCTTGGTCAGTCCAAGATTCCCACAACTCACCAGCAGTATCGAATACTATAATACTATATGTCTTATAGTTATTCTTTTCAGGTCTCGATTCACTTTCAAAGATGTGCGTGTGAACATTATTAATTCATTCTAATTTCAATAAACGTATTTATATTTAAGCATAATCAACTGTTAAATGTCATTCCATACGAGCAAATAATTATACTAAAGGTATTAGAATTTCTTATTTGCAAATCAGTCTGTTCATTATTTGTCCAAATAATTGACAATCAATAAATTGTGATTTGTTGAATACAATATGTTATATATATGTTGCTAAACTATTAAATGCAAAAAAATCGTTTAGCCTTGTACTCCTCTTCATAAAAAAGTTACGATATTACGACAAGGAAACTTACGATATTCGAACTTTGCTTGTAAAATTTAACAAAGTAAATGTGATTGTTAGTAAAGTTATATATTAAAAGTATACAGCGAAAAAAGTACGTAGAATTTTTTGTATTTTAAAAAATTTATAAATAATACATTTTCAAATATGTTGCATATAATTTTTCTAGATATTTTTGTGACTTGGCTCATTATCTTTCATTATCATTTATGTTCTATGAGTTGCCCTTACCTAGTAAATTATAAGATATATTTTAATTTATCTTTAATCTCAGCATTACAAGTTGAAAACTTCTGTAAACTTTGAAATACAACTTTTATTTGCAGTCATTTACTTAAATATTGATTACTAGAAACCAATAAAAAACATAACAATTATCGATCAATGTGAAGATTGCTTTAATAATTTCGTCCGTCAGAGACCAGAAACTGCTTTTTCATGCGAGTGCAATTTCTAGAATCCTTAATTGCGATTGTCCTGGCGAATTTATGGTCCGAGTTTGAATCTGGGGAAGATTGTTAAACATTTTGTTTAATTTTTGACACGTGCGCTAGGCTTTGGGGTTGGTTGCTTAGTTGCTTAGTTGCTCGGTTATTCGGTTGCATGAATACTTATGAGATGAGAAACGCAACCCCGTTGTCGTCGTTGCTCGTGCGGCAATTTCAACCCTTTTGGGGAGTTGTACAACCCTTGTCGTAACAGCATCTCATCGAGAGTTGACCACAAAATGGAGTTAGTTTTGCGTTTGATTTATATTCGCATTGAAATGGCGTTTGCAATATTATTGATCTTTATTTTTTGTATTTGTATTCCTTGGGGACCGATCGTGAAGATGAAAAAAGCAACAAAAGACAAAACAATGGAAACCCATCTAATTACGAGTGTTCTTTGTGTGGCTTACAAGAATCGATCGTAATCCAAGTGTCAAGTCAAATAATGATGCATAACTCTTGGAGGAGACAAACACAAGTGTTAGATGCGGCAAACCAGATAATCCATAACGTGCAACATTATTTTACTTGTAAAAAAAGGCAAAAAAAAAAAAACGAGATCAAACTGGCATTCAGATGAAATGTCAAGAGATCTCCGAAGATGGCCAACAAACAACGGGCGGGCGTTAACCACACAAAAGGACGATCGTGTGCCAGCAGCCAATTGTCGCTATCTCTCTCTTTCTATTGAGTTCTTCATCTCCTTGTGGCTGTGTTGCCCTCCCTTAGGAGTGTGTGCGTGTGTGTTGTTGTTGGCCACGTGTAGCGCACACTCCAATGGCAATGAAGCATCTAGGGTGCATGACCAGGTGCAAAATGCAACGAGCTCTCCTCGAATGGGGCTTGATTTCAACCCTTTTGCTGATCGTGCCGATCGTGGGCCCTGATTTCATCCTGATTCGCCAGCAGGCGACACACCTTTATCGCCGTTGACTTATCATAGAAATGGCAAAAATGCCAGACGGCGATTTCAAAATGTGTTTGCTCATCGCCATAATCCTTGATGTGGCGGCACGATCGATCAGGCGTTTGATGATCACACGCCTATCGTTCGCCAAGCACGTGTCCAACTTTGAGGACATTTTATGCGCAGATTTAATAGATTATAGTTGTCATTGTAAGCAAGTTTTCTATGTTAGCGTAAACAGGACTTCATTTTGTAACTCTCACTGAAGTGATCTTGTGCTTCTTTTGTATTTCTAATTTAAATGTGCTGTTGGTAATGCTTATCTTCTGATCATCGTTTTATTTTGGCATTACTTAAATTTTTCGATCCCTTCAAATTGAAACAACAAAGTTCGTTTCTTAAACCAGCTACCCATAGATTAGAAAGGGTATTATAAAAGTTGTGGCTACAGTAAATGTTGATTAGAGGCTGAAGAAGACGTATCCGAATTTCGAATTAAACTGAAAGTACTAAAATGAAGAAAATCCGATATTTAATAAATTATGTATTAATATCAATTATGCAATTATGTGCAATGTTTTTAAGTTAAAAGATCTTGGAGAAATAAAGTCTATATAGTGATTTACTTACATTTATATGCAACTATCTTAGAGGCGTTATGAAATGTAAATAAATGTAATAAAAGAAAATTTGCTTAAGATGTATTTAATATCTATATTTTACAAATTTTTTGTCTGGGCTTGTTTTAATCATAATAATCTTGAAATTGTAAAGGCAACATCGCGCCTCAATCAACTCTGGCTTTAAGAAGACTCGATCTATAGCCCGCTTCAAGTTGATAATCCCGCTGATCAGGCTGTTCAAGTAGTTTGCCAATTGAAGATCAGAGTGATCCTTTGATAGAGTCCGTCATGCCAAGCGCAAGGTCGCGCCCTACACAAGACTTCTGGCTTTAAGGGGGCTTGAGAGAGGATGGCAGAGGGATGCAGTAAACGAGCGTTAGTCTCGTCCAAAATGACAAAAAAAAAATGTAGAGCTAATAATCCCGCTGATCAGGGTGCTTAAGTAATTTTGCAATTGACCTACAAATTTGCCTAAGCCACGCAGAGGAATGAGGAATGAGAGCCTGGCATTGTACAAGCTAAGGAACTGTAACTGTAACTGTAACAGTTAGAGTAACTGTTGCTGTTGGCAGTAATCGCCGGATTTACGTGAAACTTTTGCAATAAGTAGCGCATAACAATAAATTGAAACTTGGCCGAACTATTTGGCAATATACGAGCAGAGACTGGTGGCCTAATCTTAAGTACGCGCCTTGATCCGGGGCTCGCTCCCCGGTTTTGGTTTTCTTCAGTCTTGAGCGTAATCTGAGATTAAATTAAAATGTCGCAGGCGCGCATTCATAATCGGGCCAAGCAATACAACGCACAGGCAGAGGCATAACTCTAAATCCCTTAAATCCTGTCCAGTCCGCGAGCCTAATCCTTTCGTCAAAAACCAAGCGAATATGCTACCTGAGTGCAGCGAGGCGAGGTTGCATGCAACTGGCGCGCTCGCTACACACGAATCAACCTGATTAAAATTGTATTTTTCCCAAATTTATGGGATTAAGTTCCGTTCAAGTTCCTTTAACTCGTTTAAGCTACCGGATTTAGTTCAAGTGCGACCTGCGAAGATGTCCTGCCAATGCCCGTGTCTCATGGCTCACAATCTTCGCTGACTAGGCCAACTCACTGAGCCGCCTCTGATCCGATTTTTATTGGGCTGGCTTAATTAGCACAATTGTTTACAAAATTTACCTTTCGTCATGCTGCGACCCATTCGCTTGCCTTCACCGATGTCTGCCGAATCCTGCACAACTACTAATATACCATACTTCCATATGTACATATGTGTATGTATGAAATCGTAGGCTCGCACACGCCCACGCCCACAGCTCGAGGGCAGGCAAAACGTGTGAAGCGAGCAGCTTGAAATTCTATTTAAAAATTAGTCTAATCCACGGGCTAACACACTACCGAACGAACACATCTCTATCAACTCTATCAACGGCCTGACCTGTCTGTCTCACCTTGTATTATTCTCTTGATTCCCACTCCCTCAATTTCTATAACCTTGCCTTGCCTCACATTCCCGTTAAATGCCATGCAATTAGCCTCTGCAAATATCGCCGAACCACAGAACCCACAGCAGCACACAATGGACTCTCTCTTGCTCTACAAAAGGAGCGTGGTTCTTTTTATTGGCCCATATTCCTTTTTTATAGGTCATCATTTACGTAATACTCGTCGCATTTATCAACGAAAATATGTTCTTAGTTTATCAATTACCACTTAAATGCTAACTTACCTAAGACGTCAATTCAATTGTTCGCAGCATTTTTTTATTTTACAAGATAGAAGTTTAATTTTCAAGTAAGGGTCAGAATTCGATAGTTATTATATCATTATAGAACACATTTTTAAGTCCAACAATCAAATTAAAAAAAAAAAGCGATGCTTTTTAATGATTATCAAAGCAACAAAAATTTATAAACTAATAAAAGCAATTTGTTTATTTATATTTCAGTTAGTTTATACTTTAGTAAGTGAATTCATACTTAAACAGAGACAAGATTTACAAACGCAAATTTTAAAGCGCAAGATTTCGAAAGGATTAGAAGATTAGTTTTGTACGTTGTAATTTATACGAACATGAAAGAGATGCAAATAAATAAAACTGGAAATTTTAAATGCCAAAGGATCAGAGTAACTTGTGTCCTTTATTTTGTGATTATTAAAGAAGGAGAAGCGAGATGTACTTCTAATTTAAAATACATTGATGACAAACAAAGATTGATGATTGAAAGCTCTTATGTTAATGCGCATGCACAAATGAGATTTGTAAGCGCTAATTTGAAATAGAGCCTGAAGAAGCATTGCATAACGTTAATGTTAAAAAATTAAAGATATTGCAATGTTTGATTAACAAATAAGTAAAAATTGCCGCTAAGTGAATTTTAGTACTGCATACAAAGTGGCCGTTATAGGCGTACTTACATACATCTCTGTGGCTTAGAACTTAAATTATGATTTAAAAATCAGGAAGATGAACCGAATTGAAAGCTCTTAATGCTCATACGTAGCTGAGTTTTTGGAAGCAGAAATTTCGAATTGAGCCAGAACAGATTGTGTTAAACATATGCAATTAAGTTACATGTATTGCATTTTTGGATTTTATAGATCGTTATTTATACGAATAAATCTAAATAAATAAAACTTGATATAGTAAATGCCAAGGGAGCAGAGTAACTTGTGTTCTTAATTTTTTGATTACTAAAGATGGAGAATATGCCGCTAAGTGCATTTTGGACGTTAAGAGAGATTTAGGCGTGTGACTTAGAACTTTTAGAATGAGACAGTTGAACGAAATTGAAAGCTCTCAATGCTCATGCGCAGTCGAGCTTTCGAAAGCTGCGCTTGTGCAAAATGAAGCAAGAGTAGATGTTGCATGTGAGTAAGTCGTGTGGATGTGAGCCCTTTGAAATATGCATGTGTTGACGTTGACGCACGGAAATGCGCAGCTGTAAAGGCTTAAGAGGCACGCGGGGCATGCCAAGGGCATGCCAAGGGCATGTCATGGGCATGGACATTGGCGCCTATGTCGATGGATGTGGTTACTAGGAAGCATTCTTCCTAGTTGACTGGCTGGCCACAACAATTTTGCGCTTAAGCAAATAAAAACAAATATTGATTTTGAAAAACGAAAAACAAATGCAGTGAGTGAGTAAATTTCCAAGTCGAGAAAAAGGGCCTGTTGGCCATAGAAAAACAAATCGCTTGTATGTACAACGATGCATTTGTTGATCCATCGTTGAGAAACACGTGCCCACTTAATATCTCTAGATGTTGAAAACAACTCGCAACGAACATTGAGAGAAGAAGAACGAAAATCGGAAACGTTTCATTAATATATGTGTACTCGTATTAGAAAAACAACACAAGATTCTCAAGTTGTTTCTCTCTCTCTTTCTGAAATTGTTGTTTCCCCTACATAAAGTTGCAATATGTTGTGTATTAGAACACATTTCTATTCCCAAACCGAATCCCAAACCCAATCCATGTCCCTTAGAACTCATTGAGCGCGTGCGCGAGTTACGAATACGCCCCCTCGAGATTAATGAGAATGCCTGAGAATGTGTGTGTGTGTGTGTGTGTGTGTTTGCCTCGTTTATTTATTCACTGCAGAAGAGTAACGAACGAATACTGAATAACATTCGAGAATTGTGAATCCGCATCCGAATCCTTTCACTGGACACCAACACATGTCCATGGCCATGGGTTTCAGCTGCTGACCACACTGAACACTGAACACTGAACACTGGACATTGGGCTCATTAAGCTGCATTCCACTTAACCATGAGTCGGCCTTTTTTCCGGTTCGAACTGTGATGATAAATGACTCGTTGTAACTCGGCTTCTACTGCAGCGAGTGAGCTGAAATTTGACAACTAACTCTGTGCGACATATATTCGAAAATCGGAGCGAAATCTTGGTGAAATGGTGAAAGAGCTTCTCGTCAGCCTCTGCTTTTCCTATGAACTCTACAAACTAGGCTAACTGCTAACTGCTGTTCGAGAGCAGCGCTACAATTAGTGACAGTCCTCGTCCTCGTCCTCGTCCTCAACCGTTGTAGTTGCCGATGTGGCTGTGGCTCGTGTGTCCATAACAATTCCACAGTAAGTGGTCCCCAGACCCATTTCTTCCAGCACTTTTCTAATTATGCGTTGTCAAATTGAGCGCCTCAAATGTCACTGAGAACGCAACATGAAGCGAACACATTTCGCTTGCCAAATGCAAATGCATAAGATGTGAGATTAATTAATCAAACTGGCAATTTGTAGAACCGGAACCAATGATCATTAGCACCGAAGAAAGGCAGCGAACCAGCGAAGGAAGCCAGTGGGAGATCGATTGCGTACAGTCCTGCTTTCCTTCTCATATGGGAAAATCCTAAACCTTTAACGCTAATAGCTCACACTTTAAATAGCGAAAGTTGCTGCCAATCACTAAGTGGCTATTACTATACAGAAGGAAAAAGTGACGAGAATCTAAATCTTAAGTTAGACAACATTTCGATCTTAAAGAAAACTTCCTATAACAAGATTGGAAAGTTCGTTTGATTTAGTTTTTCATTCATTGCTTTAAGATTGAAAATCTTGTTTGCGATCGAAAAACTTTCAAATTCAAGCTTTTTTTTCTTATTACTTAAAACATGAATTTAAAATCTTGGCATAGTGAATGTTTTAATTCCTTTCCACTAATGATAGAACCAAATTTCTGGTATGTTCACTATCGATGTATGTTGTGTAGTTGTTAACCCTGGGACCAAACTTTATTCGGCTTTAATATGAAGTTATAATGTTAAGATTTTAACTAATATTAAAACAAAGTGTGACTACTTTATATATGTAAATGGTAAATAGTGTATAAAAATAATAAAATATAAAAATAAAACAACGCATAAAATAATTATTTTAATGGTTATATTTGGAACTTCACTTTTCGAATGTTTGTTCTTGATTTGAAATTTTATATTATGAGTTCAATTTTGGCAGTTTTGCATTCTGGTAATAAGAATATGTCTGTACTTGAATTTCAAATGAATGGTCAATCTAGAATTAATGTAGAATTTTAAAAAATGTGTTTTCTTGATTTTAGAACTTTTGGGAAGTTTTGGAAATATACAATGTTATTAAATACTACTACGACTATTCTCCCCAATTTTGGTAGAACTTGCTCTCATAGTCTCTGAGATCTAATTGTTTCTGAAGACGAACAGACAGACAGACCACGAAGACTAGTATAATGCATTGGCTGTGAACATCCTTTCTTTTCTAGGGGTCAAAGATGCTGCCTACTGCTTGTTAAATGCAGCATCGATTCGCACCAATATATGATACTTTTCTACCCTTTGAATAGCGGATATAAACAGGTCCAAACTCTTTTTATTCAATGCGCCTGAGTGCTCTATTTTGTTGGGTAAAACAAATAATGTATTTATTTGCGATTATGGCAAAAAGATAAGCAACGAAAGGGAAACGATCGCAGATCGGTGATGGGGGAAAAAGGAAGAGCAGGAAGTGCGGACCGAGCAGTGATCTATGATCTATGGTAAGAAGAAAAAACCGCATCAATTCCACTTGCTTGGCCACAAAATTATGGCTGCTCGCTGTCCGATCTTCTAATGTTGACCAAATTTACCTTGCTCAAATTTCTAGCTTATTGACAAATATTTTTCTAGATCATTTTCATTCACTCTCCGCCTCGTTCTCTCACCTATCGATGTCAACAAAAAGAGGATGACAGTTGGCTCAGCAATTATATGCTACAAGGCTCAAAAGGACACTCTTCGAAATGCGTTCAAGTTGAAATCTTTTATGGAATTCAAGGCAATCTGTCATATATTTTAAAGAACTCTTTATCGAGCATTTAGTTTGTCTTGGAAATAAAAAAAATTTGATTTTGAATTTATTTAGAGAGAACTTTTTGTTAATCTTGCAAGCATATGAAATTATTGTAAAAATAATGATTTTCAAGTTAATAAAAAATTATAGATTTACCAACATTTATTAGTACTTGAAATTTTAATTAAAAATATTAATAATTTTTACACTTTGATTATAGGTAACAAAAAAATATTGAAGTTCTAGTTCCATTTATTTAGATTTCATATTTCGTAGATTTACTAAAGAAAAGGATATTAATAGTATTAAATCAATAGTATTAAAGTAAAATATTCATAAATTCAATACTTTAATTATAGTTTAATAACACGAAACATTTTTTCTCTCTTCTTTTATTTACAATCTGTCTGCTTAAACGATAAGTAAATTGTATAATTAATATTAAATTAACAGAAATGTCAGTTTTCCAATATTTATAACATCTTACATCTTACTCTTACTTGATTTTGATGCACTTTTTTTAAATGTCAATTTACCTTACTGTAAAATTGATTCAAAGTTTTTAAGTTGTATCTTTTCAGTCTTCTTGCTGTTAAATTGTTGTCTACTAGACTCAAGGCTAAATTATTTTCATGAAACCCGAAACATTGTTCAAAACGGAGCTATGTAAAGCATTGTGAGTTCTCTTCTAAAACGTTTCCATATCGTTTTATCATCAACATACTTTTACTAAAGTTTTTGCCATACTAGGTTTATAAATAGTGAATATCCACAAATACAATAGTTTTATAGGCCAACAGGCCCCCAAGGTGGCCAAGAGGTAGCTAGGGGGAAGAGGAGAAGCACAACAGACATGTCTGCACATCAAATCGATTGCCACTCGGCTCAGTCTGGCTCAGTGCGAGCTGTTAGGGGATGTGTGGGAGTCAGGATGGTGTCGGGATCTGGCCATCGAAGTGGAGATGAAGAGGGAAGTGGAAGTGAAAAGGAAAGGGAAAGTATTGCTGGTGTGGGCAACCCAATTTTGGCCAACTAATTCTATGGATGTCTGTGCTATAAATGTGTCAACGCGCCAAATTGATGAATACGCTCGCAGTGACCACACAGACAACAAAAGGTCAACCATAAGGCTGCAACCCAAAAGCCAATCCACGCCCCCGCCCCCATGACGCGACTCGGCCACCCCCAAAGTGCGAACGTCATCGTCATGGATGTGTGGCGAAATAGGCAAAAGGGTTGACGCTGGGAATTGACAACAATTGTTGGCAATTGCCAAAAGTGACCAAAACAGCGGTCAGCATTGCGGCTGCTTCACCACAAAGTGACCCACGCCACAATTACAGACACAACCACAACCACAACGCATCGCATTGCCTTATTATACCCTGTCCTTATTAAAAATGGGTTACAAGTGGGTGTATTAGCTGTGCCCAAATGCGAGCAAGTGAAAGCATAAATAACTTCGACAAATGTGATATATAAATATTCCAGATTTACTTCAAATTTTGTAAATTCGTTACGAAATTTGTATATAACCAGCGTTGTCTCGCAAAAAGTATTCAACATAATATAATTCAGGAGCATTTTCATTTTAGCATTACTTCTGTTATTACGTTCGTTGTTTTCTCTGTGCAAAGTAGTATTTAAAAGTACTGAATATACCGAATTTAACATTAATTAGCAATGATTGAAATTAGTATCTTATTTAATATTTAATGTATGAGCAAGTTCAACACTGAAGATATTGACTAATTTCTAAATCAATTTAGTTTATAGTGCTGTTGAACTTTCTATAGTTATCTTCAGAACTGTGAATCATATTTATTATACTAATTATTATATTTTTATTATTAACTTACTTCGGAATTAATTTAGTTTTCTAATTATCTTTTGAACTTTCTGTAGTTATGCTCACAAATGTTCATTGAACTACAAATCTTATTTATATTGAGCTTCAACCCTTATCACAATTCCCTCCAGGGTATCGTGTAGTCGATCGTCTCTAGCACGCCTAAAAGATTCTTACTTGTTAATCATGACACTAGCATCCGGTTTGTTATCATTAAGCAACAAACCGTGGCAGGCCGTGGCAACCCTTGCAGTCTGTGTCCCTCTGGCTGTGCTGTGAGATCTGGGTCGGGGTCGAACTCTTTGACGGGGTTTGTCCGCATAATGAAAATGCCTGCGTTGTGATGCGATGCTGTCTCCTGTCGCCTGTCTCCTGTTATTTATTTATTAAATGTGAGCCCATCTAACCAGCCCCCAGTCTAACAGCTAACCATGCACCCACACACACACACACACACACACAAACACACACACACACAATACTGCTGGACAATGGACGAGAGTCGAGGGAAAAGGAGATGGAGTTGAAGTTGAAGAGAGAAAATGAAGCAGAGGGTCAGCTGGCACAGCTGTCACATTTTCCCTAAGCCCCTTGCAACGCATCTTTAATGAAGTCGCCTCTGTGGCTGAAACTCGTTTTCACAAAATGAAGTTAAAGTGGCGATGGCTCTTGCTTTGCTTTGCTTTACTTTGCTTGTGGTGGTTGTTGTGAGAGTTGCGAGTTGAGAGTTGCCCCTGACATCTCTGGTGGTTGCTGCAGCCACGCTGATTGGCTGTCTTCGCAGCTCTTTGATTGCGTTTGCCAGCTTACGATATTCAGCTATACGATCAACGCAACAAAGCAGCGGCAAATGCAACGCAAAATGGCGCAACAATCGATAATCGTCGAATGCGGCAATCAAAATGGAGTCTGATCATTTCATAGAACATGGCGCAAATCAGCGATGAGAGCATTGTTTAATAGGTTCATTGAATAACATTGCTTAAGATGTTCCTGTACTTACTCTGTACATATATTAGTATACATTATTTACAATTTATCTAGCGATAATAATTAACTTCAATAACAGTATTAATATACACTGCTCGCCATTTGAATAGGACACCTTTAAAGTCGATTTTAAAAGTAGTTAATTGCTGCTAAACGAAACTATCTAGAAAAATCATTTTTGCTCACATAAAGTACCAACAACTTTATAACGCTTAACTTTCAATACTTTGAATATACTAAAAAGAGCTAAGAATGTTTGCACACTATACTATAAAAATATACCGTTATTATATAATTCCGGTTTCGAGTTTTGTATGTTTATATTTTTATTATCCATAGAAGTTAACTATTCTAGCTAGATAGACTGTAAATAATGTATACTTTCTATAATTAAAATAAGTATAAATAACAATTTCACAGATTTTATTTATTTTACTCATACTTAAATATGTTTTGTTTATTTTGTTAAAGAAGATGGCAAATTGCACAGGAATCTTTCAAATTAGTTTTTTATTGCAATAAATGTGTGACAAAATCGTAATGAATGCGCAACTGCGATGTAAATTGTTAAAAGTTATTGAATGCTGGACATTTACTAAAATAAGTATGTCTTAATTTCTATAGTGATTAATTTATGGAAACATTTTCTCTACTAATATATGAGCAATGCATTGTAAACCTTTTAAGTCTGACTTGCATTATATACATAAGTATTTAAAAGGAATTTGACTTTAATAATTGAATACTTTAACGACACAAATTTAATGCTATTATAGTGAACAAACAATCTGACATTCTAATGCTTAATATACATGCAATTCTGTAAGTAAATATTAGTGCATATCATAATTAGTTTCTCTCGACATGCCGACAATCAAATATTACCTCAAACGACTATGATAAAAATGATGAAATTATAAAAAGCTATCAAAATTGATGCTTAAAAGCTCATTAATATAAGCAGCTCGCTTTCAAAGTGTGAGTGCGCGTTTACATCGCGCATCGAACATCGAAGATTTCGACTCAACTTTATAGTTGGCTTTGTGACAAAAGTCAGCGCAACAGTTGACAAGCCAGAGGCTGTTGTGTCTGCCATTTTGAGAGTCTTTAAGCACTGGCTTAAAAAGACTTCTAAGTCGAGGGACTACGAGGTGTCGAGGCCTGGACTGCGGCTTTGGCTCAGAGTGCAGAGCGCAGAGGATCGAGATGCACTTGTGCGTGGATTACGCGGCATCCTCACGTAATATTATGTGAGATTAACTCTACGTAGTCACAGTCAGTCTCAGGATTCGTAAAGTACCTGTAGCTGAAGCTAAGGATGTAGCTGTACCTGTTGCTTAGCCAAATATTTGCATTTGACTTCCACGAATCGAATGGAAAACGAAGACGTCGTCGTCAAATATTATCAAATGATATTTAATATTTTATGTGTTATTTTTTTCTCTGTCATAATTTTTGCAAGAAATGGTGAACAATGGCGAAACAGTTGTTGATACTGACGCACATTTTGCCACCTACAAAACTCGACTGACAAAAGGCTTAAACCGCTTAAAGACCGTTTAATCTCATGGATTTCAGTTACACACTTTCGAGTTTTTAGTTTCGTGTGAAAGGTGGCAAAAAAATATCAGGAAAATGAGGAAGGAAGCAATGGAATTAAACGTAAAACGGAACTTAACTCTCTCATCATCAGCATACAATGAGAAGCGAAGAAGTTGGCCAGCGGCTTTAGAGGGTTAATGCTCATATTACGAGTTGGCAGCTCACAATTGACAGTTGGCAGTTCACAATTGACAGTTGACAGTGGCCAGGAGTCAGTCGAATGGCCAAAAAGAGTTATGTGGAACGGGGCTTAACGCCTTAGGCCTTCTAGTTTTTTTGTCTTTTGGATTCTTATCGCACGCTTCCGCTAAGCGAGATAGAGAGAATGAGAGAGATCAAGATGTGCACTCGATGTGACTGAAGATCGTGCGAATTGACAATTGACACAATTACCCAAAAGAGAGGACTCGAGAACCGTAACGTGCTACGGTAAACCGCTGTCACCACTGACAACACAATTGTCCTGGCCAACAAAAAAGGCAACGGGTTCTGTTCTTCTATGCCTTACTCCTTCCTCTTTCCTCCAACCAAAATGGGGTTTTGTAGGCGGCTTTGCGTCGTTGACAACAATGTGACGAGACAAAACAAAATCAAACAACAGCAACAGTAAAGGCAAAAGGTGTTAAAGGTTTTCGAGAGCCGCTTGATAGATTGTGCGAGCGAATTCCAAACATCAACTCGCATCTCCGTTCCCATCCTCGATTTCGCTGTCCATTCCCATTCCTATTCCCATTCCCATTTCCATTCCCATTACCGATTTCCTATTCAGTTTCGCATTTAGCTTCATAAAACTACTCAATAACTCTTTTTATGTGGGCCTGGCCACACTCCTACTTTGATTAACTCTTCAGCACGGCCTTCGTGACAGCTCGACATCTAACGGCTTATGACAATGGCTGCTGGCAGCTAATCAACGTCGAAATGCATAAAATTAAGTGAGCCACCGCGAAGGTCGTCGGGACGAGGGGGAACATCAATTCTATTCCTTTCCATTCTTTTATATTCCATTCTATTCTATTCTATTCTATTGCTGTGTGCTGAGTTATTAGAAATATTTCACATTTGATTTGAAATTACAGTTGCAATTGCAGCTCACACCATCAGCATAACTGTACCTCACTCCATCTTTATCTATTTTGACTCGCACGCTCTCTCTCTCTCTGCTATTTCTCTTTCCCTTCGTTTGCTCAACTAACAGTTCTCACACACATTGATGCGAGTGCGTCCATTTGGCGACAGACAATGCCCCTAAACGTTGACAGTTCATCAAAACGAATGATGCATGCAAAATGCATATTGCTCATACAAATCCAACAAAAAAAAATAGAAGAAAAATACCCTACACTTTCTCAGGCATCTTGGTACTCAAACGCAGCGGTTGTATTTATTTTTATTTTCAAAATTATGCTTTATAATTTACAAATTTATAACTAATTAACGTCTTCTTCGGTTCTGAATTTACCAATTACAAAAATCTTAAATAATTAATAAATATATTATGTTAAATAATTGGTTCATCAATTCTTAATTGTTATTATTTTACTAATGTCTAAGATTAAACTTTTAAAAATATGTACATCAATCTTAACTTCTACTTAAATGATTTGTATTAATGTTCAAATTAAGATTGAATAACTCGAAAATATCTCACTAAATACAAACAAAATTAATCGTATTTTCATAATTTTTAAACATTTACTTCTACAAATAATGTTTTTTTTTTTTTTTTTTTGTCGGTGAAGTCTTAATAATTTTTTTACATCAACTATATCTTTGTACAGAGAGCAAAAGAATCTAGATTAAAAAGTAGATCGCAAATCTTGATTTAAGATTCTTTTGATCTTAAAAAAATATGTGTTTGAAATATGAAATCTTACAAATTTTGAAATATGAAAAATTCTTTAATTTAAGATTTTGGCTTCTTGGTTCAACTAAAAGATTTTTCCATTCTTGAATCACGATTATAATTTCAAGATTGACCAATCTGGAATTTGTTGGTTGAATTTTGACATCATATAATGTTGATTTTAGCACGTTTTATATATATAATTTGTTAATATAATTATATAATTAGATTGTGATATTCATAACAATTACTTGTACTTTCTCTATAACAGAAAGTTCTTGAAACACATAGTGTAGCGCATTCCGTAGTCGGTTAAATTGCACCGTTGAACCCGTTGTTTCGCATCTTTGACTTTGTCTTTGATGCACCATGAAATGTTGCATTCCTTGTGCGTCTTTGTGCGTGCATTTCCAACAAATGTGTGCGATGGGCGTTGACACACACACAAACTGCAACTCCTACTCCTCCCAAGTCGTGGTCCTTGGCCCGAAGGATGTGACTGCATCTCCTTTTGTTGTAGTTGTAGTTGTCGTTGTAGTTGCAGTTGTGTGGGGAAGAGAGGCGTCACCGTTGCCAAACAACAGTTACAATGCATTCGGCGTAAGGAAGTAGCCAGTTAGTTGTGCCCATTTAAATAGTACTCACAAAACTATTCTGACTTGACTTGGACTTGACTTTTATGGGTCTTGGGTGGGCCACAACGCATCCATCATGATGAAGATCGGAAGTGGAAGTCGTTGTATGTATTGAACTCCCTCCCTTATCGCCTGAGAAAGTTCAACTCTTTTCTAATATTTACTCATCGATTAGCTGACACTCATTGTCTCGCATTTGTTTGCTGGACAAACTTGAACTTGTCTCTCGCATAATCGCGACTAATGAGCGAGGTCGCAAATGCAAGCGCAAATGTCTTAATGTCTCGCGTCTAGACCTGAACCTCAACCTGAAATGTCATCAAAACCACAATAATTGGCATTGTAATGCAATACGACCATTAGAGAGTGAGACTGGCAGGATCTATCTGGGTTAATTTTTGTTGGGATATCGATGATCTATCTGTGCGCTTCGTTGCATGGCAAAATAACAAAAAATCATGAATGAAAAACTTGGAGTTGTCTGCTGTCAATTAAAAAATGCCATAATTGAGCAGCATTCTGCTGGGATTATGCAGAGATCTCGTCTCTCTTCCTCTCCATCTCCATCTCTCTGTATAGGATAACAATTAGCCAAAGGATTTGGCCAGGACGGAAGCTAAACACAGTACCGTACTTAACTTGTGTCTTTTCTTTAGTTTTTTTTCAGTCTTGAGTTTTAGGTTTTAGTCTTTCTGCTATTTGTGTTGTCCACTTCCGTGTGACGGAAGTGTTCTCCAAGGGTTCGTTCGACTTAACCTGTCCTCTAGATGTATATATGTATATCTCTTAGCCTCGATCTCTGTGTGCGTGTGTGTCTGTGTTGCCATTATCTGCGGCAAGTGTTGTCCGTTGTCTCTGTTGTTGTCTGTCTGTCTTCTGTTCACTGTTCACTGTTTGTGCATTTTGCATGCGAAAACAAACAAGGTGAAGCAGACAGACTTTTCGGATAGCCATTTGGCCCAATGTCTGTGTTAGTCTTTTGCCACCGAACACACAAAAATGCACTCCACTCCAAACTCGGATGCGGACACGTGTAATCCCCGGTCATTTCCTCGACCCGTTCGAAACATTCCAAGCACCTGAACATGAACAGCGAGTAACTACTTCCTCATTAGCATGCAAGCTGTGCTCTTCAAAACTGAATAACTGAATTGTCTGATAGGCTTAGACGACTACCAAAGGCATCTAAACACAACAACAGAACGGAACTGAAGCATCTCCATTAGTTTGCCATTCTTAAGGAATATTGAATGCGGAAACTGCATAAGTCCAAATGAGCTCACTCAAAAATTAAGCAAATTCAATTATATTTGAAATCAACACATTTTTTGTGCACTTCTGAAGTTCCTTTGTTCAATGATTTACTTCTATGTTGTAGTTACTACCACATTAAGGATTTTGATAAAGGTTTATCAATTCGATGATTAGATCTCACTTAAAATATTATTTTTCAAATGATTTAAATTTTATTATTAAGCCACTTCCATTGCGTTACCAAAACTATTTCGTTGCAACCCTACGACGCGTAGGTATTGCGTTGGCAACCCTACCACAAGGTCCTCTATAGGGTAGTTGAAAAAATCAGCTCATGTCGTGGGCCGTAATAAAAAGATTGACAAACTATTAAGGCATTCAAATAGAAGGCAAGGAGTTAAAGCAATATCTTGGCCAAATTCTAAGAAGCTAACGTTATAGAGAGAAAGAGAGAAGACTTGGAATCGTACCAAATGACCAAATAACCAAATAACCAAAGACCAATAACTGCAAAACCCCTTTCAGTCAATTAGTCGCTGATTTTCTTTGTGACGTTTTGCTGCTTTTTGGCCGAAATTATAAAAACGCATCCACAATGAAAAAGGGCACAAGGCAAGAACCCTTTTTATCCCTTTTATCACTACCAACTAACCGGACAGCCAGGCAACGAGGCAACCGCGAGTCCCAAACAAAACGCGTTACACGTTTTACGATGTTTAAAAAATAAAACGGCAAGAAAGAAAGAAAAGTTGAGGAAAACTTGGTTCGCAGTTCGCACGAAGTTTCCATTATGCAATAAAAAAGAAAGGAGAAAAAAACGCTTCATGTTTATTTAGTTGTTTTTATTGTCACTTTTTTTTTTTTGGGCAATAGAGGCTAATGTGTAAGCAGATATGTGAAGCAGCAACCCGTTCGGAGCGCCTTACCTGCTGTTCGTTTTTTGTGCTTACGCATAAAAAAACGCTCAAGGACGTAAGGCAATGATGGCAGAGGGAAGGGCGAAGGGCGAAGGAGGTAAAGGATTGCACAAATATTGCATCTTTGTTCGCGGCCAAAAAACGGCGGCCAACTCATTATATTATCATCGTTTTTATGGCATCTGTTCTCTCTATATGTTGTATATGTTTTTTTAGACGTAAGGGTTTGCCTCGTTTTTTTCGCTGAATCTAGATTTTACTGCGAAAACTGCAACTCTTTGGCGCGTCTTTTTATGACAGCCACCGTCAGGTAAAGGTCAGACTCAATGACGGATTTTTGGCCTGTGGGCGGCTCACATTATGTGTGTGTGAGTGTGTGCAGTTGTGGGTGAATGTGTGTTTTAGTTTAATCCACCATTTTTACGGTTGGATTAGCAACGGATTAGCATAAGTTCGCGGTTTTTTTTTTGCCAAAGAGATAAGAGTGCTATGCAAATTCTTTTTTGCGGCACTTTTTTCAATGGACCATTAAAAAGTGAATGAGATGTGAAATTCGAGGGATATAAATTTGATTCATAAGCGAGTGATTTGGGAAATGGGTTAAAGAATTTGAATTTCTTCGTTTCTTTCATCTTTTACATTTTTGATTTATTAGTTTTCTTTGATGAGCTGAAGTTGAAGTTAAAGTTGAGCTGAGCAATCTATTTGCACACTTTAGGAGACTGGGCCCAAAGTACTTCCTGCTGCACTGTGGCGACATTGTATAAATGTTGAGTCGCAGCTCTTGAAAATCGAATGCAAGGCAAGGCAAGGCAAGGCAAGCAAAGCGACCGTTAGGCCAAACAGTTAAGTAAAGTTAAACAAAGGCTTAGACTATCCCACGCTCAACTCTATACGAGAGAGAGACAGAGAGAGTAGAGTAGTAGAGTAGTAGAAGGCAGGGCGGGAAGGATGTGCCGGATGAGTGATGTGTAAATACACATCGGGACACTTGTTGTCGTTGCCATGTTTGGCGACATCAATCAATAATCAAAATCGGTGAAAGGATGCAAGTCCTTTGACCTTGCCATGCGACGCACAACACTTCCAGGAACGTCTGCGCTCTCGGGGCCGCCACAGCAGGAGGATCGCAAATATCGCGCATAATGGACAGTTGAAGGATTGGGAAAGAAATGCGCTAACGCGCGAAAGGCTCGCCAACCTAATTTTCATAATTTGTCACGCACAATCATTTGTGCAAGATCCGCACAAAATTCGCAAACATGCATGTCTATGTATATGTGTGTGTGTGCGTTGAGCCAAAGGCGGGGCTGGTCAGCAAAAGGATTTGAAGACAAAAGCGCAAAACAAACGGATTTAACTATTCCTAACCCTTGGCTTCAGCACCCTATGCTATCCCTCTCTCTTTCTCACTCGCTCACTAGCCTTCTCTCTTCGCCTTTGCCTCGGTTGCATTTGCAACTCCCTGCTGTGGCCAGTTTGCAGCCTGAAAAGCATGATTTGCCGTAATTACTCGTTCTTCCACAACTAATATACATATTTGCAACAATTTTCTCGACTTTACTCAAATTACTTCAAAACTTTTCTAAAGTGTTCTAACCCAACAATGAACACATTTTATAATGTCAAATGTTTTATATTTTTCTGAAGTCTTTAATTCTTTTACATTTATGAATAAGTCAATCAAATTAATCAGGCAAGTGAATTGATATTAATTATTTACTTTGATTTTAAGCAATGATTTTATAATATTTTTACATTTACATTTGTATAAATCAATCAAATTATTTAGGCAACTGAACGTTTAGTTTTTATTTACTTTGATTTTAAACAAGTCCCTTACTCAATGCTATATATTTTTACTTTTCTTTAATGCCAATCTTAATATCCTTTATACGCAATTTCATATAATTTTACCACAAACAAAAGTGAAATTAAAGACTCGAAATTTTTCAATTGTATTATAGTAAAATATCTCTACTTATAGATGTGCTCTTTAAAATATCAAAACTATATAACGGTTCGTTTTGTATATTCCTTTTTGTTAATTGATTGTTAGATTTGGTGTACCCAAGTGCAAAACGCAAAAGTCGCTGCTATTTCAAAGTACACAGCTTTATGTGTTCTATGTGATATTTGTATTATAGTAAACAGATTTATATACAAGAATCTTATATAGATTTCTCAAAACTTAAGCATGTCATCCTTTTTATATGCTTTTATATTATGTTTGCATAACGAAGAATATTGTTTGTGTTCTACTAGCATAGGCGAAATCATAGAAGATCTTTTATTCTGCTTTGATTTCGAGGAATCGATTCAAAGGAATCTAATTTATGTAATTATAGGAATCTTTATTTGAAAAGTACGTGATATGCTAATTATTTATTGACATTGAAATTAGTCTGTTATGTTATTAACAAACATAATTGAAATTATTATTATTTGAGTGATTCTTGGTGTTATTAATCTTGTTATGTTATTAACAAATATAATAACTTCAGTCTCTATATATAAATAGCAAATATACTTGTAAAATACACGTTCCTAACTCTATCCCTCAACCCATTTATATGGCATTTAGTTAAATTCGTGCCATAAACAAGCATTTATATTTTTAGGCAGAAACTAAAAACTGTTTCCCAAAAAAAAACTTCACTAAATATTATAATACATGAAATGGGCTAAGAACAATGCAATAGTCTATAACACAAAAATGTTCGCGAAAAGTGCATAAAACTAATGCAAAAATAAGAAAGAAATCAGGAATCGGAATCGGCATAGGAGTAGGAGTAAGAGAAATGAGCTGAGAAAAGGAAAGGGCCTGGGAGATGTGCGAGAAGCGGGCAAACCTCAACAACCCTCGTAAAACCCTTTGATGAAGCAGCAACAGCAACAGCAGTCAAAGCAGCAGCAGGGCGTGTGAGAGGGAGAGCGAGCGAGTAAAGGGAGATGCAAAGAGCGACTCACCCCTTTGGCTTTGTGTGCGTGTGCGTGTGTGTGTGAGTGTGCGTTCGACTACCTGGCATGGTCCGCCATTGCGATTCGTCTGTGGTGGTGTGGTGTTGTGGTGTGGTGTGAGTGTGAGGGCAGATGAATGAAGCGAGCGGCAGAGGCTGCTGCGTCGGCGTATAAAAGGCGAGCGCAACGTGCAGTCGAAATCAGTTAGCGTTCGACAACGTCAGCGTAGACACACAACACAGACAATTCGAGTCAGAGTCCGAGTCCGAGTACGAGTTCGAGTCACTTGCCAACTGTTTGAGCTACGCTTTGGATAACAATCGATAATCGACAACAACTTCAACACACACACACAGCACACATTCAACGACAGCAAGAATCATGCTGATGCACGAGAAACTCATGGCCGGGCAGTTCTTCGATCTCAAGACTGGTAAGTTTAGCCACGCCCCCGCTCTCTGAAATTTTGCCAGCATACTAAGACCGTCATTTTGCTCTCTTCCTCTCCCTCTCCCTCTACCGAACAGATCGCAAGCCAATGCTACATCATCATCACCACCATCAGCATCATCATCATCAGCTGCAACACAGCCAATTGCAGCAGTCGCATCAGCTGCATCATCATCAACAGCAGCAGCATCAGCAACAGCAACAACATCTTCAACATCATCAGCAGCAGCAACCACAAGCGCTGCCAAAAATGGATTTGTATGCCGCCTATGCCTATCAGCAACAGTTGCTTGGCAGCGCTGCCGCAGCGGCTGCTCTCAGTCAGCAACAGCAACAACAGCAGCCAGCCGTTGAGGTGTTGGACTTGTCGCGTCGCTGCGACAGCGTGGAGACGCCACGCAAGACGCCTTCGCCGTATCAGACCAACTACAGTTATGGCAGCGGCTCGCCCGCCGCCTCGCCCACAGCAGGAATCCCCAGCAATCTGTTGTACTCTGCCCAAGCAGCAGTTGCCCAACAACAACAGCAGCAGCAGCAGCAACAGCAGCAGCAACAACAACAGCAGCTGGCCACACTCTATCCTGCCTTGTACTATGGCGTCAAGCAGGAGCCCAGCCAGTCGTCCACAGCCAAGTCAACAGCCACAGCCACCGCCACCGCAAGTTTGCTGCAAACGTTTGCTGCCGCTTCGGCTGCAGCAGCAGCAGCGGCTGCTGCCTCGGCGGGTGCGTTGCCATTGTCGCCACGTCCCGCCAGCAATGCGAGCACCATGCAAATCGATGTGCTCGAACCGCCGCAATCGCCTCCAGCGCCAACCAGCACCAACAACAACAGCAACAGCAACACAAGCACACCAACCAGCAGCACAACAGCAACATCGCTGGCAAACAACAACAACACAGCAACTGTGGCTGCCGATTGCAAGAGCACACGTCCCTTCAAGGCCTTTCCACGTGATCCACTGGTGATTGCGGCCAACTTCGCTGCCACCGATGTGCTGCTCGATAATCCCCGCGTGGAACGCTACACGGAGTATCGCAAGCGTGTGCTCGAGCAAATCCGCAGCTCCAATGGCGGCTCACGCACCGTGACGAACCCCAAGATGCGACGCACCAACTCTCGCAGCGGCAGCGTCAACGAGGGCAGCTCCTCGAACAACAACAGCGAGAGCGAGGATCGTGCGGCAGCCGAAGAGTCGAGCGATTGTGATTCGCATGCCGGTGGCAACTATGAGAAGCTGTCGACAAACTCTGGCAACTCTGGCTCATCGACAACAACAGCGGCTGCTGCAGCGGGCAACTTGAGCGCCATCATTGGCGGCGGACCCGGTCAGGTGAAGGATGCCGCCTACTATGAGCGACGCCGCAAGAACAATGCGGCGGCCAAGAAATCGCGCGATCGTCGTCGCATCAAGGAGGATGAGATTGCCATTCGGGCTGCGTACTTGGAGCGTCAGAACATTGAGTTGTTGTGCCAGATCGATGCGCTCAAGGCGCAACTGGCCGCCTTTACCGCCAAGGTGGCAGTCTAAGGGGGGGGCAGCGATAACACACACTACGATCGATAACAATATCGATAACGATACGCTGCTTGTTGCGTTGAACGCCTGCGAGTCCAACTTTCATTTTTTTTTTTTTTTTGCTTTCTACTGCGTCAAAGGGGCAGCATATCTGTGAATAATTTCAAACTTTAACTTCACACACACACACACACACACAAACACACACACAATTTAATCATAATCATAGTAGCGCAATAAGCACATTTTTTTTCTCATTCTCTTCATGCATTTAAGTAATTTAAGTTCTTGCGTTTGTAAAATGTAGTTTGTAAGCGATTCTCGCAAAATCTCACCAGTTAATTAATATGTACATGTATATGCGAATCACTCTGTATACCTAATTATCCCATTTGTATAGTACAAGCTAGTTAGTAAGTGATATTTTTTTCATATCCTATAAGAAATAATAAACAACGTTTGAAAACTAAAATTGCAAAGTATTTATAATTAATATTCCGGTCAATTGAATAGATCTAAATATATATATATCGGTAAAAAAATATAATGAATAATTTTCTCTCAATGATCTCTCGCTTATAACGAACATTTTCATGTTTGGGTGGCGCCATCTGTTGTACACGCAACTAGCCGAAGTTTTGTAGCAATCAGCTTAATTACAGTTACAGGTGATTGATGAGTGACAGAATTTAAAAATCATATGTAACGAATTTTTGGATTCTGTTTTCATTTTGATTTTTATTTCGTTGTTTGCATTTGTTTTTCTTTTGACATTTTTTGTTTTTGTTCTTTTTGTTTGATATTAGTTTTATTTAGTTGGTTAGTTTACATTATTGTTGCTTTTTCTTGTTATTATTGATTCTATTTTAATTTTTGATTAAAGTCGTTTATTAAAATATATGTACGTATGTGTACGCATGTATATTAGTTAATATATATTTATATCCAAATCTGTGTAAATATATTGTTGTTGTTACATTTGTTGTTGAACTCTGCCTTTTGGACAAACTGTTCTCTTGCTAACACACTGTTGTCCTTCTTGTTCCTGATACTTCTATTTTATAATATTTTCGCTCTTGTGTTGTTGACTTTTGCTGTTGATGTTGTTGCTGCTGCTGTCAGTTTTCATTTGTGATGATGCAATCTTTTTCATGTGTTTGCCACTCCCTACAGAGTCTCCCCGAAGGCCATCAGATCCCTCTGCATATTCATGTCAACTTGGCGAGCCATCTGCAAAACGAAAAGGAAAGAAATTCCTATATAATATCGAGCCAGGTATTATACATATTTATATACTATTTACCGCTTCGCGTCGACGACGCTCCTGCTCGACTAGCCGCTGCACCGCACGCTTAGCAGACACGCGATGCTGTGGCGAATCCTGTTCCTGACCGGACGATGCCTTGATGTCCGCCAGTCGAGATGTTTGCGGCTGTGAATAATTCACGCATTTCCTGACAACAAATGGGAACAAGTTACATCATTAGATCGATTAACTCCTCATCATTAACATAGTAAATGAGTCATATAGAACAAAAAAGAAAGTTGAGTTTCCTTTGCTTATTAAATCGAGAAAATAAGAACAATTCTGCACTGCCAAAAATTGATCAAAAACTTGGCCTATAACGTGTTTTTGATTATTGTGATGATATTTTTCTTACCGTCCGCTTTCTGCTGCCACGGAGGCTGCATGTTGAGCCTGGCCATTGCGGGTGCCTTGATATCCTTTGCCTGGAGTTGTTTTGCTCCTTGTGACAGGCCCATTGCCAATGCCGCTGTTGCTGCTGCTGCTGCTGCTGGCGGCAACAGACTTGCGACGCTTGCGTTGCTGCTCCTTTTCGGTCCCCTCCTCCCTTTGGTGTTTCTTCACCTTCTCAGCCGACTCGAGCAACTTGAGGCGAACGCGTTCTTTGGCTTTGTTGCAGGATTGCTGGACTGAGTCCATTGCCGGTTTCGCTTTGCTCGACGTTGTCGCCGTATTCTCTATTGATGCCAGCAATGACGATGAGCGGTCATCCTTCAAATTTGGCTGGTTGGCCATCTTAAGGTTCTGAGCAAAGCCAGCGTTACCAGCCACATGCATCTTTAATTCGAAAGTCGATTGCTGTGGCGGTAACATCTTCTGCTGCTGTCGGTATTGTTGTTGTTGCTGTTGCTGCTGCAGCTGCTTTTGGCGATGTTCTTGCCAAAGCTGCTGCTGCTGTTGCCATTGCTGTTGCTTTTTACTAGTCTGTCGCTGTTCTTGCTGCTGCTGCTGATGTTGCTGGAGATGTTTTTCTTGCTGCTGCTGCTGATGATGTTGCTGCAAATGCAAACGATCTTGATGCTGCAACTGTTGTTGCTGATGCGGTTGCTGTTGCCGTTTCTGCTGTTGTTGCAGACCAAATTGTTGCTGCTGTTGCCAGTTACCCGTTGGCTGCTGCTGCTGCTGCTGTTGCATTAAATGCGAATCGTGGGACATTAAAAAGCCTGCACAGTTGGTGTTGTGTTTTGTTGTGTTGTGAAATCGCGGTATTTAAACATACGGACGAACGGACTCAGCTAGTGATGATTTAAAATATATGTATACACTTTGTGGGATTCTTTCCTTCTTTAAGTAAATTGTAGTATTGTTGCAGTTGTTTTTTGTTTTTGTATTTGTTTTAAGAGAATTTCGAAATTTATTATTTGTTTAGAGCTACTTACATTGCTTCCATTTGAATCAAGTGATCTTCTTGCGTGGTGGCGGCTCAATATCATCGCCTGAAATTTAAAGAAATTATAATAAAGTATTAGTAAATGATGTTCGAAATTATGTTACGCAAAATTCAAAATAAACATTAAAAGGTCAAAAAAGGTGCAAAATGAAAGAGCACATAATATGGGTATGATAAATGAATCGAATGGATGTTTTTAATTAATATGAGTGAGTTAATTTGCTGCATTTGGTGTTTTTTGAATAATTAACTTTAATTTCTGTAATTAATGGAATGCAAATGTGAAAGAGCATGGAGAAGGAATGGGAGTGAAATGTGCTTGCCCAAAAAAGTATGCTACAAAATGTGTCGGATTTGTGGCTGAGCGCTTGAGTGTGTCGAAAGCTGACTGCTATGGACAGGCTCAATGAATATTAAAACTCTGATTGGAAGGAGACGAAAACTGTTGACGACTAGCAAAAATAGTAAAATTAAAATAGGTAGATATATATACATATATGTACACGATATTGATGTTTGACTTTGATCTATTAGTGCGTGTGTAGGACAGTCAATTGTAAATTTCTACTTTGATTTTGTTTGTTGCAACAGAAAAACACTGTTGTTGTTGCATTAGGTATGCAAAAGAGGAGCACTGCATCTAATTGTTGTTGTAGCTGTTGTTGTTGTTTGTGGTCTCGGTTTAGTTACAAACTTACAATATGGCTTACGTGTTTTTTTGCGCAAACACGACGCCACATAGCTTTCAAGCTCGCGCAACGTCGATGGCTTTAGTGTCTCAAAATCGACCTCAATCTCATCCGGATTTGAGTCGCGCAGCGATGGCTCCCGATTTTGTATAATGTGCAGCACACGTCCCAGTTTGTCACCTGTTTTGGATAGATAACAAGTTGAAGTATGAATGAACATAAAAAAAGATATTTCGTCACTCTTACCTGGCAGCTTATGAATTTCGAGCGAGAGCTGTCGCTTCTCATCGTACGACATGAACTTGACGGTGGCATCCTTCTCCTGCGAATCAAAGTTCATCAACTGGCTGGACTTACTTTTGCTGATGTCGCGCTCACTGACAGTTCCAGTGTCGGTGCTGCTGCTACTCTTCTTTTTCTCATTCCGCTTCTTTCTGGCCTTCTTTCTGGCCATTTCCTCGAACAATTTGTTGATCTCCTTCCTTAGTTCTAGCGCCTTCGATTCAAGGACTTTCAGTTTGGCGATGTATGCCTTAGAGGAATTTGATTCGTCATCCGAGTCACTTGTATCATCGCTGGACAATTGCAAAACATTTGCGTTCGGATTACAGAATGCCATACTTATAAAAGATAAGGAACGATATCGAAGACGATGTTTGAAAGTTGAACGTTCACACAAAAAACGTAGCACAAAATCAAAAAGAAAAATTTATAGCTTTAACTGGTAAATCTTATTTTTTTGCTTCCAAGTTATGTTGTAGTCAATTCGCTCAGAATTTTTTATAGCAACATTGACACTTTTGACAAACAGAACGAGCTCTGACTAAAGAAAGAAAAATATGGGTTGCTTAGATATAAATTATTGCTAGCTCTTAAAATGATTATTTGAAACTTTTTAGCATTCGTGACGAGTTTAGCAACAACTATCTATACAAATCTTGGCGAGATCCCAGGTTAAATACCAGACGAATATAGAACATTTCTGTTGGCCTAGTAGAAAATTAAAAGCTTCGATAATTCTGGATAGGATTTCTTAAAAAAACACCACGTGGAGCAAGTGAAGTAACAGGCGAACATAATTGAGCAGCAAGTGGATTATTCTCAAAATGCAACCAAATATTCCTTGCTGTCATTGGTCCGTTTCTCAGAACGTGTGCTCTTGTAATGTGGAGCCTAAGAGTGAGAGTACAAGAGCGTGCATCTGATGGACTAGATTTAAAACACGTGACGGAAGTAACTTTGTCTGCAGCCACCTCCTAAACACTTCTATTGGCCTAGTAGAAATAAAAGAAAATTATTAAAATTCTAGACAGGATTTCAAAGTTATATGCCATGTGGAGCATCTGAAGTTCCAGGCGAACGTTGTTAATGAGTAAATGGATTCGACCTGCAGGAACTGAGAGCTTTGTGAATCTCTCAAGATTAGAGAACATGGTGCAATTGACTTACATTGACTATCATTGCTTTCTGCTGATTTATGTTGGTCTGGTATTTCACTTGATGATTTAATACTTTTGGCCGTTCTTAACAAGTTGAAAGTCCCCAAAATTTATGCCAATCTTGACAAGATTCCTTATGAAATACCAGGCGAACATAATAGAGTATCAAGAGGATCCATTTCGAAATGCTATCAAATATGCCTTGCTGCCATTCGTCAGTATGAGAAACTTACAACAATTTTGCATTTTCAGATTAATCCATTTACTACTCAATTGTGTTCGTCTGGTATTTTACTTGCTCCACGTGGTAATGTGCCAGGGATCTCCAAAATTATTAGTTGTTGTTTGGGATTTCCAAATCGTTAAGAACGCCCAAAAGTACCAAATCATCATTTCAAATACCAGGCCAACATAAGTAAGCAGCAAGCAATGATAGTTAATGAAAGTCAATTACACAACGTGCTCTAGTTATGAGATCACAGAGTTGGACAAATCCACTTACTAATTAATTATGTTCGCCTGGTACTTCAAATGCTTCACGTGGCATCTAACTTTGAAATCCTGTCTAGAATTTTAATAATTTTCTTTTATTCTACTAGGTCAACAGAAGTGTTTAGGAGGTGGCTGCAGAGCCACATGTAACATGAGATCCACGCTCTCGTAATCCCGCTTTTAGGCTCCACATACAAGAGCACATGCTCTGAGAAACTGACCAATAAAAGCAAGGCATATTTGGTTGCATTTCTAGATGAATCTTCTTGCTGCTCAATTATGTTCGCCTGGTACTTCACTTGCTCCACGTGAGCAAGGGATCTTGCCCACTTGAATGTACAAAAAAAGTTATATATTTATCAACAGCAAGCTATAATACAAAAAGTCAATTGCACCATGTGATTGATCTAGCTGTGAGAGGATCGCAGCAAACTCTTATGCTCCCACTCTTAGGATCCACATATATGAGCACACCGAATGAGAAATTAACCAATCGAAACAAAACATATTTGGCTGTATTTCCAGATCAATCCACTTACTACTCATTTATGTTTGCCTGGTACTTCAGATGCTCCCAATTGAATTTTTTTTGTAGTTGTTGCGGACTTGACGTCGTCAATCGAATGCGTGTGATGAAGGATGGAGAGAGGTAGGAAGAGGGGAATCACCTACTAATGGTGCCAAGTATTTCAGGACTGATTGGATGACTTTGCCTTTTTTCCTATGGCTAACACCAGTTACCTATAGATGTTTTGTGACACAGTTTCTTAAATGCGCACATTTTTCCTATGCAAACATTCTGAATATTAATTTTATTTTAGTAACTGCTGATATTACGTCACCTATATGTAAATATATACTATAAAGTTGGCTTCTTCTTCATTATATACTCTTAGTCAATATGGCCTATTGCTTGCTGCTGATTTATGCTCGCCTGGTATTTCTCTTGATGATTTAACATAGTACTTTTTGGCGATCGTAACGATTTTAAAGCTCTCACTCTGCCTTCTTCTCTATAGTCAAACATAACGCATTTTTTATTCTGTTTTCATTTCGATTTTTATTTTGTTGTTCGTTTTTTTTTTTTTGTGTTGTTATTTTTTTGTTCTTGTTGCTTTCATCGGCCTCGTTCATTTTCTTTCATTCTCGTTCATTCTCACATATTAATACTAAGTGTACGCATTAAAGATAAAATATGTGTTAATTGTTAATGTTCATGTCATTCATTAATTGTAGGTTCACTAAAAATGTTAAGTTTTGTTTTTGTTTTTTTTTTTTGTTTTTATTTTTGTTTTCTTGTTTTTCATTCATGTCCTTCAATTATATAATATTACATGCTAGTCTTACTGAACGCTTGCATCGTCTCAATTTGTATTTGTTTTTCGGTTTTCGATTTTCTTTTTTATGTTTTCTGTTTTCTGTTTGTTTTATATTATTTTCATTTAGTTAATTAGTTTACATAATTAGTATATACTTGTGTGTATGTGGTTCCATTTCGCATTTAAATAGTAATTATGTATGTTATGTATTTTTGTTACTTGTTAGTTTGCTTCTTGTTTTTATTGAGTTTCTTTTATTTTCTTTATATAAGGCTAAATCGTTTACTAAATTGATTTTTCGCTATATGTTTGTGTATGTTAATATATATGTGTGTGTATGCATGTATATTACATGGGGGATCTGTGTGATCTCCGAAACTTGGTTCACGTTCTCTCAAGTTATTTAACAAAATGTTGACAACAATTAATTGCTAAAAATGCCAGACCAGCGAATATGCGGTTGGCCCATGGACAAGGCTACAATTTCTCAATTAGTTTGATGCGCATTCGTCTCTCGTACGTACTACAAACATATATACTATGCTTTATGTATGTATGTATGTATGCATCTCTGTTAAAATACAAGGTAGTAAGTATAAGAGTTTATGTATGTATGTATGTTGGTATGGATAGTAAGGAAAACTGTTTTCATTTATTTTGGTTTTTTTTTTCTTGTTTTTGTATCTTTATTTTTTTTTTAGGTTTTTTCGTAAATTTATTTTGTTGTTTTTTTTTTTGTATGTATATATTTGTTTAATGATATTTTTCTTTTATTCTCAATTAAATGCTAAAATTAATTATACAAAAAAAAAGTTGTGTATTTATATAAATGTATCGATATATATGTATATGTATAGATATATATCTATGTTTATATAGTATATATATATATGTATATAATGTGTGTATGTTTATAAAGAGAAAGGGTGTACGTATATCTAAAAAGAAAGCTAATTTACACAAATACAAGTGACATTTTAAGGGATAACAACATAAGTATAGAGGGCGTGTACTAGGGCGGTTCTGTGTGTGTGTGTGTGTGTGTGTGTGTGTGTGTGTGTGTGTGTGTGTGTGAGGAAAAGGGATAGATGGTTGATTATTCACACGCACAGACAGACAGACATTTAGACCACCTGATCGATTATATACAAACACACTTACACATGCACTTAAGAACAAAATGCAGCTGCAGACAAAATAAAATGGTAAAAGAAAAACATATGCAAAGTGTCGTATGCCCCCCCGCCCACGCACCCCCCGATTCTAAACGCTAAACACTATAACTATAATTTAGCATAATTATACAAGTTGAATTTTTACTAAATCATGTGCATTATACAAATATACTTGGACCGCATTGCAATTGCGTCATTATTTCCACTTTCCGATTCCGTTTTCGATTTCGATTCTGCGCTTCTCGTTCTTCCTCGTCTTCGTCATCGTCTTCGTTTGTTTATTATTACTTTTGTGTTTTTGTTTCATTTGCTGAGCGCGCCACTAAGCCACACACTGGTTACATTAACTAAATATATTTTTGTATATATGTATGTATACAATATGTATATATGGATGTATAGCAAACAGTATATATGTAAGAGATAAAATGGTATTGGTATTGGTGTTTGAATTGCTATTGATATTGGTCTGGTTATGGTCTCTGCTATTGCTATTGCTATTCATAGTCATATAGTAGTATTATGTACATGTTTTGTTTTTGTTTTGTTTTTTATTCGCTTCAACTGAAGAGCATAATGGAAGTACATTCACATTCACATTCACATCTTTGCACATTTCTGTGCAGCGTATGCAGTATAAGAGACACGGTATAAGAGAAATGTCCTCAACGCCAAGCTACTATGATACTATTTATTGATCCTAATTTCAAAAGTTGCAAAATGTAGAAAAATAACTATTTCATTCTTTCCCCCCCACCCCACACAAAACCCCAGTTGACGATTCCAATTCGAGATGTATCGTTATCGTTATCGTTATCTAAGGGAAATGTCTCTATGACTTTGAGCATCATATTCTATGGCAGCTAGTAGGCTATAAAAGCTATACGTATTTTGTTGATTTATGCAGATGTAACAAATAACTTCGAATAACCAGAAATAAAAAACAAGAGTGGGGAGTACTATTTACATATTGCATGCATCGATTATAGTATAACGATTGCTAAGAGGAGTTGAAATTAAAATGAAAGAAACGCCATTTGGCTAAACAAATAATTTATGAACGGCTCTCTGTTGATTTGCGTCTTCCAGTTGTTGGATGTGATGAATTTTCTGTTGTTTTATCTTTTTGCATTCTGTTCTTTTATTCTAGTTTTATTTGTATCACACTCACACACACACACACACTTGCACACGCACATACGCTCAAGATAAATGATGTAAGAGATGTATGAATTATTTGACTTTGTTTCAATAAACAATTTTCAATACTACTTAAGAACTACATTTTTTTTTGTCTTCTCTTTATTGTGTTTTGTCTATGTATCAGTGTGTGTGTGTGTGAATGTGTGTTGCTTATTAATTACAATTGATAAATTACAAATTTGTTGTCACAATATGATGTACATTTATTTCTATCGCTTGCTTGCGTGGCCAATTTTCCCCCCGTGTGTGTGTCAAACAGTGATGCCAATATTTTCCATAAAATAAAAGGAATGAAAAAGAAGACAAACAATTATTGATCTTTATCGTCATTTGATCGCCATTAAAATGCACAGCCAATGAATAAATATGTTATTAATCAAACTTGTGTTTTTTTTTTGTTGAGTGATCAACTGGCTGAACTTTAAACATAGCTAACGCAGCTTTTTTGTCAAGATTTCACTATGCTGAACACGATGCGCTTTGCACGGATTTTGTCGACATGTGTTGCCCACTTATTTGATCTATTGTGCAATATATGCGACAATTTGTAATAGGCTCGATTCATCTCAACACATCGACAGCTTATAAAATCTGGCAGTTGATCGTTTCGAGATCGAGATAATAGTGCGCAAAATAGCGAGATGCCAAGCTGTTTTTTCGAAGAATATTTTGTAATAAAAATTGTTTCATAATATACATAATTGATAAATTATCTAATTCTAAATAAAAGGGTTACAGATTTTCATGTAGGCGATGTTTGATATTATTCCCAGACTAAAATATTTGAAGACGGGATGAATCTGTCCGGAAAAGGGTCAAATTGGCATCACTGGTGTCCAAAAACTATACAATCAATTAAATTAGGTTTAAAAATTGGACTTCTCTTATTATTTGTTGTTGTTAATGTTGATGTTGTTTGTATATATGCACTTATAACATTAAATTAGGTAACAATTCTAAAAAAAAAAAAAAAAAATTAATCGTATTGGTTGTTCTTTATCATAATATTAGAACTTAAACGCCTACAAATCAATAATCAATATTACAATTTATATATATTAATAGATTATAAATGTATATTAATAATAATGTATAAAAAAAAACTACTTGGTTTTTTCCTTTTTTTGTTTTATTTTTGTTTGTTTTTTTTTGTTGTTGTTTAGTGTAACCAAAGGAAATATGCCTTCTTTGTTAGGATTTGTTTTCCGCTACTCGTTCTCTTTCTTTCGCTTTCGCTTTCTCTTTCTGTTTCTCTGCTGAAGACACGAAATCGTCGTCGTCTACTTCATCTTCATAATTATTGCTCTGATTGTGTTACATTTTGTTTGCTATTTGTTGTGTCTACTGTTTGCTTTATGTGTTTTCCTCATGATGTCGTGTGCGCGCGTTTTTCTATTCATAGATACGCATAATACATATGCGAAACACACATGATGTTTGTTTTGTTGTTGTTGTTGTTGCTAGTGTTTATACTCGCTAATTGTAGTACGTATTTAAATATCTATGTATGTATCGCGTAACGTGTAACGAATAATTACTCTTAGACCATTGCTTATGCCTAACAACTGTTGTTGTCGTTGTCGTTATCGTTATCGACGTTGATGTATTTGCGCATCTAATGTGTAAATATGTATTGCTGTTGTAGTTGTTGTTGCTGATATTGTTGTTGTTGAAGTGCCAGCTCTGCCTTTTGATCAGGCTGTTGTCCTTCTTGATACTCATATTCTCTTACTCATAAGTTGTTGACTCTTGCTGTCACTTTCCTTTGCGATGATGTTGATGCTGATGATGTTCTTTTCCATGCGATCGACGCTTATGCGAATTCGACGAATGTGATTTGGCGACTGAGCTGCCGCTGTTCGATTTGGATTTGCTGTTTTTGCTGCTGTTATGATTGTAGTTGTTGTTGCTGTTGTTGTTGCTATTGTTGTTGTTGTTGTTGTTGTTGGTAGAGGACGACACAGCCGTCACGGCCGTTGCCTACAGCGTCTCCTCGAAGGCGGCCATTAGATCACTCTGCATATTCATGTCAATTTGGCCAGCCAGCTGAAAGGAATTTTGGATATGAAAACGAGCTCAGTTGATAGCATATTGTTGTGTTGTGTATTATTTACCGCCTCGCGTCGACGACGCTCCTGCTCGGCTTTACGCTGCTCCGCACGCTTAGCAGCCGCGCGATCCTGCGGCGATTGCTGCGCTGGCGAATTCTGTCCCTGACCGGGCGATGCTTTGATGTCCTCCAGCCGCGATATTTGCGGTTGTGAATCATGCACGCTTTTCCTGATGACACCAAATGCAAAATGTTACATTATAAAGTTATATATAATTGATATACAACAGATTAGAAAGACGTTTACGCTTGTTCAGATTGTTGCTCAATAATTACAACAAACGTGTTTCTGATGTTCGTTGTTTTTCTTACCGTCCGCTTTCCATGGTGCCCAGCGGCGAAGCAGCGAGCGCCGCTGCTGTTGCGGCAGCTGTGGCCTGTGCAGCGGCAACTGCTGCCACGGCGGCTGCATGTTGCGCCTGGGCATTGCTGGTCGCCTGATGCCCGTTGCCGGGAGCCGTGCCGCCCATTGTGGCAGCCCCAAGGCCAATGCCGCTGCCACCGCCACCGCTATTGCCACCTTGGCTATTGGAGCCGGTGATGAGGCCACTGCCACCGCCACCGCCGCCGCCGAGGCTGCTGTTGCTGTTGCTGCTGGCAGCGCCGCTGCCGACGCCGCTGTTGCTGTTGCTGCTGACATTGATGAGGGCGCTGCTGCTGAGGCTGCCGCCGCTGTTGGCGCCACCGAGAGTGCCGCCGCTGCCGCTGCCCGCACTGCCGGGTCCGTTGCTGTTGATGGAGTTGCTGCTGTTGTTGCCACCGCTGCCGCTGCCAATGCGCGACGCATCCGTTGCGCTGCTGCCGCCGCCGCCGCGCTCCCGATCGCCGCTGCTGCTCTGCTGCTGTGCCGTCGACTGTGACGAGGCATTGCCAACGCCGCTGCCGCCAGCGCCGCCGCCAGCATTGTTGCTGTTGTGACTGGAGGCAACACCGCTGCCCGCTGTGGCAGCCGCTGCCGCTGCTGCAGCCACTGCGGCCGATTGTGTGGTAACTGCGGCTGCTGCAGCTGCTGCTGCCGCTGCGGCTGCTGTGGCCGCTGCCGAGGACGATGATGATGACGATGAGGAGGAGGACTTGTGATGCTTGCGTTGCTGTTCCTTTTCGGCTGCCTCCTTTTGATGCTTTTTCTCCTTCTCGGCCGCCTCCAGCAACTTGAGGCGATCGCGTTCTTTCGCCTTGTTTCGGAACTGTTGGAATGAGTCCATTGCCGGTTTCGCCTTGCTCGACGTTGTCGCCGTATTCTGCGGCGAACTCGCCGATGCCAGCGACGACCATGAGCTGGCGTTCTTCAGATTCGGCTCGGCGGCCATCTTAAAGCCTTGCGCGAAGCCAGCGTTGCCAGCCGCATGCATCTTTAGATCGGAGGGTGATTGCTGTGGCGGCAACACCTTCTGATGCTGTTGCTGCTGCTGTTGTTGCTGATGTTGTTGTTGCAACTGTTGCTTGTCGGGCGGACTGGGCATCATGGATTCGATGGGTTTCGGTATGATTAGCATTTTGTTGGCCGCTTGACTGCCCTGTAGCTGCTGCACCAACTGTTGCTGTTGCTGCGCCAACTGTTGCTGCTGCTGTTGCTGCAGCTGGTGATGTTGCTGTTGCTGCTGCAAGTGCTGCTGCTGCTGTTGCAGATGTTGTTGATGCTGCAACTGCTGCTGCTGTTGCTGCTGTTGTTGCTGCTGCTGCTGTTGCTGGTGATCGTTATCCTTGTGCTTGTTGCTCGTCACATTGCTCATCATGAGCTGATCGAGCAGTGTCGCTGACATTGTGAGATTATCAAAGCCTGGCATACCACTAAAGTCTGGCACATTGTAGCCATTGTTGTGCGCCTGTTGCTGTTGTTGCTGCTGCTGCTGTGACTGATGGCCATGCTGCTGGCCATGTTGCTGCTGCTTTTGATAAGCTGTGGCTGACGCAATATCCAGATTAAAGATGGTATTATTCAGCAGATGATTACCATTCATTCCAGCCATATTCTCAGCTCCCTTCGTCAGCAACTCTGTCATATAATCAATGTGCTGCTGTTGTTGCTGTTGCTGCTGTTGTTGATGCGGCTGCTGTTGCTGTTGCAGGCCAAACTGTTGCTGTTGCTGCTGGTTACCCGTCTGTTGCTGCTGCTGCTGCTGCTGATGCATTAAATGCGAATGGTGGGACATTAAAAAGTTATCCTCCAGCGAAGATTTGCCCGTGGAGAAGGCGCTGCTCTCCATGGAGGCGAGCGACTCCTCCACAGGATCATCGAATTGCGGTATTTGCTTAAGGCCCGCGGCCAGCGAATCGCTTGACAATGCATCGCCGGTGCCAAGTGTTCCCGCTGCTGCTGCACCAGCTGCTGTTGTGTTGCTGTGTGTGCCAGTGTTGCTGTTGTTATTGTTACTGTTGCTGTTGTTGTTGTTGTTTGTGTTGGTGCTGTTGTTATTGTTGGCGGTGGCACCGGTTGAGGCCAAGGCGGCGCTTAACGCCGCATGATGGTCGCTCATCTCGGGCTGCTTGTGCAGATTGCTGGCAATCCGTATGCCACCAATGCTTCCCGACGACGCTGCCGCTGCAGCTGCTGCTGCTGAGCCACCATAAGCATGCGGAGGCAAACCTCCAGCTGCAGCTGCAGCTGCCGCCGCTGCTCCTGCGCCACCGGCCAACGCCTTGCCACCGCCAGCAAGCAGCTCGTTAACGCCAGCAGCTCCAGTTGCATGGCCATTCTTATGATGCACCTGCTGCTGCTGCTGCTGTTGTTGCTGCTGCTGCTGGGCATGCAACATGTTGCCACTGCCATAGCTGCCAGCCGGCGCTGTCTTGTTGTTGTTATTCAGCATGGCTGCCGCAGCCATTGGATTCACATTGTCCAGTAAGTCTAAACAAGTTACACACGCGACACATTTAGCGGAAGATTGGAGAGGAAAGAGAAACACAAAGTGATATACAGAGTTAGTCACAGTCTGAGATGATCGCATCCGATTTATATATACTCTAGCAGAGAACACTCTTAATAAACTCAGCTTTTGTCTGGGACTTGTATGCAAAGAGTTGCTGATAGTAATTTACACTTTCGATTGACTAACTAACTAGCTAGACATTTCTAATATCAACAGAATCAAATTACACATTTTATTGCTTACAAATTCATTTTGTTGTATATATCCTGAATAACCTACGGAAAGCAGCTTTGAAAACTGCGCTACGGCATTTCCTAGCATTACGAAAATAACTTAAAATTAAACAGAATATTCCTTAGCTGTCTAAGTGGTTCAAACACTTTTATTCAAAGTTTAATTTTCATGAAAGTTGAGGCAGTATTTTAGTTGCATCTATTATTAATTCAAAAATAGCTAGTCTTTTATGATGATACATGTAATATTTATAATGAATTTGTACTCAAAACTACTGTGAACAAAAGCGTTAAGGCTGTGGATCTTAAGCCCTGTTCTCAGATGAACTAAATAAATGATATTTCGCATTCCTATATATTTCGCAAGTTCAGAAACCTTTGTGTGCCTAAATTTGGCAAATTCATGGCCATTCGTCTATTAAACAAATAAAATTATTTAAAGAAACAGATTAACTCATGCTTTGCCTTTTTCTATGCAATTTTATTGCAACTGTGTTGCAATATTTCTATCATTTTAATCAATTGTATTTATCTTCACAAGAAAATACCTTCTTCTTATTGTTTTCAAATTTAACAACATTTCGTAAAATGTACCATTAAGCCTTATCGTTTCTGATAGAGTATTCAATCTTCGGCATGCCATTTCGCTTGTTGTACTCACTCATTTGTGATGTGGGCGTATTGGCCGACACTCGACTGTGCACGGCCGACATCATCTGTTCCACCCGATCCAGTTCCATTCTCGAGTTGCCGCCAGTAACGGACAGACTGAGCAAATTGCTGACCAAGCTGGGATTATTATTTACCTGTGAGTGTTGCCAGTTACCAGTTACCAGTCGATGGGATAGTACACAGAAACACACATGAGGCGAGACAAATTTGAAATTAAGTTTAAATTAATAGGAGCAAAAAAATGATATTAATAATACAGACAGAGGGGGGGACACACACAGTTTTGGTTAGATGAATAATTTAGTCGTAACAACCTACTATTAAAAACAAAATCGAAGTTTTCTTCAAAATTTCTTCATTTCGATTTAGAATACTATCGTATTTCCTATCTCCCTATATTGAAGCATTCTTTAACATTGTTCTAAAATTACGTTATTTACGTTAAAGAAAGAAGAAAGTTACAGCCAAGATTTGACTTAAATAGACCCTTCTTTAACTTCTATTGGAAATCTGGTCGTATTATCGTTATTAAATTTCATTCCTTAATATCGACATAAAATTTGGCTAATACGTATGAATCGACTTAATTTACGTGTTTGTTAAGTTATCATGAAATATTTTCAAAACTATTTAATAGACCCTTAAGACTTCAAAAGCGAAGGGTCGAAAAATCAGAAGGATACTTTACTCTATGATCGATCAGTGTTCCCCCTCTTGTAGAGAAAAGTATTATTGTAGTGTTGTGTGCATTGTATTTGTTTTGAAGGGAATTTCGAAATTTGTTAATAGTTTGGAGCTACTTACATTGCTTCCATTTGAATCACGTGATTTTTTCTTGCGCGGTGGCCGTTCAATATCCTCGCCTGAAATTTTATGAAATTACAATAAGCAATAAGTAAATGATGTGCAAAATACAACATATACATATTTATAGAGGTGTTAAGCAAAAATCAAGAATTTTAAAAATGTTAAGGAGGTGCAAAATGAAAAAGAGAAAATAATGTGAGGTATGGATTAATAACAATTGACGAAACGAATTGATGATTGTAATTGAAATGGGTTAGTTAATTTTTCAAATAATTGATTTCCAGAAAGTTGGATGAATGAATGAATGAATGGATGGATGGATGGATGGATGGATGGGTGCACTTATGGTAGAATATAAAGAAAAAGAATTTAAGAACGTGTTCTTGGTTCAAGAAATACCTCTTATGACAATTGTGGATCGCTGAAACCAATGTGAAGCAATTGTGGTACGGGCGGACAGCGGTAGTTGCGAATGTGTGATTACCGTTACTCACTTTTTCTCTCTCTCTCTCTCTCTCTCTCACACTCTTTCTTTTTCTCCCATTCTTACCCTCCCTATTTCCCTTAATTTCCCTCTCTAGCTGGAAATGTAAGAAAAATGGCGCGACAAAATTCCCTTTTTTGGTGGGGAATTCGAGCGAGGGAGGAGCTAGGGGGGAGGTGACCAACCAACCTTTCGTTTTCCAAAATACATCTCAGTAACATATAATATAATAATTGTTGTAATTGATATATATATAAAATATTCGTTGTGATCTTTTTTCATGTTTTTGTTTTTTTATGGGGTTATTTTTCTTTATGTATAGTTTATATATTTCGGTATTTTTTCAAGAGTTTCTTCTGTAAAAGCAAAAAAGCCACACCAAAAGAAATAGCAGAAACTAAATAATTTGGAATGAAGAAACACGCAGTTGTTTTTGGATTTTTTTTTGTTTCTTTTTAATAAACGTTTCTTTGTGGTTGTTGTTGTTGTTGTTGAATGCATTGCCTTTGTTGTTGTTGCGCAGCATTTTTCTTGTTTTTTTTTCTCATTCATTAACTTATTTGTTTTGTTTTTTTTTGTTTCTTAGCAGCTGCCGTTTAATATTAAATATTATTTTTACTATAAATATTTTTAGATATAAGTTTGATGCGTGTGTGTGTGTGTGTGTATGTCTGTGTCTGTATATGTAGGTGTAATGCTTTCTTATCATCATTTTACGCTAAGTATATCTGTGTGTGTGTGTGTCTGTCTACCTGTCTGTATGTGTGTGTGTGTGTGTGTGTCTGCTGTATTTGCATTTGTGCGTTTTGCTTAGTAAGTTTCCTGCCTTCTTCTTCTTCTTCCTCTTCAACTTCGTCTAATAATTTTCATGCCTTACGTCGCCTTTAGCTAAGATTTTTACTATTTTTATTTTACTCGATTTTATTTTATTTTATATTTATTTTTATAATTTGGCTTTGTATCCATTCTCATAAGTATGTATGTGTGTGTGTGTCGTCTGTGTGTGAGTGTGTGTGTGTTTTGAGGAGCATTACAAAAGCAGCTCCAGTTGTAAACCGTCTTTATCTTTTTTGATGAAACCAAAAATGCGTTTATTTTTTTTTTTTTTTTAATAACTTTTTTTAAGTTTTTTTTTTTTATTTTTACAAGACTTTGAGCGTGTTTACATGTATGTGTAAGTTGTTGTTTTGGTTTTCCTCTTTCTCTCTTTCAGTTTTTTTTTTGTTTTTTAAATATAATGTTTTGTTGCTGTTGTTGTTGTTGTTGTTGATGTTAAGTCTTCTTTTCAACTAGTTTTAAACAAAAGTGACTTAAATAGTGGAGGGAGGGGGTAGGGTAAATAGAAAACAATTATTGGCAGGGGAACTAATAGGGTGTTAAGGCTTTTCTGGGCTCTTGGCTCTCTGGCTCTCTGGCATACAGCGATGCGAATAAAATCAATTCAAAATTAAATTGTTTGCGCATTTTTTCGATCGTTTTTGTTTTTTTTTTCTCTTTTTTTTTTTTTTTGTTGCCTTTCATCAAAATAAATAACAAACAGCAAAAGCAAATAGAATTACAAAAAAAAAAAAAAGAAATTTAACAAAAATCAAAAAACAAATAGAAAAACACTTAAGAGCATAAGACTGTTGTTGTTATAAATATGCGTGTAAGTGTGTGTGCGTGTATTTTTATGTGTGTATGTGTATGTGTGTGTGTGAATGTGTTTGTGTCTTCTATCAGCTAAATACAAAGCACACGCTCCAAAAAAGAGTTTGCAATTTTTCTGTTTTCTTTATTTTGTTTAACGTTGATTTTTCTTTTGTTTCTTGTTTTTTGTTTTTGTTTTTATTGCTGTTTTGTTGTGTTTAAAATTAATGTTGAAACATGGTGTTTGTTGTTGCTGTTTTTATTTGTATTTGTATTTATATTATTATTGTTGCTGTTGTTTTGTTTTCGTTTTCGTTTCTTTTCTTTTTGCTGTTTATTTAATTTAATATTAAAAAATTATATATTTAAATTTATTTAATGCAATTTGTTTGTTTACTTTTTAATCATTTCTATATTTTTCTTTTCCATTTTTCCATTTTTTTTTTTCTCAGTTTTCATTTTTTTATTTAGTTTATTTTATCTTTTTTTTTTTTTTTTGAAAAAACGTGCAAACAATGTGTAAAGGGGAAAGCCGACAGCCGAAAAATAAATAATAAAATGCTTTCGAAATACATTTAATTATTCGTTTTCATTATACCTCTCCCTCTCTCCTTCTTTCTCTCTGATCGTACACATATGCATATATGTACATAGATGTGATAGATGTGGGCATGCAAAGAGCCAAAAAACAAACTCAATGCATGTGTGGTCTAGAACTCTCCTCTCTCTGTCTCTCTCTCTCTCTCTCTCTCTCTGTTTTAGTTTCTTCTCTCCCTATATATGTATGTGTGTCTGACAATATTTGCTTTTGTTTTCAATTTGTTGCAGTCTGTATGTAAGGGTCTGTCAATTATTTTCAATTATTTTTTGTTCTTTTCTTTTTTTTTTTTTGAATTGCTTTTTCTTTTCGTTGTTTTTTTTTTTTTGTAAGATTGGTGTTGTGGTTCCGCATAAGAAGAGTTGACACATCTCGTTACGTAATGACGTAGTTGTAGTTGGTGTTGTTTCTTTTCATGTTGTTGTAGTTGTTCATCGCTTGTTCTTGTTGTAGTTTTATAAATATTATTGTTTTATATATATATATATACATAGATACATAGACATAGGTTGATAATTGCATCCCTATAAGCCACTTTTGAACTGCCTAACGATCTTGATCTCCTAGTTTCCATTAATCTCTACACGTAGTAACAGTTACTTGTTCTTCTTCTTGTAGTTATATGTGTGTAAACGGTGTATGTGTGTGTATGTGTTGTGTGTATTACGTATTTCGCGCTAGTTCACTAAACGACATTGGAAGTCTTCATCAGGTCTATTTCACTTTGTTGTCTTTGTTTTGGAAGTGTTTGATCAAAATTTGAACAACAGTTCACTAAAAAAGAAAATTAATTACGAATAAATCATAAAAAAAAAACGAGATGACATCAGCGAAAAAGGCGAAAAAAAAAAACAAAACACATTTCATTTCGTTCCGTTTCATTCTGCAATATTCCCTCCTTGGATACTGATACACTGCTTACAAGCAGTCCATGCCAAAAGCAAAGCAGCAACAGAAGGAAGCAGTGCGCAGGGCGCAGTTTTTGTGTTAATAATTTCAACAAAAATAAGCTCACAGTGGTTTTTGTTATAATTGTTGTGTGTAACAAACAAAAACAAACAATAGCACGTTTGAGAACCCATACTCGACTTTAAATCTTGTGTGATGGGTGCGCGTGTATGTGTTTTGTGTTCAAAATGAATTTCTAAATGTTAACTCTTTCGCTTGCTACTACTTGATAACACCATCCCTCTCACTCCCCCAATTCCCTCATTCCCATCCCATCCTGCTGTTTCATTGAAATGTTTACGATGCTGTTACCGTCGTCATTTTTGTTGTTGTTCTTACAATTCATTAAATAGTAATTTACGTATTCGCTATTTTTGTAATATTTTCTGGTTGTTGGATGTTGCTTTTGTGGTTTTTTTAGTTTTTGTTTTTTTTTTTTTTTGTGGGTGTTTTCATAATCATACTTTCTTATTTTTACACATTGTCTGCAAGTGTATTTTTTAAATATCAAATTCAATTTCAATTATTTACTTTTTTTGTTTTTTTGCTTTTTTGTTTTGGTTTTCTTATATGGTCGTATTGCTTGTTTCATCATTTATTTCTATTTATTTTAATGCACATTTGGAATTGAGTGTGATTTGTTGCATTTCATTGGTGTTTTTTTTTTTTTTTTTGATTTAGTTAATTTCTATTATTTATTTTGGGGTTGTTTACTTTTAAAAGTTATGAGATATACATCATATATCCTAATCATGAAATATATAGTATATAGAATATATATATTTTTGAATATATGTACAATATATATGCTGCTTTCACTTCAATATCTCCCTACCATTCTTCTTCTGTCCGTATGCGAATGGAATGCAAATGCGATGAGCATGGAGAGTATTTCGAATACGAGTGAAATGTGTATGCCCAAAAAAGTATGCTACGAAATGTGTTCGATTTGTGGCTATGCATCTGTGTGTGTGTGCGTGTGTGTGTGTCGAAAGCTGACCGCTACGAACGAACCCAGTGAATGAGAAAAATCGAATTGGAAGGCGACAACTACGAAACGGACTTGCATAAATTATTGTGATGTAAAATATTTGGTTGGTAAAAGAAAAAGAAACAGTGTTCTAATGCAAATTATATTATATTGAGTAGTTGAATGATCACGCACAACAATAACAATTAAATAAATGTTTGGAAATTATAAAATATAAACATATGTTGATATGGTATGACGTCTAACGGATAATACTCAGCACAAATGATAGCAGATGAAGGTAAATAAATTAATGCCACATTAGTATTATTCTGAGTAGGTTTGATTGAAGTATGATTGATGGTTGACTGTTGACTGTTCACTGAGAAGAGCAAAGCATATTCTTAATCTGTCTGATAACAGGAGCATACAATGCATACACATTTAGGGGGAACTTTCAAAAAATTGCACAACAAATAGAATAGATAGATATATAGATAGACGATGATTCGAGTTTGATCTATTGAATGATTGATTATATGATTGCGGGTGGTGTGCGTGTGTTGTAGTTGTGTGTAGTTGTTCGTAGAACTCTATGCACTACTGGATGAATGGTAAGACGATTGGTCTATCATATATGCACACATATACAAATATATATAGATATATAATCTGTATATATTCGTATATATTCTGTATATATATTTATATGTTGAATGATCATTCATGCATTCTATAGTCTCTGTGTGGTTCTCTCTTAAGTTGCTTGATATTTTATGTAATTTTTTTTGTTTTTTAAATTCCTTTTTTGTTATACATATAGTATAAATACCTTATTTGGTTTGTTTTGCTTAGATTGATTGATTACTTAGTTGGTTGCTTGATTGACTGATTGATTGATTGATTGATTGGTTGGTTGGTTGGTTGGTTGGTAGAGTGGTTGTGGTTCATTACTTGCTTTTTCAGATTGGCTGCCCCCAATACACAATTGCTTCACGATTTTTTTCAGCATATTCTCATAATAATCATATAATAATATTGGTAATAATAATGGTTTTTTTTTTCGTTTTTTTTTTTTTTTTTTGTTTTTTCAAAAGACTTAAAAGTTATTAGAGCTTCCGATTCGTAAGCTTCTATTTCATTTTTCATGAATTTTCTTCTTTTTTCTATTCTTTAAGATAGTACGTAAAACTTGTTGGTTGATGTTGTTGTTCTTGTTCTTTGTTGTTGAAGTTGGTTAACTTTTTTGTTATAACTGTGTTGTTGTTGTTGCAGACATACAAATATGTACGCAGACATCCAAATATACATATATTCGTATATATTTGAATGTATATCGTACATATTGCAGTAAAGTTGCATACATAATATATGGATACATACATATATGAATGTATATAGATATATGTATGTAAATATATATATGCATCTACATGTATATAAACAAGTTTTTCATTTGTTTTTGTTTTGTTTTTCATTAAAAATACAATTCGTTTAATACCTAGAAAATGCTTAAATATAATATCTATATGCATATACATATATAATAAGGTATATATATACGTATAACTAGACCTAAATAGTATTTATATATGTATAGAGAAATATATATATACATATACATATATATCTCAATAATATATCATATTTCCAGTTGTTGTGTGAGCGTATGTTTGTGTGTGTGTATGTCTGTGTATATTTGTATCGGAATCTGTATGTGTGTGTGTGTGACATTCATAAATTTAGCTAGTTAAAAATGAATTATGAAACTCCAATTTGGGAAAGGTTGAAGAACATTTTTTTTTTGTGTGCCATTTTTCCGAGAAAATCTTGAAAGTTGTTGTTGATATTCACTAATCGTCAGCATTATAGCAACAATTTGTTTGACAAATTCAAATGCTGTCAATGCAATTTAACTATGATCTTTTTGTTTTCAAGAATATTCCATGATTTGCAGTTTGCATTGAGATTTTCGGACTTTTTTTTCTTTAAACAGAAACAAAACAATGGAAACAATAAGCCTTTTATTAAGCGTTTTACCCAAATTTCATAGATAGTAAAGAATTTTGTATAGTTTTATTTAAGTAAACGCATATTGCACTTTGTCTTGAACTTAGTTCTGGGCATTATTAAAAAGAGTGAACGTTTAAATAATGTATATATAATAGATATATAAAAAAAAAAAAAAAAAAATTTGTTGATTTTGTCAGATTTCTCAGAAAATGGCACAAAATTTCCAATTTTAATTTCGAATTGAACTTTTAGGATTTCAGGACTTTCACTATAATGCGATTATGGTGGGGGGAGTGGGGACGACGCACACACGCACACACACACATACATGCTCATGTGTCTCGAGTCGTTCACACACGAAAATCAAAAAGTAAAATTGTGTAAAGTATATGTCTAGTATGTATATGTATGTGTGTCGTGTCGTGTGTGAGTTAAAATTAATCGTAATAATCATGTAAAAAAAAAAACAACATAACAACACTGCACTAAAGCGGCATCTAGCGCATGGCTCACTTACTAACGCTCTCTCTCTCTCTCTCTCTCTCTCTCTCTCTCTCTCTCTCTATATCGCTGACTTTCTATCTCGCTCTAAGGTTCTCTATGTGTATAGCTCTCTCTCTCTATCTTTCCCTCTCTGTCTATTCCATTCACAACTTACACGCGCCCAAAATTTGTAAATTTTCATCCTGTTTTGATCTAGACCTTAGTGACAAAATTTATCAACTAAAATAAACATATATATATATATAAATATATATATTTAGATCTATATACATATGCAAATATGAACTATACATCAGATATATATATGGATGTATAGTGTCCTACAGAAAAAGTGGATTAAACCAAAAATTACTATATACTTTTAACTCTGTTCAATTCGTTCGCTTCTCACTAATTAAACTCCTAGATATTTATAATCATAATATATATATTTGTATGTATAAATATGAATACACAGTGAAAGCTCTCTTAGACGGACATTCAGTGTTGAGGACAACTATCGTCCGCCCAAGGCGAGTGACCGGTTAAAAACGACTATGTTCAATTTGTTTGATATTTATATAATTATTGTTGTAAATAGAATTGCAAATAAATAATCGACAAAAAATAATTATAATGTATTTACTATCAGAAAAAATGAATTTCTGCAATATTACACAAAATTATCTTCTTTGGCATCGCCAATATTGCGGCTATATATCTAAAAATATATTTTTCTAGGTTCTTTATTGATTCTCATGTTTAATTCCAAAATTTGTTTATCACGGTATGATTGCAAGAAATTTGTGTCCGGCCAAGGAAGGGGTTTCATTTCGATTTTCTACTCCGATTTGTCTCAGTCCCAGAGAAGTGTCCGCTCTAAGGGAGTTTTCACTGTATTCTCATTACTCGGATACTCTACTTATAAAAACATTTTGCAACATCTTGTTATCTTATTCATTACGGACTATACACTTTTCTCTCTTTTCTTCTTCCCTCTATATGCTAGATTCTCTGTTCAATTATTTGTGTGTGTGTGTTGTGTGTGTGTGTGTGAGTGGCTTTTGCCATTCCACTGTTTCCGTTTGACTTCGTACTGTTTTTAGCGAGCTTGGCTTACACAAAAGAACTTTGGGAGTTAACTGATGATGATTTCTCTCTCGACTTTCGACTACTTTTTCAACTTATGGTTGTAATTAGTTAAAATTTAAATTATCATAATCATAGACATAATAATAATAATCATAAGTAATAAAAAAAAAATGGATTTATATAGAATAAATGTAGTTGTAGTTGTTGTTGCTGTTGTTCTTCTTTCAACTCTTAAGCACACTCATATATGTAATACATATACGATAATGTGTGCATGCATGTGTGTGTGTGTGTGTATGTATGTGTAGGTGCGTCTATGTGTCTGTGTGTGTGTGTGTTGTGTGTGTGTCTATGTTCTGGTTTGTTTGATTTCCTTTCCATCTTTTCATTTGTTGTTCTCTTCAAATCGTAAAACTTTCGTTTCGCATATAGATGTATATATATGTATATATATATATGTATATATAGGTTTTTGTTTTGTTGAGGGGAGGGGCATTTAGAAAAAAAAAAAACAAACAAACAAACAAACAAAACGGCGTCCTAACCTGCTTCACTATCGCTCGAGTCACTCGAACTGCTATCACTCGAACTCGAGGACGATGAATCGCTGGAACTTGAACTAGATGACACAGGATTTGCTGGCTGCACAGCTTCAACTTTGCTCGATGTCGTTTCATCTGCGGGACGACAAAAGGAGACGTTAGAACAGGAAACAGAGAACGGGTACAGTTGGTGGGTACTGAATTCGTCACTTACCTTTCTTGGCTGTTTTCTTGCTAGCGCCCAATTGGCCGGTGACATCTTGCAATCGCTTTTCCAGCTCCTGTTTCTTCTCCGCCATTTGCTCATCCTTTGATTTACCGGAAGGCTTTTTATCTGTAATCAGAAGCGTTCACAAATTTAGACTTGTTTGCCATCCATTTTACAACCATTTTCGCATAGCTGTTAGTGAGTTGAGACAGCCGTATATACACACAAATTATATATATATATATACTATATATATATATATATAGAAGCCAAATAGATACAATTTACTATATAGATAGACGCAGGATAAGGGCGAGATAATGAGGGATAAATGAGCTCATCCAATGGAAATTCCAACAAGAAGATAGAATTAGTTGAAAGAGAATCAGAATCACAATCACAATCGCAATCGCTATCGAAATACAGCATGCTCGAGTCAACATTTGAGAAATTCAAACATTCACAATCTAGGTATTTATCTTGATTCATCAATCCGTCATTATCATTATATTATGTGAGGATGCATGCATTATTATTAATGTTTACTAGTCTACTTATTTTTACAACATTCCATTTTTGATTTCGATTTGTTTAACTAATGGAAGAATGATAGATAGACGCAGACAAAAAAGATTTAACGAGAAATAAACATGTATACAGAGAAAATTAAGATATTTTTCTTCTTTTGATTTTGGTTTTTTTTTTGTTTTGTTTTTGGTTTATGAGAGTTTAGCTAACTAAACATGACCACTAAAGTAAATTTGCATAGATATAATGTCAATTATGAAAATTTGGAAAAATCGTTTGTAAAATAATCTCTTTTTGAGTTTGGCTTTCTTGATTTTTTTTTTTTTTTTGTTTGTTTGTTGCTTTGCGATAAACTACAAAAAAATTGTAAAATGCAAAACAGCAAAAATGTTGTTTGTTGTTGCATTAAATATGCAAGAGAGAAAAAAAAAAGAAAACGTATTCGTTTTGATTGAGATAATAATTGAGCGCAATGAGGAGCATTGCATCTAATTGTTCTTGTTGTTGTAGTTGTTGTTGTTGTTGTTTGTGGTCTCGGTTTAGTTACAAACTTACAATATGGCTTACGTGTTTTTTTGCGCAAACACGACGCCACATAGCTTTCAAGCTCGCGCAGCGTCGACGGCTTTAGTGTCTCGAAATCGATCTCAATCTCATCCGGATTTGAGTCGCGCAGCGATGGCTCCCGATTCTGAATTATGTGCACCACACGTCCCAGTTTGTCACCTGTTTTGGATAGATAACAAGTTGAAGTATGAATGAACACAAAACAAATATATATATTTCATCACTCTTACCTGGCAGCTTATTAATGTCGAGCGAGAGCTGTCGCTTCTCATCGTACGACATGGGCTTGGCGGTGTCCTCCTCCTCCGAATCGAAGTTCATCACCTGGCTGGGCTTCTTTTTGCTGCTGCCGCGCGCACCGGCTCCGCCGCCAGCGCCACCAGCTCCACCAGCACCGCCGCCTCCGCCGCCAGCTCCAGCGCCGGCACTGCTGCTGCTCTTGCCGCGTTTCGCATTGGCACCGCCGCCGCCGCCGCCACCACCGCCACCGGACGCACCGCTGCCCGCACCCACAGCGGCGCCTGCACCAGCAGATGCGCCGCCTGGCGCTCCGCCAGCCGAGACACCGGCGCTGCCCTTTGCGCCACGCTGACCCTTTAGCTTAGCACCTTTACTGCCACTGCTGCCGCCGCCTCCAGTACCGCCGCCAGCGCCAGCCGCTGCTCCAGCCGCCAGGGCGGCCAATGCATTTGCCGCCGCCTTGCCACCGCCCGCAGAGACGCCGCCAGCTGCATTGACGCTGCCAGCGCCGTAGCCACCAGGTCCACCGCCTGGTGCGCCGCCCGACAACTGTATGGCCAGGGCCAGATCGTGCGGATGATGCAGTCCCGAGGCGCCGCCCACACCGGCGGGCACGCCTCCAGCGCCGGCGCCCACCAGCGACCCGCTGAGCAGGGCGGACAAATTGGCCGCATTTGCAGCGCCGCTGGCATTGAGCGCCGCCACATTGCCGGGCATCGAGACGCCACCGTGGGCGCCCGCATTGCCAGCACTTTGGGCATGCGAATGATTGCCACTGCCAGGACCGCCGGCGCCGCCGACACCGCTGGCGCCCGTTGAGCCCATGCTCTTCTTCTTCCCCTTGAGTTTCTTTTTGGCCTTCTTTTTGGCGGACGCCTCCTCGACCAGTTTGCGTATCTCCTCCTGCAGTCCCAGCAGCTTCGATTCGAGCATTTTCAGCTTCGCATTGCGCTCCTCATCGGAATTCGATTCGTTTTCCGTGTCGCTCGAGTCCTCGCTGGACGAATCGCTGGCATCGTGCTTCGTGGTGCTCGTGTAGCCATGATGATGATGATGCGAGGCATTTGCCACCGCCTCATCGGGTATGTTGGCATACCGCATCTCGAACACATCCTGCAGCTTGCGACCCATCGCAACGACATCATGATCTGGCGGATTATATTTGTAGCAGTTGGTGAATATCAATCGCACATCGGATGCAAATTCCGGCGCGCTCTTGTATTCACGATTGTCCATTTTACGCTTCACCGTCCCAAGATCCATCGGTTTCTTGATGATGTCGTGATAGTCGTGCAGTCCCAACAGCTCCGCGTCCACCGGCTTGTAGAAGGGCCAAGCGTAGCCGGAGTGTTTCTTCGAGAACAGCTCCTTGAGTATCTCGTTGCATGACTTGAGTGCGTCCGACAGCTTCTCCTTGGACTTGGCCCCAGCCACACCGCCCACGGCACCGCCGGCCCCAAGACCAGCCACGCCAGCGACGCCCATTGGCGACATTGGATAGCCCGAGCCCTGGAATGTAAGATCCTGATATTCAGAATTTTCGGCCCAAATTCAGTTTCAGGTAGGTTGTTGTTGTTCGAGGTGGATATCGTTGTTGTTGATGATGAAGATGAAGACGATGACCGAGGAGGATGATGACGGTGATGCAGCAGCGCACGATGTTCGAACGTAAAACGTTAACGAATGGAACGGAAAGAAACACACAAAAAAAGAAAAGAAAAAAAGCAAAGCGCAAATGGGTTAGACGCAATTCAATTATATATATGTTTGCAATTTTAAAAGTGTTGATAGAATTGTTTATAGAATTTTTAATAGCAACACTCTCGAATATCTTGGAATGTCAATTTGGAAAAAGTCGTGTTATTATTTCTTCCTCCAAAGAAACTATTCATAGCTTGAACCTAGACTTCAAATACATTTTCATTCATCTGCAGATTGCAATTTCATGATCTCAAAAATAAAATAAAAAATAAAGTGTAAAAGTGTAAAAGGCAAAGGCAGCGTTCAATACATGATTTGATTAATATTGCTGTTGTTGTTGTTGTGATCTGTTTAAGGTGTGTGTGTATGTGTATTTAGTGTGTTGGTGTATTTAGTGTGTTGGTGTAAATAAAGAACCCAGGAGTGCATAGTTAGCAGGAACGAGAAACCAAAGTCCTATATGCAAAAAGTAATTTGTAACATTTGACTGCACAAGACCTTTTTATGATCAGATGCTGAATATCAAATAAAACGGAAGTGTTTAAAAAACAAATCTTTAGTTGTAAATAAAGAACTCAACAGCTAGCAGAAACGAGAAATTTAAGTCCCATATTCAAAAACTAACTTCATAACATTCGACTGAGAGACCCTCCTTTTATGCTCGAATACAATATTTCAAATAAAACGGAAGTTTATAATAAAAAAACAAGGCTTTATAGTACATTACTAAACTAATGTACTGGGATTTATATATGGGCAAATCTCTGAAGGAATGTAAACATAAGTGAAGGTTATTTTTATAGCGCCGGATTAGCACTATACTATTTTCTATTTTACGATAAAATTATTCAAAATCGTTTATTTTTTGGTTTGCAATCATCTCAAAACAGAAAAATAATTCGACAATCATTCTTCTAATTAAAGTGCTAATCACGAACTACAAAATGCATCTTTACTTTAATTAAAATAAAAGGTTTCGGGTTTGGGAATATGTTTGTTTCAGACAACATTTTCGTTAGAGAATTACGCACATATTTGTACCTCGGACAGAGAATAGAAAGCGAGAGTTATCTGCCTTCTGTATGCTATGTATAGTATTCTTGACATGAATGAACCCTTTTGGTTCTACAGATATCAAATACACATTTTAGCAAGTAGATTTCGAAACACACACACACACACACACACACACACACACACACACACACACACACACACACACACACACACACACAACTGAATACAATACAATACACACTGAATAGTAAACGCGTCTCAACTGAGGACACACGCAAAGAAACGTCTGACAATTGCCTCTTACCTTCTTGCCAATTACCTGACGATTCGATTCCCGCCGCGTCGCAATTTTGGCCGCCTTTGAGTCCATTTGGGCATAGGGCGATTCAAACGCATTCGCTGTCGGCGTTGTGGTGTCCGCCTTCCGTTTCACGCCCTTCTTCATCTTGGCCGGCTGCTGTGGCGGTATCACGGCATCGACGACACCAACGCCGACGCCGCCGGTGCTGTTCACATACGCCTGCACCGCGTTGGCCGCTGTCACGGCTGACGTTGGTATTGTAACGCCACCGGCTCCGCCACCGCCGCCCGCAGAGCCCGCTGCAAGTGCTGCGGCGGCGGCAGCAGCTGCCGCTTGGGCAGCAACCGCTGCGGCTGCAGCGTTGCCATCGACCAGCAGCGAGCTGCTGTTCAACGATGTCTGTTGTTGGGCGCCACCAGCTCCATAGCCGGCACCGCCGCTCTGCGCAGGATTTAAGAGGCTGGCCATGGCATTGAGCGCCGCATTCGTTGCACCGCCGCCGCCACCCGTCGCCGCCATTGCTGTGGTCGTTGTATTCGTGCTGCCCGGCACCGTGTGCGGTGGCATTGTGCTGATCGGTGGTATGCTCGGTGCCATGCCACCGGCCGTCGATGAAACCATGCCGCCAATTGCGGATACGGGTCGTGAGGCTGCTGCTGCTGCGGCCGCGGCTGCAGCGGCGGCGGCGGCGGCTGCTACCGCCGATGTGGGTGTTGCCACCGCTGTCGCCGCTGATTGTGATAGGCCGCCGCCGCCCATCGTAGGCAACTGTGTGGAGGATTGTGCTGAGGATTTGCCACCCGGCGCCGATGGTGTGCTGCTCGCTGTCGATGTTGTGGCCACCGCCGATGTGGTCGATGCGGCGGCGGCGGCAACACCGCCAACACCGCTGCTGCTGCCACCACTGCTGCTTGCCACCTTTGGGGCGGGCGGTGCACGCGCCTTCTTCTTGCCACCCTTGGCCGTCACCGGCTCCAGTTCGAGCTCCTCCTTGGGCATCAATTCAATCTTCTGCAGAAATACCTTCTCCAATGTTTGGGCCATCACAACGACATCCTCGCCGGGCTTATTGTACACGTAGCAGTTGGTGAACATCGTATTGAAATCGTGTATGGCCTCCTTGGCCGTCCAATAGTAGTTGTTCTCCAGACGCTTCTTGATCGTGCCCATGTCCATTGGCTGCTTGATGATTTTGTGATAGTCGGGCAGGTTGAGTTTCTTGGCGTCGACAGGCTGTTGAAAGGGCCACGAGAAGTGATGCTTCCATATCACTTTCATCACCGTTTTCATGATGTATTGCAATTGATTTGTATTGCGTCCGGGTCGCTCCTGAGGCGGCACAACCGGTGGCTGTACGATGCCATTGATGGGCTCCACAACGGGCTCATAACGTGGCGGTGGTTCGTTGGATGACATTGTTGTAGTTGCGCTTATCCTTGTTAATTACAAATTTAGTATTGATAATTATTGTAGTGGGGATGTTTTGTTGGTGTTGGGTGTTGACGTTGACGTTGGAGTTGCAAGTTTGCTGCTCTTCTGCTGCAGTTATCAGTTTGATGTAGGTAAGATCATCAACTAATCCACCACTTTAAGCTAAAGTTCAAGTTTTTGCTGCTCCTCGAATTGACTGAGACGGCCGACGTACACACACACAACGCACACACGCCCGGGGCCGTCTCGTCCTGGTCTAGCGTCCTGTTTTCGTACACCCGCTCAGAGGAGCCAATGATGTGCTGCTCTGACTGTGATGCTGCTGCTATTCCTGCAGCTCCTGCTGCAGCAATTGCTGCTCCTCTGATTGCTGCTGCTCCTTTGATTGCTAGTTCGTTTATTGCTGTTGCAACTGCTGCTGCTCCTGCTCCTGCTGATGGTGCAGACGTACTCCAATCTTGCTGCTGCTTCGTCAACGGCTGCTGTTTGGTTTTGTGTCCGTTGCATGCTCAGCAAATTCTTGTCAACTGTGAACAGAGAGTGAGAGAGAGAAAAATGTATTGCATATACTTTAGTTTCTCAAGTTTTCGAATCTAGCTTATTTACTTACCACCACTTGCCGGTGTCGTGGCGCTGCTCCTCCAGATGGTCAGTTGGTTTTAATTGCTAGTTGGCATTTTATGGGCCAGCTTTGGAACTGCGACGAGCTGATGCTGTTACTTCTTCTTCTAGTTGCACCTCCAGCTGTTAGTTTTCTTTTTAATTACTTTGTTATTGTTGTTGTTGTTGTAATTGGTCGGATCACTTAGCAAATGCAGCGAAACTGTAACAAAAATTAAAAGAGAGTTGGCATTATATTAAACTGTTGCAAATTGCACTGAAGAATAGTTTCTATATACTGTTTTTGAGACAATGTAAACACAACTTGTGTTCTCTTTTATTTATTTAAATACCGGCCGGCCAAAATCGAATCGAATAAATCGAGCGACGACAAACAAAAATCCGAATGCAATAGCAGCGGCTTCGGCTTTTCCCACTTTTTTTTTCAATAGTTAAAATAATTGTTCGTTCACAAACACACATACATACACACAGTTAGATGTTGTTGCATTTGTTGGACAGAGGAGCGCGAAATTAAATTTTGTTATTTCGTTACATAAACAACAAAATGCCAGCTACAATGTGCAGTTAAAATAAACAAAATACAAACACACACATAGACACGCACGCTCGCACACTGTTTTTCGATTCTCGCGTCTTCTTCCCGCGTTTCGTTGTACATGCAAAATGCAAAAACGAACTAAGTGGCAACAACAAAACAACACACTGCAATTTTTGATTTGCTTCTGCCGTATTTCTATGACAATTTTTCATTTACACACGCTGCTGCTGCTGTTGCAGCTGCTGTTGCTTCTTCTTCAACTTTTTTTTTGTATTACGCTTTGGCTTGGCCTTATTTTTCTTTTTTGTTTTTTCGTATCACTGCGAGAGTGTGTTTATCTCAATGTGTGTGTGTTTGTGTGTAGTTACTTTGCCGCCGTTTTGGCACTTACGGACGGCAACAGCGCACAAACAGCACAGTTCGAAAAGAGCGGCGAGACAACTTTCGAAATTCGAAAATGAGAGCGAGAGCGCGGCACACTTACACAAGCAAAAAAAAAGATACAAGCCGTGCATAGAGCTGTCCCGTTCTCACACATGTCTGGCTTTCAAATGGTGTTCGGCAGCAGCAGGCGCATTGAAATAAAATTCATTTTAGCAAAGCAACCAAGCAACTGACTAAAAGCAGAACGTTCTAGCAGCAACTACAAAAATATTTAGCAAATTAATTTGCGATATTCGACATCCAACACTTTTCCAATAAATTTAACAAATTGCAATGAATGAAAAAATGCGCTAGGAACATTCATCAATGTAGCTACACGTATATGTCTGTGTGCACACACACAGCTGTAAGGCGCTGAATGGCACGCCTGGGTCTGTGTATTGGTGATGATGGGAGAAATTCACCACGCCGCCAACTTAACTTGGTTATGTTCCGTTTCATCAGCAGTAGCAACATGATTCATGCATAATAAAATCTCTTTGTTTGTTGTTGTTGCACTTTACAGCTTCAAACATACATATATACAAACGTAAGCGCAAGAAAACAAAAAAGGCATACGTAATTTGGGTTTTAACACCCTCACAATTATTAACTGGGGAAGGATGGGTAACAAATGAGCAAGGGGAATTCTCCCTGAAACATCGATGGCCGCTAAACCCACACACGCGTAATTCTTGCACTCACAGACATATACTTCTACTATTTGCCCGCACAGTGGTTTAAGCCAAGCAACTTCTGCTTTATATAAATTCCATACAAATGGTAAACAATGTAATTCGCAAAACGCGTAAGTATTATTTAATGGCAAATACATCGTGCATTTAATTCGTTTATTGCCGGCCGGCATTTCTCACATTTTTTTGGGCTTTCACCTTCGAAAAACAACTTCGAAAGTATATATACATAAACAAAAAAAATTTCAAACGCATAAATTAATTGCGTAAAATTTGCAACTTAAACCACTGTTAACATGATTGCTACTTTGCTTTTGATCTGTATTTGCCCGACTGTAACTTGCGGTTACGGTTTGTTGCCGACCGCTTAAAAAAAATTCAGTGACGCGAAATGAAAAACGGAAGAACATAGAAATAATAACAACACAACGCACACATAGAGTCGTCAACAAATGACGTATGCATTTTGACCGTCATACAATGCATATTTTTATAACGCGCAATTATTTGTGTTTTGTTAAGAAACACAAAAAATAAGTAAATAAATAAAAAAAAAAAAAAACGCCAACGCAAGTCAAATGCAGTAGCCACAGAGCAGACGACGATTTGTGCTCTCTCTATCGTCTCTCGCTCTCTATCTTCATCTCTCATTTGCACTATCTCATTCATTCTCACAACAAAACAAAACATTTACTGACAACTCATACACACACAAACACACTCACATACACGCGCGCATACACACACAGCCATCACGAACAGCAAACGTGCTGATGTCCGCGCTGCGCTGTTGTAATTATGTAGTACAGTAGACGACTTTGAGTTTTCAACAAAAATTTTACGTAGAACGCAACAACACAACATCCAGCAACACGAACGTGAGCTTGTTCGTGTGTTTCGGCAGAGAGCCGAGCCGAGACCCGATGGCCGAGGCGCGCAAGTGTTCGTCGCACTTCGTGTTTGCATTTGTGTATGTAACGGACCGCGCCATACATTCGCGTGTGAATATGAATTCAAGGCAAACACGATGACGTCGAATTAGGGAAGAAGAAGCGGCCGCTAGCAATGGCATGCATTCGACTCTGTGGGCGCCGCAAATGGGCAACGGGCGGGGGTTGTGGTGAAAAAGAGAAGCGGCAAAAAAGAGAAATACTAACATGTAATTAATTTCGCTGGAGTAACATAAAAACGTTTATTCGATTTATCAAGTACAGACGATGGCAAGAATGATTTGTCTGCACACACACACACACAGAGCGACGATGCCATGAGTTAGTTTATCAACAAAAGGTCAACCATAGTGTGTTGTGTTCTGTTCTCGCATCGTCACTTGCTGCAAAAGCAAAATAAATGTGCGCTAAAAATACGCGCAGACGACGTACAAGAATTTCATTCAAACTCAAGAAGCGCACAAACAACACACACAACACATTCATTAATTATTATTTTTTGCGCCTTCATGCACTTGAACTACGCACAAAAAAAGCATTTATTTAAATAAATAAAATACAAGTGATCCACACGCACGCACACAGACAGAATGTCGTGACTGAGCACTTAGGGCATCTAGCTTGAGTTAGAGCGAGACAACACAGTGCGCTACGTAATACGTATTCCAAATGCAAATATGGCGGCACGGCAGCGGCACGAGACACACACACATACACAAATACCAGAGAGAGCCGCAAAGCGAGAGAACTTTGTTGGTTTGAGTGTCTCTTTTTTCGATTCTAGAGTTCGAAAGTGAAAAAGCCAGGCGGCAAAAGCAGCAATTGTTACTGTTGTTGTTGCTGTTATGGTGGTGGTGTTCGCTGTATCTGCAAGTATGTACCGACTACGTCACGAGTCGAGTCGAAGTGTCGAATTGAATCAAAGAGAAGAGCGTGGAATGCTGCGCTGCCGCTGCGCCTCTAGGTTAATAAATCGTGCTAATAGTGGCACGAATTTAAAGCCGGTTTATAGCCAACTGCAGCATCTGCAGTCGACGTTGACAGCAAGCAGCAAAAGCATCAATGAAATTCCACATCACCTCCCCAAAACTCACCCACTTTGCTCCCTTCTAATAAGAAATCAAAACCCACACAAAGCAAATTGAATTTATCAGATACACGATACAAAAACAGAAACCGTCTAAAATATATCACAGCTAAAGATATTTAATTTTGCGCGCCAAATGCAATTGTCACACATACAAACTTACACACACGCACACACACTGACACAGACAGAAAGACGTCATGAGATGAAGAACCGGCAAAATTAGCACATTAATCGTACACGACGCAAAAAGCCGGCCACATTTTTGTTTACACTTTTTGGTTGTGCTTAGATTTTGCATTCCCTCTTCCGATAAATAAGATATGACATCAAACCTATCGAATTGAGTTGCATTCTAAATAGCGTAAAAATCGACACTTAACACTTCAACTTCTATTCTATAAATATTCGAATATGCAGACAAAAATTCAAAGTAAACAAAACAATTCTTGATTCTGCTATTAATTAGAATTGACAATCTTATATCGAAGGGTAACGAAGAAATAGAAAAAGAACGTAACGCAGCTGCTATACAATTCTTTACTTCTCTTCTGACCCAAAGGGTTGCTAGTAGTTAAGGGCGCGCGTGCAACAAATATGCTGCAAATATCAAAGGCGACACTGTGTCCGCGAATATAAAACAAAATAATTAAATAGCAACAGTTTTCAGCATTAGAAAACTCGATCGATCGATAAATTAGCACTTGTTTTCCTTGTTGTTTCAAGAGAAGATAGAATAAGAGGGCGGAGAGAAGGTAGAAACGCGCGATACTTCGTTGAGTGGGGCATGCGCCACGTGCGACATGCTGTTAGTTGAGTTGCATTCATTTTGGAGGCGACTTCACTTACATTTGATTATTGTTATTGTTGTTCTTGCTTTTGTTGTTATGAGCGTATCCAAAATTTGTTTTTGTTGTTTGATGGTTGCGATTTCCTTTTATAGCGGGCTATTTGTTGTTATTTTAGATAGGGGAACTTTTGTAATTTGCTTTGACTTCGTCGTCGCTGACTTGATTGATTTCTTTTTGGTTGTAATATTTTTGAATTAACAAATACAACACGCAAATTTCACACAATTGTTAAAGTGCAACTGTAAAAAAAATAATATATATATTTTATATGCTTATTTAGTTGAATTGCATTCTTATTTGTTTCTTTTCTGCACCAAAAATATTATTGTTGATTTTGCCTTCACACGGGAACGGCGAGAGTGAGCGAGCGAACGAGAGAGAGAACGTCAACAAAGTGTGCACACGACGTAACGGCATAACGTAGCCGATATGCGAGCTCTTACGATAAACTACGAGACGTTAAGTTAAAAACAGCGGCGGCAAAACAGCGCGACACACACACGTATACATTTACAGTCATATGCATACGCGCAACGGCTACATAACGTATTAACGTATGCACGGTACATACACGTAATATAATAATAAATATATAAATACATATATATTTGTATATATACACTTATATATGTATATATATTTAACACATACATATTTATATTTCAAGTGAAACTTTTTGCGCGCTCTCTCGTTGCTTGGTATTAAAAATGTTGTTGTTTGTTGGTGTACGTGTATTTTCATTAAAATTTTTTACGTTTCGTTTTTCTTCTTTTTGTTAATATTCACTGCCTATTGCTGCTGCTGCTGCTAAACGCACGCATACGCACACACACAAAAGACACACTAACACACGCTACGACACACACACACACACACACACACTCAGCGACAGATAGTCAGCCCTGCTTCTTCTTCTTCTACAGTGCTGTGGCTGGTTGCGCTGTTCGTTGCCACCACCAAAAAAAAAAGTAAAATGAAAAAAATTGTCATGTCCATTGAAGTCTCACATTTTCAAATGCATTTTTGGCGCAAAATGCATTATATTTTCATAGAATTTGAGTAAAATTCACAGCGCGTTATATTAAATTAACACTTGTTTAATAATTTATATAATTTTTTTTAGTTTTTACCACAATTTTTTAGCAATTTCTACACACCGATATACGTACGCGCTACAATTTTCGACATACGCGCGTTTCTTGTGAGTAAAGCAGCCGTCGTTGTCGCCATCAAATATACAAAAATTTTTCGAAATTACTCAAAATGCGAATACACACACACACACATGCACAACACAAGCAAAGGCGAGCGCACGCGTACACCAACTACCATATAGCGATACTGCTCACACCCAATGCTGTTAGGAAGTGAGTGTAAATGCAGCCGACGTACTAACGCTTCGTAAGTTACTGAGAGCGCGAGAGCGGACACTGTGCATGTGCGATATATCGAAAGCGTCTATCTCGCTCAGTGTTCGTTCGCTCATTCGTTCGTAGTCGCAGTGGCGGTGGTGGCAATGGCAAAGCCAAATACTGCCGATGGTTGTGGTTGTGGATTTTCGATGTGTACGTGTTGTGTATCTGTATGTGTGTTTGGAGTATGTGTGTGACAAAAGCGACGAGCAGCAGCAGCACGCATGAAAAAATGCACGATGAACAAACGTAATGACGGAAACAAAATGGCTGTCACAATATTTTTTGTTGCATCGAAATATGCTGTTTTATGCCTTTTTGCAGTCTAAGCAACTATGCAACCTAAATGCCAAAACTATAATTAACTGAATATTCATTTAGTTAGGTTTCTGTGCGCCGCTTGTACCATTTTTCAGCATTTACATATATTTATTATCTACATTTTAGTTTTGACTAGCACATTTTTTCGTGTTCATTTCAGCACCAGCGTGACCGCTAGAGGTGGAGAAACATCGGTCAAACCCTTGAGCATATCGATGTTTTTCGAAAATGTTTTCAATATCGATTTCTCATGCGGAACATCGATGTTTTTTTTATATTTATGAATTATTTTTTATTGAATAAATTCTTTTGAATGAGTGCAGCATTAATTTATTTTTATAAACAATTTATCTTGAAAACCGTTTGTGTGTTTATTTAAATAGAGCAAAGAAATTTAATATTTTTAAAACGTATAGAAATTACTACTTCATGATCGCAAAGTTACTCAAAACTACCAGTACTGCAAACTATTGTAAATATAATTTTGTTTATTATGACTAATACTATTTTTTAATTTTCAAACTCAATAAAATGAAAAAAATTAATAGATAAAAAAATAATAATAATTAATAGACATTAATTAGAATAGAAGACCAAATATATAACAGCCTTGCAACGTTATATATAACAGAGTGTTGTAGTGTCATCGCTAATCAGCTGCTTCGAATTTATAGTTGCAAGTACCTGGAAATCGATAAGCGATAGGTCTGTAACGTCCAATTAGAACAATTCCGCGAAAGCTTTAAAAAACTTATAGTTGGTACGGCAATAGCCAATATTCAAAACCCACTCAGTTTTTTTACGTTTCGAACTTACTTTTTTTTCTTATGGGTTTTTACATGGGGCGACCGTAACATTTTTTTTGGCGCAGTGGAGATAGGCTATAACAAAGACAAAAAAAATACCAATAAGTGCGTTTTCGGTATTTTCAAACTTGAATCAGCTTTCTGCAAAGTGTCATACTACAAATGTGTTATTAAATGAAGAGTAACCAAGTGACTGTTCTCAGGATATCTATATTTTGGTATATTTGCGCGTATATTTTCGAATTGTGGCTTTGTGGTCACACCCCGACACAGGTGTTAAATAAAGCAGCTTTAAAGAAAGCTCTTTTTGTTTTTTAAAGAAAAAAGTGACTGAACTCATCAATCTAGTGAGTGTACGAAAATTGTAGAAACAAAGTAACAAAAGGCGTAAACACACAAACACAATATATTTACCTTTTAATTTTTTTTGTTGTTAACAAAATTCAGCACAAGGTACGACGCCATTTGCTGTTTAGGCGAAAATTCTAGCGGCAATATATAAACGCGTGCGCATACATACAGATACACGCGCACAAAACCAATACAAGTGCAAGCGAATAACAGAAACATCAGCAGCAACAACAACAGCAATAAGAGCAGCAGCAGCAGCAGTAGATCGTCATGCCACGAGGAAAGTATGTTAACCACAAAGGCCGCAGCCGCCACTTTACATCGCCCGAAGAGCTGCAACAGGAGTCCGAGGAGGAGAGTGACTCCAGTGGCAGCGAGCAAGAGGAACAAACTGCGGCCGGCACCTCATCCTCCAAACAGCCGGCAACAGCGACAGCAACATCATCAGCACGCAAACCCGCAAGGCCACAGCAGCGACAAAAGCAGCAGCAACAGCAGCGACAGGGCAGCTCATCGGATGAGGAATCGGAGGATGATTCCGATGATGATTCGGAGTCAGAAGCACGTGATGCAAAGAAGGGCGTGGCTTCGCTCATCGAAATCGAGAATCCCAATCGTGTGACCAAAAAGGCCACACAGAAGCTATCGCAAATCAAAATCGATGATTCCACTGGCGGCAGCGGTGGCGCCAAACCCGAATTGTCGCGTCGCGAACGTGAACAGATCGAAAAGCAGAAGGCACGACAGCGCTACGAGAAACTGCATGCGGCTGGCAAAACCACCGAGGCGAAGGCGGATCTGGCGCGTCTCGCCCTAATCCGGCAGCAACGTGAGGAGGCAGCTGCCAAACGCGAGGCGGAGAAGAAGGCGGCCACCGATCTGGGCAAGAAGCCGCTCTCCAAGTAGTCACCTTTTTGTGGACCAAGCAAACAGCAAAATACAACTGCGAAATTAATAACAAAACGAAAAAAAACAGTCTCGCAATTTGGGATTGTGGCAATTGGGACGCTTAGTTAAGATCAGTTCGCGTTTCTTGTTTCTTTGATCATGATCCATCAAATAATTGGTATATACAAATAAAACAAAAACTTTATATAGTTAAGTTTCAAAATCCCAAATGTCTAACGACAAACAAATTTATTTTCTATCCTCTCTTATTTTTTAACGCAGTCTTTTTGTAATTGAGAATTATATAAATAAAATTATATATACACATGTATATGAACTAGCAATATTCTTAACACGCTTTTAGCTCGAGTTTTTAACAGCTTTAAGTTTGTGCTAGAAGAATTCCGTATACGCTGCGATTTTGTATGAACAAAACTTGGGCTCCGAAGATTTGAAATGTTCCACCAAAGTGCAACTTAAAACAAAAAAAGAATTATTTATACAGCGAATAATCTTAATTAATGGCTCAGCCAGCATTCTCGACTTTATGATCGAATTTCTCTTGCTAATATAATTGATAAGTTTTTTTTTTTTTTTTCAATTTTTAAATAAATTATAATTGATTTTTCATATTCATATTTCAATGTCCGTTGTCTACGTTGATTTTCTTTTAGCCGTAACCCAAAATAATGATTTTATTACATTTTAAATAATAAAAATTGATTACAATAATATTCTTTTCTGCACTAAACCTTTGATTTCAAGTAATGATTTTTTACATATGAGTGTGCGAAAGTAAGAAATGAAATATTTATACGCAAAGCGTTTCTATAGATTATCGATGAGTAGGCTGATAAGCTGAGTACAGATTCCCCCTGTTCTCCCAGACTGAAAGATCTTTATTGTATATAATATATGTATATATTTATAGCAATAATCTAGTAGAAAGCAAACTATTTTTGTCTACTACACGTAAAACTAAGTCTATTATTTGAACTCTATACAACGCCCCAGACCTCTTCGAAAGCGCTGCAGAGTTTGGAGCACGCGATGGCCGCCGACAGCGGATAGTTACTGATGGAGAAGAGCTCCTCGGTGTAGTCTGTCTTGAGCACTCCATGCGCAAAGGCGCCGATAACCATGACGACGGGTTCGTCATACGATTTGCTGCCCTCCTCGCCATGCGGCACCAGCTCCCGGCAATTGCTGACCAGTTTGCCCGAGAAGGACATGGCATATTTTTTGCAGCCCACAGGCAAATGATCCGTAATGGGATTCTTGATGACACTCATCAGACGTCGCGATGTGTCGTTGGCGCGTATTTGAAACTTGTGCAGCAGCTGCACCATGAGGCCGGCAAAACGCTTGAATGTGCGCGGTATACGTGTCTGCGGATTGATCTCGATAAGCACATTGTGTTCGGTGCGCACAAACACCTGCAAGAGGCCGGCGCGATTCAGTGGCGAATCGAAGAGCATGAGGAGGCATTGATGTGTGATGTCAGGGCGACAGGAGCCGGGATCACGTTGATTCTTGCGCATAATACCCGCATGATCGTCGCAGTTAAGCAGCTCAAATGTGTTGTGCACCTGTAAATTGTTATTGTTGATTAAAACGTGTTCATTTCATGGCAACAGTTAAGCATACAACGCACCTTTACCGTTTCCAGCTGCGCGCCTTCGAGCACTATGATCAGACGCTTCTCGGCGGCATTCACGTGCAGTACTTTGAAGTGTTTCTTGTCCAAATCGAATTCCGGATCGTCTGCTTTGCGGCCCACAAATTTCCGTTTGCGATTTATTACTTTGCCCTGGCCACCCATAATGTTTCCTTAATACTCTTTTGTCGCCAACAAATTGAATACAAAAACAAATGCCATGTGCTGTGTAACAGTGTAACCAATGCGCGTTTTGCTATGTTCCATAACTATACCGAAAAGTATACCACAAACACGAGCTTGGTCACACCCAAGTGCCATTGTCTACAATCGGTTTAAGCTATCGGCTGCTATCGCTACTCGCTTTGCCATCACTAAAACGAACTGTGCAATATTTTGATTTGACATCTGTTGTTGACAAATTGAAGAGTCGCTTTTGCAAATCATAACAATTCTACATGGCTGCCATTCGTCGTGATATAGCGCCGTTCTTGCAACGCGTGCGCGCCTTTCTGCTGGGCGTAAGTATGCCACACAAACTTCCGTAAATGACGATCCAATCTGTGTGCGGTGTCGTACGTTATGTAAGTGTGGAATTGTCATTGATATATTTCTCTATTTGGTGTTCCAGCGTGAACACACCGTTGCCCTGCGCTTTGAGGATGGCTTGGCCGATCGCACACAGCCACCGCCAGAGATTCCCGATGGCCCATCGCACATCTACTCGGCCAACTATTACTGCACACGCGACGCACGCCGTGAAGTGAATCCACCCATTGATCTGGTGCAACAACAGCAGCTGTTGGAAGCCGCCGGAGATGCAGCGAAGCCAGCTGGCAACAAATTGCCAACGCCCGGCAAGGTCTATGGATGGGATTAAATGAGGCAACGATGCAACTGGCGGAGATATGGCAAATGAATGCACACAGCCAACTGTGTTTATGATTACATTTCTAGTTATCTTAAAATAGAAAACATTTCAAATCCACCAAGTGCTTTCGCCAGTCTCTAATAATTGGGGGGAATCCCCAGTCCCATTTCTATGGCAATGGTTGTAATATTTCAAATTTATTAGTGCTTTATGAGTGATTTGATTGGTACAGCTTCAAAGGTCTCTCAGATTAAGATTTACAGCATTGCTGCAAATATGTTTGTTTAGTTTATTAGCTTGTGTCTGACAATTTCCAGTAAATTGCTCCATTTGATGAGGCTTTGTGCATCTGACACGCTTAAATGGTGCACTTGCTTTTTATGACTGCAAAAACATCTGGCGTGTATAAATATTGCAAATAAGTAAAGCAACTCGACTGGCAGATGATAAATTCGAATCGGGTATTTCCAATGCATCTATTAGTGGGTGGCAAAGGTGACAACTTAATCTATAAGCAGTGCTAATTGAGGCAACGATTCAGTTGCCAATTGCATTTTGCGTTGGATTGTCTTGATTTCGCTACACTTGGCCACAATGCTCTGGCTAATGGTGCTCCTGTTTGGCATACCCTGTCTGTTGCTCTGGGACTATTTGATACGAAAGCGACGCAATGATATGCTACATTATATGCGTGGTCCACCGGCGTTGCCATTTCTGGGCAATGTGCTGCTTTATCGTGGACTTGACGGAGAACGTGAGTAATCCAAGCAAATGAATTCAATCGAGAGAGTGTTAAATCGATTGCAACGATCTGTGCAGGCGTCATGGATTATGCGGTGGCTAATTGCCAGAAATATGGTAACATGTATCGTGTATGGATCCTCAATCAGTTGGCTGTCTTCTCCACCGATCCTCGTGACGTTGAGGTCATCCTGAGCAGTCCGCAGCACATTACCAAGAACAGTTTGTACAATCTGATGCTGCCGTGGTTAGGCACAGGCCTCTTGATGAGTACCGGTCGCAAATGGTACTCGCGGCGTAAAATCATAACGCCCACGTTTCATTTTAAGATCCTGGAGCAATTTGTGGATATCTTTGATCAGCAGAGCAGCATTTTGGTAGAGCAACTGCAGCAGCATGCGGATGGCAAAACCGCTTTCAATATCTTTCCCATCGTTTGTCTTACGGCTCTGGACATTATTGCAGGTAAAGCGACATCTAAAAGAAAAGAATGGTGTTTAAAAGTGTTTATGTGATGAACTCATTGCAGAGACCGCCATGGGCACCAAGGTGCATGCCCAAAAGAGTCCAGAGCTGCCTTACGTGCGTGCCGTCTTCGAGTAAGTAACTTAGAAACGGCAGCGGAAGTCTTCCTTCCAATGTTTCACTTCTGAACAAGTTTTGTTTATGAAGTCCTTAGTTTCTCCTCGCTGATAGCTTTTACTCTTTCCGCAGTATGTCAAACATCATCACGGTGCGCTTCATCAAGCCATGGCAGCGCATTGACTGGATGTTTCGATTGGTAGAGCCGCGTCTGGCTGCCAAGCAAGATCAATTGATCAAAACGATGCACGACTTCACAGAGGCCGTCATACATCAGCGTCGCGAGATGCTCGTCAACGAACAGCGTCTAGGGGACAACGATAAATTCGACGATCTTGGCCAGAAACGTCGCATGGCCTTGCTGGATGTGCTGCTGCAGGCCACAATTGACGGCGAGCCGCTTAGCAATGAGGATATACGCGAGGAGGTGGACACATTCATGTTCGAGGGCCACGACACTACCACCAGTGGCATTAGCTTCTGCATCTACGAGATCTCGAGACATGCGGCAGTGCAGCAACGTTTGCTCCAGGAAATCCACACAGTGCTGGGCAAGGAGAATAAGGGAGAGGCAGTGACGCTGCGTGATCTTAATGAGCTGAAATTTATGGAGTGTGTGATTAAGGAGTCTCTGCGTTTGCATCCGCCTGTGCCCATCATAGGACGCCACTTTACCGAGGATGTCAACATATGTGAGTGATGTGCCTTGTTTTGCCAGCCGCTGTTTTGCAAGTTTCCGTTTTTTGTTTTGCTTCAACAGGTGGCAAACTCGTTCCGGCTGGCACCAACTACACAGTGGGATTGTATGCGCTGCTGCGCGATGAACGGGAATTTGAGGCGCCTCATGAATTTCGTCCCGAGCGGTTTGCGGCAAACGGAGAGACAGCAACGTTAGTATCGACTGAGACGACGCTTCCACCTCAACAACCACATCCGTATGCTAATATCCCGTTCTCGGCGGGACCGCGTAATTGCATTGGCCAAAAGTTTGCGATGCTCGAAATGAAGTGCGTCATCAGCAGGATGCTGCAGCACTTTGAGCTGCTGCCTTTAGGGCCAGAGCCGCGACCCATGCTTAGTCTCGTCCTGCGTTCGGCCAATGGCATACATTTGGGTCTGCGACGGCGTTAACAGTTATTTTGCATTACCAATAAATAATATTTACAATTTGCTGTTCTCAACGAACAGCTGTTTTGATCTATTTCTGTCTCTGTCCAATTCGTTTTCTTTGCCAACTGTTATCGAGCATATCGATATATTAATAGCCATCATTGCTGTAACTGCTATTCATCGCATTGAACAGGGCATACGATTCGTTAATATATAAACCATATATTTTGTACCCACTTTCAATTAATGCATATTTATGTGTTTACTAACTGCAAACAGTTATTCTCATCGATAAGAGCTAATCAGCAGCTCTGCAGCTGTTACACTTTTTCTCGCTCTGTCTCTGTCTATTTCATTAGCTTTGCTGTGGTTGAAACTTGCAACGGACTATAAAGATTATCGATAAACTAGAAATTATCGCTGTTCGGCTGCCAATAGCATTTGCCCGCATTCGTTTCATTGATTGAAAAACAATTATTTTGCTCTTCACTGCATACCAAAAAGTTCTTATGTATTTACGTGCCGCGCAGTAATTCTCTTTGATAAGAGGTAATCAAAAGCTATACAGCTGTTTTTGCTCTTGCTCGCTCCATCTTTGTTTTTGTCTCTGTTCCTATTTGTTGCATACCCTCTTTGTTGCACTTTGGGTCGCCTAGGAGTATCGTAAATTTCGATAGGATCGCTAGCAGTACCGATTGTTACGTAAATTACACAATTAGAGCCCATCGATGATCTGATATAGCGGTGTGGAAATTAACCTCTTCCAGTAAGTTATCAAGTACTTTCTCCCTTAACTACAGGGTATGTAATGGTCGAGCACTAGTCTTGCGTTTGTTGTTAAAAAACAATTGACAGTTCACTCGGAGAGCGGTTGCATGCCGGTAGCCGTAAATTTCATTCTCCAAAAATGCATTCGACTTTGTGAGCACTTTTAATTTTTAATTTGCAAGCAAAAGAAAACAATAGTTTTTTACGTTTGTGCATTTGTCAGCAAACTTTAGAGTCTAAAGTTTAGACAGTAAAAAGAGACCAGAATTTCAAAAATAAAAACAAAGACAGTGAGTCCCATAAGTTATCGCTGCAGCTGCATATGCAATACATTCTAATTTGATACTCACATATGTGATAAATAAAATTATTTGAAAATATTACAAAAAACAACTACTATTATAACTATGTAATACAAATGACTTGAATGTTTGTTTTTAAATATATTAATTTCTTTCATTTGTTTTAGTTAGCTAACTTTCAGCCTCCACTGTGGTATAAAAATAACGTAAACTGTTGAGCTTAATCGCAAAGATAATACAAATTCTTAAAGTATTTATAAAATGATGGGTTAGAGTGGACTATATAACCAGTAATTGACTTAAACAGGTAAACAAATGCAATACTTTTCGGAAATTATCGATCGAAAGTTATATTTGTTTGATTCCAGTACAATCATGTTGTTTATGCTGATAGTGACAGTTCTGCTGGCTTGGCTGCTGCGATTCTTCCTGAATTTGGCGTTCAAGGAGCGGAAATATCGTCAACAATTAAATGGTTTGGCGCCCAACGTCTCCGATGTGCCCATAACTGGAGCCCTGTGGCAGATGCGTGACTTTCAGCCGGATAGTAAGTGCCATTCAATACCTGTTAGCGAAAGTATAAACTCGATGCCATGAATATTATTTCCATTCTAATGTGTTAAATGAACCTAATACTGGATAATGGATAACCCACAAAATTCATGAGTATGTAGAAGAATAGAATATTACTTTTTTCAATACAACAAATATATATGTATGTTTGTAGGATAATTTGACATTTTTATACCCGCTGCCCATAGGGTAGAAGGGTATTATAACTTTGTGCCGGCAGGAAATGTATGTAACAGGTAGAAGGAGGCATCTCCGACCCTAAAAAGTATATATATTCTTGATCAGCGTCAACAGCCGAGACGATATAGCCATGTCCGTCTGTGTGTCTGTCCGTCCGTCCGTATGAACACCTAGATGTCAGAGACTATAAGAGATAGAGCTTTAATTTTTTTCGACAGCATTTGTTATGTTTGCACGCAGATCAAGTTTGTTTCAAATTTTTGCCACGCCCACTTCCGCCCCCACAAATCAAAAAAATCGAATAACAAGCGTAATTTAAAAGCTAGAGTTACGAATTTTGGTACATACAATAACAACTATAGAAGTTATGATTCCTGCAAATTTGGTTGCGATCAGATAACAATTTTGGAAGTTATTAAAGAAATACTTTTGTATGGGCAAAAACGCCTACTTACTAGGGGTCTGAGTTGCTTTGGCCGACAATCTGGGACATTGTGCCGTCTAGGGTAAATTTTGAATGGTGTACTATATCGATATACCAAATATACCATTTGGTATATTTTTAGTATTTTGCAGTATATTCGGTATATTTTGAAAATGATACCGCAATATTTTGCCTTTATTAAAAATGGGTAGCGGGTATCTCACAGTCGAGTATACTCGACTGTAGCTTTCTTACTTGTTTACGTTTCCTTTAAGAATCAACTTTTTGGTTTTGGTTCTTTAGGCAGGAGAATAACATTTTAAGGTTTTTCATGAACTTTTTTTTTTTTTTTTTGATTTTGAAATATACTGAATTATTTATAGAAAACAAACTTACAAACTTCATAAGTAGAAAAATAAAATGTGGTAGAATAGAAGTTATTTCAATATAAATGAGTAATAGAATAAAACAAATATGTTTACAGAATATTCTATAACTTCTACTTAAGTATCACAATTTGACATTTTTTGAACTTTTTCTTTATGAACATAACTTTTTTGTATTGCTTCGTAAGTTATAACCCGACTCTTGGGCAGTGAAATAATCGTCGCTCTCAACTCTTATAATGAGTTTCATGAACTGTTTTTTATAAATATTTTTTTATTATGAAACAGACAGAAGTAATTTATGTTTCAGAAGAGCGCTTATGGAAAAACTAAGAACAAATTAGGAAAAATCTTGGAGATCGGTATCGAGAATTATATAGAAAACAATATTGAGTAATAGTATTAGGTTAATAGAAAATATAATAAAGATTTTCATGTGCAGTTACATCGATTCACATGAAGCTTGAGCAAGTCTTCCACAGTATGACCAACTGACCTGAACTCTTGTTCTTTGCAGATTTACATGAGAAGTTCGCTGAATACGTTCAGCGCTATGGACGCAGCTTTGTGGCAACTACATGCGGACGCATGGTGCTGGTTACCGCCGAGCCGCACCTGGTGGAGACTTTGCTGTTGAGCAAACAGCAGCTGCGCAAAAGCATCGTCTATGGTGCATTGCGTGGCTGGCTGGGCGATGGCTTGTTGCTGAGTCGTGGCGAACGCTGGCACTCGATGCGGAAAATCATCACGCCAACTTTTCACTTCAACATATTGGAACAGTACATCGATGTGTTCGATCGTCAGTGCAATGTGCTTGTGGAGAAACTGAAGCCACTGGCCAACGATCAGCAGGCAATCAATATATATCCATATATGGGACTGATGGCTCTTGATATTATTGGCGAGGCGGCGATGGGCGTCAGCATCAATGCCCAGCTGGATGTGGACTCGCCGGTTGTGCAGGCTGTCAAAGAGTAGGTGCACATTAGTTTGCTATCCAATCTCTCCATAAAGTGCCTTAGAAAACTATTCAACTTTGTCTGTCTGTCTGTATGAACACCCTACAACTCAGTAATTGTAAGTGATAGCAGATATTAATAATTATCGAAATCACCACCATTATTTTATAGCTGGAGTATGCTTCTAATATTTAACAGACGTTTCTTTAACTAAGCAAAGCTGTTAAACGATCGCAATGTATGTAAATGTAACTGGAGCTGTTAAGTGTTGTTTCCAGACGTCTTCAAATTGTTCACAGCAGAAGTGCTCGCTGAGTCAAGAGGCTCACCTCTGTTGTTTAGCAGATAACGTCTCTGTTAACTAAACAAAGCTGTTAAACGATTGCAATGTAAATGTATCTGGTACTGTTTCAGTTGCCCTCAAATCAAGAGGCTCGCCTCTGTTGTTTAACAGTCGACGACTCTGTTAACTGAATGACTGCTAGTAAATGTAACGGGTGCTGTTAATTAAAGTCTTTGATACTTTTAAGACAATTTGTTGTATATGCTGCTCTCTTAAAATGTTTAAAGTAATCTCACTATAGAGCTCTATTGCCTGCAGCTTTCTTATTCGTTCTTTTTTCATTGCTTGCAGCGTAACCAATACGCTGGCCACACGCTTTGTGCGTCCACTGTTGCTGCATCCCACATTATTTCGCTACTGTTGGCCTAGTGGCTATCGCAAGCAGGTGGCTGCTGTGCAGCTGCTGCGCAATTTCACCGACAACATCATCGAGCGGCGCCGTCATCAACTGTTACAGCAGCAAGAGCAGCAGCAGAAGAAGGAACAAGAGTTGCCGAAGCGAGCTGCATTATTGGACACCTTGTTGCAGGCGCGCTATGCGGATGCGCCATTGACTGATGTCCAAATACGCGACGAGGTGAGCACGTTCATCTTTGAGGGTCACGACACAACCACCTCGGCTGCCTCCTTTTGCCTGTATCTGCTGTCGCGGCATGCTGCAGTGCAGCAGCGGCTCTTCGAGGAGCTGCACACGCACTATGGCTCCGATTTGCAACGTCCCGTTGTCTATGGCGATTTTGTGGAGCTCACGTATCTGCATGTTGTGGTCAAGGAGTCGTTGCGCCTGTTTCCGCCCATTCCAGCGGTGGGACGCTGCCTGGAAAAAGATTTAGTAATAGGTAACCAAAAACAATATACATATATATATATATATGCAATATCCGAGATCTACAAATTACGTCTACTTGCAGGTGATTCAATTTTGCCCTCTGGCACCAATGTGGTTGTGCTGCTTTGGCAACTGCTGCGCGACGAGAAGTTCTACGAGGATCCGGAACGCTTCTGGCCGGAGCGACATCTGGCGGCCAATAAAACTAACGAAGGCTTCTCCAGTTATATTCCCTTCAGTGCCGGACCACGCAATTGTATTGGGCAGCGTTTTGCGTTGCTCGAACTAAAAACGATTGTCATCAAGGTGCTGCGGCAATTCGAATTGTTGCCCCTGGGCAAGGAAGTCAAGCCCTCCATTAAACTGGTGCTGCGCTCCGTGACGGGTGTTAATTTTGGGCTGAAAACACGCGTGTACACGTAGCTACATACATATATATTTGTTAATATAAAAACCAAGATAAATTTGCAGACAAACCAAATACTAATATACCAAATGTTATATTTATTGTAAGAAAAGAAGAATCCTCTTGAGAGCTGTTTTATTTGTTGGTTACACTTCCAAAGATATTGCGTGTAAAATTGAGCGTCAATTTCAACAGCCATTCGAGTGTCCTCTTCACATAAATCCGATTTCCGATTGCAGCGATGGTGCCAATCGATTGCTAATCGATAAGTGCGTTAAAGCGCTCCACAATTCAAAACTTTTCACCCAAGCGCATTGAATTCACTTCTTATTAATGGATTTGTAAATGCATATGTATATATATTTTTTGTGTTGTTATTTATTAATTTATTTGTTGTTGTTGTTTTTTTTTTAGTGGCGATTAACAAACACACAAACGAGTGTGCAGCATCATTTTGTGAATGGTTGCGGCACTCGAGTGCTCGAGTGCATTGCCCTAAAAGTGTTCACACGTGTCCGTAACATTTAATGGATCTACTTAGTATATATATATGTATGTATATAGTGTTTATATGTATGTATGTGTACAGTTGTATATACACTAAAAATACATATATTTCATATAGTATAGGTACACAAGTTTATTTCACTATTCAATTAGTCTAATAGTAAATGTAAAAAACAAAAATAAAAAAAAATAAACAAAATGAAAATTATATATATGTATGTATATAAAACAAATGCATAACAAACATTCAACAATTATGTGTGTTCTTCTTTCTTACTTCCTCTTTTCCTCTTTTTTTTCTTGTATTTTGTATTTTGCTTATATCCAATCAATTTTTCATTTTTATAATTAGGGCTTATTTTTTTTTTTTTTGTAATAGTAGTATATCGTAGCTCTCGACCCTGAAGGGGATCTATAAGCTTTGTTATTTATATATGTTGTTGTTGTTGTTGTTGTTGTAAATTGTACTTGGCGTTTATAGTATTATTGTTGCCCTGAGTTTAACAACAATTCGCAATCAGATTTTGGTACTGAGTTCGCTCCAAAATATATGTATGTATGTTCATATATAACATATATATCTTTGCTGTATACATGTATATATATTCCACATAGTGTAACACTAACATTCATTATTCACCTATTCACATAACAAACTGTTGCTAGGGTGAGAGGGGGTTGGGGTTGGGGTTGGGGGATATTGGTTCTCTTAGAGCATAAGACATTTAAAACATTTATGTATAGAGTACGTTTAATAGCTATTTAAAAATTTGCAACTATGCCATTCAATTTATATAGATTTAAGTTATAAATTTTTTGTTGTTGTTGTTGTGTGGTTTTCTTCTTCTTCATCTTCTTGGTTTAATTATAATGCTAACATTAATAGTAACAGTCTTTTATCACGTTTAGTTTGTAGTTTATAATGCCTAAGCTAATAATTGTTGTAATTTGTTGTTGTTGTGGTTGCTGTACTTGATGTTGTTGTTGTTGTTGTTGTGCGTGACTATAAATTTAAATGAATTAACAAACACTTTTGCACTATATAGTATGTATGTGTGTATATATAATATATTAACTTTAACTATTAACTATGTGTGTGTAGTATGTATGCGTGTGTGTGTGTGTGTGTGTGTGCGTACAAAATTAAAATTAAATTCTAATCGTAGATGTGTGATTAACGAAAATAATTAAATAAACAGCCGCCGGGCGAGTCCTCGACTCCCACCCACATCGTAAAGTAGTTTTGTTGCATGCTCACTCATTAGTTTTGGTTAGGATCAAATATATATATAACTATATATATATATATGTATGTATGTATGTATGTATGTATATGCTCTCATCCCATCTCTTCATCTCTTCGTTCTATATAATCATGTAAATAGTTGTAGTAGCACTCTAAAGTAACATCTTAAGTAGTCGCTCAACTCAACGTTAGACTCTCTCTCTCACTCTTACTTTCTCACTCTCTCTCTCTCACTTCCACTTCCACTTCCACTCTCTGTCTATCTCTTTCTCTGGGCTATTTGGCTGCCACGTTTGTTTGTTTGTTTTTGTATCACATCTGAAGCTGAAACCCTTTTTGTTTGCTGCCCCCTTCTCGGCATGCTCAGCGTGGTGACAACTGATCCAATTCGCTGACCGCATCTCCAGCTGCTTCGCCACCAGCTCCACTGCTTCTTCCTCCTCCGACTCCTCCAGTGCTTGTCGAATCACTCTCGGACTTTGCTGCTGTGCTGGCTTTGTTATTTTGCAAATGCTCCTCGTACTCGCTCTTGATGTTCACATACAGTTTGCTCTGCTTCTCGTGCTCCTCCTGCAAAATCTTAAATTATATACATGTTTCTTATATGAAATTATGGTATTATATCTATATCAGCGTCTTACCATGATCTCTTCCATTCGCTGGCTGGCCAGTGGCAGCTCGAAGCGATTGTTTTGATCCCGCAGCTGGGCTGCCATGTTGAGCTGATGGTTCAGATTGCGCTCGATTTGTTGCAGCGAGTTGCTTAGCACGTCTTCAATCTCAGCTGTGAATGCACAATATCATTATGTTCATAGTTATGGGTAATGTAAAGAAATATGCAATAACTGATTATTCTAAATACGTTACATAACAAAAATACAATAATTTCATCCTGATCTTTTTCACACGATTTTAGATAGTATCTCATGACAATCGCATTATAAGCTTGAAAGTTGCTCAAGAAATAAACCTTTACTTTACAAATGTTCAACAATATGTTAAATTAACTGAAATCTAAATGATTATAACTCTTTTAGCAATAAGTTTTCAAAATTTCATCGCGATTGCAATATAAACTTTATAGTTATTTAATTAATAAATACGTTACTTAATACAATTTATGAAATAACTTGATAGTTATTCAAATCGATCAACTCTTGACTATACAACTCTATACAATTGATGAATTAGTTTTCCTTAGAATACGTATTCAGCTTAATCAGTTTTTCCCATATCTTAATCTATCTATTTACCAGTCAGATCATCTCCCGTGCTGTTCATGAAGCGTCGCTTAGCCAACTCCTGAGCATTTGGCACACCGCTGACGCTGCCGCTGCGCTTCAGATTGTTGGTCGAGCTGTTGTTGCTGCTGCTGACGAGCGTCTCGGGCGTCAGAGGGCCACCCTGGCAATAATCGCAGTCCATGTCGCCGGCATCTAGGCAACTGCAGCTGTCCAGCATTGTGGACGTCGTTGACTTTGAGCTGGGCGATTTAACAGCTGAAGCTGTGGCGTGGATGCCACGCAAATGCTTTGCGGCCGTCACATTCACGACGCTGACACTCTTCGATATCGATGACTTCACCGATGCCGTCTCAGGCGGCACCAGCGCCAGCGGCGGCGTCTTGGCGCTGCTCATGCCATGACCGGCGCTCAGACGTGCCTGGGACATGGGACTCTCGAGGTACGTGTGATGTGAGCGGGCTTGATGTGAATGCTGATGCTGTTGCTGCTGTTGATGATGTTGCTGATGGTGCGGGTGCTGCTGATGTTGCTGCTGCAGTTGGTGCTGCTGCTGCTGTTGATGATGCTGTTGCTCGTGCTGGGTTTGATGCTCGTTCAGTTGGCGATAGGTTAACTGACCGTAGGATGACATGTTGCCGAAACCCTCTTCGATCTCATCGTCCTCGTCATCGTCGCCATCCTGCTGATCGGTATCGTTGTCCGACACGCTATTCTGCAGATTTTGTATTAAACACAGCACGGCTTTCTCCAGCTGGGCGGGATGCTCGGAGGCGGGCACATCGACTGTTGACTGCGGTATTTGTGTGTTGATAATCACCGAGAATTTCTTTTTCATCTCTTGAACCCGTCGCTTGCCCTCCTCGTCGTCCAGCAGCGTGTTGACGCAAACAAATGAGTGCACCTTGTTTGTCTCCTTGTCAATCTCGAGAAATCCCTTGGACTGCAGGTAAATGATGTTTCCATTGCGCGTGAACAACCGGTACGTTGACTCGCCATACGAACTGTTGCAGTCATACACTAAACAACAAATACAAGTGAGCAATTAGTAAAGCGATTGTTTTGGAAAGCAAGGCAAAAGCAAAAAATTAAAGATTAAAAACTCACTCTGACGCAACGCGACAATCACCCAGCGGACATCGTCGTTGTGCATGAAGGTAAATGGATTCAGGTTGCGCACCTCATCCGTCATGTAGCCGGCCACGATGCCAATGCGCTGGTCGCAGTCAATAATCCGACCATCGATCAGATGCCTGGTGCGGTACTCCAGCGTATTGGCATCGAACAGACGGTTCACGATCTTTGGTGGCCTTATGATGCGCGCACACGCCGTCAACACCTGCGCCAAGTAAAGAAGAGAACATACATAGTTTAAAGCCCAAAAAAGGCTAGAGGAAGGCAGTCGCAACACTTACAATATCATTGCCACTAATTGTGTGCAATGGAATGGCATCGTCACGTCCGCGTGTTCGTCGTATCAGTTGCAGGCTGGAGCTAAATGTATTGGAGCGCACGCCACGCGGTGCCTCATCGCTGCGTCGAAAGCAGCCATCGATCTTGACCACCTCGTAGGCGGTGGGTTCGGAGCGAGGACCTGCGCGCGCCAACCTGTTCAAAGTGCGATAGGTTTAATGATTTATCGATGCACCTCCACATTCCACAAGCATCGATGCTGCTTGCAGGGTGGCCACATCGTTGAAAATGCAACTGTTACGATAGTCGCAATCGATACTTACCGCACACGAAAACTGCGCTTATCATCGCGCAACTTGTGATCGATATAATCCTCCTCAGATTTACTGCGCTGACGCTGTTCACCATCACCACAGGCACCACCGGCGCTGGGGCCCGCTTCGGTGGCTTCAGCGTGCGCATCGAAGAGATTCTCGAGCTCGGTGGGTATGAGCTGTTGCTTGAGCATTTCATGGTCCTCGGGATGTGTGATCTGCAATATGCTCTGGCCGTACAGATCCGTCTGACAATGGCCCAAATGCTGTTCGATGCTCGACGATATTAACAGTATTTGACCATGACACGTGAGCGTCAGGAAAAAGCTATCCAGCATACCCATCAGTGTATCCGTCACCTGCGGCCGATGCTCGTGCAGCATCTTGCCAAACACTGATAGCAATCGGATTGAATGTTATCGATAACATAGATAACACGAATTGAGTATAGATCGAAATGAGTACATTTGAGAGAGTACTTACCGTATTTGAGCCGCAAACCGTGTGCAGCAAAACGCAGAACAGCCGTTTTGTCAACACGTCGCGGGGACTCGGCCACATGTGGCACCATTGTGGACAGTTCCTGTATGGAGCCATTCAGTTTGTCGCGGCGATTCTTCTCCGCCCGGTTGCGTGCCTCGCGACCGCTAAAAAAGCAGAGAGAGAGTGTAAACAGGAAATGCAGGGATTAGTCAGTGTTGATGCATATTTCGCAATGCGAGTAATAATATTTGGTTGCATTGGGGTGGGGCATGGGTGGAGTAAAGCAAGTTTATATTGCTATTGCTGTTGTTGTTGTTTACGTGCATACAGGGCATGACATGGCAGTCTAGCAAACACACACACTCGCACATGCTCATAAGAATGACAAACAGCTCAATAACTGTCAATAATTATCAACCGCAAATGGGCCTCAACAATGCGGTCGACGTCGGCGTTGGCGTCGGCTACTTGACTAGTGATCCAAGTGCAAGCTGAATGTGGCGCCAACTTCCTTCAGTTGCGACAGAGAACGAGTGAGCGAGCGAGAGAGTGAGAGAGCAAGATTGCATTCCCCTCCATCTACTTTGCACTCGCTCTAGCGTTCCTAGGGAACGGTATGAGTAATGCATACGGAAATATGAGAATTATACGTTCGATTAGCAATGGCTGCCACATTGTTGTTGCTACCCCTACCACTGATGTAATGCAATTTTAAAACGCAATTGCACAAGAAAAAGGAAAAAAACGTAAAGAAAACAAATTAATAATATATACACAAACGGTCAGCAAGTGCGAAACCGAAAGAAACAGTACAAAAGCAGCGCAAAGAGCAAAATCAAACAAAACAAATACACATACATATGCAAAAATTGAAAAGGCGCAAAAACTATGTAGCGTACCGATTATTTACTTAAGTGTGCATCCCGCACAGGGATTGCGAGAGATGTGGTGAGCGAGTGAGAGAGCATGACTGCATTAGAAACTGTGCATTTGCACTTGTAAATAATAAATCAAGCTTCCATTTGCAAATCCTTTTTGATGCTCAAAAGCATCACTCTTGGAGCGGAACAAGCTAGCCTTTCACAACACAAGGTCAGTTAGGGTGCACTCAGTGCACTGCTTGCACTGCTTTCGATAAATCGACAAAGCAGTTGTAAACCGCAACGCTTGACTAGAAATTGGTAGCAACAGCAACACGTAATTGTCTTAATTAAATTCAATTAGGAATTACTTAACATTATTGCATAACACATAATAATGAAATGCTAGACTAATGATAATAATAAAAAAAACGTTTAGATTGTAATGATGGATAAAAATAGAATGAAACCTGAAAACTGTCACGTCATTGCAAACGTAGGGCTATAATTAATATTCTATGTAGTATTACCATTGTGTGTATGTGTGTGTGTGTGTGTTAAAATGATGCAAACTTGACAACAAAACCAAAAAAATAAAATTTTAATGGCTGAATTTCGTAGGAGTACATAAAACAATTTCGGAAATTTTCAGTTTGAAATATATGTACGAAGCTTTGTTGAGTTGAGATCATTTATTTAAGAGTCTCAAATTCGCTCCTGATTAAAATGTATTAGTAAATGAATGGGAATATTTGTTCTTTATAATTATGAAATTATTAAGTACTAAATTATTTACGAATTGTTTGCGGAAGAAAGAGAAGTGAAATGTATTGTTTTCAATTTGTCAATTTGATTAGCATGCCCAAGCGAAGTATTCACAATTAATTAGATATTGTATATAGTATAGTACTATGTAGCAGCTGATTCAGTATGCTAATGGGCGCATCGATTCGTAAATTGCTTTTGATAGTAGAGACTATAGTTATAATGTTAGCTAAGGTCGTCGTAGATTTGGGGTAAGAAGTGGGTGGGTTGGTGGGCGGTGTGGTGTGGTGAGCGGGGTTGAGGGAGTGGTGCGACTCTAGTGCGACTATTTCGTTGATGGTGTTGCCCTTGAGACGTTCACTTTGTTTTCAATGGGCCCATATTAAGTGGTCAGACGAGGAAGTGCAAGGTCTTGACGCCACTCGACGCGCCAACTTTGTAGCTGATTGTGAGTTGTGGGTCTCTATCAATGCACAACACATACACACACGCACACACACATGCACACACAATTACACATTCGCAATTGCATTTGTTTATTTAACATGTTGCATTTGCACTTCCCGAGTCTAACCTCTCCATATTGCCTCCTCGCTCGCACGCATTCGCACCCGCTAGCTGTCCACTCGTCTTCTCTCGCTCGCACGCTCATTCGCTCGATTGCGCTCTTGCCTGTTTGCTCGTTTATTTGTTTTGAATGTGCAACAATGTAACGTCGACGTCGAAGTCTCTGTCGCTGTCTCTGTTTCTGTCTCCACCTCTGTCGACGTCGTCGTCGTCGTCGATTACTGTACTTGCAATCACATTGCTCTCTATCGTTGCTCTCTAATTCTCGTGCTCGTTCTCTCCTGGCTGCGCTGTCTTTGTCGCACTATCGCCAGTGTGACCTTGACGCTGTGCAGAAACACGCAAAAAGCGTCAGAGGCGAATGCAACAGACGTCAAAAAGGGAAATGCGAAACGCAAGGGACGCACTACAATATCAGCTGGCACGAACTTCGATATACCCTGTAGTCTTTCACAATGGACAATTAAAGTACAAAACTATTATATTAATTGCCTATTGAATGTTAAATTTGCGTAAGAATTTAATTAAACGTCAGCATATAATCAAATTGATATTATTTATGGTGAGCACAGTGAAATTATTGACTAGTTCAATGCAATATATAATTTTTTAACAACCCCTTTCAAAACGATCAGACAAGCGATTATCATTGTCCACAAAGAAGAAGTATTGAAAATCAATTTTATGAAATTAGTCATCAATTCTATAGAAATAAATGGCATAAGGGCCGGGAATTTTCATATTGTTGGATAGGGAAACCCAAATATATTTATAACGCTGCGTAAGTATGATTTATTGATAAGTCCGACAAACTTTATTGTCCGTTTGGGAGAGTTAATTAAAAAATTGCAGTTCAAAGAAAACAAAAAAGTAAATATTTTCGTATTTATACATTGTACAAAATGGTATATCAATATCATTTGTAATAACTTAAACTAAATAGCGTAACAAATTTGTTTTTAATAAATGTTCCACTAGAAATGTATTTGTCTGCTGTTTTTTTTTCTTTTGTTGAGCAATGAATCAAATTTGCTAATTGGATTAGTTAAAGTTGTAAAAAGTTGCAACTACTTGAGATAGATCGAAATTCGCACTTGATATTGATAGAACAGACTGGACAATGCTGATAGCTCAATACTTGACGCTCGTAATTTATTATTATTGTTGTTGACAATGTATTATGCGAATTTTGTCTGGGACTCCGGTGACTTACTTGATGACACAACACCGTGAGAAGTCTGACTCTACCCATTGAATTGCGATTACTGCGTGGTATTTCACAATATAAATAAGGAAATCAATTCAGTATTCAGTATATTGCGTATCGTTGCTCTGTTTACGGTGTGCCAATCAAATTGAAGGGGTGCTCCTCCTCAACCTCCTCGCCCTCTCGTTAACCCTCAACCCTTAACTCTTTTAGCTTTCTCTCTGGACTGGTGGCCAGTGGTCTGTTGGCCACCAATGCACGCGTGCCATCAATTTCAGTGTATATCGTGGGCGACAACAACAACAACAAAGTGCAGCTAGCAAGTGCAGCGGGAGCGGGGAATTGGGGAGTAGGAGGTGGGGATGGGTTTATTGTTTAGTCAATGGCCAACTGGGCAAATTGTTGTCTCGTCATTGAGCGACGAAAATAAATATACGTGTACGAAGAAGAAGAAAAAAAACAACCTTACAAAACAACGTTGATAAAAATACAAAAATAATCGCCGCATACGCCTCAGGGGGGTCTGCAGTGCTTGAGGGTAGGGGATGGTAGAAGGAAAGGAGGGAGAAGGGATGGTTAGTGGAGTGAAGTGGGTTCAATTAGTTAGTGCGTGGATCAACAGGGCAATCAGGGCCAAACAGCAGCCAAACAGACGAACAGAGCCAACGGGGGATCCGACCAACAAAATGTGGCCAAATTGGACGCACGGGTCACAAAGCATCGCCAGCGGGGGGTCGAGTGAAGGGGTCGGAGTAGAGGTGGACGCGGGGGTGGGGGTTGCTATGTAGCCACAAGAAAGGCGCTCTAAAATCAAGTTACCAAAATGCACTTTAAGCATTTGACGCATTTCCAAAATTCAAGCAAAGATTTAGCAAAGAATTCTTGAATCAAAGGAAAAAAGATTGCGTTTAAACTTAAATCTATTATTTTTTATTTCAATTTTCGAATTTGTGAAGTCAAGTGGTCTAAAATGCACTGAGGTCAAATTTTAGGTAAATAAGAGAGATGAGTTTTTTTCCTATTATCTTTTTTGAATATGCTTTTAAAGACCAAACTTTAGGTTAACTTTAACCTGAATAAAAATAGCGCTAGACAAAAGTGTCGCACACACTTTAAGTTTTTTAAACAAACTTAATTAATTCATTTATACTTAAGAGCCATAATGCATTTCGACGAAAAGCTAGCTTGGCGACTTCTTTTATGGGAAAGAGTCACACGAAAAACTAAGAAAACAAAAAAAATTGTGTTTCTCCATTAAACTATTTTGTGTTTTTCATTTAACTCCATTTTCGGGGTCGCTGTTTTGGTCCTTAAGTGAGATAGCAGTTAAGCGCCATTTTTCCAAGAAGAAATACTTCTATCACTTGGAATATACAAATTTGAACTGAAGCTATGCTAAATCTTCGAAACTCAACATCACCCATAAGTCTTCTAAATCATTTCCATGAGGCCGTTAAGTGAGATAGATGTGTTATATTGTATTTTCAAGAAAAAATATTTTTATCCCTTGGAATATAGAAATCTAAGGTAAAGCTATATAAACCTTTAAAACTCATCATGATCAATAAGTATTAAAATTGATTTCCATGTGGCCGTTAAGTGAGATAAAGGTGTAGTGTTACATATTTGAAAAAAGAATACTTTTATCCCTTGGAAATCTGAGCTAAAGCAAAAGAGCCACCAAATTCTTCATTATTCAAAAGAATTCAAAATCATTTCCATGAGGCCGTTAAGTGAGATAGAAGTGTTGTATTGTACTTTAAAGAAAAAATACTTTTATCACTTGGAATATAGAAATGTAAAGTAAAGCTATATAAAACCTTCAAAACTCATCATGATTAATAAGTATTAAAGTTGATTTCGATGTGGCCGTTAAGTGAGACAAAGGTGTAGTGTTACAAATCTCAAAAAATAATACTTCTATCCCTTGGAAATCTGAGCTATAGCAATATAACTCTCAAAATCTTCATCATTCAAATGAATTCAAAATCATTTCCATGAGGCCGTTAAGTGAGATTATCAAGAGGAAAAAACTTTCGCATTTTGATTTTGTGCACTTACCTATTGGAGAGCTGAAACATTTCCATCATCGTCTCGTGCGGATGCTGGTGATGCGCATGTGCATGTGGATGATGCGAGTGCGGATGTGGATGCGGATGGTGTGGATGCGGGTGCGGATGCATCGAATGCGGATGTTGATGCGGATGATGGCCATGCTGGAGCATGCCATGCGCCGCTGCCGCTGCATATGCGGCTGCTCCAGGCGGCACGCCACCAAATCCACCATAACGCCCATAGCCATGTGCTGCTCCTGGTCCCGGTCCGCCTCCTACTCCTCCTCCTCCGCCTCCTGCTCCACCACTGCCATATGGCGCATTGGGATACCACATGTTGGGATAGAAACCGCTGACCGCTGACGACGGCGGTGGCGGCGCCAGCGTTGTCTGGGAATGTGTGTAGCCGGAGGCATGGAGTCGCTGCTGTCCGCTGACGTTGCCGTTGCCACTGCTGCCAGCGATGACACCGTGACCACCGCCACCTGGTCCTGGCCCGGCACCGGGCGCTGGCGTTGGATAGTTGTAATGGAAACTGGAGTTGGATGGCGGGCGCAACATAATCTCGCTGTTGGCTGGCGTGGGCGCTTGATAATAGCTGCTGCTGCCGCTCGTGTAATCCTCATCCGCATAGCTGTCGTCCAGCTCGTTGCCCAGTTCGTTGTCGTTGTCGTTGCCCTGCTCGGTGTCCAACTCCGGCTCCAGCTCCAGTTCCAGTTCCGTTTCCCGCTCTAGTTCAGGCTCCGGCGTATCATCGTCTTCGACATTCTCATCCGGCGGCGACCAGGCGGATGCATAGCGATGCTGCGGCTGCTGCTGCTCTGTTTGCTGCTGCTGCTCTGGCGGCTGTGGATCATCAAAGTAGGGAATGTCTGTTTTGAGATCATCCACGTCCGCCGTTGTCGCCGCTATCGCCGCATCGCTCAACTGGCTACCGCTCGTCCTGATCGCCGTCGAAGTCGAAGTTGCGCCCGACTTCGCTGGACGCTTCAGGTACGAGTCGAGGGCGCTCATTTTGATCGGGGGGCTGCAAAGAGAGCAAGAGAAAGTACAAGGTTTAGATAATGAATTGCCAGAGTAAATACTTAATAACTTACAAAGCTACAATAAAGTGTGCGATAGTCGACTGTGAGATACCCGTTATGCATTTTCAATAAATCTTAAGATCTTCAAATATACCAAAATGATTCATATTTGGTATATTGAAATACTATGTCATTTAAAATATAGTACAGTGTAAAAAATATACTAGATATCCGTTATGAATTTTCAATAAATCTTAAGATCTTCAAATATACCAAATTGATTCATATTTGGTATATTGAAATACTGTTATTTAAAATATAGTATAGAGTAAAAAATATACTAGATACCCGTTATGCATTTTGAATTATATAAAACAAATTAATATTTTTTGGTATATTGAAATACTATATCATATAGTACAAAGTAAAAAATATACTAAATATCCGTTATACATTTTCAATGAATCTTAAGATCTCCAAATATACGAAAATTGAAAATATACTAAAGTCTGTATTTGGTATATTGAAATACTACAGCACTCATAACATACTCCAGAGTAAAACATAAACTAGATATCCATTATGCGTTGTTAATAAATCTCAAAATAAAGCAACTTGTAAAAATACTAAAAGATTCTGTAGTCTATGTTATATTTGAGATATAATGAAATATATTCAGAATTTTCAACAGAGTAAAAACATATACTAGCCAATCAACCAACACAGCTAAAGCTCGACATCAGCAGCCGGTTTTTGTCATATAACATTATTTAATGATTAACTTTCAAGATTATTATCTGATCGCAAACAAATGGTCAAGAATCATACCTAACCTGTGGTTAGCGGTTATAAAACAAAAAGTTGCAACAAATATTTAACAGTAGCTTTCCACAGTTTGGGATGCAATTTTATATAGACTTTTATTGCTCAATGTCTTTCTTATTTATGATCTGATTAATATAAAATTTGAGAATAGATAGATGAGAAAGAATTCTATATGTATATATATATATATATTTTAGAAGAGTTGAAGAAAGTAAGAGTTTTGTAAGAAACTCCTGGAAAACTAAATTTCCATAGATTTGCGAAAATACTTTAAAATCCAACTCATTTATATGTTAAGTCCTTTGTAATCATTAGTATTTATAAACATATATTAAATCAGATGAATGTTTATAAATTCTAAATACAAAAATATACAAAACGTATGTCAAATAATAAAAATACATTTAAGTATTTCGAAATACACATAAATAAATAAATGAAGATTTATTTAGCTGATCTGATGCAGTTAAAGCCAGAAACGAGATACAAGATTAAACCTAAGCCAAATCAGCTGAGGTAATTGGACGAGCTCAAGGGATTGGTCGATCATAACAACAGCAACATCAACAACAAAAGCAACAGCAACCACAAAAACAACATCAAAACTAATTAGATTTTTGTCCAATTTGTTGTTGATCGATTTAATTTATTATGTATTTGAGATCTATTTTTTATGGACAAGACAATTTATTTTTTATTGTAAAAGTTGTTGTTCTTTGCGGCGTTGTTGTTGTTGCGTGTCATGTTTACTACATAAATTGTTAGTTTTTATTATTTTCGTTAGACAAACTAAATTTTTGTATCTTTCGCCTTAATTTTTTGTTTTTATTTTCGTTTGTCGGGTCTCTTTGTAAATCTATTTTCGTGCAAGGTTTTCAATTCAAAATAGATTGAAAAATGAGTATTGTTATGCCGGGTATGCCCGACTAGTTGACGCGCTTTTGCAATCTTGATGTACAACTTCTTTTCTTTCTAATTTGAATTTGACTATCTCCACTCAAATTTAGATTCAGCGAAAGCAAATAAACTTTCAGTCCGCAATGCCTTTCATTTATTTTTTCTACTTTGAAGAATTCATTAATCTTAATGATTTGCGACTTAAGTACAGGGTATTTTAAGTGCAATTATAATTTAAGTTTTATGATTATTATGATTATTATTATTGTTATTATTGTTATTATTATTATTATTATTATTATTATTATTATTATTATTATTATTATTATTATTATTATTATTATTATTATTATTATTATTATTATTATTATTATTATTATTATTATTATTATTATTATTATTATTATTATTATTATTATTATTATTATTATTATTATTATTATTATTATTATTATTATTATTATTATTATTATTATTATTATTATTATTATTATTATTATTATTATTATTATTATTATTATTATTATTATTATTATTATTATTATTATTATTATTATTATTATTATTATTATTATTATTATTATTATCATTATTACTATTATTATTATTATTATCATTATTACTATTATTATTTTTATTATTAATATCGCATTCCGTTAATAATAATGGATTCTTTTCTTCTTCAACAGTTCGAAAAATTTTCTTTACTGATATCTTCAATTAATTACTGGGTGTTTTCTGGTCAATAATTTTCCCCTTTATCGATGTTGCTGTTATTGTTGTGGTATTCTGCAGATTTTATGATTAGGCTCGTAAAATTCTAGAAGCGATAAACGCTTTCTGTGCTGCCTCTGGGCGATGGACAGACAGATGGATGGATGGGCGGATGGAACGAATTGGGACGGTGAGAAGGGGGTGGTAATGGGGGTCGGAATGTCGTTTATATGTCGGAGACATCTGTATATATTCCACTATACGTGGCTATATTATATTATGTAGATATATAAGCAAGTGCTGCCTATAAATAATACCAATACTACGCACACTCATACTAGCCAACCACACACACACACGCACACACACATACAGATATATCCAGATGATATCTTTGAACTATATTTATATTTACTTTTCTCTGTCCACATTTCCTTTTGTCGCATCGTTTTCATTTTTCATTTTTCGTTTGTTTTTTTTTGTCACTTTCGTGAATTGCAAATGGAAACTGAAAAAAGCGCGAGATCTATGCAAATTGCCGCTTAAAATAAGAATAAGAAATATTTAATTGACAGATCGCATATCATCGCTTGCTTTATTGGTGCCGGGTCAATCACCGGAATAATAATACAAAAATAACAACAAAAAAAAAAAACACATAGTTGTTGTTTCACCATAAAAACAAAGTTGTTTTTTCATATCTATTTTCATATTTTTGACGCATTTGGAACACAACTGAGAAATAGTTCTTGTCGTTGTTGTTGTTGTTATGCGAAAGACAAAACAATTCCCAAAAGCAGACAACACGTATTTCGTCGGGTTTTCCGGGGGGAAAATGGGCGAAAAAAAAAAAATAAAACGAAACGTAACGTCCCAGAGCAATTCTAATGGAATGTCGTATATTTATGCTAAGCACCTTATTATTACTTAATGCGAGTGAGTGCGAATAACAAATAAGTAAATGATGAAAATGCTGTTATTACCCGCACTCGCTGTGTGAATGGTTATTTAAACAAAGCTTTCGAGTCTCAAGTTGCAAAAAAGTAAACAAACAACATGAGAACGAACAAATACTCAACATGAAATTTGAATTGCGAGTGCATCGCGTAATACTCTGAACTATAGATAGGGAATCGAATAGAATAGAAATCAACAATTATTATGAATTATTATCTAAGTTCGTTGATTGGTTTCATTTAGTTTGCCATCTTCAAATATTCTTAAATGAAAAGTGTATCTAACATTCGATATACAAGTTTATGTTGTGTACTTGTTATGATGCATTATCATCATCATCATCATCATCATCACATTTGCAGTCTCTGTCTCTGAATATTTGCCCCTTGTAATTGTTTTCAAGTGTTGAGCAAATAAAACCCACAACAGTAATAATATTCAATTTTCAACAGAATATACAAACGAGCGTGTATTTGCTTATTTCAACTATTTGTGATAAATATTTACCAGGTGAGTTTTATTCAATTCTCGGTTGTCTTAAAAAAAAAAACCCTTCTGCATTTAGGATACTCAAGAACGCATAAAAGTATGCTTTAATAAAGGAATATTTGGATGCAATCTAAGATGACGACTTCCTCTGAACTTAAATAAATTCTCATTGGTGTTGCCCAAAGAAATCGATTTCTATATTAAATAGAAATGTAATATTAAACCTTCATGCTTTCCAAGTAACAATCAATGGCAGAAATACTCTTGAACTCTTTGAAATCTATGAAGTAATGTTTATGACGTATACTTGATCTGTATCAATTACCCGTTTTATTGCTCGAAACTGTCTGATACACTATATCAGATTCATTTGCGTTTATTATTTTTCTTCTTCTTGTGTATTTATTGTTTCGATTTATCAACGACTGCAACAGGAGATGTCTAACTGGCGCCACCTAGTGTTTGTTTGCTTATGAGCTACGAATTTGAGTGTAAATGCCTGGCTAATGAGTATCGAGTAGCAATTTTTCAACCTGCTATCGAGCTATCGAGAGAAAGTTGTCTCACGATACACGAAATTAATTGCATGCTACATTCCAGCTATGCTGTCAATGGATGGACATAGTTGGTGGATGGAGTGATGGGAAAGGTGTGGGGGGGAGGGTACAATCGCCTTGACCCTGCTGCTGTCGGTGATGCTGGCCACACTGCATTACGCATGAGAAGTTCGCATTGTGTGACCATTATCAATCACAGTGCGAACAATTGAACTTGTGTTTTGCTCGGACTCCATTACATCAATACATGTGTGTATGTATTAGTATACATATATCTCATGTACAATGTGTGTGAGTGTGTGTAGTCCGCATACGCATGAATACAGACATTAAACATGGAATTGCTTTAATAAGCCGCAGACGTATACATATTCAATGCATATGTGCGTGATTGTGTGTGTGTGTGCGTATATTTTTTAGAGTTTATCTCTATCTCGCTTGCACGCTCTTTATCTTTTTTGGCAGATAAGTAAGTGTTACCATGACGATCCAACAACCCAAGTCGCCCACTAGCTCACTTTTTGTTGTTGTGTCGTCGTCGCTGCTGCTGCTTTTGTTGTTGTTGTGCGAGGCTTAACTCAACCAGACGCACAACGAGCGCAATTTAGCGGTTATGGAAGCAAGAGAGCGAGCGAACGTTAGAGCGAGAGAGAGAGTGAGACAGGTGTACAAACGGGTAGGTTGAAGAAAGAAAAATATTAAATATTTATGTAGGTTAGGAGCTGCCGCAACAAAAGTAGCAACAAGGGCAAACCAACAATTTGCTACGCACACACACACATACACACTTACATGCATAAGCACGCACATTGACATACACACGCACACACATAGCAACAACAAAAAAATCAATTTCACTTACATGTTTTGCGCTGTTTCTTATTTTGCTGCATGAAGTGCTTGGTCGCCTGCTTCTTCTTGTTGTTGTTGCTGCTGCTGCTGCTGTTGTTGTTGTTGTTATTATTCTTGTTGTCGATTTGAAGCTTTTACAGCTCTGCTAAGCTTTGACTTTGACTATAGGCTGAAGCTGCGACCGCGACCGCGACTGCGACTGCGGCAGAGGCAGCGCAAGCGAAAGAAGACGACGACAACGACGCCGATGTCACTTTTTCTTGCTTTTGCTTTGTGTTTGTCTGTTGCTCACACGCCGCACAATTTGTTTGTTTATTTCTTTTGCTGCTGCCTTGCTATTGTTGTTGCTCTGCTCCTGTAGGTGGCTTTTGGGGGGCGGGATTGGCGTCGCAGCTTACAAGTTGACACTGTTTACTCTGCCGTGCTTTTCTTGTTCTTCCTGTTTGTGCGTGTGCGTGTGTATGTTTTTGTTTCTTTTTTCTTGTGGGTATAAAAATGTGTAAGCTTTAATGTTTTATACACTCGACCATAGAAATGCATACAGTATTTTTTGCTTTCATTTTCCTTCTTGTTTTTTTTTTTTTTTTGGTATTTATTTGGTTGTTGTTTTCTGTTATTGTTGTTGTTGTTGTTGTTACTGCAGCTGCTGCTATTTTAGTTTTGCATTTGTTCTTATTTTGTATTTTGTTTTTTATGGTTTTTTTTTGTCGTATTTAATTTCTTTTTTCGATTTTTGTTGTTGTTTTGTTATTAATATTTGTACAGCTGTTGCGGTGCGGAGGTAATTGTTGTTGTTGTTGTAATTTGTTATTGTTACACTGTGGTTAATTGTTGTTTTTGTTACATTAACTCATTGTGAACTCTGTAGAAAACACAAACAAAAAAACATTGTAAAAAAAAAACACTTAAAACATTATGCCAAATATTTTGTTAATTATTCCCCAAACACGTGCAACATTTTTCGATGTTGTCATGGAAAAAAAATCAAACACACACACTCAGTAAATACACATAAAAAAAAGTCGCGCACTTTGCGCCCGCTGTTGAATATTTTGTTGTTGTTGTTTGTTGCGGAGCATTTTAAATAGATTTTTAATTTATTTTAAATTACATTATGCATATTTTTGTATTTTGCTTTTTTGTTTTTTGTTAGTTTGTTTGTCTGTTTCTTACTTGAATTTTTTTTATGGCTTTATTCGAAATTTAATTCGCATTTAATGCTGTTGTTGCTGCTGTTGTTGTTGTTGTTATTGCTAATTAAAAACACAAAAAAATATATACACCTAATCATTTTGTTTTGTTTCTCTTGTTTGTGTGTGTGTTTTTGTTTATTTGTGTTGTCACCTGTTGCTGTTGTTGTTTCAGTTTAAGAAAACATACACACACACACACACACACTCAAGTATACATGAGCAAATTCAAAAGCTTTTGTAAAATAGAAACCGGTTGAAGCTGCGTCTTCGCTTGTTTAGTTAGCACCAAAGCTGCGTGGCAAGGGTGGCGTCAAAAAGGGGGGAAGGGGGAGACTGTGAAGGAACTGAGCAGAGCAGAGCAGAGCTTTGACTGCGATGTCGACGACGACGAGCCGCATCTCAAATTTGGATTTGAGTTTCAGCCATTTTTGTTTTTATTCGGCACATGCATTTCCCTCTATGTGTGTGTGTGTGTGTGTGAGTAAGTACTTGCGTGTGTGTGTGTTGCTGCTTAAATCAACTCTCAAGTATCAGTGTGACGAGCAAATTAACATGGATAGCAAATGGATAAGGAGAGCATGAAACATGAACTGTTACACTCCACTTTTGCCTGCTTTTCTTCTTACTCCTGTTTGCTGTTGTCTTTTTTTGTTTTGCAGAAGCCAAAAAAAGCTCAAGCCACGCACGCACACACACACGCACGCACGCACACGCACAGCAAGGAACATGAAAAATATACATATGTATGTCGACTGAAGTAAACTGCGCGGGGTTAAATGCTTGCTTTTGCCCCAATTCCCCTCCCCCTTCCCATCCCCATCACTCAACATGCATAAATGTGGCATAATTTCTATTACGAGTACACGCAAAAGCAACGACCAAAAAAAGTGAAATATGTAATAAGAATAAGAAGAAGCGGCAACCGCAGCAGCAGCAGCAGCAGTGACAGTGACACTGGCCTGGGTCAATCACCTGGGTCGCTGTCGTCGTCGCTGTCACCGTCGCCGTCGCTGTCACGAAGCAATAAAAACAACAACGACAACGACGTTTTTTTTCGGTTCGTGTTAAGCACTCTCGCGCTTTATTTGCATTACGAGCAAAGCACACACGAAAGAGCGCAAAAAAAAAAACAATAACAAAAATGCCAAAAACAAAGCATTCAAGTGCCGTAAAAGCTGTCGAGCAAATGCAAAGGCTAGGCGGAGACGCAGATTATCAAAAAGAACAGCAACCATAACAACAACTACAACAACGACTACAACAACAAGAAGAGCAGCAGTAGCAGTTGCGGTGCGACAGGGACAACAACAGAGCAGAGCGCAAAACAATAAATAAATTATATAATTTGCTGGCTCGTTTGTTCTCGTCTGGCGCCCAGCCCAGCACAGTACAGAGCACAGTGCCGCCACCTACATACATACATACAAATGTACTACCTCAATACACACTCCCTCTCTCTCGCTCTCTCTCTCTACCGTTCTCGGGGTTGCTTGGGCAGCTGCCCATGTTTTGTGTGTGACATTTGTTTACATCAGTTAATTGCAGCGTAACAAAAAACAATGAAATAAAAAAAAAAAAACCACAACAGCAGCAAAAACTGTGCGAGTTTTGAAGGCGTCACCATATTACGTATACGCCATGGAATACAAATCTGTCTGCTCCCCTAAGTATGCGTGCGTGTGTATGTGTGTGTTTGTGTGTGACGAGTCATTTATAAATAGCGCTAAAGATGTGACAATTTTTCAGAGCGCATGATTGAATATACGAAATATAACTGATAAATCACGCAGCTGAGCATTATGTGAATATTCTTCGTTTGCTGTTTTTGGAGAACACCTGTTCCACACACACACACACACACACACACATACACACATATACAGAAACACAAACACATAGACGCGCAGGCGATTCGTCCTTCGAGAAGCCGTCTCAAAAATTGCGCGCCGTTTTACGTTTTCCTATTTTGTATTTGTTATTGTATTTATCTTGAATTTGTTCTCTCCTTCACTCTCTCTCTCTCTCCCTCTCACTCTGTCTCTCTCAGCTGCTGCTGCCTCGACCTGGCCTAACGACTGTTTTGAGCGCCGGCAGCGACGTTGACGGCGACATCAGGTGGTAGCTGCTCGCACAACCCAAAAATAGCTCACACACACACAGGTACATATATAAATGCAGGCACACATACATATATAGAAACAAACACATTCGCAATTGTAGTTGCTCAATTTAGCACGTTCTAATTTGCAGTGTTGCTATTGCTACTGCATAACATTGTTTTCGCTAATTGTTTACACTGCACAGCCAACAGTTCGTATGCGTAATCTGCAAGCTTAAGCGAACACTTGTTGTTGCTGGCGACGCCAGCAGCGACGCCGACTGCGCTTGACATGTTGTAGATCAGATTGCGAAAGCTTCCAGTTCATTCAGCGATGCTGATAATGATAATGATTGCGAATGTTCTCGATAGAGCGAGTCTGAGAGTGTGAGAGCGAGCTTGAGCTTACAGTTAAAGCGCAACTCCTTTGCTTATCTGCGCTTACATTTTTCAGCCACAGCTGCGACTGTCTTCGCTCATTGTATTGGTAAGCACTTGCTGTATGCGAGCGAATACGTGTATGTACTCTTTCTCTCTCTCTCTCGCTCTTACTCTCGCTCTGGCACGCTCACTCTCTCTTGACGCCCTACGCTTAGCTAAGCGCCGTGCTCTTCACTCGTGCTTTGTATGCGAGGCGCGAGCGATGCGACGCGACGTCGCTGCTGCTGCGACGGCGGCAGATGCGACGTCAGCAATATTTTGTATTCGAGTAGACAACAAAATAATAATAATATAAAAACTGTTTCTGCAGCAAATTGAATATTTTTGCAGCACAAATGCGCTATGCTAATTATTATTATTCAAATTAATAACTTTTTAGACGATAGCGCAGTCGTTGTCAACAATTTTGACGTCGCCGGCGACGCAGCGAAACTTTAACATGCCTCCAAAAAATAAGAAGAAATAAAATAAAATAATGGGAAAAATATAAAAGCAACAACCACAAAACTAACAACAAAAAAATAAATAAAATCGAACGCAAATGAAATAAAATAAAAATATACGAATAACACACACACACATACACACACAACCAACACACGCACAGTAACAAAACCGAAAAATAAAACCTTGAAAACGACACAGCAACAAAAATCGAAAAAGAGAAAAAAAACTTTATTAGACTTTTAATGAGTGCGTTTTGTTCGCTGTTGTTATTGTTGTTGTTGTTGTTGTGTTTGATGTTGCCGTTGGTTGTTGTAGTTATAGTTGACTTTTGTTTTTAATCTCATGTGTTCTCGCCATTGTTGTTGTTTTTGTTGTTGCTGCTATTACATTTGATTGTGCTTCTTCTTCTAGTTCTTCGATACGTAGTTTGTGATTGATTTGGCGGCAGTTTTACGTACAAAGAAACAACAACAAATAACATACAACTCAATGTATGAAAAATGAAAATCAATTCCAAATACGAGACTACGACGACGAAAGCGAATAAACCTCCAAAATTAAACTGGAAATTCATTAATATGTTAATTTTGGCTTGGGCTGCCATAAAAAATTAACAAATACACACACACACACACACACACACGCAAACGGCGGGCGCACATGGGCACGTACAAGCAATACACACACACACTCATACAAATATGTATAAGTATGTGTGATGCGCTGCTGTCTTGTTGTTATGTAGTAGAACAATTGTTGCAGCAAAGCCAAGATGGCGTTATCTTCAGCTGATTGTCAGCCAATCACCCACCTGGCAAACACACACACACACACAGAGACACATTCACAAGCGCATTCAGATTTACGCACTCTCTCACACTCACACACATACTTGTGTACTTGCAATGCGTGTAAAGTTTAGAGTTCGATCACTTTGCACATTTGCGATTTCGATTTGCCACTTCGATAACGATTGCAATTTGAATTCTCTTGGTGATTTCGATGCCGATTTCGATTCGACATTTGAGGAGCGCGCGGCCACGAAACCGAAAACACGACAACAAAAACTACATAAAAAAAAAACAAAAAATAAATGACGCGACGACGATGGCGACGGCGACGGCAACAACGACGACTATGAACGGAACGCAGAAAACAGAAACTGAAACACAACAATTGAAGCTGAAGCTGAAGCAACGAAGTCAGCTATCGTCGAGTGAGCGAGCGAGCGTACGTTCGACGTCCGAACAAACCGCTACAGAAACAGAAATTAATTATATTGAAATCACAAACTAAACTAATCAGCCAAGGCAGCACAGCAAGGGCCGCTGCTGCGAGCGAGCTTCGTTCGCAAAAGAGAGTCAGCTGATGGAAGAGAGCGAGCGAGAGAGAGAGAGAATGTGTGTACATTTGTGCAGTGCAAAAAGCACTAGTCCATTGACTGAGTGGGAGAGAGCGGGCGTTTGTTGGAAAGCTTGTGCTTGCCAATCAGAAGAACATACACAGCGTAGGAGAGAACGAGAGCGTGCGAGAGACCTTGACGTTGGGCCAAAGCCTTGCCTAAAAGGATAACAACAACAAGGCACTCTACCACAAGCAAAACAAAAACTTCAACAGCAAGTGGCGTCTGTCCATCTGTGTGTGCGTGCTTGTATACATGCGTGTGTGTGTGTGAGTTGGTTTTATATTTTTAATTTTATTACACGCCAACTGCGCAGCTGACTCGCAGTCACCGAGTCAAGTGATGACGATGCGAGGCGGAGGGGCGCGTTAAGAGAGAGCGAGCTTTTGACGACGTCGCTGCTGCTGCTGCTGCTGCTACTGCCGCTGTTGAGTCTACGAACTCGTCGAAGCTGCTGCGCTGCTGCTATGTCCGCACACTTACACAACAGACTAGACGGACCGACAGACAGTCAGGCAGACAGAGACAGAGACAGGCAGCAGGCAAATTATAAACACAAATATACTCTTGCATACATACTATATTTATTTATGTATGTATGTGTGTGAGTGTGTATTTATATTATTCATATGGCAATATAAAGTCGCTGTCTCGCGATACCTACAAGAATTATTTATTTGTTTGCTTGTCGTGTTTATACTTCGCGCTTCTACTACAAAAAAATGTTTGATACAAAACTGGAGGCGAGCGCGTCCACAACGGCGACGTCTTTGGACTTGCACTGTTGTCGACCGACTGCCGACTCTCGACTGCCGACAGCAACAGAAACGCCAACTCCAAGCAACAAACCCAGGCAATCGAGTTGGCCAGGATGCGGAGGCGTTAGTTAATGCCAAACAAAAAAAAAAACATTTCAGGCTGAAGCAGCTTTTGCTAGAGAAGTTGAGTGTAAGCTTACGAGCTTTGACCACATGCCGTATACGCAATATTTCTGAACTTTGCTCTCTCTTTAACAACAACGCTCGCTGTTCTCTTTCTCTCTTTGGCTCCCGTGCTTTGTGCTCTCTCTCTATCTTTGCCTTTAAGAAGTTATCGCAGCTCTGCATAATATAAATACTCCCAACAGTTTCGTGATATTATGTGTTCAGCGAGAATCAAAACAGCGGGCAAAACATTGCACGCAGTACGATTCTAATAGTAGGGTATAATAATTCGGTGGCAATCGCAGAACTCAGAACTACTCCATTAGGGAAATTTAACAGTTACATTGTAAAATATTTGAGTTCTTTGCGTTCTAAAATACATTTTTTTAATTAAATGTAATTTAATTGAAGAGATCAGAGATCAGTACAAATTATTAAACAATATAAATTGAAAATAAAAATATAATAAATGAGTGTCCTTACATATTTTTTAATATATATGTAGGATGTAAAAGCTTTTATTTGTAGTCTGCGAATTTTGAACCGTATAACAAATTTGAAAATTATGAATATAACAATTCAATTAGTGTTTGTATTAAGCTAAGATTTTAGTAAATTATGTTAAGGTGGTTAATCAAATCGCGACTCGGCAGTTATAGTAAGGTATAGGACAAGATAATTATAGATATATGTATAAGCCACACACACATATAAACACAATACGTAGTAGATTCAATGAAGCAACTTCAAAGTATAACAACAAAATAACAAACATTCTTAGCTGTAATAGCAAGTTAACAATTACATACACAACTTGTGACTTAAATTCCCAGTGCAACTAACACAACGCAACATTAACTGCATTTGAAACAAAGGCACAAAGCAATTAGCTAATTTTTATTATCCATCATATATACCATCTTAATGTTTTCATCCTATATAGTCGACAATTTTTGTAATGGCTTGTTGGACTCAATATCGTGAATTTGCCACTCGCTTTACGTCTTTTTACTCAACTATACTTTTCTGCATTTAAATTGCATTCCACTTAACAAGGTAATTATCAGATTCTATATGCATTTGAAATTTGCCGCCACGTCGATCAGCCTAACAGCTTTCATAATTTTCGCATTCTATTCAACTGCTTAATTGCTGCATAAAGTTAGCAGAGCTTTTAAACTTTAAGCTGGCGTGAACAGAAATTAACGGCAAAAAGCTAAATTAACAGCACTGCTGTTAAAGTTAACAGTTGCCCTGCAGTGGACCACACTTCTGTTAAAGTTAACAGTCGCCCTGCAGTTGATAGTTCTGCTGTTAAAGTTAACAGTCGCCCTGGAGTTGACAACACTTCTGTTAAAGTTAACAGTCGCCCTACAGCCAAGCTGAATCAGGCGCCTGACAATCGATATCGATAATAACAGTTTGAATTGACAAAATCGAAATCGAATTTGAATGCACTGCACATTTCTTTATTTTCGAATTACAGATTAAAAGTAAGTTCTACCATTAATCATAAAATAAAATTGGTTTTACATACGCAAAAGCGTACGCATATCACACTGGTTGTTTTTATTGCCTGCAGAGTAGAGGGATTTAAAACCTAAAACGAATTGAATTCAGGCCTCGCGCAGCACGTTGAGCTCCTCGGGAATGGCGAAAGTGCAGATCTGCTTCTCCGCCATCACATCCTGCAGATTGGAAAACTCCTGTGGCACATAAGTAACGCCATCCATATACAAGGCCTTATCCCAGGGACACTCATCCAGGGCCATCAACAGACACGTCTTGCTCTGCTCAAAACTGGTGCGTTCATTGCTCAGGCAGCGTAAATAGCAGCGCCAATACAAGGAGTTGCGTCGCAACACGGCATATTGCTCGGCCTCCAGCTTGGTGCGACGTGTGTTCGTGGGTAGAAACGATTCAAAGATGCTCAGCAGCCGATTGCGCAAATAATCCTCCTGAAGTTTTGCATCCAATGCTGCAGTTTGATAGCCAAACGTTGCGGCCAAGTCATGGGACTTTTGATGCCGCAGAAATCGGCAACGTGCAGCAATAATCATGTGGAGCAATGCCAGAATGCCAGCTTTGGTCTGCTTCAAGCGACAACGCACATCGATCCACTGTGTGGTGTCCAACGTGGAGCACAGCTGGAGCAGCGTTTGATTGCGCGGAAACTCTAGCAGGCCATGTTGCAAGTGTGGCAGCAGTTCACTGAGCGCACAACGCCGCGGCAGCTGCAGCATCAGCAACTGCAACTCGCAGATTTGTTCCCGCAGAAAGCGCACTCGGGTCGCCTCCATTTGGGGCAGTTGAAAGAGCCGATGCTGCAACGTTGCCTCCAGCATCGCCAGCGCCTCAACCTTGCTGCTGTTGTGTTGCAGATACAGTTGCAGGCAGACTGCACGCAACAACAGAGTCAACATGTTGGGCAAAAAATACTGCTCCAAGGGCAACGGATCCGCTGGCGTTTTACCAGCCAGCTCGGCAACCTTTTCAAGCTCCGCATCGAGCAATTCCCGGCTGGCCAAAGGGACGAGCAGCTTCAGCGCTGCATCTCGCGAATCGTTGGCCATCAACATCTCGGCATAGACAACGGCGGCTTGCAGCTGATCCGCATCAAGTGGCGTCTGTTTGGCCATAGCCAGCACTTGGTCGAGCACACGAAACGCACTCGACGGTCTTGAGTCCTCTGCTTTGTCCTCGCCCAGTGCTTCGTACTCGAACATGGCAACCTGAGTGTAGAAGCAGATCACTTGACGATTCGCCGGTTGGCGCAGCAACGAGCGTTGACTGTCACTGGTTTCCTTTAGAAATTGCGGCGTCAACTTGCCGCACAGCTTGCGCAGCTGAAGCCGCAAACGTTGCAGGCGCAACCACAATATGATGAAGACTTGGCGCTGCGCTTCATTCGCTGCACACACTTCGCTGCACTGCAACAGCAGCTTGGCAATGCAACGCTCGTAGAGCTCGTGTCCAATTGCCTGCGGCATAAAGCTCGGACACACATACAGCTCCCTGGCCAGCTGCATCATGGTCTCCATATAGTCGCCGCTCTTGGGCGGTAGCGCATATGTCCAACGATCCGCGAGGCCGGCGAGCAGCATTTCAATGGCCTCCGAGTCGCCGATTTGATCGATGCGTGTGCACAAACGCTCGGCCAGGCAATGCGTTCGCAGCAGTGGTAACTTGGTCAGCTGAACCACCAGCAGCAGCAGCTGCATGCGATACGTTTGCGTCTTCAATGGGTAAATGTACGCACACACATCCTCCGTGTAGATGCAACGCCGTGGATCAACGGCAATGCCAACGTTTGCCTGCTGCGGATAGGGGAGAAAATTGTACGCTTGTCGCAGTCGCTCGATACGTGTCCAAATCTCTGGCATTGGCATGCCAGAGCGCAACACCAGCTCCTCGTAGTCGACGAGTGGTCGCTCATCCTGTGCAGAGGCCGCCAAGCAATCGAATTGCAAGTGTGGCGCATTCAATTCCAGCGCCAGATTGAGCAGTGCAAACATTTGCGGCGTGTTCGCCGATTGACGCAGAAACAGCACACAATTGTGAAAGAGTTTAAGCATCAATTCGTCCGCCCGTTCGTCGTGATCGCGTTCCCGAAACAGACGTTCCATGCACTTGCTGTAAATGGCCAGCACATCGGGCACATTGCAACGCGCCATGGTGCCCTGTGTGGTCATTATCAGCGCCGTCCACAGCGTGTACTCTTGTGGCTGCCGCTGCAGCAGCTCCTCCAGTTTGCTGGCCACCTGCAAAGCAAGTTTGCACTTGAGATTGAGTTCGTGGAGCAGCGCGTTGAACTTACCTGACTGTCTGGATACGTTACGCTGGCGGTGGCCACATAGCACTGCAGCAGCTTCTCATTACCCGGATGCTGTTCCATGGCCGTCTCGAGTGCATGCAGCTGTTGCTCTGCCACTGCCAAGCGATTGCTCTTCGTCGCACTGTCGCCCAGCAGCTGATGCAGTTCCAGCCAATTGCGTTCGTCTTGCGGCTCAAAGGCCAGCAATTTTTTTAGCTCCTGAATCCGTTCTAGCAGTTGGGTTAACTGCTCCTCGCTTGTCTTGATTGCTGCTTCCTCCACAAGGCGCAAGCGGGGTCGCTGCTTGGCGCGTTGTTTTGTCTGACGTGGCCCACCGCCAAGGCGCAGTTTGCTGCGCTTGTAGTTGGGGCGTGAGAGGCGTGGCAAGGTTGGCAGGCGTAGGTAGGCATTGTTAGGTTTCTTGTCCACATAGAAGCCGGTGTCTTTGTCAAACTCTAAAATGCGTTGCTCCCCACCAGCAGCAATAGCATTTCCAACAGCTCCTGATGATTGATTGTCAGCCAAATTGTCTTGATCGTCGTCCGCTGATTCCTCCGAACTGGAAGTGAAATCCGAATCAGATGGTTGTGGCGGCACAAGCACTAATGCGGGTAGCTCAAAGCTGCGATTGTTTTGCAAAACCTCCTCAGTAGCAGCATTAGCTACAATAATTTCACTACTATAAGAAAATATTTAAAAATATTAAACACTGCACTTTCTTACTTGGAACAGGCAACTGCTGTGACTGATGTGCTTCAGATGCATTTGGCGGCTCATTTGGTTCATTGCTGGCGTACGCCGGAAAGAGCGGCATGTTTAAGAAATTTACACACGTTTTATCTACCGCGATTTCTTTTTAAAGTGAATAATACCGTAAGAACAAATATCTTAACCAAACGAAACATTTATTCATTTAAAATCTATCGATTGCCTCGATAGGCAATGATGCTTACCAGTATGACCTACATGTTTTAAAAATAAATATTTTCCTAAGCAGTATTAATATACTAGAATTTGACACTTGGTCACGCTGCTAGCAGACTACAACGTTGCTATTCTCGTAATCGCATGCTGTATGCAAATATTTTGAGTACATCCAGTACCGCTAAGTACTTATTAAAGCATCATTTTTTATATGTACTTGATTGTTAATCATAATAAATGCATTCATTTCTTTTTTAGGCAGCATAAAAAGCATCGATACTTCTACGATAAATAATCGATGCTTTGATTCATGCATCGATAGGTGCCAACGAAGTTTCTCACCTCTATCTTGGCCACCTTAACTTTACTAACTAAACTTGCGGCCATTAAATAAATTTTAGATATCTCAAAAATGTTCAAAAAGTATGTACACAGCAGGCCAACAAACGCCGTTAACTGTCAGCTAACCCATTTGCCAATTCACAGATTCGAGGAAAAAGACAGTATCTCGTCGATACAACAGCTAAAATCGTCAGTACAGAAAGGCATACGTGCGAAATTATTGGAGGCATATCCAAAGCTGGAAACTCACATTGATTTGATACTACCCAAGAAGGATTCATATCGCATTGCAAAATGGTAAGTACATATGAGAACCATCATTCTAATTGGATCAATTAATTGGAATTCTGGGTTACTTCCTTTAGTCACGATCACATTGAATTGCTGCTAAATGGAACCGGCGAACAGGTCTTCTTCAGGCATCGCGACGGTCCGTGGATGCCCACGTTGCGTCTGCTGCACAAATTCCCCTATTTTGTGACTATGCAGCAGGTGGACAAGGGTGCCATACGCTTCGTCCTCAGTGGCGCCAATGTCATGTGCCCGGGCTTAACATCGCCGGGCGCCTGCATGACAACGGCGGATAAGGGCACCGTGGTTGCCATTATGGCCGAGGGCAAGGAGCATGCGCTAGCGATTGGTCTACTCACATTATCCACAGATGATATGTAAGTGCATGGTTTTTACCTTGGTAGCTGCAGTTCTTTAATCTTTTGCTTCTACTCAGTTTGAAGGTGAACAAAGGCATTGGCATTGAAACGTATCATTTTCTCAACGATGGCTTGTGGAAATCGAAGCCAGTCAAGTAGACGACGGAGTCGAAGTCAAATTCGAAGCCTATGTCGAAGCAGCACTCACCATGCACATTCGTCCTACATACAACAGAAGAAGAAGAAAGAAAACAAAAACGTCTTCGTCATTGTCATGAGAGCAAAGAATGGTTTTGATATGCAATTCTATAATTTGTGTTGAAATGTTTTTTTTTTCTTTAAATTTAATGCGCAACTTAAGCTATTTTAAATTAATTCGAAATACATTTAAATAATGGCATTTGAGAGCAAACCCACTAGTGTTGCCATTTTGGCGAATTTCACGTCAAATCTGGCCATTTTGAAGATATTCAAGGTGCTTTTTATTTTATTTGCTTTTCTTGTTTTTTTCGAATTTTGATTATTGCTTGAAATGATATCAGATAATTTATAATAGTAATAGTGAAATTAAATATTTTAGCTTTACAAATGGCATTTAAACGAGTCTCAAAAATGCAATTGGTTTAAAAATAAATTTGACCAGTTAAGCAGAGAGTGAAACAGTTGGCAGCACTGGTCGCAACATGCGCACATTCAATTGCATTGTTGCACCAACCACCTGTGGGAAATGACGATTGTCCAATTGGAAAAGTCGAGCTTCTTAGTTTGTTTATTGGTCAGCCGAAGTGTTGTATTTTTTACACAGTAGAAGTGCATACATTTTTTTTTAATTTAAATTTTTAACAATTCTTCACTTGTCGAATTTTATTGTTTTTAGGCTTACCATTGATTTTCCAACAGATGTTTTGAACAGATTCCACGACCTGTGGCTGCTGCGTGACGTCACAATTGCAATTACCATTAAGATCATGTCTTAATAGTCATGCAATTCAAAATGACGTTCGAAAAAAAAATTGAATCATAAAAAGGTAATTAATGTAATTTTCATTAAAGCTTTGCATACTTTGCGTGACAAAATAAAACATAAAATTTGTGACGTATGGAATTCGAGGGGACGCCATTTTGGATTTCAACCTTTTTTTTTGGTGGCGAGCGCGCGCAAATTGAGTTTTGACGCATGCGCGATGTGGAGCAAATTACGGTTCATTTGCATGTGCGTTAGACACATGTGTGTGTGTGTGTATGCATGTACATACATATATTGTACGTCAGCAGACTGCGTTGAAGAAAAGTGTGTTTTCAGTTTCAGTTGCTGCCAGCATTTGTCGTACACAGCGCGCGCATCCAACGAGAAAATTGCAACCGTTATTCGTAAGGACAAAATAAAGGCATACGGCAAAAAAAAAAGAAAAAAAAAACACACACACAACACGCAAAAACGAAGAAAAATTAAGAAAGAAGAAACAAAAAAGGAATACAGGAACAACTTAAAACCACAAGTGGTAGTAGACACAAGAGTTGAACAATAAGCGCAACAAAACGAAAATGGTAAAACGCCAAAGATGAACGTTTCAAGCTGTCGCAGCAAGCACCAAGAAGCAAGCAGCAGTTGTGGAATTATTGTGTTGTATTGTGGCATATGGAGATGAAAGAAAAAATGGACATTCAAATTTGTAGTCTTTGCGATGCATCCTAGTGCATGTGTATATGTATATACAACGTGTGTGTCTGTGTGTGTGAGTGGCGTTGTCGTTGTGTGGGTGGGAAGTGGATGCGCCATTTAAAGTACGAAAAGTTTTTCAAGGAAAACGGATACACACTGTTTGAACTTTTTGAAGGTGCAAAATGCAAGAGCTGTATTTGTGTATGTGTGCTTCTTTTTTTTCGTATTTTGTTTTGTTGTCGCTCAAGTGGGCGTGTGAGTCATGATCAGAGCGGGACAAAGACAAGTGCAAGTGGTCGCCAAGAGCAACAGCAATACACATATGCATATGTAAATACATGTGCGAGTGTGTGTGTGTGTGCGTGTTGTTAGCACGCGAGCCGTTACTTAAGCTAGGCCTATGGATGGGCAAATGTTAACAATATGGCAGCAATATGGCGATAAATGCATATATCGTCTCCAATAAATACATATATCGATTTTACTCCAGCAGGCGTTGGCGCTAATCGAGTTGATGTTGATGACATGCAAGAAGAGCAACAACAACAACAACAAATTCGCGCCTACCATACGCATTTACAACTGAGCAGCAGCAAACGCACGCACGCAGTAGTACAATAAATAAGCCAGTATTAAATATAAGGAACAGGAAGGAGTCAACACATCCAAAAGCAACAGCGCCAAGCTAAAGCTAGAGAGCAAGAGCGAGAGAGAGAGAGAGTGAGAGTCGTGCACGCACAGACGTACGTACATGTGTGTGTGTGCGTGTGTGGGCGCCTTTTCAATATGGAAGACCTTTTTCTGCTAATTATCAAGGAGTCAACGGGCACCAAGCACAACGCGTTGCGACAAACGGCGCAAATTGCTTATGGTAAATATCAAATGTGTGCATGTCTCACTTTTTGCATTTGTATGCGTGTGTGTGTGTGTGTACTTTTAGTTGAAAGTTGCGCCGCAATAACAACAACAGCAGCAAGAACATCAATGTGAACCACAACGAAACAACAATAAAAGGCACAAAAGCAGGCAGCGACAACGCGCGCATTGAAAGCATGCAAGAACGCAATTTCCTGCCATCGTTTTGCTGTTATTTTGTTGTCGTTGTCGTTGTCGTCGTCGTTGACTTTGTTGTTGTCGCTCTGGTTGTTGTTGTTGTCGTGTCCGCCCTTTTGCACATCCGCTGGCATTTCCTTTGTTTCTTTTTATACCCCTAACCTGTAGGCTAAAAGGGTATTCTCATTCGTGGCTTATCAGCAACTGCTTACAGTACATGAATTTCTTGTTTGCTTTTTTTTATTTTAAACATTATTTTTGAAATTTACATTTTTTTTGGAGGAAGAAATTTCAAATATAATAAGGAACTCCATTTTGTTACAAATTAACAAAAACAAAAGTTGTTTTTATACAAATCAAATCAAAACTTAATTTAATTTTATCATATTATTGAAATCACTGCATATTTATTAAAAAATTCATTTTAATAGAAAAACAACTAACGAATGGAATTACAAATGTATATTTTTTATATTCTTCTAAACTAAAAACTCTAAGGTTTATCAAGCATTAGTTTTTTATATTTTATTTCATTTCCTTACATTTCGATCCAAAAAAAAGTCCATGATGGGTATCTATAAGTCAAGCACCCTTCGCTTTTTTGAATGTTCTATTCTTTTCTGCTCGTTGCCTTTGACCATAGCTGGAAAGTAGGCAACGATTTGTTACTAGTTCCCATTTCCCATCATTATATTTCATTTGCCATTATCAGACATAATTGTTTGGCCTCGTCCTTATCTGCAACATTTGAACTATTGTTGCTTTGGGCTCGTCTTTGGTTGACTCGGCTATATATTATATATGTTATGTTCGCTATATATGTTATGTGTGATTTGCAGATAAACTTTATCGACAGCATGGCATACACAGGGATCCATCGCATGAGCTGCGCTCCGTTTGCTTTACGGCACTGCAAATGGCCTTGGACACGAAGCGGCCAAAGTTCATCACAATGGGGCTCAATGGTCTGCATGTAAGTACTCAAAACGGACGGATAGTTGGATAGTTGGACGGATGGACGAGTCAATTATCGAACGGATTCTCAGGCAAATTGTGCAGCAGCAGTTTCCGCACCAAAATGCTCCCCGACTAGCAGACAATAATTGTGAAATGGGTTAGCTAATTGCCTTTATAGTAACACAAACCCACCGCTCAGCCACCCCGCTCAATTGAAATATGCCTATCAAGAATTCATCACGAAAGGAAGGCATTTAGATTTGAGGTCAAGGCTAAACACTGAATCCAGCGCCAAGTGATTTGATTCAGCAATTTTCAAAGCAATTTCACGTATAATCGTTTTTTTTTTTTAACTAAACTGCATTCTTTAGATGTCAATTAATTGCGGTAAAAGTAAAATAGATGAATCCCTGAACGATATTGTAGGATAAGATTGGAATTTTATATATATTTTAATAGTTAGGCAGATAATGAAAAGTGAAGTTAAAGTTAAGAGTATTGAAATGATTTTGAGTTACATTTAAAAAGAATTATTATTGTCATATAGTTTGAGTCTTAGCACGAAACTCTTTTTTTCAACTAAGTAACTATCAAATATGTAAATATTAATAACATTCAAGTATTATCTCAATACTTTTGAAAATATTTTGCAATTTGATTGAAATAGTTGCAAATATCATGTGATTAGTGAAGAAGATTCAAGTTTTTAATGCAATACAATTTTCAATTTGACTAGCAACAAAGTCGGATAAATTAATCCTTAATAATAAGATAATAATTTAATCCTTAAATCAGGGCAAATAAGCTGCTGGAAAAGCTTTCTTTGTAAGTCAACTTCGGACATTATATTTATTATGGCAAAAAGTTGTAACAAGCCAAAGTTGTTAACTTGAATGACGAGCGAGAATGATGAGCTGTCAGGAAATTATGAATAGATAATCAGAATGCTTTGGGGATTGGTTTAGCATATGCACAAAGTGTTGGAGGGGTCGTCTGTGAATAGTATTTTCATTTGTGATTTATAAATTCTAATTTGGGATTCGGTTTCATTCTTGACAGCGCGTCATCAAGGACGAACGCTTCTACATTGGCCTGGAGCCGGAGGACGATTCGGTGTGGCTGCCATCGCAGCTGCTGCGTGCCACAAATGGCATCCTGCCATCGACGAGCAGCGAGGACACCGTGGTGAATGTGCTGCGCCTCTTCCTGGCCATGGCCTGCTCACCGGCCTGCACCCTCAATGGCCGCCTCCTCATCGAGATACTCTCACGGTGCGGCGAATGCTGGGAGATGGGCTCCAGGGCCACGAAGGCCGCCTCCTTGGCGGCAGCCTCGCAATGTCTGCGCACATTTTGCGCCTTCCTCATCGAGGAGGCCGAGGAGGTGAAGAAAACAGCGCCAGCTGGCCTCATGACACAGACTCAGGCGTCAGCCGTCTACAATGAGGTGATACCGGTGATGCAGTGGCTCTGCAGTCGCCTTGTCGAGCCAAACGTGAACAATGCGTCGCCGAATAAGAAATGCGAGAATCCCAGCTCATTGTATCTAACCGAATGCATCTTGACACTCAGCTCCGCGCTGCCTCGCAATGTCCACGCGAATCCCCACTTCACCTCGTTTCTCTGGCAAAAGTTTTGCCCCACTCTAGCGGCTGCATTGGGCTCGCCGGGTCGCATTAATCTGGACAAAAAGTTCACCTACAAGTAAGTTAACTTATTCATCGTTATAAACAAATAAACTAGGTTTTATCGGTTAGTTAAAATCAATTGTCCGATCATCATTAATTGGCGAGTTGATAAGGGATTATTGCCTTAGCACTTGGATAAGATGCATCACAAGTTTTTAAACACATATAATTCTTGTTTAGTATGCATACAAAACTGTACAAAAAAATGTTATTTATGCCTACTACCCATAAAGGTATTATAACTTTGTAGCTACAGAAAATGTGTGTGACATAAGGTCGCATATTTTGTATTATTTTTTTAAAGTGGTATTGTAAAAACAGCAAATCAGTGCGGTATTATTGTTAAAATATACCACAAAGATACCAAAACAGCTTAAAAGCTATGTTATATTAATATACTATAACATATTTTTGTTATATTGGTACATTAATATACTATAATATATTATTGGTATATTGATATATTAATATACTATAATATATTATAGCTTTTTAGGGGTTTTGATATTTTTGTAATATATTGATGAGGTATATTAATATACAAGCTGTTTTAGTATTATTTCGGAATATTAATGAGGTATATTTATGTACTGTATTTTTCTTACTTTTCTTAATGATTACAATAATTTATGTTATTTTGGATTTTAATATGAAGGATATAATCTTTTAAGTTACCTTGTTGGCTTTTCTTAAATTCATTGAAGATGAAATTGATTCAATATAAAAGAGTTTCAGAATAGTTAATATTGATTTATGAATGTTGAATATTCCAAGGAAGCAACAGTAATAACCACAGCATGGGTTAATTTTGAAATTATGATAGAATGCCAAAGTATAGATTACTATATCAATACCTAAATGCACATTAAAGATAAGTTTCAATGAACCTTATGGAAAATTAGTGCACTACCGAGAAGGTTAGCTTTATAAAGTTCGTCTCCATTGGGAAAAGATGTGGCTAGTTAAATTCATTTTTAAGATAACTTTCAAACTGTTCCAAACTGATATAATTTATATATACATATATATAAAATTTATTTTGAAGAGAGCATTATTTAAATAAGCCATATTCCTTTGAAGTGAACCACTAATACTTTTGGTATTTTGGTATGATTCTGCAAATTTCGAAGAGATCGTTTTATAAATATAGTAGTTATTTAGGAATTGAATATTTAACTATTGAATATTATTAGATGATTGAGAGGCACGCGGCTTCTTCACCGGTCCTGTTATGAGTTATTTTTTAATTGTGATATAATTTTTATATTCATTTTGAAGACAGCATTATTTATATGAGCTATAGTTATTTAGGAATTGAATATTAAACTATTGAATATTACAAATTTCAAAGATTCCATGTACCCTTACTAATTGAACTTTGTTGTTCTCTCCTCCCTCAGAGATGCACTGCACATGATTGAGAATGAGGCACGCGGCTTCTTCACCGGTCCCGGCTTGGATGGACCGCAGGCGCGTTGCGTATATTTGACCGCTATCCAGCTGCTGCGTATTGCTGGCGCCCATGGCTCGCTGCGACCGATGCTGGAGGCGTTGTTCCATCGCATGGTGCTGTTGCCAGCACCGCTGAACCGCACCGAGCCGCTGCGATGTGTGCGGGAGATCTTCAAGAGTCCGGAGCGTCTCATCGATCTGGCTGTCATACTGTATGTGGACAAGAACACGGCGCAGGGCTGCAGCGATGAGATGGCTCTGTTTCGACTGTAAGGCAATGCTAGTACTTTCGCTTAAACAATAAGTCATTCATTTACTCTCTTTTTAGGTTGGTCGATGCCATGGAGGAGTGTGCCTATGGGGCGAGTGCGGGCAGCGCCACCGAGGCTAGTCTCCAGGCGAGCGTGGAGTGCATGGTGGCGCTGTTGGATAGCTTGCAGGTGCTGTGCAGCGGCGAACTGACCGAGTCCATGATCAGCGATCAGATTGTGCAGGTGGTGAATGCACGGCACGATCTGCTCAAGGATGCCGACTACTCGGGTCCATTGACCTATCAGAGCATGGCACGTTTGCCGGCGCCGTATCGCGATGCGATTGTTGAGTTCCGTCAGAACGTGTTCGAGACGTCGTCGGGATCGGAGAGCGAATGCGAACCGCCGCACGAAACGGATGCGGCGTCCAATGGCTCAGGCGACACTGAGGGACCCGAAGACGATGAGCCCAGCAGCTCGTCGGACGAGACGTCGCGTGTGGAGAATCGCTGGCCGTACTCGCATCTCGAGGCACCTGTGATGCCCATACGCACGGACAGCGACAACGATCGTCAGCATGCCCGGGACTTTGCCAAGGCACTGCGACAGGATCTGGTGCCGAAGCTGTTGCGTTTACGGAGTTGCATTGAGCTCGACGAGGCGATGCAGGAGTTTGCCTCGGCCGTGTGCCAGGAGAACAGCATGAACTTCTCCGACTTTGATTACAATCTGACCGCGATCAATGCCGATGGCATTTATCTGGCCATCTACTCATCGCTGTTGCTCAGCCTGCAGCTGATGCGCGCCGGTTACTACGATCAACAGGCGTCCAAGGACATTCTGGTGCCGATGTCGGAGCAACAGTTTGTCACCTCGGTGCAGAATACCGGAGTGTTGGTCTATCTATCGTCACCCTGGCTTTGTGAGCTGTATCAGTCGGTGATTGTGTGCAACATTTTGGAGGCGATGTCGCGACAACAGCTCGAGGGCAATGGACCCCGATGTGCCTTGGTCGATATGCTCTGCGATGCCGGCGGCTTGGCCAGCACTCAAATGCTCTCCGAGTGGCAGCGTCTGCAGACGGCAACGGTGAAGCACAGCGATGATGAGCAGCATGACAAGCGACGCGAGGCTGCGAAGAAGCTGTGTCGTCGCCTATTGACCTGCTGCTGGGATTCCATGGTGATTGTGCTTAGCTCGGGTCTGGGTGATCTTCAGAGCACCGCCTCCAACAAACTGGTGGCACTCTCCAAGCGCACGCTGCGCGTCAAGGCCAAGGCCAACAAGTCCAATGGCGAGGCCTTGTATGCCATGTGCCTGGATGGCCTGCATTCGGTGAGTGGCCCATTTGAGTATCTTTTACCCGCTACCTATATGGTAGAAGGATATTACTATATAACTTTGTGCCTGCAGGAAATGTATGTAACAGACAGAAGAAGGCATCTCCTACCCTATAGAGTATATGTATATATTCCTGATCAGCCATGATATAGCCATGTCCATCTGTCTGTCTGTCCGTCGGTATAAACACCTATGTAGATCTCAGAGAATATAAATGAGATATTTCTTTCGACAGTAAATCAATCATCAAATCGATAAATATCAAATAACAAGCGTAATTTTAAAGCTAGAGTTGCGATTACATACAATAATATCTATAATTTTTATGATTCGTGATAAATACGATTATAAATTATTTAAGAAATACTTTTGTATAGTAAATTACGCCTACAACAATCCGGTTGTAGTTGCTTTTGCTAAAAGTCTGGTATATTTTGAATGTAGTACCATATCAATATATTAAATATAGAATTTGTATTATTTTAAGGGTAAAATATTTAAAGAATAATACCGCATAGGTAGCGGGTATCTCATAGTCGAGCGCATTCGACTGTAGCTTTCTTACATGTTTAATAATATATTTGATGTTGCTCTTGCAGGCGGCCACGTTGAGCAATAGCTTGAATCTGCAACACTTGGCTGGCAAAATACTCAATCTGTTGGCCTCGAACGTCTGCCAGACGAGCGGACCTCGCATCTCGGCCAGCCAAGCGATGTCCATGGATGTCGTGCTCACCGGTGGCCTCAATCTCGGCAGCTACAGCGCCGATTGCTGGCAGAGCATCTTCGCCGTCTGTCGCCATGTCAGCCAGCTGGAGCATGAGATCTTCAGCATGCAGAATCCATCGATCGCCGCCTCGCCCGGCAGCAGTCGACGGGATTTGGAGACGGGCGAGAAGTTGAACAATGGCAATGCCCAAGACAAGTTGAATCTTTCCTCCATACCCATCGACGATGATGAAACGTGGTGAGTGGCGATCTAAACTCAGTTAATAATTATTATTTATAACCTAACGCTAATTAAAGTTCATCAGTTGTTGTCGCATTAGTTACAAATCAAGGTTGAACGCAGAATGTGAATTTTTAAAGCGATGATAATTGTAGATCCTTCTTGAAATAAGTTTGTTTTGAGAATACGAATTTAAGAACACACTCATAATTGTAGAATGGAAAAATATTAAAATTTAACCTAGAACTATCTGTCTGTCTGTCTGTCCGTCTGAACATCCAGATCTTAGAGACTATAAAAAATAAAACTGCAACTTTTTTTTTTTTTGTAATTTCTGAGCTTATTTTAGACGACATAAGCCAGCTGCTGCTGTTGGGCTTTAATTGCTTTGGTTGACAAATTCGTATTATACTGAATATTTTAAATAAAGTAGTATATTTTAGTATTTTTAGTATACAGTTGTAAGAATAATACGGTGCGCATACAAGCACACCCGACTATAGCTTTATTACTTTTTGTACTCTATGGAATATTTTTAATGGGATAGTATATTTCAGTATTTTTGGTGTATATTTCAAAAATATAGCTAGTTTGTTCTGAATGGTATATTCTAAATGAGGAGGTATATTTCAGTAATTTTTGGGATATTTTAACGATAATACGGCACAACACGAGAACAACCGACTATAGCTTTATTACTTGTTTGTTCTCTATGGTATAATTTTAATGAAGTAGTATATTAATATTCGAAATATATCTTGTGGTAGCTTTAAATATGTTTTTAGTATATTTATTTGGTTTATTTTACCAATAACACCGCACTGACAATGCCTGACAATGAGTAGCGGGTATCTCACAGTCGAGCACACCCGTCTTTCTTATTTGTACTTTCTTCATGTAGATATATGAAATGTAGATTTGGTATATTTCAGTATTTTTGCGGGATACTTTAACAATAATACCAAAAATGGGCATCGGGCATCTCTTTCATTTTTATTTTAGTTGTATCGATTTCTTAAGTAACTCGAACTCTTACTAAAAAGTAACCTTTTGCTTTCTTTGCAGCGTGGACGTCTACAGTTTCCTACAGGCGCCATTGCAGAGCCCCAACACGAATATCACATCCATATTGAAGGTCTACTCGGGCACCAACGAGACGGTGCTGCTCAGCCAAAGCGATACCTCGAAGGTGCTCTGCGCTCTCTCCCACCAGGCCGAGAATCTGTTCAGCGATGCGGCCGAGCGTCTCAGTCTGCCATCGCTGTGTCAATTCCTGAAGCACTTGTGCCGCGCTTCTCGCGATCAGCTGTACAAGAGTCAGGTGGCACGCAAGGGCGGCGGCACACGGATCTGGTGGCCCAGCAAGGGGTGGAAGAAGCTGGACTCGTTGCCGATGTCGCTGCTGTTGCATCGCATTGGCGATGTGACGCTCAAAGTATTTCGCAGTTCGCGACCCTTGCTGCATGTGCTCAAAGTTTGGGCCATCACCGGGCCGCATCTGATGGATGTAAGTGCCACAAAAGTGTGTTCTTTACATACGATGATGATTAATATTCTCTTTACAGGCTGCCTGTCATCGAGATCGCATGATCTCGAAGCGGGCCATCGAGTATATACACGATATAATCACCGCATTGCTGGTGGAACAATCGGAGTTGCCGTACTTCCACTTCAACGAGGCATTGCTGAAGCCCTTTGAGAATCTGCTGAGCATGGACACTTGCGATGTGGACGTACAGGATCAGATTGTGGCCTGTCTCTACGAGATTGTCGAGGCGCATCGCACCGAAATCCGTTCCGGCTGGCGACCATTGTTTGGCACATTGCGCAACGCACGAAGTCGCATGCTGAACATGAGCAACATCATTGATATCTTTCGGGTGTTCCTCGATTCCGATAATACGTTAGTGTTTGCCAACGCTGGACTCGATTGCATACTCTGTCTGCTCTCGTACCTGGAGATCTCGGGCGGTGGTGGACCCAATAACAATGCCTGCGGCGATGACAACGATAACAACACGTTTAGGCCAACGGATTTCCTGCATGAAACGCTGCGCTTTTTGGAACGCTGCTCCAGCATTTTGGGCTTCATGTACAGCATGCCCAAGTGTCCGAATTTCCACTCGACCTACAAGATCAAGGGCATCTCATACACGCATATCATAGACGCCAACATACCCAGCTCCATGGAGAATTTCACATATTTTGGCAACGATTATCTGCAAACAAAGAACGAGCAGTATATGATCTCGTATCGATCGCTGCACATCGACAAGGATACGATTGTGAAGATCGATGAAATGGACAAGCCATCGGGGGTGCTGAAAGTGTGGTTCCTGCTGCTCGATGGTCTCACGAACTCGCTGATCGTTTGTCCCTATTCACATCAGGCGCCCATCTTGCAGACGATCTTCAAGCTCTTCAAGAATCTGCTTTCGACGCCAGGCATTGATTTTGGCTTCTATTGCATCAATCACCTGTTGATACCGATGATACAGGACTGGTTGCGTTACATCAACAAGACGGCAGCCAGCTGGCAGTTGATTGAGAAGAACTTTAAGCACTGCTGTTGCATGACCACCGATCTCGTTGTGGAGTTCATTGAGAAGTCCGTGCCCGAACAGCGACGTCTGGGCGCCAGCACAAAGACGCGTCTGGCACAGATAGTGCATCCCGCCGATAATCTGATCTACTCGAAGCTGAAGTTTGTCACCGAACAGGTGCCAGCAGCCGAACAGTTGCAGCAACAGCAACAGCAGCAACAACAGCATCAACAACACAGCAACATGCAATATGACAGCAGCTCGAGTTCGGCGAGTGATGAGCACAACAATTCCAACTGCAACTCGAATTCAAATTCGAATGCAACGAATGTGAATGTCAATCACAATCTCATTGAATCGCCCACAAAGATCTCTAGCTCGGCAACGTTGGCGCTGAAGCAACTGTTGCTCGTGCTCATCGAGTGCGCGGCCCAATCCCAAGAGGCAATTGCTCGCATCTCGGTGTCCTGTCTGAAGCACGTCATACTCTCCACGGGCATGCTGTTCAACGAATCACAATGGATGATCGCCTGCTCGGCGATACATCGCGCCTGCACCGTGACCATTGCACCACTGCGTCAACTCTCGTTCGCCTTCCACGAGAAATCGAACAGCTTCTATGGCGATTGTGCCAACGTTAAGGTTGCGGCACGTCGCGACAGCACACTCGAGGAGCTGGCCCGCATCTATGCCCTCGCTCAGCAGGTCTTCCTCTCCGACAATCAACGTGAACCCCAACAGACGCCCGGCGGTGCCAACGGACAAGCGACTACGCCCACAACGCCGGGAGTGGGTCAAGGGAAGAGCGGCAGCTGTGCATCGAGTGCTTCGGCGCAGCTCTCGGATGATCGCAGCTATTCGTTTCTGCTCTATCCGCTGAACAATGGCTTCAACTCGAATCTGGATAACTTTGTCATACGCATTCCCTTCAAGAATCTGGTTGTCGGACTCCTCGCCAATCAAATGTTGCTGCAACTGGTTGCCAAGTTGCTGCTGTCGCGTCTCAAATGTGTGCCCCAAGCGGTGTCCACGTGCATCTTTGATAATTATGCCGCTTCGGCTGCAACGCCCAGTCACGATTACGATCTGGACTTTCGCTCCAAGGAGATTCTGCTGCGTTGCGTCAAACAGTATCTGATGTCGGCGCTGGAGTTTGATTCGCGTCCCGGCCTCAAGTTCCTCATGCAAAAGGTCTCGAATATTGAGTACGCCGCCAATTTGTACAAGCAAATGACATCGTCGTGGATGATTTACTACATTGCCTTGGTGGACTCGCATCTCAACGATATTGTCGTCTACAATCTGGGCGCGGAGGATCTCAATTTCATACTGGAATCGTGCTCGCGACTGAATACGACCACCGTGAAGAAGAAGGAGAACTTTGTGCGGTATTTGTTCTGCCTGCAGGATGCTTGGAATCTGGTCTGTGAACTTTATCTCAGCAATTCGGCGTTGCATGACATTGAGAATGGCAAGCTGAGAGCACAACAGAAGCTGCCCATGCACCTGACCACCAAATCCATGTGCATTGCTCTCAATGGCAACGGCGATGCGGCAAGCAGCAGCAGCGGTGGCAGCAGCAACTCGAATAATCATGGCGGCATCGATGGCAATGCGGATGGCTGCAATGGTTCAACCACATCGCCCAGCAAGTGTGTGCAGCTCGAAGAGGAGAACGTGACGATGACGACGTTGATTAGCGAATTTCAGCCCAAGTGCCGAAGCAATCCCTTCGACACGAATCGCCAGTCGGCGAAAACCGAACAGGAATCAATTTCACCGGAAATTGAGCAACAGCGGGCCACGAGTATTCTAAAGGACTCGAATTATAAACGCGCCGCATTGGCCCAACTGGTGGTCGCCTCGATGGAGCTGTTGCGTTCGCTGCCCAACGAGGCCGAGGAGAATCTGAAGCTGCTGATGACGCCCACCATACGGGAGGCCTTTCGGCTCGTTCAGCTGCAGGGCAACGAGCTGAAGGTGAACCAGTTTTAGGCAATGCTTGTTGAGTTTTATTTTGATCTGTAGGCGCACCCTACGCCCTCCCCGCTCTAACTCTGTCTCTATATCTCTCTCTTTTTTAGTTTGCCTCTGTCTCTCTCTCTCTCTTTTGGGTTTAACTGTAACCTATGACTCATGACCACGAAACACTCCCGATTCCCTAAAAATATCCTTGTTGTCCTGAACTAAATTGAAAGTGTTGCTTTTCTGATCTGTTCAGATCAAGACTACGTTTATATCGCACGCTCTCACTCTCTCTCTCTCTCTCTGTCTGTCTGTCTCTCTCACACACCCACAAACACACACCACACGTACACAAACATATATTTCGACCAACCGAATCAACTAACCAACCAACCAACCGCCGCCGCCGCCGCCCCGCCCGTCTGACACAGCACAGCAGGCAAAACCATTTCAAAGTAAAAGCTCAACATGTCGGCACAAAAAGTAAAAGTAAAGAAAACAAAACAAAAACAACTGAACGAAAGTACAACTCGAAAGCTGCTCACCGAAGCTGAGGAGAAACTATATATACATAGTAGTAGATCATCGTGATCTCGAAAATATCGGATCACAATGATATTGATGTTGATGTAGATGATGCAGCAGCAGCAGCGTAAACAACGTAGTCCTGTACATTGTAACTACTTAGCAACCCTGGCACTTTACTTCAAAATTCCCCTAGGAAAAAAAAAACGACAACACTATCCAACACAACCAAGCACTATCCATGTTAGCCCATATAGTCGTCTCTCTCTCTCTCTCTCTCTCTCTGTATTTTTAATGTGCACTTCCAAACAGCTGTAAAGTTCCTTTTTTTTCAATCTCTCTCACTCACACCTTTCTCACTCTCAAACTCTTTCTCTCTCTCTCTCCGTCTGTCTCTTTCTATTTGTTTTTTGCTTAGCACTTTGCTAATACGTAATGTAAAATCAAAAAATGTCGCAAATCGCAAATATTTTATAATAGTGGAACATGTGTACTATATCATCGATCGCTATTATGTGTTGTGCCTATGTAGCTAACCTAAAAACAAAAAACGAAAAACAAAAAAATGAAGCAAAACGAAAAAGAAAACTAATCAATATTTTTGATGGCCGTCGAATTGAATGTATGTCAGCCTATATATATATATATATATATACACTATATAGATACCATATATATAACTTATATATCTTAGACGTAAGTACAACAAACGCTTCAAACTCCTGTATAGCCAGATATCATTTCACGCGTTACTAATATACTATATGTATAACTTATATGAAGGAAAGAGAAAAACTGTATTCGAAATTCGAGCAGTTCCTAAATTGCATAAATTATATTTCAGCTCAATGTTATATACATGAAAATTAAGTGTAAACTGTATTATAGTGAATAATTTGCATAGTATTACAATCTATTATACATACATACATATATATATAAATGGATATATAAACGTAAACATATAGCGAATGTTAACTAACACAAAATCAGTGCCGCCCATTAATCCACGATTACCACCATTAAAGATTAGTCAAACACACACACACATACATATGTACAACACACACACACACAGACACACAGTAGTAGTCCCGCGCTGCCTTTAAACTAGCATACATCTTGTACCAGTGTGCGTACCTAAGAGAAACACCTTACAAACCTTACCAACATACAACAAAAAAAAAAAAAAAAAAAACTTGAAAAAAAAACAGTCGAGTGTGCTCGACTGTCACATACTCGCTATCCATACAACTTTGAAATTTATTGTCCGCTGATCAATTCTGAATTCTGAATGTCACATAACTATATCAGATAGCGGATATGAAATGAAAATAAATCTCAGACACTTTGCACTATCTCGTCGCTTCTTAGCCTCCGTTCCGATAAAAAAAAAACAAAAACAAAACAAACACTTCATAGCTTTAAAGTTCGTTTCCGCCTCCCTTGAAATTTCTAGAATACATGCATACGTACACATACATACATGAAACTATATATACATACATATAATAATGAAGATATATGCCCTAGTTATATGCCTGCAAAGAGTTATATACTTATACAGACGAAACATATATATATATATATAAATATATATGTATAAATGTACTTATATGTAATATAGTTGCCTTCGGGAAATATATATACTCCATGTTGTAAATGTCCAAAAGAAAACAAAAACCATTTTTATATACTATATGCCGACTACATTACTACAAATCTATACATTCTTATACATACTATATATACAAACATATATATATAAACTATATGATATATATTTTGTCGCTTCTTATGTTAATTCTCTCTTTCTCTTTCGCTCCAACTCTTTAACTTGTATTATCTTGTAACTATTCTATTTATAAGTGCGAAGAGTATCCATAATAATTGTTGATAGCAGAGAATAATGTGAAGAATCAGAATGACAATGCTGAAGTAAAGAGATCGAATAAGAATGAACGAAGCGAACTCAAAAGTATGAGAAATTATTCGAAAAAACGCAAAAAAAAAAACATTAAAAAACACAAATGAAGAAAGGCAAGCTACTTAATATATGTACTTTAACTCTTTAAGAGTGCATTCGTAATATGGATGAAAATACAAAATTAAACAACGCTTTCGCAACTTTACTAAAACACAAGTCAAAACATTTCGTTTCAATAAACACAGCAGCAAATGCATTTCTGGCTATTGGGTTCGAATGGCGAATGACAAATGCTTAACTACAGACACACCACAATAACATATAACATTGCTTATTCCAAATAAAATTCGTTTATATTTGTGCAAGTTGTGCTCTATTCATTCCAAATGTCTTTATACCCGATACTCATACATAGGGTAGAAGGGTATTATAATGTAATAGTTTAAAGAAGCCATCTACGTACATATATATATTATTAATCTCTCTCTCAACAGCGGAGAGAATATAGTCATGCCCGTAGATTGAGTATATTATGAATGCAGTAGTATATCGATATACGAATAGACATGGTATATTTTTGTAATTGTGGTATATTAATGTCGTATATTTCATTTATCAGCATCAACAGCCGAAATAAAGTAGGCATGTCCGTAGATTTAGTATATTTTGAATGTAGTACAAATGGTCATGGTATATTTTTGTATTTATATAAATTTGGTTTATTTTAACGATAATACCCCATTCTTTTGTTTTTCGGTATAATAGGTAGCGGGTATCTTAAAGTCGAGCATACTCGACAGTATCTTTATTACTTCTTTCTATCTATGTATGTTTGAAACTCTGCAAATGGATGACTGGATAACTTATTGGAATTCCAGCCACCACTGCCCCAAATAGTATGCTACACTTTTTAAATGCTGATCGTCTTTATTAAGCATACGACGTATGTATAGTATATCTTCATGATATATAACCATCATCATCTTCAGAAAGATTGTAAAGTATATTGTCCCAACCGTGCAGATTGACAATTTGTCCTCTGTTTTATAATATTATACGATGAATTATAATTGACTAGTATACTTTCTTTAATATTACGTATACGTATCAAAATCTGTAGGATAGTTTCAGTCTTCAGCAAGCTCTGTTTTATAATATTATACGATGAATTATAATTGACTAGTATACTTTCTTTAATATTACGTATACGTATCAAATATCTGTAGGATAGTTTCAATCTTCAGCTCTGCTCAAAACAGTGAAGAGAATTCAGTGGAGAAATGCAACAACCCAGAGAATAGCGACCCATATAATTGTGATAAACAAAATAAATTGTGCATAGAGAGATGATGGTACTATAACACTTTAATTATCTCGATATTGTTATTTGATCTATGATGTTGTAGTTGTTGGTCTTGTTTGTTCTTGTTGTTGTTGATGGATGTTTTATTTGGAAGAAATATACATTTCTCGATCAATAGAATCAATAATCATAATAATAAAAAAAGTGATTGCTTTTCATGTTTTTGCATCTTGCTTGAGTATTTTGAATAAGCTAATAATAACTTTTTAGTTCATTCTTTTACTTTTATTAAAATTGTTGGCTTTGGTATTTTGTTGTTTTGGTTTTTCTTGTGTTTAAATGTAGTATTTACGAAAAAATTTATTTATTTATTTATTCTTCCTCCTCCTCTTCTTCTTCCTCTTCCTCTTCTTCCTCCTCTTCCTCCTCCTCTTCTTCTTCCTCCTCCTCTTCCTCCTCATCTTCCTCGGCCTCCTCGTCTTCCTCCTCGACGACCTCCTCCTCGACCTCATCCTCATCCTCAACGATGTCCTCATCGGCCTTGGCATCCTCCTCACCCTCGGGTGTCTCGGGCTCACCGGCCTTCTTGCCTGGTCGCTCGCCGAACCACTTTGGCAGTTTGGCTACAGAAACGATAAACGATATATATGCGATTAATTGTGTGCTCAACGAAAATCGACTGATCAAACTCGTAGGGAGTTGAGTTATGACAAACAATAATGAATAGTTATCATATATGGAAAACGACATGACACGACATGAAATTTCACAGATAACTGTTATGGAGATAACTGATTGGTGTGACTGTAAACTACATCATCTCAATTGAATGTTATCGATATGTATTCGATAGTTGTGTGTCGCTGTTGTTTTCGCACTGTTTAGGGTTACCACCGAGCTACATACATTTTTGACGGCCGGTGTATTGCTCCTTCTTCTCGTTCCAGATCTTCTCGTTCACATCCTTGGAGATCTCATCCCAGCCCTGTATTTGTGTGCCCACCAGTGTGTATGTGCGTGTGTGTTTGTATTTGTGTTCATTTTGAGGTTATGCGAATGTGACGTAACAAGTACAGTTGACACAACAAAACATATGAAAATAATAGTGTACATAGAACATAGAAAGAAATAAAAGAGATTAGATGATGTCGTTAGCTGTGTACTTCCTGTGTTTCCTCTCGCTATACTTTTGCCCTACTCCCCTCCCAAGCCCGATTGAAAGTCTGATTGACTGATTGATTGACCCCGATCGGTTAGGCTATGACACAATGGATTAAGTTTGCGGGCACTTTGGCGGTGCCTTTGGTAACACAAATAAATATAACATTAAATCATGTGCGAAAGAGAACATATTGTATATAGTATAGTAGACATAAACTACATATATGTGTACATATGTATGTAGTATACATTTAGTAAAGAGGTTGACATTGATTGATCGATTGATTGAGAACGCGATTGGCGTGGGGTAGCGCTTACATTTTGTGCGCTGAGTAAATCTTTCCTGTTTCTCTTGCCATGATTTTTCTAAGTTTTCCGCATACACCGTATTATAGCCCTAAATATGTACAAAAAGAACAACCCAAAAGATTTGATATGTTTTCTTTTCGTTTTTGTTTCTGGAAATACTGCTTAGTGAGGACCCCAGATAATATTCTTTTTTTTTTTTTTTTTTTGTTCTTGGCACTGGCAAACCGAATACTTACACCCTCGAAGAGCTTCTTCTTGTCGTCATATGAGCGGGTATCCACACGTCTCTCATATTTGGAGGCGACTTGAATCTTGGGCTGGAATTATATGGATGAAATACTGTTTTACTCGGACTGTATGAAGTGCGAGAAAGATTCTGTTTACTTACCGGGTATTTGCCGGTCAAGGCTTCAGGGTCGAGACCCTTCTTCAAGGCTTTGTGCCTGAGCTGTTGCTTCTGTCTTTCCTTCAGCTCTTTCAACTACAGAGTGGGGGATGAATGTTTATGATGATGCTGTTTTGAATATATAGTTTCGGATGAGGTTTACTCACATCGTAGTCCTGACGTTTCTGCCTTTCTTCCAAGTCATACTTCTCAGTTTCCAATTTGACGATGAGCTCCCACAGTTCCTGGGCCTTCTCACGCAGCTTCTGCTCACCAAAGCCTTCGATAGCCAGGGGCTTGATGCGGAACGACAACGAGATCTTCTTCTCCTCCTCCAATTGTTCCTTAGTCTTGTTACGTTCCATGGCGGCGGACGACAGTCCCAACTATATTGTGCGTGCAATTTTCGAATTGTGTTCGAATGTTTTTCCATTTTTAATTCACACATTTCGTTGTGTTTTTTTGTTTATGGTTTTTTTTGTTGGGTGTGTGTATTGTTTTTTGTATTTTGTTTTTGTTTTTGTTTTAGAGAGAGTGAGAAACACGTTTTGTGGTTGGGGGTTGCAGTTGGTTACGGTGGTACGTGTGTGTTGGACAGGTACAAAGTTTAGAGTGAAACAAGACATGTATTGCAAATGAATAGATTAGAGACATTGTCAGTGTACGTGTGTGTGTGTGCGTGTGTGTAGTGTAGTTGTGTGTGTGTAGGATGAAATTAAATTTGATTTGGTTTTGCAAATGACAACGAACGGATTACGAATCGGATATATAGATAATATACACAAACAAACAATCAAAACAAACAAAAGAAAAAAAAAAAAAAAAATTGTGGTTTTTTTTTTTTGTTGTTGGAGTTGGTTTTGGTAGTATAAGGAACGTAAAAAGTACGAATTGAACGAGAGATGAATGGAGAGATTTGGAGAATGGGAAGTGTATAAGTAGGCTGCATTTATGGAATTTCATATAATTACCACGCCTGTATCCTTCTTGGCAATGGTGAAGTTGGGTCCCTTCTTGTCCTTGTCCTTCATGGCCTGCAACATGGCTTGGCGCTTCTTCTCGGCCTCCTCGAGACGCATGCGCTTCTCTTCGATTTCGCGCTGCTTCTTCTCTTCAACCTCACGGACGCGACGCTCCTCCTCCTCCTTCTTGCGCTGGGCCATCTTCTGCTCCTCCTCGGCACGCGAGATCTTGCGCTTGGCCTGCTTCTCCTTCAGTTTCTTCAGCTCATCCTCCTCCTTGGCTCTCTGTTTACGCCATTCGCTGATGTATTCTTTCAGCTGTTCATCGAGATCGGAGCGCTTCTGGTCCTGACGCTTGATGAACTCTGGATCGCCCTCACCTCTGCACAGCGCACAGATGCAATTTGAGTGGTGGGTGGTGGTGGTGGTGGAGGGGGTGGAAGGAATAGATACTCATATTAGTTTAAATACTATATACAGCAAATACTATAAATAGATATATGATACTATGTTACTACTAGATAGATTGGGTCGCTAACTAAGTTACTAGTATCAGCTACTAGCAGTAGTTGTTGTTGTTGTTGTTGGTTGTTGTTATCGTCTATGAATTAATTACATCGACATCTATATTTTACTCATTTTGTGGAGTACGCTCTGCTCATATACATATGTATGTACATCAATGTGCATATATAGTATATACATATATATAGGTTTATTTTGTAACATATCTATAGAATTATCGACAATTAGTAGCCATTTCTCGGAAGCATTATTATTAGGTCTATTGAGTACTACTCTACTACGCATCAAGTTTTAGACTACACTAGTTAAAAAAATGTATGTAAGGCAAGACTCACAAAAAATATACTTAATACGATCAGAATATGATAGTTTTTGTTTTTTTTTTTTTTTTTTTTTGTGATTAGATATTTATATACAATATACAATCATACGACTATTGGATAGTTCAGGAAGTGGGAGAGGGGCAAAGTGGTGCCGCATTTACGACTGGATTTTTATTTTTTTTTTCAGTTTGTGAGTTTCGTGTAAGTAACGGATTAATAGAATAAGTACTTGTCAATCGGGACATACATACATACATATCACTAACATATCACTAAAAATTTAGTACAGGTTAACAAACTTTACATTTCTTTTTTTTTGTATTATATTTTGTACACATTTCGTATGGCATAAACTTACTCGGCTGGTGTCTGAGGTGGTTTTCTATACGTGAGGCAAACATGGAGGTGGTTTATTTTTTTTTTTTTTTATTATTATTTTTGATATATTTGGTGGTTTTGTGTTTCAAAAATTGTTTGGTTTTTATTTATAACGATGTTCACGATGAAGTACGCAAAAACACGTGTCGGGTTGCGATATTTTTTTGATGTTGTTTTTTTTTTTTTTTTTTTTTTACATGTAACAAAAATATTTATATTGGTTTTGTTTTTTTTTTTTGGTTTTTTTTTGATTTTGTACAAACAAAAAAGTCGTTGAAAAGAAAGAGAAAAACATTTGTTGTTTAAAAAAAAATTATTGCAAAATTATTTGTTGTTGTTGTAAACGAAACGAAAACGGTTTAAAAACAAATGTAAATTAAATGTAAGTACGTATTTGTTGTTTTGTTGTTTTGTTTTCTGGCATGTTGTTGTTGTAGTTGTTGTTGTTGTTCTAAAAACTAAATTCCAAGCAACGAACTGAAAGCTCTTTATACAAAAGAAAATATAGTTCACAAACTCAAACTCAAACTTGAACTTGAACTGGAACTGGATCTGGAACTGGAGCTGGTCTCAAATGAATGTATTTGTTGCAATTGCAATTTGGTTGTTGTTGTGCTTTATACAGAATCGATCGAATGGAGAGGTTTTGTTTTTTTGTTTTTGGAAATGAATTTCGAGCAACGAATATAGAAAATAGAAAATTGTCAAACTCAAAAATTTGGACTAAGCTCTGTTTTTTTTTTTTTTTGGATTGCAAACATTCCGGTTGCTGCAGCACACAAATTCAATCCTGTTTTTCTTTTTTTTTTTTGTTTTTAAATTTATTTTTGCTCATCATTACAAAGCTCTTGTTGGAATTCAAAATGTTTCTAAACTAAAATAGCTGCGATATCATTTGAAAGTATTGTTTTGTTTTTCTGTTTTTGAAAACAAACAGTCAAGTATTTGATAATTTGGAATATGAATGTAATTAATCGATCTAATCGATCTATAAACCGCTCTACACTGTCGTCTATACATTTAATTTTGAACAAAATAGTTATGAATAGTTATGATTTTCAGCAACGCAATTACTTACTTCCTGTAATAAGAAACAGAGAAATGGGAGAAAGAGAGAGAGAGAGAGAGAAAAACAAATTGTGATTTAGAAATTTCCATGTCTTAAATTCATTATTGATGAACAAGAAGCCAGGCCAGCGATAGGCGAAATTTTTACGTTTTGCTTTTTAGAAATATTATTTTGTTTTTATTTTTTTTTTGTGGTTGGTTCTCAGAATTTTCGAATGGTTTTATTCATTTTTACGAATTTTGAAATAGGATATAGGGATAGACATTTTACGAATACAATACACATAACTATATATACTATATATAGATAGATAGACAGATATATTTATATATTTATTTTAAATATATATATGCTGCATGAAGGATTGAAAGGGTTGAGCGGGGGTTGAGAGGAATACACATATAAATATATAGACAGCTACAGCTTTATATACAGGACTTAGCTTAGCCAATTTGGTTTCTGGAATTTTCTCAAATGGTTTGGTTTTTTTTTTTGTTTTGGAGCGGGGAATTTGGTTCTGGAATTTTGTTTGCGAGGGTTTTTCGATTCTAGAATATGATATCGTTGCTTACAATATTTTTTTGGTTGATATGTGGAGGGTAGATGATGCTGGTTAGTTCAAATTTTTCTTTTGTACAGGAATTTTTGAAAAGTATTTTATAGGGAAAAGATTGTGCGAATGGTTGGTTGGGGGGGTGGGGTGGTAGATAATATATCACACGAGTACAACAACACTGAAAACAAATACGAAAAACAAAAAATAACAAATATACAGCAAAATAATGAGATAAACGATAATGTAAAAAACGAACGTGGGATGAGGAAAATAAACGAAATTATTTACAGACAAAACACACACAAACAATTATAAAATTTTTACGTAAAGGAAATTTCGGCATTTGCACATTGACTTTGTTTTTTTTTTTTTTGGTTTGGTTTTTTTTTTTGTTTTTTTTTTTTTTTTTTGCATAACAAATACGAAATACAAGGACAAATACAATACATATAGAAAATTTTGGGGGGTGTGTAAATTAAAATCAAATCATAATTGTTATCGAGAGCAAAAAAAAAAAACACAGGAAGAAAAACACCAATCGAGTTTTTAGCGGCTCGAATTTGGTTACAAAATTACTTACGTCTCCTCTCTGGTCTCCTCGACAACCTCCTCCTCCTCGGAACTGCTGGCGAGTTCGTAATTAAACGTGAATCGAATCGCATGATCGTGTAATTTGGTTTTGTGCAAAAAACAATATCACAGGTGCATATATATATTTTTTTTGGGTGGTTTGGTGCGTGTTTGTACAAGTTGTTGTTGATTGGTTGGTTGATTTGTTGTTGTCAAAGTTGTTTGTTATTCGATTTCGATTTCGATTTGTCGAGAGAAACAAAAACGGCAACATTAGCAGTTGATTGATTAAAACGATGATTGGGTTTTTCGATTTTTTTCGGGTTCAGGTTCGGGTATGATGGGTCCATTTATATTGTCGGGTCAGGTCGGGGAGGGTTTCAATGAAAGTAGAGAATGTATAAAAACGGAATACAAATCAAACATGTGCCATACTACAAAAAATATATGTGGAGACAAAATCCAATGAATACCACACACAACATAGGTGTTGGGTTAATTGAATTGATTAAATTGCAACTATTACATGTATATATTTATTTATAGAATAAGAATAAGACATAGTAGTAATCTTGAAATCGATTTGTTGCGCAGAGTTTACCCGAAACTGTTTGACTTACTAAACAAATGTACTTAATATTCTTCATTTTCTTTTTCTTCTTCTTCTTCATTTCAATTTTGCATTTACACTTCCCACTCAATTTAGCATTATTGTCGCCAAAGACTTGTACTTACGTGTATTCCTCATCGTCGGACATGGTTACGGTTTAGGGTTGAAAAAACCTAAAAAAGAAAAAAAAACAGAGAGGGAATATTTACAAATTAGTTAAGTAAGTAACTAATATTCAATCAATTACAGCTAGTGCTAATTGCAACAATTGAACAGCAACGAATTCAACGACAACAGCGCGACGAAGTTGGACAGCAGCAACAACAACAGTGGCTAAATCTAAATTCGTAACAGTCTCCTCCTCTTCTTCTTCTTCATTTTCTTCCTCTGCTTCTGATTCTTCATCTTCTTCTTCATATGTTGTTGGCTTAGTTGTTTGTTGTTGTCATTGTTGTTTTCGCCTTGATATCGCACTATATTTAGACACCACATTTCTATACAGGCCACTCTCTTTCTCTTTCTCTCTCTATCTATATATACATATATACGTATGTATGTATATAACTGTATATATGTCTGTGTGCTGTCATAAGAACCACACACACACACACATACATATAAACATGGAGGCAGCGTTTTATTTTTATATAGCCGGCTATCACATCATAATTTCAGCGCCTCTTACAAAATTCGGTTATTTAATTTTCGCTTCTCTATTCTTTTAATTTTCTGCTGCCGCCGCTGTTGCTATATATAAAGATCTCTACATATATGTATGTATGTGTATACGCACATATATGCGCTCGCCTATATAATGCTTAATTCTTGTGTTGAGAAATACTTTTGGCTAACTGTTAAAAATAGATGCGCCGTATTGAATTTCTCTGACGGCAGTCGTAAGCTTTTCGAAAAGCTTTCACGTTTCTGCGAACATTTTTCTCGCTTTTTTTCTCGAAATTTTACCTTGGCACTAAATCAAAGACGCTGTTAACTGTCCAAGCAACAGAACTGAACTAAACTGATCCGCACACTGCACTGAACTCAATTGACAAGCAGATGTTAAAAGTCAAATGCATGTGTCAAAATCGGATCGGATCGGACCAAGAGAAATGCAGCCTGGGGCGTGGTTAAGAGTACAACTACAACTACAACTACAACAACAACAAATTTCGAATATTCGCTTGAAAAGCTCTCTTTTCAATATGATTTCATAATTATGAAATTTTTCGTAATTTACATGCAATTTAAGTGGGTCAATCGAAAACGTTAAGTTCAATAACTTTTTGTGCACTTTTCGTTGGGATGGAAATCTAACTGTATATATGTATATATGTTTAATTTCCTGTACTTTAGGCTCAATTTAAAGTCTAAGAATAGTGCTTAAATTTGTCTGTGAAAAATATCAGTAAATTTTCATTTACTCTATCAAACATGTGTCTGAAGAGGACTAAATTGTAAATTTGTAAATTCCTTGAACAGAAATCAGCTACTTTATTGTAAATACTTGACCTGATCTATGTGGAATATGAATATGAAATGAAGATAAAGAAATAAATTCTTCGCTCGAATATATCGAAATTTGTCAGTGAAACTAGAGCAGAGTGAAAGAGAGAGAGAGAGAGAGAAAAGGAGATTGCTTGTGGTCTGGACTAAATATAGAAAAATAAATATTCCAGCACCGATTTGGACATATCAGTATCGGTTAGTGTATATATATATATATATACGTATATGTGTATGTTCATGTGTGTGTGTGTGTGTGTTGGTGTGGGTGATTTTTGAATGCCTGCCCAATTCGTGCTATCTAATGACGCCTGCGCATTGGAGATTTTTGCTAAGGTAAGAACTGGCTAGCTGACAATCACACACACACATACATACACACACACGCGCGGACACACACTCGCACACGCACACATTGGCAGCTTATTTTTAAAATTTATAGAAGACAGCAAAAAAAAGAAAAAAACAACAAGAGGCTGAATAAGTTTTATAGCTGCGAGATCATATAACACTTGGCTCTCAGGCTGTGCTCTCATTTTGAGATTGAGATTTTGTTCGTATTCCTGTTGTTGTTGTTGCTTTGCTGATTGTTGTTGTTGTTGCCGCTGCTGCTGCTTTTGTTGTTGTTGTTGCTGTTGCTTATTGTTGTTGCAGTTGTTGTCGTTGCCGTTGTCGTTGTTGTTGTTGTTGTTGGCATATGCCCTAGGGCAATTATTTTTAGTCTTTCGCATTGAACAAAAAAAATGTACAAAAAATACAGAACAGCAACCAACAATAAAAAAAAATATAATGTTGAAAATTCAAGTTCCATTTCGGAAATTGTTTTTTTTTTTTTTTGTTCCTCTTTTGGTTTTTGTCATTTTTGCATTTATCAATTTTCATTTTAAAATTTTCGTCGGACACACTGCATATGGAAAATTTATTCAGCACTTGAAAAAAAATTGTTGAAAAAAATTGGCAAAAAAAAAAATGCAGACACAGGATTATATAAGAATCAAAAGAAAGAAAAAAAAAATTCGTATGCATTTTTCATTTCGAATTTAAGTATTAAGTCAGTATTTATTTGGTATATTCCTTTTTTTTTTACTTTTCTTAGATTGTTTTATTCTTTTGGTTCGTTTCGGTTTTTGTTTGTAAGTTCAACGCGCAAGGATTTGACGTTTATTCAATAATTTTATTCATAAATGTTCGTTGTTGATTTTGAGAACTGTTTTTCTTTTTTTTCTTTAACACTTGGCTAGGCCAACTTACTTAGGGAAAAAGAAACAAATTGAACTCTCAACTAAAGTCCGAGCAGCTGACGTCGTAGGAGCGAATGCTGCGGTTCGACTAAACAGACTGACGATCCAAAGCGATGCTACACGTTATGTTAAAGAATTTTTCTTTCAGCTTGCCCACCACTACCAATGCACTGCCATCTGTGTGTGTGTGTGAGTCTATTAAACGAACGGGCGTGAAAAGGCGCGCTATATTCTTTCTGGCTGGCTGGCTGGCTGGCGATCCCCAAAAAGCGTTTGGCCAACAACAAGTGGCGACGCAGCGGCCAGCGTATGTGTGTGTGTGTGTGTGTGGGTGCGAAGTGGAGAGTGGAGAGTAGAGAGCAGGGGTGCGCTATAGCGACAGCGACAACGACAACGACAGCAGCAGCGACTACGCAATCGAGCTAGAAATGCTTGGCAACCATGGCGCAGGAGCGCGCATAGTTATGCATGGCCACTGTGAGAGGGGAGTGGGTTGGAGGAGGGGACTGGGGTCGTGGGCGTGGGCGTGTGGTGGGCAGCTGGTGTGAGCAGAGTAACGAATATTCAGGTGGGACTGGGACGATCCGCATTGCGTTGCCAGCCAGCCAGCCAGCCAGAGGCTGAAACATAAACTTGCTGAATAAACAAAGCAAGCACACACACACACACACACAGACAGACAGACAGACACACACACACCAACACATACATAGAGTATACATTTACAGCGGGTGATTTCCAAAACGAATACTTCCAATTGGCTGTGTGCTAAATGGCGACAGTGTAGGTGTAACTTTGCCTATATATACACATACATGTATGCTATATACTACATACATATCTATGTGTGTGTGTGTGTGTGTGTGTGTGGAGTGTTGGCGTATAGCGCATCGCATGCGTTGGCGTTTGCAGTTGTTTTTGGAATCAAATATCGTTGAACATAAATTTCACAGCCATTAAATTGCTGCCATACATACACACATACACACACAGACAGACAGCGATTATAGTGCGTGTGTGTGTGTGTGTGTATTCACATAACTAGGCTATAGCTGTGCTTTGCATAGTTTTATTTTCCTGGCAAATACGAGAATGAAATCTTTTTGGCGATATCTAGTATTTTGAATATTTAGATCAAATCCAACTGCAGCTCGTTTAACATATACATACATATATACTCGACATATACATACGTATATATAATATTTGAAATATAAATATAACATTGTATTCAATCAACTGCATTGCAACATCACATCTCTGAGCACAGTGCATGGCCCTTAACGTCGTCCATATGGCAGGCTGATCCACCTCTACTTTAAATATATATATATATAAGTTATACTATATAGCAAGTCTGTAGAAATGCACACGCTATATATGCGCTGACGTCGATATCGGCTGCCAAATTGCCGGCCTTACTGCACATCGTCCATCCGTCCGTCTGTCTGTCTGTCCGTCCGTCTGTCTGTCCGTCCGTCCGTCTGCCTGCTTATAGGTTCGAACTATTCGTCATTGTTCTGCTTTTCATCTGCATTCCCAATCGATTACATTCAATATCATTGAACCGATCAAGATTTTTGTACACGAGAGTACTCGCTTCACTAAGACTTATTTCATACGCTGATTTTTCCAAAAAAAAACATCCGACAAAAAAAAAACATTCTGTAAAACGAGGTCGCAAATGCTATCCATTTCAAGAATTCCACTCATACAGCGTCTAAAACACTATTTTAATTAGAGATATATTTATAACTAGCCAACGTTTGCCCGGCATTGCCTGTGTTTATTTTCCTCGATCTGAGGGAGCATCTGGGAGGAGAATATTTCACACATCCACTGAAATAAACATTTCATATATGCTTTTCTCCAACTTATAAACAGCTTATTGATTATCCATCCATGGGCAGCACTTTTTTTTTTAGACATCTCCAAAATTATCTTTTTAGAAATGATTGGTAAATTATCAGTCGATTTACTTGATGGATTGAAAGAGGCAAATTCATATTCATATTCATGCGACCTTTTTAAAAATCAATTTATGATTTACATAAGTTGATGTCCATCGAAAAATCTACTTTCACTGTGGATTTTAAACATTATTGGAATATTTTTCCAAGCTCAATTATTCTTTATTGTGTTGATTTAAACAAAAATCATTTCAACACATTTTTGGTGGGTTTAAAATGAATTTTCATTGAAAACATTTCCGTTATTCTGAAACTTTAAAAGAAAATTTGACTTTTTAAATTAAGATTTCAATATATTTTTAATATATTTAAATATATATATATACTATAGGGAAAGAAGGGTATTTTAACATTGTGCCTCCAGGAAATGTATGGAACAGGCAGAGGGAGATGTTTCCGACTCTATAAATTATATATATTCTTGATCAGCAAAACAGTCGAGATGATATAGCCATGTCCGTCTGTCTGTCTGTCCATCCTATGAACACCTAAATCTCAGGGACTATAAGCGATAGAGATATCATTTTCTTTAACAGCACTTCAGATCATAAGATCAGATAAAATTGTTTAAAGTTATTTAAGAAATTCTTTTGAATTGGGAAAATCGCCTACTTAATACTGGTTTTAGTAGCTTTGGCTGACAACCCGGTATATTTTATATTCTATGGTATATTTTGAATGTATAGGCTTTGATATGTTTTAGTATTTTTGCCGTATATTAAATTGGTATATTTTAAGAATAATTGTGAAGTGTAGCTTTCTTTCTTTTTATTAATATGAATAGTCTACAAAAGTATTTTTTTTAGGATAATTTCAAAAAATAATATTTAAAAAACAAATATTAAATTCTCGAAGTAAGGATGTTTTTATTTTATGTTTGGTTTGATAGTGTTATTTTTTTAGTGTTATATGTAAATGTTCTTCTACCAAAAAGAGATATTATTAAAGTAGTATCTTTATGTCGGTTTTAACTTCAAATAAAAGATTTATGATTTCTATTATTATCAGCATTAGCTTATGGATATTATTTAAATATATTTTACGCTTAGTGCTTTCAATAAGAATTTGAAAATTCAAGGAATTTACTTCCATCTTTATATCCTTGAAAATCCCAAACAATTTTATATTTTAAACAACGAAAACTTAACTATTTTCTCATTTCATTTGAGCTTTGATTGAAGTGAAAAAACTTTTAATTCCTTTTTTTTAATTTCCTGGTATTAAGTTAATTAAAGTTGTTTAAACTTTCTTAAATGTTAACAAGTCATCAAGAAATGTCATTCTATTCTATAATATTATATTATAACAAATGTTGTAATATTTTTTTTAATTTTTTAAATAAGAGTGTTATTAGATGATTAAACTTATACAGATAAGCTAGCCAAATATGCTTAGTTCTTAATTTACAAAAAAGTCAAACTCTTGCGTATGTTTATATATTTATTTTATTAATTAAATGCATTTTTAAGAAAAAGTTATTTATATTTCTTGTGTTGTTTTTCAACTGTGAAAAGTATGCTCTTAAAATGCTGTGATTTTGTTTCTCAAATTTGCACTTACAATAGCAAAATGTACGGATATAAAGAAACATAAATAAATAAGCATGAAAATCCAACATAATTGATGTTAAACATTAGGAATTTATGCAGCTTGAAATTGACCTACTCAAGTGCGGATTAGAAAACTCCTAAATAAGATCTTTCAAAGGTTCACATCAAATAAAATAAACATTGTTAGATTTAAATAAGAGAGATGTCTGGAAACTGGCAAGTGATTAATTTAATAGCTGCACTTCCTTTCAGACTTATAAGATTCATTTAGTTGGGATACTTTCAATCCCTATTTATGAATTCAAATTTAAATACTTATTACTATTGTACATACATACATACATGCAGGTATGTATGTATGTATGTAGTACCATATGCCACATTAAAAACTTTGAACTTAAAAAGAACCCAGCAAAATATTTCAACAATCTGTTTCGCATATAGTACACGTATGTGCATATGCTACAAAATACAATATACAAGTATACATAGACATATAGATATACATGTTGTTTTTTTTTGTGTTGTCTTTTTATTTTTTTGTTGCCTTCAACTAAATTTCAATTCGCATCATCTTCAACATCAACAAAATGAAGAAAAGAAATAGCAATGTTTCGGGGTATGGTGCTATTTTTGGGCCTTTTATGTGGGCGAAGATGCGCTCGGCTAGCCTTCGGTTTTTGCTTCGTCTCAGCAATACAATCGACCACACATACATATATATATATATACGTACAGTGGTTGAATGTATGTATGTATGTATGTACGCTATGTGTAGCTTATATCTACTAGTTAAATGTCTATCTATGGGGGGCTGCTTATTGTACCGACCTCAACGGATGCATAGAAACTTAGCATAAACATCGAAATCAATTTATATTTCGATGTGATTATTGAAATATGTTTAGCTTTAATCATTTCTCAATACTTTTCTCAAATCAAATCTGAAACTTCTTTTGGAAGCCAACTTCAACAAGTGTCTTACGAATGGACCAATCAAAACAAGTAATAAGCATGTTGTTTTTTTCAACAATTGAAAATCAGACAGGTAGTAATTTTGAATTCTTTGCTTTACTGATTTGAGTTTCACTCAAAGCGTCATCATATAGTATGACAAGTTACGAAATATATGATTTGTGCCAAAAATTGACTTTGAATTCAAGAATAGTTTTGAACTTCAGAATCATTTGACTATTTGCCATGGTTGTTATTTATTTGTTCAATACATTTTTTATTTGTGTCTTCAAAACTCGGTCACCCAAATAGATACTTATGTATCATACTAAATATTATATATTAGTATGGATACATATGTAAATGTTTTTTTGCACGTACTTAAAATAATGACAGAATATCACTTGTGAATGAACTTGAATAACTTTGCATTAGTCATAGAGATGATATGGAATAAACACAATAAAATATAATAAATAAAATATCGATATTTAATACAAAAATATTTTCATATTTACTGTATACTTTTTGTTTTCGTTCAACGATATAAAGCAAACATATTTTGTAACGAACAAAAAAACTCGTTCTGTGTGTGTGTGTGTGTGTGCCAAATTTAGAATGTATACGTGCGACGTTCAATTTAAAAATAAATTCAACCAAATTAAACGAAATGAAAAACAGCAAAATATAAAGCATTTAAGAATGAAATCATAGACAGCAAAACACAAAAAACAAAACTAGTTGGACAACAGCACAAATTTCATATTCACAAAATTTATATTTCTTCATACTTTCAATTTATATTTTGTGCTTTCATTATTGCAGTTTACTTATTTTAACATAGCGACTTAAAGTTCTTTACTGAATCTACTGGACTTGAAATGTTGCAAATAAATTGGAATAGTTTGAATGTAATATTTTTTAATTGACTTGAATATAGAATCCTGGATTATTGTTAAAAAATTCATATTTGAACACAAAATTATTTACATCAAATTTCCAGATTATAGAACTAAGCTAACAAATAATATAATCGTAATAAAATCAAACTCCGATCGAGATCATGGACAATTTTACAACAATTCTTTTCGACATTATATTTTACATTTCAAATCAGAGTTAAAGATGATTTTAATAAATAAAATTCCATTCAATTAAGAAAATGAATTCAAATTATTTCAATTTCTATTAGAAATGAATACGTTGACATGATTATCGAAATAATGTAAAGTTGTAGCGGATTACTAAAGTAAAAAAATAAATATATAAAACTGAAGAAATAAATAAACAAAACAGAAGATAAGTATATATATTTTTCATTTAATCGAATCCCCTACGTTTGTGGAAATTTCCACCAAATTTAAGTTTTTCCTACTCCCACATTTCGATTTTATTAGCTCGTCAAATTTGTAGGTAAATTAGCAACTTTTTTTGTGATAAATATTCATAAAGAAATACTGATTCTTTCATGTACATTTGCAAAATAAACGTATTCATGTATTGTATACATTAATTTTATTATTTTATTTTAATTTTGGTGTTTATTAAAGAATCTCATTTAGCTATTTTCTGATGGCTTCCAATACAAATATTCTTGACGAATTTCAACACCATGGTGTAAATTTAAACTTTATAGAATATGCAATAAAGGCTAATAGTGTAAAACTCCTATTTCCAAACTCCGTTACCGTTATTCTTAACGGAACGCCTCTGGATTCAAATGTTTTGCAATTTGTTGGATAATCGATGCCATAAGCAACTGTCATTTGTTATCGGTTAACCACCACAAGAATTCGACGATACCCATATTTTATACTTGTCGAAAACTAAATACCAAGACTAAATACCGGACTTTTGTATTTAGAAATACGACTTGACAAATTATATGTGTTTTGTTGATTTTTAAGTATTTTGTTTTTTGAATAATTAAGAACATTAAAGCAATTCAAAAAGTTGCGCCACTTGTTTAATTGTTGCAGTCTCGCACCTATTGGAGTGTTACCAACTAGGTGGTAAGTGTAAGTATATTTCTCGACATATAACAGTATATTTTGCAAATACAATTTGTGGTCACGCTGTCAGCAACAACTCTATTTGCAAATTTTGAAGAACAACGACGAACAAAATTAGATATCTTTTTGTACACATACTATAAGACGTACGCACGTATGTACGTGTAATTTGGAATTTGTTGTGAATGCGGGCTTGCATGTAAATTAACATTATCGGCTTGTGACGACGTAGCAAGGACTTTTTGTGCTAGTGCGTGTGCTTGTTCTTCCTCCTCCCTCTCGAATTCAACGTTCAAGTCTTTTTGTTGCTGTCTGATTGGACTGACGCATCGTTTGCATCGTTCCGCTTGACATCATGGCCAGCGAGCCAGAGAACAAGCCGCCTATATTGCACATTCTGGTCGTTGGCTTCCATCACAAACTCGGCTGTCAGGTGGAATTCTCGCATCCCCCTCTAATCGCCGGCTCCACGGGCCGCAACGAATGCCCATCGGGCTGGAAGTATCTGCCCACCCTAGCGCTGCCCGATGGTTCGCACAACTTTGTCGAGGATACGGTCTTCTTCAATCTACCCAGTCTCTTTGAGCCAGCAGCCAGCATATACGGTGTGTCATGCTATCGCCAGATACCCGTCGAAAAGTTGAAAATACGCACCGCTGACGTGACCCGCAGCACCGTACAAAAGTCCGTCTGCATCTTGGCTCGACTGCCCATCTATGGCTACATTGAGGTAAAGTTGGCGCTCATTGCAGACGCTTTCTTCGACCAGGGCGACTTCAGTTGCACCGAACTGTTGGTCAAAGCTTATCAGCAGTTGAATGCCTGTTTGCTGGATGAGGAGACGCGCCGCCCGCTGCGACATTTCCATGTGGGACTGTCGCTGCGTGAGATTGTGCTGCACTGGCGCCACAAGACGCTGATACTGTTCAAGCTGCTGCTCCTGCAACGTCGCGTTGTCTGCTTTGGCTCCCCCGTGCGTGGCATGTGTGTCCTCATCCTGGGCATGGCGTCGTTGATACCACGATTGCTGGAGAAGGGCTTCCAGGAAGTGGCCTGTGTGCGTACGTCGCGACCTCTTTCGCCCATGCCCGACTTTACCGACTCACTGCAACGCGAAGCCGCTGCTGAGATTGAGGTGGAGACTAAGGTTCATACGGAGGCTGAGGCTGTGCCTGAAGCAGAGGCGGAGGCAGTGACAGAAGTAGAGGCTGAAATTGTGCCAGAGGCGGAGGACCTAACACTAGTCTCGTCGGCAGCGTCGGCGGGCTCGCAGTGCGGTAACAGCAGCGGCAACACGTCGCCGCATACAACGCCCAATTCACAGTCGCAGGACTCCAGTAGCTGTCCGACAACAACGCCAACGCATCCAGATCTGCAGCGTGTGGACTCCACGGAAAGTGGCCACAGCGCCGGCAAACGCAATGGACGCAGCAGCTCACTGACCCGTGAGGCCAGTGTGGACACCTTGGCATGTAAGTGCTGTGCACATCAGTTAATTTTTGAAATAATTGGTTATACTCTCGTATTCTCGTATTCTGTTTGCAGCCAATCTTGCAGCACTGTGCGCCATCAATCCGGATGAGTATCGTGCGCCAGTGAGCATATTTGCCAGTGGCAATCTCTGCTTGCCGTACTTATCGCTACCATACATGGATCTGCTTAGCGATCCCATGGTACTCTCCTATATCATTGGCACCTCCAACGTCCTATTCCAACAGAAACGTCAGCTGGCTGACGTTCTTGTCGACATTGAGGCTGCCAATCTGGACGCCCACGATCCGGAACTGCGCCGTCAGCTGGTGCTAAGCACCGAGGATCTGCGCTACATGGACTTCATACTGAAACACGTACAAACGCCCAAGGAGGATGCCGAGGGCAGCGAATACTGGATACGCGAGCAGTTCCAGGGCTATATTCTGGCTTTGCTGCGCACTGCGGTTGCACCTGGTATGTTGTGGATACAATTGTGTTCGTCTTTCTGTCCGTCCATTTGTCTAAATTCCTCGGATCTCAGCTTCTATAGAAAGCTATAGCTAATCCCGAGAGCAGAGCTCTCTAAAAAAACATTTTCGATCGTCAGTTCGAGTAAACAATAAGTACAATCGCAGGTAGTAAATTTATAAAGCTATATACAGTTCAGAGTAATGTTAATAACGGCCCACTCACGACAAAAAGTGATGCAGTTATCTGCAATGTGCAATTATTCAAAATGAATGCACGCCAACATGTGACAGTCACTACAATATACCAATATTTTTGCTTACACGAGGAATGACGCAACTTAATAGCTTTTGTTTGTGCGAGTTTAACTAAAAACGAACTAAAAACAAAATCGATTATATACTCTTTTTTATTAAGCCAACACTCAGCAGTAAATAATGCATACAATTATCTTTCAAAATTACATTGGATGAACTTCAATTGAAATCCTGATTTTATCACTATATTGGCAGTATTCACTTAGATCTCATCTTTGTAAAGTGATTTGAATTGAAATGAAAGATCTTCTGAGCGCCAGATACAAATATCAAAAGCAATGGATAACTTATGTATTTAGTTAAAATCCGAGTAGAAACTAAGAAGCCAATACAATTGTATAATAATAACTGAATCAATGACATTAATTTTATTTTATAGATGTCAAAGACAATGATCACTTCAATGCGCAGTTTATGAATGCATTTAAGCGCACACAATGCTATCAGGAATGGTACGATGTGCGACCCGAACCCGAATTTTTTGATGCACTTCCCGCCGGTCATCCGTTTGCGGGCACTCTATCCGTGGCGGACATGAAGCTCAAGCTGGCACAGTGAGTAGTCTCTAAGTACACAAATCATATCGTTTCCTTCAAATTGAATGCTTGTTTCCCGTACTTTGCAGAACTATGCAGAATAGCGAAAGTGGACGCAAAATTAATCAGGCCGTTAATACGACCAGTCGAGCTGTTGGTGGTGCCATCTCTCAGGCGAAAGGCGCCTTCTCCAGCTGGTGGTCGTCGATTACAACAGCGCCGCCCGTTAATAGTTCGGGTACAGTTGCCGGAGCTAATTCGGCTGGTGGCAGTGAGAGCAGCAGTCAGAGCCAGAGTCTCAGTCACATTGATGAGGGCATCGATGGTGCTGCGGTGTCGCAACAGCCTCAAGAGATCTCAGTTACATTCCAGAACCACAAAGACGATACCCAACTGGATGTGGCCGGTGTCAGCATACACATTTCCAGTCAGATCAGCGAGGAGAGCCTTGAGGAGGCGCATGATTCGAGCGCTAACTCACCACAGCATCAACAACAGGGAATCGTGGAAATTGGTCGCGAAGCCGAATTGCTCGATCGGTGCACCAACAATGAGCAGCAGGCAACAACGACGACAGCGAACTCTCCTCAATCGCAGGCGCAATCTCAGCCACTGCGTGCTATTGGCTGCGGTGGTGATCTGACGCTGTCTAGTGGTACAGCAGCCGCTGTTGAGTGTAATAACGGGGATGTTTTCATAGTTTGATCACCGCTAGCTACGCACAAGAGCAGCCACAATGCAACAACAACAATAAGACACAACTTTGTATAAAAAATTTATCTAAGCTATGCTATACATTACCATTAATTTATTATCTATCTATTGCATTATTTTCTGTCTTGTGTGTGTATTACATTGTGTTTCGCATTACTCAAATTGGCCAAATATTATTATATTATATTATATTCGTATCGCGTATTTGTATTGTATTCGTATCGTAGTTTTTGTGTGTAAGCGCCACCCAAAGAGCTCCTTCCCCACTTTTCAGTGTACTCGTCGAATTTATAATTCTTGTACTAGTCCAAACAAAATGTAAATCTAATCCGTACCAAGTGCAATTTGTAACCAAACTTACAACGATGTGGCAATAACTAAGTGATTGTCGTTGCCCTCTCTGACGTGACGCAGATGGCACGAAAATCGAGCATCCGAAGCTAATCCAATAGTAGCTCTATCTCTCTCATATTGATATTTTTGTTTGTGTTTGATTATTATGTGGGGTGCGCTTCCGAGTCGTCAATATAATAGATACAAACATCAGCTTATCAACCTAATTACTTACTATACCATACATATGTACCTGTGTGTGCAAAAAAAAAAAAAAAAACATTGAAAAGCTGTTTACAAATTCGATCGACTTCGACACGTTACCCCGCGGCACATGAACTTCGACATTCAGATCAAATAATATTTATAATCGAAATGTAACTACTTCATTTGTACGTTTCCTCATGCAAATTAAAAAGTTAATGAATTGAATAAAAATATTGCAACTTTATGTTATTATATGGGTCATTTGTGATATTTCTACATGATTATTATACCCTCTACCAATGAGGTAGAAGGCTGCAGACTAGAAGAAATTAAGATATAATGTTTTTTCGATAGCACTTGATGTTTGCACGCAGACCAAGTTTGTTTTCATTTTTGCCACGCCCACAACAACAACCACATTATTAATAATTGTTATAATTACTTATGTTGTAGTTGTTGTTGTAATGTCCGAATATACGTTTTCAAATTTTAACTGGTTTAACTTTTGTGCATCGGTTGCTTTAAGATTTGAATTGGCGCTCTATTTAAGTTTTCATAGTACCGGAAACAGACGACTGATGGCGCCACTCCAGTCCCTTGCTGTATTTCTGCTTGCTGCTGATTTATGTTTGCCTGGTATTTCACCTTCTGATTTGCCAATTTTTGCCCATCGTTACAACATTGAATGGCCAACAGCAACAACCATATTATTAATATTTGTTGTTTTAATTACTTATGTTGTTGTTGTTCTAATTTCCGAAAATATGTTTTCAAATTTTAACGGGTTTGACTTTAGTACATCAGTTGCTTTTAAGATTTGAATTGGCTTTTATTTCAATTTTCGTAGTACCGGAAACAGACGACTGATGGCGCCACTCCAGTCCCTTGCTGTATTTCTGCTTGCTGCTGATTTATGTTTGCCTGGTATTTCACCTTCTGATTTGCCAATTTTTGCCCATCGTTACAACATTGAATGGCCAACAGCAACAACCATATTATTAATATTTGTTGTTTTAATTACTTATGTTGTTGTTGTTCTAATTTCCGAAAATATGTAGTAGTAGTAGTAGTACATCGGTTGCTTTTAAGATTTGAATTGGCTTTTATTTCAATTTTCGTAGTACCGGAAACAGACGACTGATGGCGCCACTCCAGTCCCTTGCTGTATTTCTGCTTGCTGCTGATTTATGTTTGCCTGGTATTTCACCTTCTGATTTGCCAATTTTTGCCCATCGTTACAACATTGAATGACCAACAGCAACAACCATATTATTTATTATATTTGTTGTTTTAATTACTTATGTTGTGGTTGTTGTTGCGATTCCCGTAAACATATTTACAAAATTTATCGAGTTTTTGAAATTTTCTTGTGTTCGATAAAGTACTGTGGACCAAGGGGCCTGGCATATTATGCAAGTTGAGAATTCTTTGTGAATCCCTACTGCATAACTACGCCCACGTATCAAGTCCGCCCACATTAATCCCTTGGTCCGCCGCCTAGTCAAGTAGGCACCTTGTTATATCAATAGTAGTTGTATATCAATTATATTTAAAGAATAATACCGCACTGATTAGCTTTCATTAAAAATATATACATAGCAAGAATTTTATAGTCGAGCACACTGTGACTGCAACTTTATTTCTTGTTTTTACTTAACCAATTTATTTTGCGATTTTACGCAGCTGTTTACTAATTGTGGTTCATAAGAAAACACTCTATTTTTACTTTATCTTTTCTTTTCACTATTTTTACTACATCTTTTCTTTTCACTGTGGTAAATGGCAGAACCAAAAAAAAAAAAAAAAAAAAAAAAAAAATATTTTATTTACAATTCAAATACAGTATTGAGTTTGCAGTACTCAATAGATCTTAGGTTTGGCAGGAATTTTATACTATATATAATGTACAATTAGGAGCTGATAGCCTTGCTCAACTCATCGATAAACGGCAAAGGCTGTATCCCATCTAGCTCCTGTTCCAAATTGCTCAGAATGACGGCGTTCTCAGCAGCTTTTGCCTTGATCACTTCCAGCTTGGCTTCGGCTTCTGCTAAAATTGCTTCTTGTTCTTTGATAAAAATATCTTGGGCATTTAAACGCTCGCGTTGTCGCTGCTCGGCGGCACAAAGAAATTCCTCATTTGCTTGTCGCTTCGCCAGCACCAGATGCTCCAGCTCATCATTGACTTTGCGCTGTTGCTCAAGTTGGCTGTTCAGCTCCAGTTTACGCTCGATCAGCTGCTGTTGATGCTGCGCCTGCATCAACATTTTCGTTTTATGTGTTTCAGCCAAGCGAATGCACTGCAGATCGTATGCCTGGATTAAGGAATTCAGTTTGTTGAGTTCGAACTCGAGTTTGCCGTTCGAGTGCAACACTTTGGCATTGTTCTTCTCCAGCTGTCTGTAACGCTGCGCACACTGCTCTCGACGTTGTCCCAGCAACGTAGCCAGTTGCGTCAGCCGCTTGCTGCATGACACAATGTCCGCCTGTTGCGGTGGAAATGGCAGCTCCAGATTCATTTCATCGTTCTCGCTGGCACTGCACACATTGGAGTCGAGACTGATGTTCTGCGCATACGTATTAAACTTTCCCACCTTGTCCACCAACTGTTTCTTGGCACGCGACAGATGCACCTGCTGGTTATTGTCACGGTCCGTAAACTCTTTTATTTGTCCGTCGTAGAAGCCCTTCTCGTTCTCCAGATCGCTCACCATCATTCGCAGGCTTTTCAGCTGCTCGGCCGTGTAGCGTTGGGTATCGACCTTGCGCTGCAATTTCTGCACCTCCTTGCGTTGCGCGTCAATGCGTTCCGCATTCTCCTTGTGGAACATCCGCAATTGCGCCATCTTATCCGTATGCTCCTGCGTATTGTTGCGTATGGCTTGCAGCTCCTGCAGCAACTGCTGCTCCTGAGCTCTCAGCTGCAACAGCTGCTCGCGCTTATTATCGCCGGACCTTTGCAGCAGCTGTTCGTCCAATTGCTTGTGCTCGTTCCTCTGACACACTAGATCCGCATCAAGCGCGTCTCCATCGTTGAGGTCGGTCAGGCATTTGATAATACGTTCACTAACCTGGCTCTTTAGTGCTTCATATTCATTCCAGTTCTGCGTATCCCAAACACAAAAGCTTTGCGACGCACTCACGAACAGCAAGTGATTCGTCTCCTCGGATAGCAGAATGTTGTTGACGGTGGCATTCGCATGCGATAAATGCGAAACCGCTCGATCCGTACTGCTGTCGTGCAGATCACTCGTTTCCATGAACGGAAACTCTTCGTATTCGTCGTCTTTGCGAGAAGGCGCCAAGTCCTTGAGAAAGTCAAACATGACAATTACGTGACCAAACGACGATGGTGTTGTCGGCGTCACTAGCCACGATTTGTTCACTTGAAATGGATACTTGATCTTATGCAGTGCATTTGTTATGTCCTCCACATGATTGTTGCCCACATTGACCCGATTGCCAAATATGAAATGGAAGAAGAACTTCACAATGTTAACAAATTGTTTCATAGTCATTTGACGCAACGAAATTGCACCGCGACTGAAGTAATCCTTGGTGAAGCCTGGCATCTCGTGCGTCTGCATCATCTCATCCAGATATTCGGCTATCGCCTGTGATTGCTCCTGTACCCATTTTTTATCCTTGTGCTGCGGAAATAGTCCGCGTTCCACTGACGATGCCTGGCGATGTCGCAATGGTGTTGCCATGGTGTTGCTGCTGGTCCGCTGCGTGCTGCACGATGGAGTAAACTGCGTCATGTGCGGTTGCGGCAATTGCGATCTAAACAGGTCAAGAGTAAAAGATTTAAATACACTCAATTGGCAGCCTGTCTCTTATGGAAACTTACCTCGTTTGCCGTCGCCTTAGGACGCTACCATCGTCACGAGCTTCTTCGTGGAACTCTGATGTACGACGCGGCTTATACATTGCACTCTAGTAATTCGCTTAACATATAAAATATAAAAAACCAGCTCTTTTATATGCGAAAATTGTACACACGGATTTACAATTTATTTTGCTTTGAAATATGGCGTCGGTAGCAGCCAGTGTGACCTTAAGTGCGATTTTAAAATATACCACCTAAGATAAAAAAAATATACCAATTATAGATATACCAGTATAAGAGATACTATAAATATGCAAAAATTCACAAGATGTCGCTTGAATATACAATTTTTTTCTTTTATAATTTAAATATATGTGGTATATAAAAATACATATATGCATACACTCTTAAAACTCAACTGATTTCAAATTTCGTGCATCGAAAATAACCACAAGCGCGCGGAACCGAATTTAGTTCATTTTGAAACCAATGATCAAGTTCCCAAATGAACTGAACGTATCAGTGATGCTTTTTTCCGAAAAATATTCCAAAATCCGTTATTTTTTCAATTTTGAAAATTAATTAATTGTAATTTATAAAACATAAAACATTAATACAGTAAAACTTCCCTTAGTGGAAATTAGGCAGACCTTTCGAATATAAATAAATTTTATTGTGATTGTTAATAACTGCATCTAGTCAAATTTAACAAACTAACACTATTAAAATATTGGTAAGTTATAAGCAAACTTATTATGTTGTTGTTGTGTGAAAATGAATGTCCACATTTGCAAAACCTTAGTTTGTACGTGAGTGCAAGCGAGTGCAGTCTATTGTTAAAGAAGGCATTCGTTCATCATGTCTCTCACACAGACGCACTTATTATATATGTACATGCATATGTACATATTAGAGTAGATGCTGCTAGTAAGAGAGCAAAAGAGAGTGAGTGCAAGAGCTCTCCTTATTTTGTTTGAGTGGTGGACATTCCAATTTCCTTTTTTCCTTTATTCTGCAAATGCTCATATGTATATAAGAAGATAACAAGGAAAGTAAAAGATATTAAATTCAATTTAATAGAGCTAGTAGTTTGCTGATAAAATAAAATAATTATAACTATGTTTGCAAATTTCAAACATATACATATCAACAATTTTCAACTCCCAAGTCTTTTGTATTTAAATTTTCTCTTAGTTTATGTCAACTAGTGCAATTGAATTTAATTATTCTCAACGATATTGACGTGACAGCTGGGAATATCATTAGCAAGCTCTTCAGCTGGTTCGCTCGCAGGCGAATTGTCGCGTTGAAGTCCCTCGCGCTGCCTCTCGACAATATCAGGACTCCAGATTTGGCACAACATATCTTTCATGCAGCTACGTATATATGTTAAATGGGGGCCAGCCAATTTGCCATCCTCCTTCCTCTCCAGGCACATCAAATTTCCGCTGGAAGAGCCCTGGAAGTTCTTGCTGCAGTCCTTGTGCGCCATCTTTGGAATTTTGTTTATGGAATTTAAAACCAAAAACAAAGAGGAGACGTTAAAATTTAGTAGCTCTAATCATAGAGGATTAACACTGTGCTTGCTAGATCACACAGTTGGAGAATTTTAGATATGTCCCTGGAAATTTCAAATTCTATGTGCTAAAAAAGCAAAAGTCACGACGATTCTTTGTTTATTCCAACATTTTAATTAATTGTAATTATTGTTTCTTGTGTTACACAATAATCATGCTATGTTTATGAATTACATTTATTTATTATAATTATTGTTATTTTTATTTTTATAATTAAATATCGATCACATTTCCTTTCAGAACGTCTCATCATTCCCTGTTCGCTTCACATAACGCACAAACAATATAATTTATAATTATTATTACATACATTATTACTGCTTTTTTTTTCTTTCTTTTCATATACTTCATTTATCCATTACGTACAAATACACAAATAATCTTCAACTTAAATTATTTTTTACAATTATGAAAAACAAAAATTCACACACTTTCGCTTTTTATTTTTGAAAATTTGCGGCAATAATAAATACGTATGTTTATTTATGGTTGTGTTTTTCAATTTTGGGAGGTGCGTATATCAAAAAAAAAAAAAAAGATATTGAAAAAAATATACGTAATACTACAGTTTAAGGAAAAAAAATACATAATATAAAATTATAAAGCCAAATTTGCAAAAATCAAATCTGCGCTAATACTATATTTTATTTATATATTATTAAAATTATGTATGCCATAATTATAATTAATTATGGATTAAATTAATCATAGTTTAGCTGCTTAAATAAGGTGTAAGCCGCACACAAAACAAAACAAAAAAAATAATAATAATAATAATAAAGAAAGGAAAAGGAAATGGAAAGGGGGGAAAAAGGGTTAACAGAAGAACAAAATCCGGTATTGTTTTGCTTGTTTTGTTTGTTGTTGCTGTTGTTAGTTATACTATTTTCATGCACTTGGCTGCCCTTTGTTGTCGAGCTTATTTTAAATGTGTATAATATTGTCCTAAAAGCCTTAAAAAAATATTACGCATCGCCATGTCCAGGACATAGGCATAGACACCTCCAGACCTATTTTTTGCAAATTTATAATAGACTCGTACATAATATCTGGGTGGAGCAAAAGGAACACAAGCAAAAGCCATGTGAAAGCTACGTAAAAGGTTTTTTTTGTTAGTTTTTTTTTTTTTTTTTTTTTTTTTTTTTGCATCATCATCATAATCATTCTCCTCGTTTCAGTTTAAACATTCGAAATATTTTGAAAATATTTGCATAAATATGTGTGTTGTGTGTGTGAGGTTTTGGTGTCTTGCTTTAGTGTGTTTGTGTGTGTGTGGGTGTATGTGTATGTGTGTGCATAGATACGTAGTAGAGTTTCTATGTTTGAATTTAGGTACATTACAGTTCTTTGTATTGTTTGTTGTGGTTCTTGTTGTTGTAGTAGAGTCTGCATTAGATTAGAGTAGTGGTTGTTGTTGTTGTTGTGTTGTGTTGTTATCGTGCTAACTAAGAGAGTGGGCGTGCCATCAAAAGCGATGCCAGCCAGATCCCACACAGCTATGTTTTTGTTTTTATCGTACAGAGTAGAACGCGAGTAGTGCAGAAGACGTCGCTCTAGTTGGGCGCATTCAATGTGTCCATATTGGAGCCATATTGCATGCCGACCGACATCGTAAAGAGCCACGCGACAGCCAACAGACTGCTGCCCAACAGATCGCCCAGCGCCGTCAGATATGGTATGGCCGAGTTATCCGGATCGATCTTCCACTTCCACATGGCATGCACTATGATATGCGCAATATACAGCAACAGCATGACCTGCAAGCGAAGAGAACAGCATTTAATATTGGGTATTTCCACAGTACAGGAAGGAAAACAAGTCAGAAACAATGAGGTTTTATTTTAAAAATATACCAAATTATATACCACTAAATATTAAAATATACCGAATGACATGTAAAATATACCATAGAGGTCAAAATATACCAGATTGTCAGTCAAAGCAGCTAAGATCCGATTTTAGTAGGCGTAATTTGCTATACAGAAGTTTTTTTTAAATAACACCTACAATTTTTATCCGATCGTCACCAAATAGGAATCAGGAATCATAAATATTATAGTAATTATTGTCTATAATGAAATTCGACTCTTAATAATTAAGCTTGTTGTCGAATTGAGGAGGCGGAAGTGGGCGTGACAAAAATTTGATGTGCGTGCAAACCTAACAAATGCTGTCGAAAAAAATGATAGCTCTTTCTCTTATAGTCTCTAAGCTCTAGGTGTTCATACGGGCAGACGGACAGACAGACGGATATGGCTATATCGTATCGGCTGATCAAGCACAAACATACTTTAGAGGGTCGGAAATGACTGGCAAATTAATAATACCCTTCTATTCTACAAAAGTACAAAAAGAGTGACACTAACCTGCACCAAACTGGCGACAAGATATGATAGCATAAACACCCACGTCACTGTTGTAGCGTTCATGTTGATGTAGTCAGCCACAAAGATGAAGAGCACATTGCCAGGTATTGACATGGCAATCAGAATGCGAGCCGTCTTTGCATAAGGAACTGTTGAAAGAGAATATATAATTATAGACTTACTTAAGTATTGAGAACTATTCGTAGTTATATGCAAGTACTTACCGCCTTTGAACAGTGCTCGCCAAGGCCACTCGACGACCTTTGTGTGCGGTGGTATAATGCCAATTATTGAGCTCTGATGCAGCATCGTCGATATCTTGCTGGCCTGCACCGACACCAGATTGCCGCCAATGCCATTAATGATCGGCTGAAAGACGACAAAACCATTGAACACCTCCACAGCGGCATCGAGTACCAGACCGCCAAGACTGCAAAACAAAAGAAGTAGATCACAAGTTGGATTAAATGAAATGATAAAGTACAACTCAAGTGTAGATCACAAGTTAAAGTTAAAAGAAAATGAAAACTGTAAGTTTAAATGCCGAAAATAAATGAAAAACTTAAAGGGTAAGAGCAGATCAGAATGTGGATTTATAGAAATGGAAAACTACAAATGAAGTGTAGATCATATGTTGATTTAAAAGGAATGGCAAACTACAGAACAAGTGTTGATCACAAGTTCGATTAAAAAGAAATGATAAAGTACAACTCATGTGAAGGCGAAAAGTTGAATTAAAAAGAAATGGAAAACTTTAAATTTAAATGTCGATTATAAGTTGGATTAAAAGAAAATGAAAATTACGAATGAAGTATAGATCACTAGTTGAATTAAAAGAAATGGAAAAGTACAACTCAAGTGGAGATCACAAGTTGAATTATAAAGAAATTAAAAACTGTAAATAAGTATTGTCCGTCAAGTCAAGGACAAGCGTTAAACAACATCGTATTGGTGTTTTATAAATAGATATCGGTGGCAAAGTACTATAATAATCAATCAATCTCATCGAATATCGAATATATACATTGCCAAATTTAGCACAACTTATGCCCGTTGGACATGAATTGGCACAAAACTGTCTCTGTTTTTGTGATTATTGGTTAGAAATTAGAAGTGCAAATCACACACAAATTGTGCTTGTCATTCGGCCCAATTCAAGTGGCTGTCCGAGTGGCAAATCAAAGTTCGCAGATGATGATGATGATGATGATGACATACCCGCTGATGCAGAGCGCTGAGAGCACTGGAACCCAGCCGCTCTTCAGCACCGGCCGCGTATATTCGTTCTTCAGCACAATGACGACCCACATGGGCAGCAGCACCAGATAGCAGGTGACCACAATGAAAGTGATCCACAGATGGGTTTCTGCAACGTGTGTAAAGAGAGTGTAAAGAATGAATGTAGAATATTTGAAGCTTCTTTTGCCGTCGTCTGGTTAACGTACTTATGTGCTCGTAGAGCAGCGAGGCAATGAACGACAGCAAACTGATCGAGACAACATCACCGATGGAGGCAGCTAACGGCGTGGCCAGATTATCCGGATTCAGGCGATACTTTTGCGAGAACAGTATTACAGCGACCAGCACGAAATCTGTGGCAATGAAATAGACGAAAACTGTTTATTAAGCTATTTAATATTATAATATTTTTAACCTAATAATATTTATTTTAAAATACAACTATTTAGTTTGCATTTTCAAGTGAAGCGAAAACATGCTCGAAACTTACAACTGGTTTGTGTCTTTGCTAAGCACTTGTTGAACTACATGCTATGGTTTGTGTCTTAACTACAAATTAGGCGAGTTATTCACTAATTATGATTTTAAATAGTTATCTCTAATCATTTCACATTTAAATGCCCTGCACTCTTAAATTTAGTGAAATATTGAAATACATAACAAACACAGATTTCTATATCGTTGACTCACCTAGCACAAAACACGATGAGGTGGCCGTAAACATGGCCGAGGCGGTCAAGAGCATTGCGTTCTCAAAGTAGAAGCTGCCGGTCATCGCAGCGCCAACGCTCATGGCAAACATGGCCACCAGAAAGGAGGCAACTGTGGCCTGCACCTGCACCAGCGCAATGTTGCCCACAATCATTCGCACCACATTCGAACGCGACGTCATATTGCCCAAATTGACTTGTGTGGAGAGACGCGAGGCGAGGCACATGTCCAGATTACCCTTCAGACCGAGCAGCGCCGGCACCAGAATGAACAGTTCACTCACATTCTTGAAGACATACCATTTCTGTGAACGATCACAAAAAACACCAACGAAATTAGTTCTCGACTCTTAAAAGTTACAAAATTATCACATAATTACTAAACAAGTAAGAAAGCAGCAGTCGAGTGTATTCGACTGTGAGATACCCGTTACCCATTGTGAATAAAAGCCAAAGAGTGCGGTATTATTTATAAAATATACTGAATTAATATACCACAAAAATATTTAAAAAAAAATATACTCTCTTTTTTTGTATATTTATAGAGTAATATTTTAAAAATAAATCATAGAGTGCAAAGTATACCAACCAAAACAACTAAGACCCCTATTAAGTGAGCCTTTTTCCCCATACAAATGTATTTCTCAAATAACTTCTACAGGTGGGCGTGGCAAAGTTGTTTAACAATCTTGATCTGCGTGCAAGCATACAAAATTATATCTCTATCTCTTATAGTCTATGAGATTTAGATGCTCATACAGCCGGACAGACGGAGGGACAGGCAATCAGAGATGGGAGAGTGTTGACGCTGATCAAGAATATATATACTTTATAGGATCGGAGATGCCTGCTTCTGCCTGTTACATACACAAATTTATAATGCCCTTCTACTCTATGGGTAGCGGGTATAAAATATATAGAATAGTATAGCAATCAATATACTAGGTTGCGATTTATGGCTGGGCAGTAAATAGAAGGAGGAGCAGATAGTGGCGTCACCATTGACAGCGAGTTGCTAGCTGGGCTGCTTCACATTTCGATCTGATATTTTGAGGATGATTACTGGTTATAGGCGGGCTTGGGCCGCCCTTAACTGCCTTGAGACCAGAATTTATGATCAATTAGCAGTCACATAAATATTTCCAATGTGCTGAAAACAATCTTCTTTTTTTTAGTGTGCCAAAAATACGATTCTTTTGTCTCGACTTTTAATTTATTTCCGCCCAAATTACTACCGAAACGAATTATATTTAAAATTTTATTGGTTACTAAAATGTTGCACTTGCAAGTTGTAGAGAAGTGTTGTTCTCGATTATTTTTAAAGTCTGTGCGCAGTTGCTAAGCGAATGCAAATTTCAATTACTTTAGGGAAGATCTTTAACTTAAATCACAATTCTAAATTCATTTCGAGTTGTAGATAAAGTCTGTGACTAGCATTAAATACGTAAAATAATTATAAAATTGAGTTCTCAGTATTAAGTTTAATTAAAATTAATTTTCTACTATTAATTGTAATGTAATAAAGTTTTAAATGTTTGCCACATATTCGATGTGACCTTCTTAGTTCAAAAGTTGAAATATTTTTCCAACCATTTTATTAAAAAGAAGTAAAAAAGTCGAGTGTGCTCGACTGTGAGATACCCACTATTTATTTTGAATAATAGCAAAACAGTACGATATTATTCTTAAAATCAACTAAATAATATACCTCGAAAATACAAAAATATACCAAAGGTCATATTTGGTATATTAGAAAAATATACCAGATTGTTAAACAATGCAGCTAAGACCTCAAAAGTTTTTCTTAAATTGATGATTTAAGGACAATTTTCAATTTGTTGAATATTTAATTTCGTTTCGAAGACGATTTATCTACTCGTATTTGTGTGTTGACTGTCGTAATTGAATTGATTAGTATCTGCAAATGGGTTGGCGATAAAGTCAAGAGTAATGGTCAATTAAGTGACGTTTGTGGCTGGCGACAATGCGGAGCGCACTGCAAGTGATTTGATAATTGAATGCAATAATTAAATGCGGCACTTAAATTAAAGTTGATGTACATTTTAGAACACAGCTGGCAAAAGCTGGTCTATGGACTGTGGTTAGTGGGTGTCGTGTCTGCGTCTGCGTCTGTGATTTCCTTTGTTTTCTTTTTGATATCGAGTCGAGTTTTTCACAGACAGCGACGAGACGGAGATGGAGACGGAGACTATATAAAGTGCCTTTTGTTGTGTGTAACTTTAATGAGTCGCCGCGACTGTTATTAGATTTTACAATTTAATTTGCGTGTCATTTTAAATTTTTTTTATCTACCATCTTTGCATTTGCGCAATGTCAATGAAACAATTTATGAGATTTATCAGCTGTTTTTTTTTTCGTTTTTTTTTTTTTTTTGTGTTCTGACTAGATTTGAGCAACAACGAATCAACGATCGCAGCGCGTCCATCAACCCATTTGTTTTGAATGGACAGCCAATTAGTTGGCTAATCAGCAGAATGGACTTAATCGGTAGTATGTATAATATTTAGTATTTGTTTGTGGATTATATAGTACATTACCTCGACGCGACCGAGCACAATGCCCGCTCCGATGGTGCCAATGCCAGCGAGAAAGAACGGTATCGATACCTGCAGCAGGATCGTTGTCCATTTCTCCTGTTTGATGCCTGGACGATTCAGTGCCAACTTCTCCTCGGAGCTGCCATTGATGCCCGCAATGCTGCACGCATCGGCGGGTATCGCTCCACCTGGTCCGCCACCTGGTCCATTGCCACCTGGTCCGCTGCCTCCACCGCCGCCGCCGCCCGCCGCACCAGGATCCGGTTCAGAGGATGCTATGGACGTCGTGATGATTGAGCTTAGTGAACCAGTTGTCGAATGTGGAAGGCCGGACAACTTCTCATTGTCGGGATCTAAGAGAGTGAGTCACAAAGAGAAAGAGAGAGGAGAGGGGGAAAAAGAGGGAGTTGGCGTTAGTTGAGCTTCGCTTCTATCCACAATTAATTGCAGCGCGTATTTCAGCCTAAATAAAAAAAATATGTATATACGTATAGAAAGAGATGGAAATATCAAAGTGTGCGTGTATGTGTGTGTGTGTGTGTTTGTGTTTGAGTGTGTCGCATGCAACTAAAGTCAAGAGCATTGTGCAATTAGCAAGACAATTAATTAACATCACTATAAATGATGAGTATTACTTCTGAGCACCCCACGAAAAAAAACAACAAAAACAAAAAAAAAAACGAGGGGCTACGACTTGAATTCTTTCTGTACTCGACTTCTTCTTACTGCTTACTCTTGTTGTTGTTGTTCGTTACGTTTTTTGATTCTTTAGTTCTCTCTGTACTCGTCGTCGTCTTCTTCTTCTTACGTTTTTTGCCCAAACACGTTTGCGCTGACAAGCGAATAGAACATTTGTTGTTTTTGTTTTTGCCTTATTGTTGTGCGTCTGTCTCTGTGAATTTTTGTTGTGCCAACTTCATAAATTACAAATCGTTCGTCCATAAAAACAGCAACAACAACAACAACAACAATAACAGCGTCGAGACAGACAAAGAGCATGCAATAATTAATAAACATTTTATATGTTTATCTCTTCCATAATAAACATGCATAATAATACGGAGTACTATTTGCGATTGTGCGATTATCAAATAAAAAAAAAAGGTAATCATAATCGTGAAAAAAATTAAATACAAATAAAATCTGTCTGTCGCTATGTAGTTTTAATTGTTGCAAATTCTATGCCAAAGCTCAAGCGTAAATCATTTATGGCAACAACTGTAACTTTAAGTATAGTAATAATATAACTCTTGACATTCTATTTATATCGCATAGTTATTTATAGTGAATGTGAAAAAATAATGTGAAAAACTTGCTGACATATGCTGTATATACTTATTTAAATTGTAAATCAAGCAATGATTTTTTTTTTCATCTTTAAATATATTTTTAAACTGATTGTATTGTTATTTAATGTATGTATTTGTATTTTAGTTATTATATGGCAAAGCTCAAGCGTAAATTATTTTGTTGTAAAAACTGTAACTTTTACTACATAATAATTCTCAGGAATTACTGTCTTCTATTTTTGTAGCGTAGTTATTTATAATGAATGTGAACTTGCATCATAAAATTTATTTTTAAACTGATTGTTAAGATATACAATTATTTCATCAATTGCATTTGAATTAATATATAGCAATGGATATTGAAAAGTAATTGATAATGATAATGGTAACGTATACGCAATTTTATTACTGTATTCATTTTCTGAATTAAACATAAGACTTCCCCTATCAATATGAGTTTGTTGTATTGTGAGTGAGTAATTAATTGAATTATGAGTATGATTAGCAAATCGAAAATGAGGGAGCGTGATTTATTTAAAGTTACATTAGCTGATAATGTTGCGATCTCAAAAGCATCCAACAAAGTCAAAGTCAGTATATTTATGATGCCCGATAAAAGAGAATGGCTTTATGACCATTGTTTGAGCATATGAACATAATCGGATGATAGTCAAACTATAGACTAATTATTATGGCAAGGTTAATTTGAGCTCAGCAATACTCTAATAATAAATATAAAGTTAACAACTTGGCTTATAGATAAAGCCAAAAATAAAAAACGAGCGAAATTAAAAAAATTGTGCGAAAGAGAGGAGAGAGAGAGAGAGAGAGAGAGATAAAAAGGAGAAGGCGAGTGAGTGAGAGTGAGAAGAATAAGATCAAGATAGGAGAAATAAAAGAAACATCAACGGGGCAACAGTTTGCACAGCACGACAATCGCAGCAGCATATCATTATCGTTATCGTAATCGTTATCGCTATCGCTAACGCTAACGCAACTGTTACTGGTCAGTTGTGTGGGGGAGGAGGATGTGGAGTGAGTGAGTGAGAGAACGCTACTAATACAACGAAATACTTGATGCTGCTGCTGCCTGCTGTTGCTGTTGTTACTGTTACTGTTACAGTTTACAGTTACTGTTTGCCGTCTGTTGTTATTGTTGTTGTAGTTGTTGCTGCTACTGCTGCTGATGGCAGCTGGCAGCTGGCAACTGTCGGCGTCGTGTCGTCACTCACCGTTTCCATTATAGATGGTAAATAACTTGTATTTATCATCCAAAGCCGTGTCTAACGGCGTCGTTGTGGTCATTGTTGACAATTGTTGTTGGTACAGTGGTGGCGTGGCATATAATGAGGACGTTGATGATGTGTTGTTATTGTTGTTGGTGTTACTGTTGTTATTGTTGATCGTGTTAATATTGATGGTGGTGGAGGCGGGCGGAGGCGTTGCCAACACCCCATCATCGGGCCCAATCTCGGCGGCTTCATTGTGTGCGGCATAGGAGGAGAGGCGTCGCACATTCAGCGGTGATAGCGATGATTTCTGTCGCTGCTTCAGCTCATTTGGCGTTGCAATCGGCAGCTGGGAACTGGGACTGGAACTGGAACTTGGATTGGAAGGGGAACTTGGACTGGAACTGGAATGGTGGTGGCCTGCTGTATTCTGTGGTTCTTGTTTCTGCTGTGTGAGGTCGAGGTTGGTGAGGCTTGTGTTCTGCTCATCATTTCGCTGCGACATTTTTGCATTGGTCAGTTGTGTGTGTGTGTATGTGTTTGTGTGTGTGTGTGTTTGTTTGTGGAATGACTTTAAGTGTGCCCAGCAGCTAAAGTTATGTGGCCAAAAATGCAGCTGTGTTTGCTTTCTTTGTTATGTGAGTATTCTCAGTTGCACAATGGAAATTCATTAAGTTAACTACAATCGTAACTAAACACTTGCTAAAAAAAAATATGTAATATGAACTAATCAAGGTGCAATAATTACAATATAGAATATATTTATTATTTGCGTATAACTATTAAGGTTTTTTTTTGTTTTTGTTTTTTTGCTTAATTATGCTGCATTAAGGTTTTGGCATATTTGCGTGTGCAAAAGTTGGTTTTTTTCTTTTTTTGCTTTGCTTTGCTTTTAAGGTTCTCAGTTTTGGAACTATCACTGAACAGAATCGAATATCGAATCGAAATCGAAATATATATATATATATCACACAATAATTGATTGACTTTTTCTATGCAAAAGTTGTAATATATAATAAATAAATTAAACAGTTACGATGAAAGTGAGTTGTTTTCTTGTATTTGTGTTTACGTTTTTTCTATTAGAATTATTATTATTTTGTTTTTTGTTTTTTAAATAGTTTCTTTAAGGTTGATTAAGGAAAATGCGTGAAGAATATATAAATTGAATAAAAATGTTATTGAAAGAACCAAAGTCGTTTCGTTTACATTGTATGTGTTGGTTGGGGTTGGTGTAAGTGTGTGTGTGTGTGGGTGTATGCTGGTGTATAGTGTAGTGTGTGTGTGTGTGTGTGTGTGTGTGTAGTGTAGTGTAGAGTATTGAGTCCTGTGTCCAGTTCGTTGTTGTTGTGCGTCCTGTTCTTCGAGGCGGGTGGGGGAGATGGCGGGTTGAGTTGTTTGGGGGAGCAGAGAGGAGGACAGAGCTTTAGTCACCGGACCGTTGATATGGCTGCAAGCAACAACATAACGTTCATATTGTGTCGTTTTTCTTCTTCATCTTCATTGTATTTGCATTTCATGTTCTTGTATATTTGTGTATTTTACAGTTCATAATTATCAATGGAAATCAATGGAATAAAAACCAAATGCATTTGCAAAAAAAGACTAAAGTATCAAATAAATAATGCTGTCATAAAACCAACACAACATTTTTGTTTGGTGTTCGTTTTCATTTATACTATTAAACACTCGAAAGGTATTCTTTATAACAAAAAAACAACATTAAGACTTTTAAAACAACATATTCTGTATAATCATTTCTAAAATTTTCCATAACTAATCCAGTTTATTTTGTATTTGCATTTTTTGAGCTGCTCAAAAATCCTGCACTTCCGTCAATAAAAAAGAAAAGAGATAAATTTTTTTCTCTTTTATTTTTACAACACATAGTAAAAACTAAAACCGCAGTCGATTAATTTTTTGTGACGGCAATTTGATTTCTTTTATTTGTGTGCACGAGTATATTTCATATAATTTGTTTTGATTTGTTTTTGTGTTTTGATGTTTGTTTTTTATTTGCTTTTTGTTGTTGTTGTAGTTTTTTTTTTACCGACAGCTTGCAGGGACCTGTTTTTTCAACGAATCGAGTTTGCCGGCCCACGCATTTGCTATTTGCATTTGCATTAATGAAAACATTTAAACAGCGCATTGAAAAGCAACCAGTTTCGGCCATCCACAAAAAAAAAGTGAGTAAAAATACAAAATGGTAAATGGTAAAAATGACAAAATAACAAGTAAGAAAGCAACAGTCGAGTGTACTCGACTGTGAGATACCCGCTACCCATTTTGAATAAAAGCAATATATTTTGCGGTATTTTTCAAAATATACCGAATATACTGCAAAAATACTAAAAATATACCAAATGGTAAGTGTGGTATATTGATATAACACCGCATTCAAAATATACCATAGACGGCACAATATACCAGATTGTCAGCCAACGCAACTAAGACCCCTAGTAAGTAGGCGTTTTTGTCTATGCAAAAGCATTTCCTTAATAACTTTTTATCTGATCGCAACCAAATTTTCAGGAATCATAACTACTATAGTTATTATTATATATACTAATTCGCAACTCTAACTTTAAAATTACGCTTGTTATTCGATTTTTTTGATTTGCGGGGGCGGAAGTGGGCGTGGCAAAAATTTGAAACAAACTTGATCTGCGTGCAAACATAACAAATGCTGTCGAAAAAAAATTATAGCTCTATCTCTTATAGTCTCTGAGATCTAGGTGTTCATACGGACGGACGGACAGACACACAGACACACAGACGGACATGGCTAGATCGTCTCGGCTGTTAACGCTGATCAAGAATATATATACTTTATAGGGTCGGAGATGCCTCCTTCTACCTGTTACATACATTTCCTGCCGGCACAAAGTTATAATACCCTTCTACCCTATGGGTAGCGGGTATAAAAACATGCAGCTGCAATAGACGACGAAAACCTCCCAGAGACCCAAAGCCAAGCCAGACAGATCAACAAATTGAGGCGACAAGTGAGTCGACTCGCCTCCACTTCACTTCACTTCGTCTCACTTCAGTCCACTCCACGCGACTCGATTGGACTCGTATCGAATCCGACTATCGACGACTATCGCTGGGCAATGGCAACGCAGCATTGGCAGCAAGCGTGTGGCGTTTTCAAGTTTATGGACTTTTGACAGGTTATCCGATTAGATTTCGGAGCGATCATTGTTCCGACTACTGCTGTTGCCGTTGCTACTGATGTTGCGACAGTTCAACAAAGGCCTGCTATTTATAGCACCTCAATCTAGCTGGTCAGCAAATCTTTCAGCTTATCAAGGTAATCGGAAACTCGGTCACACGACACAACACGACGATCGTCGCAAATCAACGGCTAATAAATCAATATACACACACACAATGCGATTGCCAAATTAGAAAAAGTACATTTTAAGCCGCCAAAATGTCTCAGAGACTCATCGAGCATGCTGTCATCACTTATACACAGCCACGCCCCCTTTCCACAACACATGTTTTGCCGAAAAAACAATCAAGTTTAAAGCCATAGTCTATCTAATTTTCGCACACATGTGAATTACTAGAATATTTAATGCTGATTTAATGTTGATAATTAAATTAGAGTAAAACCAAATTTGCAAGTCATTTTAGCGTACTAAAAACCCCAGTGCTGCTGCCCCCATAAATATTCGTCTTCTGGTCACACCTAATAAAAGTGCTTTGCAAGTCGAGCACACTCAACTGTTTGTTACTCGCTCTCGCACATATTATTGTTCCATGGAAGCGCCATAAAAGTGCCGTGATTTCGACTAATTGTACTTTTTTTTTGTTTTGTTTAAGGGCAACCATTAACGAAACAGCTGTAAAGCTAATGAAATTTTTAGTATAGTTTACTTTTTTTTTTTTTTTTTTTTTTTTTCTGCGAAGAGTTACAAACTATATATGTTTGTATATATGTACTAAATGAGTAATTCCGGGAGAACGCGACAAAAACAAATTCAATTTTATTTGAATTATGTTTTTAAGTATTGAAATGTCATATTAATGTATAGGAATAAAAACTACAGTAATAAAACAAAAACTATTTGTTTAGACATCGTTGTTTTTCTGATTGCAAATAAGTTTTTAAGTATAGAAATGTCGGGTAATGTAAAAACTACAATAACAAATCTTTCTGTTTAGCTTTTTCAGGCTTTTTTTATGCAAAAACTCTTTACTTTAGGGATATACTTAGTCCTCCATAAAGTGTTCTTGTAAACATTTGTACCAATAAATTGGCATACAATTAAAAGTGATAAACAAGAGCACATTTCAAGAAATAAGTATATTTTAAATACAAAATATTTGTAAATATCCGGTATGACATTGTGGGAATACCCCGGAATACATTTAGTATACGGAAGGGATGTAAGTAGTTGTGGAATCTAATCAGTGAATAGCTTAGCGACCTAATCGCTTTATTAATTTTGTTTTGTTGGAAAAAAAAGTAAGAGCTTTGGCTCACAGGGGCGACATGTGCGAATACCTGCACTAATTATTATTTATGCACTTAAGATTGTAAAAATATAAAAAAAAATAACCGTTTCCTCACAACTCGGAAGAAGTGTCAAGATATGAGGAGCAGCGGCACACAAGTTAGTCATCGAGCAGCGGTTTTCAATACCGTCGCAGGCCTCATGGAAATTCCAGCACCTTGAATGAAATCAAGTGGGTGGCAACATAACTGAATTAGAACTTGGAAATACCCTATAATAAAGTGTGGCCACGATAAGCGAACGAAAACACACACAATTCCACGCACTTTCCATAAGGTGAGAAGAACTGTTGGGTATGGGGATGATAAGTGTTCGGGTTTTCGGGTTCGAGTGTGATAAGTGTATCGAGCCATGAGCCTCTTTGTCTGTCTGCCGATATGAATATATGTATATACAACACAAGTAGTAGTACTTCGATCTTGAACTTTAACTATGCATGCTAAAGTATTAGGCAAAGAAATTATGGACAATAGACTGCACGATTCCAAGAAGTGCGCACTAAATGCCACAATAACAACCGATTGGAGGAGAATGATAGCAAATATTTCCAATATTTGTGAAATTCAAGTGCCTGATTTACGAACTGGAAAATCTTGGCTTTTCGCTTATCGCTCAAGCCGTTGCCAACATTAAGTGACAGGGGAACACACACACATTCATTCAATCAGACAGGCTCGAGATGATGATGGGTTGTACTTTTGTATTTGCTGTCATGATGATATCGCTGTGATAAGATTCGACAACTTGTTGTACTCAATTGCACCAACACACACACGAAAACAGATCAAGTATTTGTTATTATTGTTACACGCTGCTCTACACGACTTATTTACGTTAAGTTACGTTACGTATACGCCCCGCATCAAATGGGCTAGTCATTTCGTTGAAGACAGCTGAAACGACGACGACAACGACGACGACGACGTCGGGCAATTTGCCTAAATGATGGCAGTTTTAATGTCGCCACGTTCAAGTTCAAAGTCAACAGCTAGTAAACACGTTATTGGCTTATGCGACGGCAACAACAACAGTAACAACAACAACAACAACAGTAGCTCAGCTTTTAGCTAACAAATTGGATGACAAAGAGAGTCAAACTGCCGATCGCGAGTAAATCAAACAAAGTAGTTGCCCATTGTCTCTAAGCTCTCGAAATGATCTCTGCTCTTAATTGAACTGTCACATAATTAAGTTGCGCTTTGCTTTTCGATACATTCCAATACGGAACACGAAATTGTGTAATTTATTCACCCGCAACAACAATTAAGTAAGCTTCCAAGTTAAGTGTGCTCGACTATGAAATACTCGCATTAAAGAAGAATCTTTTATTTCTCTTTGCCTCACTCACTTCTACTACCTTTTTACAAAAATATTCAAATACAATTCTACTATCTTTTTACAAAAATATTCAAATACAATTTTTATGTGTTTTTTTTTTTTTTTTTTCGTTTCCTCTGCTGCAGACAAAGTTCACCAGCAAGTTCCCCCCTTAATGGATTTGTTATGCGTTAATTGTTAATTGCTGCAATTAGTTAAATTTGTCAATTTATTATTTTATCTATTCAACATTTTGCTTTTCGGTCTTTTTGTGTGGCTTTTTGGTTTTTTGCTGTCGGTTTAATTGATTGTCAGTTGCACAATTCGATTATTCGATAAAAAAAAAACAAAACACAACGAATATAAATAAGGATTAGCAACAGAGAGTTAATTACCCAGCAAATGATTTATGACATCAAAATATAAACAAATCAAAGATTATATCAGTTAAGACCCCGTCGTGATTATGCGAGTACTCAATAAACTATATGCGAGTACTCCACAACAAAAAAAAAAAAAAAAAATTATATACTTTACTTTTTATGAGTAGCCACGAATACATATTTATGGAAGCTCGTGTGAGATTCGAAATTCAGTTGAGATTTGATCATTTTTCTAGCGTTTTGTTGGCTTTCAGCTTTTGAGTTTTTGTGGTTACGTCAATTGATAGGACGGCTAACAACCAATAGAAATTCAGTTGGCATTTGTGACATTTGTTGTTTAACACCTGCCTCGATAAGATTACAAATGATCGCAAAACTGGTAAAAATGGCAAACGCGCAGATCTCAGAGACTGACGCACAGGAGTCCGAAAACTTTACTCCCCCCTCTACACCACCACTCCAGTTGATAATGCCAGAGGGTCATTATCAATGATCGCGCAAGACAAGGCACTACAAGTAATTTGCCACATTTTTTATTACCATATTTTTTGCAACAAATTCTTTGTCTTTGGCAGCTTCAAGTGGGTGAGCTCACAAGTTATCTATCTTCTATATATACAAGGTTGTTTGTGCCGATTGAATTACTCATGCATTCACCGAATGAACTATAACGGTAAGAGCTGGGAGGCTGCATTTTTAGCTCGTGCAAAAAGGCTGGGTTTTTAAAACTCCAAAGGTTTTGATGTGCTGCTGTAGCATAACACAATTCTGTTATACTTTTTGTGAATTACTTGAATAAAATGAATAGTTATGGAAAACTTTGGTAAGAGCTGAGAGGCTGTCTATTTTTGGCGCAATATATTTTGGTCGAGCAATAAGACTGAGTTTGTAAAATTCAAAATTAACAAAGAGTTTGTTGTTCATTAACAAATTTAACAGAGTTGAAAAATTTTGGTAAGAGCTGAGAGGCTGAAATTTTTGGCACATTATTTTCGCCGTGCAATAACGCTTGGTTTTCGAAAATCTCAATTTTAAAAAGCTTTTATTGCTCAACTGTCGAAAAACACAGCTGTGTTATACTTTTTGTGAATACTATATAGTAAATGAAAATTGTTTTAAAACTTTAAAGCTAGAAGGCTTCAATTTTTCGTGCAATAAGGATTTTATAATAAACATTTTACTTTTTATACTTTTTACTCATTAATAAAACATTGGTAAGAGCTGGGAGGTTGCATTTTTCATTAATATATTTTGGCTAGGCAAAAAACTAGGGTTTTCAAATTACTAAATTATTGAAGGATTTTAACTGTAACTTTTTAACTTTTTGTAAACATTAGATCTTGTTTACCAGAATTTCATTAAGAATATTAATAGTGATGCAAACCGTTTCGAATAAAGGAGGCCTTAAAAGCACAGCGGGAGGCTGCAATTTGTAAGAGCAATAAAAGCTGATCGTAAATCAACAAACTATCATATTGATAGTAATAAATTTCGTTTCTTTTTATTACTATTTGGAGAGCGCAGGCGAAGCTGCTTACTGCAATGAAAAGGACTTTGGGTATTCAATTTGCAGTTGCACTATAGATGAACTAGTGCTATAATAATTAAAGCCGAACTGGTTCTATTTATATTTGCCTCAAGTTCCTTTGCACTTGCACGTTATTTCTTGTTATAATAGCCCCTCGCTTGGCGCACTTGAACTGAACCGAGAACTGTTCCTGATATGATATGTGACAACTGTCGCCGCTTAATGGGCTGCTTGCCTCAGTCTCGTCGCTGGACTATCCCCAGGAAACCCGACGTTAATTCGCAAAACGTGAACGATATGTGCGCTGCCTGTTAATTTCTATTTATTTCCATTTATTGTGATTAAGTCGCCGTGCGCTCAACTCGTCTCGTCTTGTCTCGTCTTGTATTCCAAGCACTATTTTTGTGTGCAGCCATAAAGAGACACATGCTCGTATGAACGTCCAAGTTCCCAGGCTTTTAATTAAATGCTTTGGTTTTGGCATTCGAAATGTTTCTGTTTCTGTTGCTGTTTCAGTTTCAGTTGAGAGTGCCGTCGTCTGTCTCTTGCACTAATTTGTAAGCGACGCGCAATCAAACATTTAATACTTATTAGTTTTTGAATTATCCACAATTGGACAAATTAAAAGAAACGCCTAGCGCTGGCCATAATAATACAACTAGCAGATACTCTTTACTCTACTCTACACAAAGTGCAGTGTCAATCACTGATATGCTACGCTTTTTATCACACAAAAGTTGCAGCTCATTATTGCGGCTATTACACGGATGAAGTAATCGCCTAACTGTTGCATTCTGTTTCAATTATCTAACGTTCACGTTCACAGACGCGACTCTGTCTACTATTAATAGTAAGTAGATGTATTTCACTCACTCACTCACTATATCAGTTAGTCATCTATGCGCAGCTCACGAGCTGTCTGGGCGAACATGTCGGCTACGTAACATTTCATTTCATTGAGATAAAGCAGTAAAACAAAAAAAAAAACGAAAACCTGCACATATGCAAATTAAAGAGACCAAACACGTGAAACACAGCCAGCATGTGGATGCCTCTCTTCGTCTCTCTCTCTCCGTTCCTCTCTGCGCTCCATCAGCTGTTGCATATGGAGAGGCGCGATGGAGACCCAAATGAATTTGAATATGCATTCGCATTCGTATTGCACATTTGCATTTTTCGATGTAAACGAACTTTGATTGCAAAGTGTTGAACAAATTGCTTTCAAATCGAAATCAAATCAAATCTGATAATTGCCTACAGATATCCGAGTGTCACATCTGTTGCTGTGGGATAGACCTCAACTCGACTCGACTCCACTCAAGTGTTTGCTAATTGAATACATCTATTTGCATAGACAAACATAAGATATCTTATGTCCATATTATTCTTAACGCCATCGACACAATGAGCTTTTCTATTGAAGAAAGATTGTTTGCTTATTTCATTCTTATTCACTTAACTTTATTGCAATTTATTTGGCAACAAGTTATTTGTCTTCTCTTAGTTCTTTTTTTTTTTTATATAAGATATGCTTATATTTATTCATTATATTATTTTGAGCAAACGTTTTTTTTTTTTTTTCTTTTGCCCAAAACGTTGTCGTTTCCTATGACGCAGGTGAAACTGCGCTCAATCATTTTGAATACGTCTTTTGATTCAAGTTTATTTTGTCCATAAAGTGTCTAGCAACATTTTAATGAATGAGTCCGAGAATGCGAGAGCGAAACAGAGACACAGAAAGAGAGAGCGAGAGAGAGAGACTGCGGAGATTATATTAATTTTATTGACCAAATAAAGAAAATAAACAATTATTTTTTGGGTGTCGTTCGTTGACGACGTCATCGAGAGAAGAAAACGAATCAAACAAAAAAAAAAGTGTCAAATGCAACAAAATTCAGGTGAAAAGCAAACTGGAAATGTGGTCGAAAGTCATTCAACTACAAGTTCATAAAAAAATGGTAATAAAATCAAATAAAAATATAAAAAACATACAATTGAAGACGCGCGTCAGTTTGAATACAAAGTGAAATTAGAGATTCTACTTAAACTGATCTGAATCTTTAAATATAAAACACAAAGTTCTTTAGCAGTTGAATTATTAATCGTTGCTAATCAGTGGATAATGATGCAATCTACTCATAAATTTACTAGCAAAGAAAACAACAAAAATAAATATAAAAACTGCTTCGATTGCAGAGTCATCTCTTTGTCAAAAACATTGATAAAACAACCGAAACGATAGAAGACTCTTTTTTGTTAATACCTGGGTATTATAGGTTTGTGTCGAAAGGAAGTGATAGGCAGAAGGAGACGGATATATATTTATATACATATTTGAAATATGTATATCGATATACCAAATCTAGAGTTCGGTATATTTCACTACTTTTTTCTTAGGGTCTTATAGATGTATATCGATATACCAAATATAACGTTTGGTATATTTAAATATTTTGTTTTTAGTTGTAGTTTAGTGCTTAATGGTATATTATTAATATATTACTATATCAATATATCAAACATAGGCTTCGGTATAACTCAGTTGTTTTCCTTCTGGTCTTAATTGGTCAGGCTGATAATCTAATATATTTAGTATATTTTGGATAGAGTAGGTAGGTAGTAGTATAGTATATTTAACTATATTTTCCTTAGGGTCATAGTTGCTCTGGCTGACTATCTAGTATATTTAGTACTATATATATACTATATCGATATACCAAATATAGCCTTTAGTACATTTTTAGAATATGGTTTCATCGAAAGTGTAGCTTATTAACTGTTAGTATTTGATCGCGATTACTATTTGAAATGAGAATGCACTGTGTTGGCGTAAAGAGGAATAATCCTAAAATCAAGTGCAGCTGAGCTGGGAAGCTGCTCATTAGCAGCACGCAGCACAGTTAAACAAAACAAAAGAAAAATTAAAGTAAAATAATAATGAGAAATTGTGCACAAAGCAAATAGTTGAGGTATATTTCGAGTCGAGTTGAGTTGGCCCAGTTTTACTGAGGATCTTGAAAGACAAATAACAGTTGCACTTAGACAACGACGACGACAACGACAACTTGAAAGGCGTATAACAAAGTGTGTTATGACACAGGGCCACCACAAGTGGCGATTGGCCATTGAGACTATCCATAGAACTTGAGTAATTAGGCGATTCGAGGCAATAATATAACTACACAACAAATAACAAATAACAACAGTTATGGCGCAACGGGCGACCCCAACGATCCATCGATTATGGTTATGCATAAAATAAGGCACAACCCCGACTCGACTGCAAAACTATTCACGTTGAGTCGACTGCAATTTGGCCGTGAAAATTAAAACGAAATGCCAGCAACATAAATTAATTGTGATTATTATTATTATTATTTGTATATTGTATTGTTTCTCAGTTATATCTTGAGCAAATTGATATTAACTATGCATTAATTAAAACATTTTTATTGTATTTCTTTCCAAAAGGGCCTCACAAAACCAAAAACCAAAAACCCAACCCTAACTCCAAAATATAATAATACAAAAAAATTAAAAAGAAAAAGAAAAAAAGAGCGATGCGAATGTTAAGGTTGCATTTTAAATTGTAAAAATTGTATAATTAATATCATTTATATTTGTTGTGTTTCTTGTTTTTTGTGTTTGTGTTTGTGTGTTAGCAACAGTAACCAAGTGAACTGTATTATGTTTAAAATGTTACCACTGGGCATTTTAATTGCTTTTATTGTTGTGCTTGTTGTTGTTGTTGTGTGTATATATATAGATATATATATTTCTTATTGTATTTTTATTTATTGCATGCGAATCACCTGCGGCCACCATTCGTTTTTTTTGTTTAATTTTATTGTTGTATTCTTTTTTTGACTTAACAGTTTTTTGCATTTATATTTATAGAAGGTAAGTGTTGCTGCTTTTTATGTTATGCTTCCAACACGAAGTTCAAGTTGCAATTCTTAAGGTCAAAGATAGATACTACGATAGATGCCTAGAATGTGGCAAATTAGCAAATGTACAAATGTTCAAAAATCCATAAATACATAATTAATAGCCATCTGCGAGCGGTGATCGCTGATCGGTGATCGGTGATCAGCAAAGAATGCCAAACTGTGAAACCAATCAACGCTAACGATCAATCGATCGACTGATCGATCGGATCGTCTGATCGATCAGTTAAAGCAGTTAACTACGCGGATTTTACTTTCGAGCAAGGCCAAGACAAAGTTGGATGTAGAAATGTTTTAGCGCCTGGCGCTCTCGCTGTCTCCCATTCGAGTGTTCAATTAAGTGTTAATTTGTTCATTCTTTTGTTCCTCAACCTAACAGATGTGTTTAGCTAACAACTTGAATAGTTATTAACCCTCTACAAGTGCGCTATTTTCCATTGATTTCCGCCTGCCTTTCTTTCCACCTGTTGCCAGCTGATTGGCAATTTAAGTTTTCTTCTTTTGTGTGTGTGTTTTTTTTTTCTTTCTTTGCATTCTGGGCTTACTTTTTTCTTTGCAGTTGTTCCACACTTTGCACTCACTTTGCACTTTGTCAAATTGTTGTAAACTTGACACGAATTTAGCACTTGATTTTAAACATTGTAATTTTATGTTGTGTTTTAGAAATTTTCAAATTTGTGTAGAAGGCGCGTTTCTGTTGTTTGTTTTATTTGATTTTTTTTAGCACAAACAAAAATAAACAAAAAAACACAATTGGCAAAAAAGGGTTTTTATTATCGTACCGCGGGGTTTGGTTATTAATTTTTTAATTTCATGTGTTATAAATTGTTTAATTTGGATAGTTGTTTATGTGTGTGTGTTGATCTTTCGCTCGCTGGCGACGTCGTCTGCACCGTACGCCGGGATATCGTACACTGAATGTCCAAAGACGGCAACAGTTGTTATTATAACGCGTCAAAGCGTTTCATTTACCGTCGACAGCGACGGCGACGTCAGCAGCGACTGCGACTGCGACGACGATGTGAGAGAGCAGCAAGCAGCAAGCAGCGAGCGACGACGGCGACGACGACTTGCGATCAATAAGCCCCAAAACGACGGCTAAAACTGCGAGCCTCCCGCCGGGCAGCGTGATTGGCGGCAATCAACGATCAGCCAACGGCCACTTTTGGGATTTCGAGGCAACAACTGTTGATAAGCTGGCCAAGAGCAAGAGCAAGAGTTGTGCTCACACACACACACACACACACACACAAACACAATATCTTATCAATAGAAATCAAGTTCAGTTCGTGTGTTGAGTTAGTCAAAACCAAAAAAAAAAAAAAAAAAAAGTGACCAAAAAGAAATCAACACAAAACGCGACAATATCAATGAATGAAAATGCTGCCAGCGTCGACGCCAACAGCGACGTAGACGTCGACGTCAGCTGCGACAGCAAAGCTTCGTGTACACCGTTAGAACGAAGCGAAGCGAACGAACGAACGATTCGCAATTGGCATCGCGATTCGGATTTGGATTCGGATTCGGCTAACATTGCTTTGACAATCATCATTTTTGACAGTTAGTTGGCTCATTACTCATTATTAATTGTCACAGCACAGCACAGTGCACATGGGGCGTATGAGTGATACCCGCTGTAATCAGGACTAAACGATTGTTGCACTTAATGGCAATAGCGACGTGCCTCGAATGTCGCACGATCCGTGCATTAGCGTATGATTTACTTGCAACTCGTAAATAATTAACTAAGCTGTAAATAAATTTCAAATTTATTTTCTACACTTTGCGATTGAACTCACAAAACTCTTTGTTGATTTGTGACCCCAAATTGAAAGTTTTTTATTTTTGTGCTGTGTGCTGTGTTGTATGTTTTGTGTTGTGAGAAAACACGGAAAGCATTTTAGATTTTAGGTCAAAGTGACGCACGACACAGTCGCTGCCCCGAACAATTGGATTTAGCATACTTATTGTTGTTATAAACAATCTAAAGTGCAAGACAGAGAGAGCGAGAGAATCATAGAGCGAGCAAGCGATAGAAATACTCGTCAATCCAAACGATCACAAAGCATATATATATATAGACAATGGACAAATCCAAAACAATCGACATGTTCGCTTGCCAAAATCCAAAATCCAAAAAAAAAAGCATCAAATACACAAATCCGAAACAAAAACTGGTTTGTTCGCATCCGGATAATTGATACAAAACGCGTAGGTCCACAAAAATAAATAAATAAATAAAAAAAGCAAAAAAAAAAATAGAAATAAAATAAAATTAAAAAAAAAAAAAAACTAACGATCGCTTACGCTGCTTTGTAAGCCCCTTGGCTTTAATTAATAAATGAGCAAACTTTATTTTTTGCTCTTCGCTTTTTTTTTTTTTTTTTTTTTTTTGTGCGCACCATCAAAAAGAATGGATGAATTGATCTTTGGGTGCAGGATGTAGCGAAGAGCGATTGAAGAGTTTGTTGTTTCATTCATTCATTCGATTCAACTTGATTTGCTACGATTTCGAGCTTGGGAATTGAGATTTGGGAGACACTCAGCGAAATTGACGGAGATGACAAGAATAGCGATCATAAATAAATATTTATAAATAAAATGGAACGCAAACAAAGTAATCAATAAGATCAACACACAACACAACAAGCAAACAATTTATGTCTAATTATGGGAAACCTAAAATTATCAATCAATTATGCATGTTATTCAAAATTGGATGTCAACACTTTGGGTGATCATCCGAACTCTGCTTTTATTATTGTACAGTATTATTGCAATCAATCACGATTGTAATTAAAAAGTTGTGAATATTAGTCAATATGCATATATTTATAACAATCAATTTAATCTAATCACCACTCGAGGAGTATCACACAATTTATGATTCTTATCGAAATTGTAAATAAAAAACAAATGCTATTATTATGCTGTTCAACCAACACACACACACGCACACATTGAGTAAACACACGCACACACAGAAATCAATGCAAATACTAATCGAACGATATTAACGACAATACTAATTAAGATACGACAAAAAATGTACTCGCGTATTAATTCAGCGAAAACATTAAATAAATTAGCGAACAAGTGAAAGCACAAAAAAAAAAACAATTATAATAATGCTACCGCCAACAACAATAATGAATCATAAACATGTTCTATTTCAAGTCGAATTTTAAGCTATACATTTCTAACGAACTGATATCTTATTACCCAATTCACTTGAACTTAATGATAATTGATGAAATTTCGAAAACTGGAAAGAATTTCAAATTTGTTTTCAAAACAAATACATTTTTAAGAAATACTTTTAAAAATATGTTAGATAATATTTTTCATTATCAAAAAATTAAAATAAGAAGTAATTTTTCTTGAATATTTACTTAAAAGTTTAAGTAAAGGGAATGGAAATAATGAAATTTTAAAACTGGAAAGTATTTCACAATAAGATTCTTTGATTTCAAAAAAATTTCATTTTTTGATGATTATGTTTTGGCGTATATATACCTATATATATATATATATATCTATAATCCAATCGATCTTTTGAATAATTGAAGGAATAATTCGAAAATTGGAAAGTATTTCAAAAGGACAAGTTTCTCAGTTTTCAAAACAAATTTAATTTGAAGAAATACTTTTAAAAGTTTGATGGTACAAAATTAATAATTTTAAAATAATGAAATTTTAAAACTGGAAAGTATTTCACAATAAGATTCTTTGATTTCAAAAAAATTTCATTTTTTGATGATTATGTTTTGGCGTATATATACCTATATATATATATATATATATCTATAATCCAATCGATCTTTTGAATAATTGAAGGAATAATTCGAAAATTGGAAAGTATTTCAAAAGGACAAGTTTCTCAGTTTTCAAAACAAATTTAATTTGAAGAAATACTTTTAAAAGTTTGATGGTACAAAATTAATAATTTTAAAATATACCAAAGTAATGTACCGCAAAAATACTTAAGATATACCATTGATGAAATTTCGAAAACTGAAAAGTATTTGAAATCACGATTCCTAGTTTTCAAACAAATTCAAATCTTAAGAAATTCAGTTTTTGGTAATTAAAAGTGTTTGTTAATTGCGATTCTATTTTTAAATATGACTCTCGGTTTTCCAACAAATTTAATTAAGAAATTCCAATTTTGATATGTATAAAAGTTTTGGCTAATATCTTTGATTGTACAGAAAGAAAAACCCTAATCGATTACTAATTAAAACATAGTTTACATCACATTTATTTCGAAAGGGAAAAAAACCCGAGAGATAAGTCGGGGAAATTGGCACAAATTCGATACTTCGAAGTACTTCCAGGGAGGCGTCCCACTTCTTCAGATTCTCAGAGGCATACGTGCTGTCTATATAGACAGATGATAAACACAAACAGTACTAAACATATAAGTATACAAGTCGAATGACTCACGACACTTATAGGAAGTACTATCTGCGCCCCCAGAGCATAGACAATCGAAAATAACCTGGCAAGGGGACTTTTCGTTCCACCAGATATGAGATAATAGCACGAGATCTGACTACCTGACTACCTGACAGACTGACTAACTGATTGCTATGCATATGCTTTCTTAATAACCCCGAAAAAAACACAAAGGCGGAATTCTCACAGTGCCAAGTTGAGGGTGGAGATTGGACGGTCACGTAAGCACTGAAGACTGCATTGCAAAGGCGAAGACAAAGACGAAGAGGGGAGACAGGAGCCCCCCTCTATCTTTGGGGCGGGGACTTACACGCTGCACATATTCGTTTCTCGTTTTGTATGCATACCCGTTTATCCAAAGGGTTGAAGGGCATACGCGACACAATGCAAGTAAATAAAGTCAAAGTAAAAGTAAAAGGCAAAAAACTGCAGTCTGGTATGTTTTGCAATATATGGTATATTTCATACTTTATAGTATATTTTGTAATCTGTGGTATATTTTGTACTCTATGGTATATTTCATACTTTATAGTATATTCTGTAATCCATGGTATATTTTGTACTCTATGGCATATTTCATACTTTATAGTATATTTTGTAATCTATGGTTTATTTCATACTTTATAGTATATTCTGTAATCCGTGGTATATTTTGTACTCTATGGCATATTTCATACTTTATAGTATATTTTGTAATCTGTGGTATATTTTGTACTCTGGTATATTTCATACTTTATAGTATATTTTGTAATCCATGGTATATTTTGTACTCTATGGCATATATCATACTTTATAGTATATTTTGTAATCTCTGGTATGTTTTGTACTCTATGGTATATTTCATACTGTAAGTATATTTTGTAATCTGTGGTATATTTTGTACTCTATGGCATATTTCATAATTTATAGTATATTTTGTAATTTGTGCTATAATTTTTCTTATATTTCTAAATTTCAGTTATTTGTTAATAGAATTAAAGTGAAATTTGTTGATACATTTTCAAAATACTTCTAGGCTACTCATTGGGTTTCATTGAACTATAACAACCATCGAACTGAAGAGAAGACGAAGACTGCAAAGAATGGACCAACTAATCGGTTGTCTTCTAGATGTGTTATATAAATGTTTTTCTTCTCCATTCATTTTTGTAGCATTCAGTTTAGGATTAAGTATATGAATATGTACATATTAATATAAAATTGTTTATTACTTGAAGCACAAGTTTCTAAACATACGAACTACAGTAAAATGTAGAAAAGAAAAATACTATAATTTCTTTCAAAATTAATAAAGTAAAAATTAAAATGAAAATTGCGTTATCGAAATATATTCGAAATAATTACAGAGAGTTAGGGGCAAGAAAAAGACTTAACAGAGAAGCTATCCACAAAATCGAACTTACAATTTTCACCCAAAGTTTAAATAAGTAAACGTTTTCAACATATTTTATACCTAATAATATTTAAGTATAGAAATGTACTATATTGCTGTCCAAAAAAGGAATTCAAAACAATTGTTTACGGGTATCTAATAGTCGAGCACACTCATCACAACATTTTAGCTTATTTTGTTTTGTATTTTACTTTTTTGTTTGGTACGTGTTGGAGTGGGCGGCGGTGGCTGAGGCGGTGGCAATTTTTAAGTGAATTACTTGAACGAATTGTATTGCATTTACTCGTATTTGTTTACCGTCAGACAATTGACAAATTGACTCGGCGAGGGAAGAGGTGTGGTGAGGGGATGGGGGAGGGGAAACAGCAGCGGTTCGAGTTCCAATCAAATTGTTGGATAATGTCCAATCAACTGACGAACGACGAAGCTTTGATCCAGCGTCGTCGATCAACGATCAATTGCAGGCATTTTATATTGACTGTCGTGTGTGTGTGTGTGTGTGTTTGGGGCTCGCTGCTCGCCATGCAAATGCACGACCTTAAACTTGAACTTGCAACGGCATCGCCTCCAATTTACAGTCAACTGTTTTTTTCCTGAGTTGCCAGTTGTGCGCGAGAGGCGGGGCGGAGGGAAACACACACATCAAATTGGCAGGTGCAATTGCCTCCCCGCGCGCATATGAATTATTACGTCTCCGCCTTCGTCTCGGTCTCCCTCTCTCGGTCTCCACACATCTCCATCGCGATCTCTGCGCTCAAGGCAATTAGACACATGCACATGCATTGCACTTAATTGTGGCTTTTTCTATGAGGCAATCGCAAGATGTTTTGGACATGCTGCCAAGTCAGACGACAAGCTAGAAGTACAAGGTTCGGGGTCAGGATCAGCCCTTTGCCTTTGGCAGGCAGCAGCCACTTGAGTTTTCAAGTGGCAAATGAACGTCGCTGTCGCGCCTGTCACTTTCTATTGACAATCTAATCGGTTAGGGGGACAACAACAACAGCAACAGCAAGAGAACTAATATTGTTATTGATTGCAATTTACAAACTTAAAAGCTTTCCAAATATCTATACCTCTCTATCTCTATACTATTATTGTAGTACCAGCGATAATTTATGATGACGTCCGTTCATAACAAACACACACACACACACATAAATGGGAATCACGTGAGAAATATTGGAATCTCCACCAAAAAATCTGTGAATGTCTTGCAAAACCCAGAAATCTGTTTGATGACATCTCTCAAAAATGTTCAATTACATTTTACTTGAACAAAGTCTATGTTTTAGAAATTATTTGCATGGGAAACTTTATTAATAATGATGGAAACTGAAAGTGTGATGAAAGCATGACAGCGGTGAAAAACAAAAAGAACGATGATGCTGCATTTTCCCATAAGAATAGATAGTGTTTATTTGCAATGATTATTATTTTTTGGCGAACAACAAACACAAACTCTTATAAATATGTTGTTAGAACGCAAATTGTTTCACTTTGATCCGTTTCCTAAAAAACTAAGAGAACTTCAATAAATATATGTAAATCAAGTATACGTCATGTAAGATATTTTTATTGCTCTTCCCAATCTCCAAAACAGAGAAACAACTAAGAAGTCTGTAATAAAAATATATCTAAATAAAATATAAATCAAGTATACTTCATGTGAGCCAAATATACAAAAATAAACTTATTGCTCCTTCCGCTTCACTTTACTTCAATTTTCCCAACTAAGCAAATCATCAAAATAAACTCTATACTTCCCTCTAATGCGATATTCCCAGCCATAACTAATAACCAACAAAACTCTAAGAAATATATTTACAAAATATAAATTAAGTATACGCGTGGTCCAACAACATTTTGTTCACTAAGGAATAATTATATTTTTAAAATTAAAAATACCTCTAATGTTAAACTGTGGTAATTGTAAGACTTGATTACTTATTATAAGATTCAACCAACAAAATGATTCCATAAATAAAAGTAAAGTAAAGGAAAATTATATACAGAAATCACGTATGCGTCCTGTGTGCCAAGAATAAAACTAAACTTGTTTTTCTATGTCTTTAATTCGAATTGCAAGCTACAAATAACAACAAATGAAACTCTAATAGTATAGTTTAGATCATATAGCTAAAATTAAGTATCCGACCTGTGTGCTAACAATAAAATTCGTCTTATTGGTCTATTATTATTGAAGTGAACTAAAAAAGGACTTTAGAAAATATACCAAGAGCAAACTTTATTCCAAATTTGTGGCAATATCTGAGATGCACGCATTGATACAACAAGACAGACAGAAAGACGGATTCCAAAATTAGCTTCTCAGTTTAATGAGCAATGTTGTGGTACTATTTTCTTTGGTTTATGCAGATTCTTCATCACGGAATACAAATTGAAAGAAATACATAGAGCATAGATGATTCGATCACCAGTTCATGCCTATAAATGTGAATGAATAACAAATAAGAAAGTTCCAATTTCAGTAAAAGCAAAATATTTCGGTATTTTTCTTAAAATATACCCACTTAATATACCGACGAAATACTAAAATATCATAAATATACTACAGAATAACAAAGATACCGAAGACTGTATTTGGTATATCGATATATAAATTCAGTGAAAATATACCAAAGAGTACAAAATATACTGAAGGCTACATTTGATATATCGATATATTATTACAATTAAAATATCCCATAAAGTACAAAATATACTAAAGGCTCTAGTTGGAATATCGATATACCGAAATATACCGAAAGCAGTAAATACTATTCCGAAATGAGTTTCTCACAATAATTAGTTGAATATACATTTTACACTGTGATGATCTTGGACAATTTTCTTTTATTTATCCCGATTCTTCACGGAATAAAAATAAAACAGAGCATAGATGATAAGATTGCCAGCTCATGCCTATAAATGTGAACGAAGAACAAATAAGAAAGTTCCGATTTCAGTAAAAGCAAAACATTTCGGTATTTTTCTTAGAATATACCAACCTAATATACTGGTAAAATACTAAAATATCATAAATATATTACAGAATACCAAAGATACCGAAGACTGTATTTGGTATATCGATATACTATTTCAGTCAAAAAATATATCAAAGAGTATAAAATATATTGAAGGCTACATTTGATATATCGATATATTATTACAATTAAAATATCCCATAAAGTACAAAATATACCAAAGGCTGCATTTGGGATATTGATATACCGAAAAATATACCGAAAGCAGTAAATACTATTCCGAAATCAGTTTCTCACAATGATTAGTTTAATATACATTTTACACTGTGATGATGTTAGACAATTTTCTTTTATTTATCCCGATTCTTCACGGAATAAAAATAAAACAGAGCATAGATGATAAGATTGCCAGCTCATGCCTATAAATGTGAACTCCGACGAGTTGCATTCGACATCAGCAATCTTGAGGTAATACAGAGCGAAGCATAAAACATTGCTTCACGGCATCACGTGATTATAGTGGTTTTATCAGCGTGGGGTGAAGTACCCTATACAATGGCAATGGGGCGGGACTATTCCTAGAATAGCCTTAAGGTGATTACTCAGGCTCCAATTGGACGACAGGCTAAGGGAGTGAGACACGTCCGAAAATAAGTAAATACTGCAGATAATGCTTATCAGCGCTGCAGATTGAGTATTATTATTTTTATATTTATATTTTTAATGTAGATACTGCATGTAGAACACATATTAAAAAGCCAAAAAAAAAGACGAAATTGCAAACTGACAAAGTTGAGTGCGATGCTGACGTAAAATGAAACTAGGAGTAAATTTCGAAAAGTCAGTTAACTTTGGACAATTCCCCATGAGCTTGTTTATTATTACGCGATTTAATCACCAATCACTTGAGATACAAACAGATAAAGATATTACAATCGTTACGTTCGCCGTACAGTCGTACACTCAAAACTCCTCAAGTGCTAACATCTGGATGAAAAACGCGAAGCAAACGAATCAACGAAATCAAACGAAAAAAAAGGCCAACCTTTTTAATGTACTTATAAAGTCTCACGTAGCATTCAAAACAAGCACCATTTATCACAACATCGTCTGAGGCGCACATACACACAAAAATAAAAAAACAATCAAATTTATGCTCTACACTGTTTCTTCCATTTTTCAAATATTTGTCAATATTTGCATCTCTTATAACATACATAGATGCTGCTGCCCTTTAGGCGGACTTCAATAATGCAACGTAACTTGTGAGTAAAAACGTAAATAATAGTGTTGAATATCCGGGGGCAGAGTTCGCTGACTGGCAAGTAAGTATTTTATGCAATTCTTAATTGATGTTACGTTGTTGCATTTGCCTGTCAGAGTATCATCAATTCGTGGTGGAACTTTTGAGCACGAGCGAATCGTGCGAAATATTCGATCTTGATATCAAGTTGATGACAGATAGCCGCACTTGTTCATGGTTAACACCTTGGCGTAGTTATTTACAGGAACATCTTATCGGTTCTCAGTTCTCGGTTCAGCTGAACCAAAGCCAAAGCCAAAAAAAAAAAAAAAAAAAAAAAAAAAACAGAAAAAACTAATCAACACAACAATTGTTACACCCCATGTGGAGCAGCAGCAACGTTATTAATGGCGTCATCTTCTTCGTCGCAGTCAGTCAGTCAATCGGTAAGCTTCTGGAAATCCCAATCGAACAGTTGCATGCTATTCTTATCACGTCGATAGCATGTCGACTTCGAGTACTCTACTCTATGTTTGTGTTTGTCAATTGCAAATGATTCGTCAATAAACCAGTTAATAATCAAATTATACTCGTACTTTCATGCGGCAATCGACACGCGTCATTTGGCATAATTAGTATGTGAAGCGGCAGTTCAGTTACCCAGATACAGAAACAGATACAGATACAGCTCGTAGATGCAGATACATTGCTTTGGGGATTTGTTAACAACAAAATGCGTATTGCGCCCATGCGCCTTGGCGCCTCAGGGCTTATTTATTTGCTTACAACGCACTATGGAGCGAGTTGCTATTGATGTGGACAATAAATTGTGGGCTACAAAAGCACAAAAATGCTGTTGAATAATTTCATTATTCGATACAATTACCCAATAACCAAATAGAACGAACTAACTAACTAAATTCAAAAATTATTCAACGAATAAATGGAACGAAAGATAAGTTAACTCTGCGAAGTTCGCTTTTCAATACTTTCAATAATATAGAAATAAAAATATTGGATCGTTCATGAACAAATGAACAACGACTAAGAAAGCTACAATTACAATAAAAGCATAACATTTCGGTATTATTCTTAAATTCTACCAAATTAATATACCGAAAAAATACAAAAATATACCAAACGATTTATTTGGTATATCAATATACTATGCAAAATATACCATAGAATACAAAATACACAGAAATATATATTTGGTATATCGATATACTACTACAGACTAAATATACCATAGAGTATAAAACATTCCGAAGACTATATTTTGTGTACCGATATATAATTGCATTCTGAATATACCATAGAGTAAAAAATATACCAACAGCTATATTTGGTATTTTGATATATAAACTATTGCTTTCAAAATATACCACAGAGTGTAAAATCTACCAAATTCTCGACATATTCAAGGGAGTAATGTATACGAAAATAATAATTATTCAACTTGATGAATATTTTAAAATATCGGTTTTTTCCTGAATGAGGAAACAATTACTTCTGCAATAATGAGCTTAACCGCAAACAAATTCCAGCTATAAAACTGCTATTCTATCTATCTATTAGCATAATTGTAATTTCTCAATTTTCAGACAACGAATATGTGATTGCTGCCCACAGTGCGGTAAATCAATGACCTTGCCGCTGGGCCTTCGGCTTGGGCAAGCAAATATACGTACTCCATACGCAATTAGATGTCAGAGGCAGCGACAACAACAATAACAGTTGGTTCCCACAGTGTTAACAAGCAGCAAAAAGCATTGATTTCGAGGCACCATCAAATTATTATTGTAGAACATGTTACACATTGTTGACAGCTCTATTAGAGCTAATTTCCATATACATAACATATGCGACTTCCCGTCATTACACGACGATATTGACACATTGGTCAATATCAACGAACGATCACCAGACTGACTAAGTATCGAGCAAATTAGATCGAATAGAATAGACAAACAACTTCCTGATATTCCAAAATTGAATATCCATATTAATTGAGCGCGCTCAACTTCAAAAGACGAGCGCAATTGAAAATGAAATGAATATCACATATAATTTGAGATAACCATTTAAAGCATTTCTTCTAGTTCCCATTTTATTAGTCAGTCTCACTCCAACGGTGCGTATGCGTAATTCGGCAACTATTTTTGCCACCAGGTAATTGAGAACAATTGTGGCGGCATCGCAATCTTGAATCAATTCATAAAGTTGCAAACTTTACTATTGGAATTCGTGATAAGTTTTGGATATACAAAACAAACTAATATCGTTGGTTTATGGGTCGCAATCATTTACAATTATTGCGTCTCGATTATAGGTCTTCCTCAGAAGTATTCTCAGTCATTGTCTAAAAATTATACTGGTTGGCTTTCAAAACAAATACAAAACAGAGCTCTTATCAACGTGGCCATAATCTGGCTGAAATCATGGGCGAGCGAGCCAAGTTGAATTCAGTTGGAGAGCGGAATAAAATGAACAAATTCATGGAAAATGTGCTTTGAACAACACAACACATCAAACCAAGCAGCAAGTGAATTGCTCTCGATGAGTCGATGTCTCGTTTCTGGATTCCGTCACCTGATAACTCACAATTCCGCCGCAATATTTGCCTGGGGGGCGGCCGACGGTCTGCTATATACGCAGTTAAGACATCCAATACAACCGAAATGTCTACGAAAATTCATCATAAGTGTGATTAAACACGGCCATAACTTAATGATGATATTAGCAACGATAAACAACAAAAACGATAAAAAAAAAAGCAACTAAGAAAACTAGAGTCCAGTGTGCTCGATTGCGAAATACCTGGCACTCATTTTCCATCAAAAGTCAAAATGTGCGGTATTATCGTTAAAATATGACAAATACTTAAATATACCGAATATTGATATACTACTATTCAAATATACCACAGATAATAAAATATACCGATCAATTTTTGATGTCATGCATATTTAGTATAAGATATTTAGAATAATAATATACTACTGTTTAAAATATACCACAGAATACAAAATATATCGAATATAGCAGCTATGGTATTTGTTGGCATATAAAATTATTCCGTGAATAATTTCTAAGGTTTTTTATCTGATCGCAAAGAAATTTTCAGGAATCATAAAGACTGTAGTTATTCTTGTATGTACGAATAATCGTTTGCTTGCTATTCATTTTAATTTGGGTTTAAGGGGCTGAAGCTTTATCTGCATACAACAATATCTGTTATATTGAGTTTATATACACAGACCGACATGGAAATACATTCTCTCAGTTCTTCACACTTATCAAGAATATGTATAGTTTAGCGGATCGGAGATGGCTTCTTCTGCACTTCTTTAAAGCACAACCTTAGAATACCCTTCTACTCGATGGTTATAGGATATAAGAAGAAATACAGTCAGCCATGAAAGATCAGCAAAAACGAATCCTATATGCAATGAATGCAATTGAAACATCGGAAATATTTTCAAGAATGAAAATACAGGTTCAATAATGTTGTCAATAATTTTCTGGTTGCATTTAACAATCATTTTTAAAACTATAAACAACAAATAAAAAACCTAATAGATGATCAAAATTCAAACCAAATTCTAAAACCAGCTGAAATCGAATGCATTTAAAACAGAAAAATAAACTCTGATCTCTGAGCATCAAAAATATTGGCAAACTTTTAGCAGTGAAACATAAAACACATCACATTATCATGTTCATTAATTCTTGCATTAACTATGCAATTGTGTTGAATTTTTGAGGATATACTAAATGATAACAATTATAATGATAAACAAAAACAAATAAGTAATACAGTTAGATTCTAAAATTCAAGCAGAATAAATTGAATGCAATTGAATCAACAAGATAACCTCTGATCTGCATTAACAAGCAGCAAAACAATATTCTATACTATATCAGATTGTACTCAAGTAAATTGTTCAATAATTCTTTCACATGATCTCCAATTGTGTTGAAATTTTCAGGATCTATTACAAATGAAATGTAGAATCTATTTTTAGACTTGCTGCATACAAATTCACCCAGTAAACATGTCCATTTAAGAGTCTTGCCATTCAATTGCCATTATTCATTTAAATAGCCGAATGTGCCGAATTGTCAACAACACGTTGAGCATATTTGAATATGCCCAAAAGTATGCATCGAGAAATACAAAATGTTTCCAAGTGCTGCTATCATAAATGATATCTAAATCTGATAACGCAATTATAGCAAAGTTATATAACAATTAATATTTGGCAATTAAAGAAGCTGCAATTGTTTAATTAAGTTTGCTTACACGTGGCTTCTATTAGAGACTCTACAAAAAACGACGAAATTCTCTGAGAGGTTTACAAAAACTGGTTTGCGTTAACAGCAGTTGCGGATATTACTTTGATTATGAAGTGAGACGACGACGTGCCGACTTCAAATGCCTCCAAGGGTTCAACAAAAACAAATACCAATCAACGAAAATAAAACACTCATCGATCGGCTAGTTGCAAAAGGTCAATATACGCATTGACAGCTTGCTCTTTATTTAACCACAAGAGTATTTAGTGTTTTCGCAGTTGTTTTCAGCTTAAGTTAAGCACAAAAATATGTGAAGGAAGTAAACAAATAACGAAGACAGTTGCCTTGAATGATAGTTCAATACTTTTTTTTAAATATAAGACAGAAAGGGGCGTGTTTTTCATTCCTAGTTTGCTCCTTTCACTTTCTGTTTCTGTAATCACTTGTTGCCTCTCTCTCCCTCTCTCTCTTATCAGAGATGCTGGCTAATAATGAGCAAATATTATCACATTAGCAAATACAGTAATCGCTCGATGAAATGAATTTCTGGCATTCCTAGAGGGTTGTGTTAGTATTGTTCCCTTTTAGTTGCATTAAATAGCAGTGAACAGTACAACTGGGATGCGGAATGGAACACTTTCAGCTCTCCAAACATACCTGCCTCGCTCTCCTCATCGCTAACATTGTCATCGTCGACGTCGCTGCTCAGGAGTGGGGCGTAATCGCTGCTGCCACGCCTCTGCCTTCCACTCCGACCGCGACTGAGGCGATTGTAGCGGAGGATTTCGCTGCGTTGCAGCAGCTTTTCCATGGCATCCATCTGGGACAAAACTCTCGTTGTGGAGAGTTGTGTTGGTGGAGAGTTTGTGTTGATCTCAACTAATTTTGATTACACCGCTAGTCGCGAACGTTACGACATTTTAGGCCATCAACAATTCAAAATGTGTTGCTTCATCCGCGACCGTTGCCGATGTGGCGCTATCTACGCTAATTTAATGTTGACTAAGACAAAGTCGCAGCCCTAGGCGAAGCCGCCGTCTCAGTCGCGGTAAAATTTAAAAAAAAAAATAATATTAAAATGTTGTTTTCAATGCTGTGCTGGGCAGCTGCTACTGTTACTGTTTGTTTGATCTATTACTCTCCACGGTCCACGCTTCAATCTCCACTCTCCACTCTGTGGCGCACGCTCTCTCATTTATTTTTCTCACTTATCACTTATACACATACACACACACGCACACACATAGGTACACAACTGGGATGCGAAGCGATCGTCGATAAGCAGACTAAGAAGAAGACTGTCAACAGCTGAGCATCGCATCAACAGGCAAGCTGCTCTGTCGAAAATGTCAACTGCGACGCACCCATACACACACACACACACACATACACTCATACAGACCCAGCCTTTTCACAAAAGAAGAGCACAACCACAGTGACAAACTGCGAAAACACCAACAACAGCAACTGAAGTAGCAACTGCGAAAACAGACAGACAACAACAACAACAAATTCAAGATCAACTGCTTGGCCCAATTCATATTCACGTGTTTCATTTCCATTTGTGTCACTCATTTTGTGGGTGGTTGATGCTGGAACAGCTTTTCGAAGTACATATTGTATTCTTTCTCATATTCTGTCTCTCATCTCGTTCTGTTGCTAAGCTAATCAGACCTATTTGGTCACATTTCCTATGCCGGAACATGAGTGAAAAATGCAAAACAGCAACACCTGTGTTATTTAAAATTAAACTTTTAGAGCACAGTAGTACCTCAATTGAAGGAACAGCTAAAACACATTTCTTATTTTGTTTGCGTTTATGTTTTAGTTTAATTTCTTAAAAATAAAAATCTCTATTTTTAAACAAAAATATATTAGAAATTGTTTTGAACACCTTAATATATTCGGACCATACTTATTTAGCTTCAAAATTAGATATGAAATATGTAATTTATGAATGTTGTCATATTTTTAGCAAAGTCTAGAAACAGGCTATAAAAAAGTATGAATGTATTTAGTTTAATCAAAGTGGGCTCAAAATCAAACCAATATAGAGTTGGCAAATGATTCTCCAGTAGATGCAGTTAGTGTGAGTTGACATCAATTGATGGTGAAGCAGCACTTAGTGCGATGTCAGGTGTCATAAAACCATCATTTTGACGCTCACTTCAATTAACGAGTAACCTGCTCACAAAAGTTTCAGGGGAGTTCGTGTGAACGAATACCGATACACCGATACTCCGATATACCAATACAACGATACAATCGGCATGTCATTGACGTCACAGAGTGTTAGAGCAAGGGAAAACAATTCAAATGCCTCAACGATTTGTAAGTGAGCCGCATAATATGCGCTTGTGGTTTTTAATAGTTTTGTGTCGCGTGTGCGTGCGATTCGTGCGCGTGTAAGCCCTTGAGAGAGCGAGAGAGCAAATGCCTTGCCGTGTGCACTTGACGCAGATAACAACAAACACCTGAAGTATCATATCGCTCTCTCGCTCTTGCACACACACACACACACACACACCCGCATGCGCCGGCAACTTAAACAGCTGTGCTGGTCACCGTTATGCGCCAACAGCGACGGCGGCAGCGATGCCAATAGCCGACAATGGCAATGACTGGAGGGCCACAGCGGCGTCGCATCAGCAGCCATGGCGTGTTGAATGTTTGTAAACAACTTGTAGCAGCAACCACAACAACAAATGCGAGCATTGTGCTCTAGGCATTGATTATGCATTATAATTAATACATATATATGCATAATAATTATTTTGATTTAGAATATATGGACATATGTATGTATGTATGTTGGTTGGTGTGTAGGGTATTTTAAAAAGCATGCAAAAAATACAAAAAATAATGAGCAAACAAATAGTAAATGCCACCAGAACCAAATGTAAATTCAAGCATTAAATGCAATTATTCGTAGATGTTGTAATGCGACAACTACAACTACAATTACAACTAAAACTAAAACTAAAATGAAAAGTAAATGGCGAGAGTACGTGTCTAAAAATAAAGTGACAGTGATTATAAATAGCTTACGTATGGGCCTGCGGCGCATGGTGGAACCACTATTCTCGCCGCCACTGTGAATGCTGCTAATCGGCTTCATGTTGTGTTGCCCTCGGGAACGACGAGGACTGACGACGACTGACAACAACAAGTGGGCGTAAATTTTTGCAAAGAAAACGAAAAGAACCAAAAAAATGAAATAAAGAAATGTATGTACATAATTGGGCAAACAAAAAGCAAAAACAAAGCCTATTCCGTCTGCGCGTACAGTTCAGTCCACACATATTGGGTACACTAACGCCACTTTCGCACTAGGCCTAATAAACTGGCCACACACTGTTCGTCAACACAACGCGAGCAGCGACAGCGACGTTAACGTCGACTTCAAACATATTTAAACCGGTTAAAGCACAAATGGCAACAGCGACGCCAACTGCGCTGTTTTTTTTTTTTTTTTTGTTTTTTCTTCTTTTTCTTTGTGTTTCTAACAAACATTTGCAGGGTTTTACCTTTGTTGTGCTGCTGAAGCGACAAGTTTCAATGTTCAACGGCAACTGAAAAGCAAAAGCAAAGTCTGCCAACGATCGAGCTAAAGAGCAAAAGACAATAACAAATGTGCAGCAACAACTAACACAGCAAAAACAAGAACAAAAGAACGAAAGGCGAATTTATCTTGACAGAGAAAAGAGCACAGCGAACATTTTTAAGTCGCGCCTGTCAAAGAGAAATACACAAGGGAGTGCGGGAGGGGAAACAGTTGGTTAGAGACCCAATAACATCTGAACTTATCAATGGAAATAGCAATTAGATAAGATTGCAAGTGCCACCAGCTGCAGGACGTGGGTTGTGAGTTGCACAACAACACCGCAGAACAGAAGCAGCCAACACAAATGTTGATAAGTAAAAAATAAGATTTTGTTTAATCAATTGCCACCCAACAAAACGCAAATTTCTTAGCAGACGAGCGGCAACATGCAAGAAGACAGAGAAAGCGACTTCTTCTGTCGCATTGCAGTGTTGCCAATGTTGTTTAGAATAGTAAAAAGCTAAGAGAAAAAGCTACTTTGAGAAACCCGCCACCCAATTTTCAACATATTAAACAAGTTTTTTCAAGTTTATTCCTTGATTGCCTTATGTTCTATATAATAAAATAAAATATAGCTAGATTTGTTGCTTACCACATTATTCAAATGTCTTCTGCAAGCGATCAGAAAAAAGCCAGAATGGCAGCACTGCTTGCATGTCGTATGCACTGCATATGTACATATGTATATAGTAGATAACTGTGTGTTGTCTGTTTCTATGGGAATGTCGAAAGTTTGCGAAATTTTGTGGCCCAGGCTTTTGACATTGACATAGCACTTGACCTCAGTTATATTCACGACGATAATATTGATAACACACATACAGAGACATTAATATATTGGCATGCACAACAAATACACACACAACGAACGCAAGTAGATGACTCCATGTATGTATGTTTGTGTGCGTTGATGAACTTGACCTATTTATCGATAAGTATTTATGTGTGTGCGATAGCATTCGTGAGTATCGCAAAAGGAGTAACTCGAGAACACACTGGCGAATTTCGATTTCATTCATTGTAATAACAACACAGCACAACAAATGCCGCTTAACACATATACACATGCATATGGTTGTGCGTGTGAGCACATGGCAGCGCACACAGACACACACACACACTATCACGCAAACCCGACACACACACACTGATGAAATGAGCCTGCCGCCGCCAAGTATATGTATGTGTATTGTAAACAAAGCAAAGTGAGCTGAAAGATGGTGATGGTTCCAACGACATCCACCCTCCCCCATCTACAACATGCCAGACATTTGTCACGCGTTCAACAAACTTAAACTTGATTAAGTATTTATTGATTTATTATCACACATATACACTGGAACAAAGCACGTGCACGTTTAAGTTTGCAATTAAATACAAAATAATCTTCGTTTCTTATTGATTTTTACCAACAGTGGGCGAAATAACTGCACATTGCAGCTGACGGCGACTGCAGCAGCGTGCAGCGACTGCGGCTGCGACTGCAACGCTGCAGCTGGCAAAGCCATTTATGAATTTCATAATCAATTGCAATTGCAAAAAAAAAAAACACAAAAACCGTTGTTTTTTGTTGCAAGTAGCACGTGTAATTTCATGTTTAATGGCATAAACAAATAAAATTGAATTCGTATGATTTAAATGCATTCTGACTGCATGTTCTTGTTGTTGTTGTTTGTTTTGTTTGGTTATGTTACGCGTTTCACATTCTAGACGAAAATGAAACACACAAGAGAAATGGCAACACACAATGAGAGAGACTGTGAAAGATACGACGACACTTGGAACACCAAACCAAAAAAAAAATATAACAAAAACACAAGAAACGAATTGTACACTTACTAGATAATGGAAATCAAACGAAAAGAACAATTTGCAGAACATTGTAAAAATTTGAAAGGCGCACTCACATCTCTTCCAGACAACTTTAGTCGCGGTAACAGCGCGAACTTGAAGTTTACTCGCTTCATTGACTTGCAATTTCAAACTGAAGCCTGAAGCCAGCCATCAGCAGTAGCAGCAACAACAACCAAGAAAAGCGTAGACGTCGTCGACGTTGACGATGGCAGCGCCACTTTTTCCACCCCATTATTTAGAGAGCACAACAAGGGACAACAACAATGTCATGCGAAATCAAAAAACGCGCTTTCGATAACAGCCGTCTCGATAAATTCAATGTTTGTGTTGTATTTTTTTGTACTCTAATTAATTTATAAATAAGCAATAGATAAGTAACAGCCCTGCCTAATATATCTTATTTGTTATTAAAAGATATTTTAGCTAAAATAACAAATAAACGTAGTTTATCGAGAGTGCCATAGGCAATGAGCTTCTGTTTGGCATCATTTCAGAAAAAACGGATTAGCTCCTTGATGCGTCGGGTATCCTTGCAGGCAGTATATCGATATCTTCACTTGTATACTGTGTGAATATTTCGTAATAGTACATACTATAAAAATAATGGCTTGCTATCACTTACATTTCAATGTATAAATTATACAAATATTGGAGCATATTGTTTTCATTCCATCACCAAGTGCAGTGTGATTACGATAATCAGAGAAGCAAATACAATTTGAAATTAAGCAGTTTATAAAAACCGGAAGTATTTTCTTTGGTATATTTATAGATTATGTACTTTTCTTATTATTAAAAGATGTCTAGTTTTTAATAAATACATTTCAATGCAAACTAATAATGTTTTCCGATACATAAAATAAATAAAAAAAATCTGTTGTAACTGTTACGGCATTTATAATAAATACCAATACACCTTGCGCACTTGTTAACTAGTAGAAATAGCGCAAGTGCATAATTTGTCGAAAAATAGTACATTTTGAATAGTAACTTGCGGTCACCCTAGTCATGTTTGCGCTGTGTTCAAATAGAAAATAAGGAATACATTTTTGTGCAAGCTTGCGATCAGGACATCCACGAAGGTCATCGACAAAGTGAAAAAAATAAAGTGTCGGGAGTGCAGATTAAAAGCTAGAAACACTCGTTTGTCTTGTTTTTAAATATTTTTTCGTTTTTTAAATAACTGTGCGCACATGTATTAAAACATACCATTTACATACATACACAGACTTTGATCAATCTTTTACGTGTGTGTGTATGTGTGTATTGCCCCTCAGGCCCCGCCGAAAATAATTTAAAGTGGCAAGTGAAAAATTAAGATTCTCGTAAATTCTCCCGATTTAGAGTGACTAAATTATTGGCTTTATCCATTTTCTGTAAGTACTTTTTATCTTTACCATATAATTGATATAATTTTCTTACCAGTTGTGAAACTTATGGTATACATAAATACGTTTTTATATACATACACATGTATGTATATACACATTGCGAAGGCTCACTTGCATAGGTGTTTGTGTATGCATACACAAAAAGCGAGGTGCGCATACATACGAAGAGCAAAAAGTAACGGTGCTGTTCTAGCGTTCGTTGCACTAGCAGCAATTATGTTGTAGTTGTGCGAAGAGTACAGAAAAAAATAGAGATACAAAATTTGCACAAAGTGAACGACCAACAATTCCAAGATGGCGTCGATCATGAACTTGGTACAAAAGCAAGACACAAAAATAATAAGAAAATAAATTAGAGATGAGCGCGTGCCACAGTATCATAGTACATATTTATGTAAATATTGAGTATATTTGCGATTAAAAAATTAAAAGCTTGTCAATTAAACAAGGGCTGTAATCATTATTAGTTCTTATCTAAAAATTATTTGCTAACTATATTTTGAATATTATCGTTTATTAATGATAATTTCAAGTGTTTAATAATATAATCAACCATAATCATTGTATGCTTATCAAAAACATGATTTGAAACTATAATGGTAATTTAATTATGGCTTATATTTTTTTCGATCATAATAAAAATTGGGTTCATAATAAATTTATACAGAATGTAAATCAGTGATATCGGGAGTTTATTCATTATATATTAGGAGTTATCGCCGATATTTCTTTCTAATATAGAATAGTAAATATTATTCTATATTAGAAAGGAATATTTACGGTCACAAATTTATTGAATTACTTTGATCAAAAGTATAATTTTATAATTTTATTAGAAAAAAATTAACCAAATCGTTATTTTTGCATTTGAATTTAAACCTATATTTAGCACATTAACTTCTACCTTTCCCCGAAACAAACAAAAATCAAAAATGCTGCGAAGGCCTATAACGCCCGGTAGTCGTCAGGCGCCCGATCCTTATGATCAATTCCTGGAGAGTCGCGCTATGTACCGAAAGCATACGGCCAGGGATGCATCATGTCTGTTTCGCGTGATTGCCGAGCAAATGTACGACACTCAGATGCTGCACTTTGAAGTCCGTTTGGAGTGTGTGCGATTCATGACGCGAATGCGTCGTAAATTTGAGCAGGTGAGTCCAAGTTGGAGTACACAATATTAACTCAATTCTTTGAATGATTTCTGCAATTAGTAATATTTATATATGTTGTATTATAATTAAAATTATATACAATATACTCAAGAACTATTTTCTCAACTCATTAATTAGAATTGTCTGTTATTTAAGTATTTTAGCAATTAGAAAGTTCTGAAGTAACCTCTTTGGATCTTTTAATTGTTTGTAATGGTAATTTTTAAACACCCTACCCATAGGGTAGTAGGGTATTATAACTTTGTCCCGATATACGACCTTATAAAGTATATACATATATTCTTGATCAGCAACTGCCGATATAGCCATGTCCGCCTTTATAAAAACCTAGATTTTAGAGACTATAAGAGATAATAAAATAATTTTTTTTCGACGGCATTTGTAATGTTTACACGCAGAGATCAAGCTTGTTTCAAATTTTTGCCACTCGAATTTCGATACACACATTAATAACTATAGTATTTATAACTCCCGAAAACGAACGGATAAAAAATGTAGAAGTTATTTAAAAAATTCTTTTGTATGTGGAAAAAACGCTTACATACTACGGCTCATAGTAGCTTTAAATGTAGTAGTAGTAGTTTTTAAATGTAGTATACAAATATAACCATTACATCCTTTTTTTTTTAGTATTATTAGGGTATATTAATTTGGCAAATTTTCAGAATAATATCGCATTGTTTTGCTTTTATTCGAAATGGGTAGCGGGTATCCCACAGTCGAACCCACTCCACTGCAGATTTCTTACTTGCTTTTTGCTTGCACAGAATTGAATAGAAACATAGATTTCACTATACTTATGATGTAGAAATGTCTATCTAATAGAATACATAACTGCAAATCATCTCACTGCTGTAGTTTGTGGACTTCTTTTCCGTATTTTTTGTAAGTTGGATAGCAAGAATGTAAGGTTGAGCACGCTCAACTGTAGCTCTTTATTTGTTGAGAATCTAGTGCATTGGAATTCATGCTTAAATAAATCATTTCATTAAACAATAACAGCATGTGCGCGGCGATTTTGATGCTTATATGCTGGACATGGCCAAACCAAAGACCTATGGAACAATGCTCGAATTGCGCGCCCTTTGCTGCATGTATCGGTGAGTTGAATATTCAACCACTGAGCAAATAAAGACATTCTAACGCCTCAATAATTGCAGTCGAAATGTTATCCTATTTGAGCCATTCAATATGGGCACTAAAGTCACCTATAACGAACATTATCAGCACGATTTTCTCGTGTTCTACACGAACGAGTTTCATTTCGACTCTGTCTACACAGAGGAAAACCTTCAGATGGCTGCGATTTGTCAGTGTAAGTGTATCCACAATATAAATCAAAATTATTGACGTAATTTCTTGGGTATTTACCACAGCAATTTGTTTCAAGCTGCTGTATAAGATGCTCTTTAAGCTGCCTGATGTAAACTTTGCTGTGGAGAGCATGTTGCATCCGCAGTCATTCAATTGGAATAGCTACAGTGTGGAGCTGGATGCAAGAGGCTATATTTCGCGTGTGGTTTGCGCCGATGGACGCAGCTTTCAGCTGGACCTTCCGGAAGATACCATTTGCATACTGGAGAACTCCAAGTTGTGTAACTTTCACAATAATGCCGAGCTGGCCATGAATACAGCGGATGAGACCAGCCATAGCAGGCGCTTGGATACGTCAATGGTCAATAGCACTGATGTGCTCCACATGTGTCCTAGTTCCATGAACTCTTGTGTACGCCAATTGCTGCAGGAAGGTATGTTGAATTTAGAAGTTTTTTTCAATCGATTGCAGCTAATACTTTTGCTTTATAGGCATTACACCGTTTCCGTATAAGGTAGCCAAGTCGCTGGATGCTTATATGTATCGCAATATCGAGTTTGATAGCTGGAACGATATACGCAAGGAAGCCAAACGCTATAACATCTACGTTAACGATTACAATTTCAAGGTACGCAGCAAGATCGATACAATATACGGAACTGGCCAATGTCTATAGTTCGTTCAGCTTAAAATGCATCCAATCCAAGAGCTGATCGACCCACTACCATTTAATTGTTTACCATCACTTTCTTTCTAAAGCACTCTCTCACTCTTTTTGTCTCTCTTTATTTTTCTCTTTCTCTGTGTGTTGTGTTTGTATGAATCCCCCATCTCCTGCTAATCGTTTTTCAGGTGGGCGCCAAGTGCCGCGTGGAGCTGCAGATAGATTCCGAGTGTGAAATGTACACGTGCCACATTCAAAAGATTGGCATTGACAAGTCTCACTATATTGTCTTTGTCGAGCCATTTGGAAAGAAATTTTTGGTAGGGTACTCCCACCTCTATAATTACAAAAACAAGAAAACAAAACTGACTCCGTGCTGTCCTCACAACATTCTATCGTTAATGTGATTTAATGATTAATAATTTTCTCGCTATTTGTTTTCGTTTCTTGTTAACCAGGTGCCATATGAGGCATTGCATCCGATGCCGCCGGATGAGTTCCGTCCCTGGACGCTGCCGTTTGGTTATCAACGCCAATTGGAGCGCGTTCATCTGACCAAGCTGATGACCAAAACGAAGTCAGCGCACAAGTATAAGATGGCCAAGCTCTTTGAGATGAGCAACTGCTTTGATGCAGGCAAATGTGAAGGCATGCAATACATGCAACTGGATGCTTGCTTTGGTTATCCGCACCATCAGCAGCTGGCAGCGCCGCTGGAGGCGGTCGAGGAGCACCAACACCGCGAGCGAGAGCGAGAGCAACGTTTTCAGTCACGCGGCAAGCAGCCACGCGGCAAACTGCCACCGCCGCCATCGTCACGTTTGCAGCAATCGCAACAGGAGCAACAACTGCCAGCCGGACAGACGCCACTTGCAGCGCCGGGAGCGCCATATGTCAACTATATGCCGATGGGGGGACATCGTCGATTGAGTCATGTGCCGTGGGCAAGTCCGCATGAAGAGTATCCAGCTGGTGGCGTCTATTCGTCTATGCAGGCAAATAATTGCATGTTTATGCATTTTGGCGGCTATTCACCAAATGCAGCTGTGTCGCCGTCATCATTGCCGACACCGCCGCCTCCTTATGCGCCATCATCGCCGCCTTATTTGTATGGGCCACAGCCAGCATTGCTGCCGCAGTCGGTGTTGCTGTCCCCAATTGCCAATCGCAACGGCACCAGCAACACAGCAACAGCTGGAGCTGGTGGTGGAGCAGGCGCAGTGGCTTTGGCCACCACCACTACTTCGAAGCATCCAAGCGGTGAGGAGCAGCACTCGGATGTGCGTCGCTCGTTGCATGCCAACGGTGAGGATTTGCCAGCTGATTTGAGCACGTTGCGCTACTTCTACAACATTGGCGTCAACACGCATCTCGGCTATCTTAATGGCAACGCTCCGAATCAACACAACAACACGGACCAACAACAGAAGCGTCGCAACGATGAGGCCGCTGCATTGATGGCAAACACTTCGACTCCGCCGCCGACGCCAGATGCGAATGCGACGGTGACAGGCATCAAGACGACAGGCACATCATCATCGGCATTCTCCAGCACTGAGGTGGCTGACAAGTCACCACGCAACGGCGGTCGTGGCACCAAACGTGCCATATTCAATAAAGGACGCGGCAAGCGACCGGAGCAATTGTATGGTCTCAACAAGGACAATCAGCTGGGTGCTGGACATCATAAAGTATTGCTCCCGACGCCGACGCCAACGCCATCGCCCAACACCAATGGCAATCAGTTCAACTTTTATCCACTCGCACAGGCGCCAGTGCCGCCGGCTCATCAGTCCATGTCGCTGCGTCCGCCGATGTTCTTTGCTGCCCCCAAAGCAGGGCAGGTAATTGTTGTTGTTCACTTTGTTTCGCTAAACGTGTAATGAACTATTATCTATTTAGAATTCGTATGGTTGGGGCTTGCCACAGCCTCCCAATATGATGGGTATGCCATTCGAGATGGCGGCTAACATGGATTCCAAAGCACAGAAGTTGCAGCAGCAACAGCAGCCGCCACTACCACCGCAGCAACAGCAGCACCAGACTCAGTCAGGTGGCTACAATACAACAGCACGTCATTAATCGCACATGCCGCATGTTGCACGCAACATACTATTATTTAGTTATAATTTAACAAATTTTCAATTGCATATACTACACTCACAATTTATCGACTTTTTAAAATCGCTCGCTTAATTATTTACCGTTTTAATTTTGTATTACATATATATAATATATATATACATATATATCTTACAAAACTCTCACGCAAACATCAATCACATATATCTATCTATGTATTATATATTTTAATCCAAAAGTGCTAAACGATTTTCAACAAACATAACTACATCACAAATTTCATATAACAAAATCATTAATATTGCATTATTTAACACAATCGAACAACATTTTAAATCTGTGTCATTTATGCAATTTTTTTGCGATTTTATTAGTCTAAAACATCATTAACAAATTACATTAAAAAAAATATGCATTTACGAAATATTTATACATTTTAAAAAAATAATTGCTAAACAAGAACCTTTTTATAGATCATCAGCAATTTCGATGTTAAACAATAATAACTTTTGTAGGTCAGTAACTTCGATGTAAAAAACATATTCAAAACTTAATAACAATATCATTCATGAATATAAAAACAAAAAAAAAAACCCCAACTAACAACTAATAACAAGCAAATTTACAAATAAAAACCGCACAAGACATACAACAAAAAAGAGTGACGGAAATATGAATTATTAAAGAGATTTCGCTGGTACGTGGTCTTTTGCGATCTCTTTAAATTAAAACATTGCTTTTCTCAACTAAGTGTTAGAGTTGTGCGATATTAAGCAAAACAACTCGAGTTGAAGTAACCTTGCTTGTGAGTAGTGGAATGGTCTTGGGGAACGACAAGACAATTCGATCCCATAACCAACAATCATTCTCTAAAAACAATATTAACACATTTACAATTTACATTAACTATTTCTCTTTGGTAGAAACACACACTCTCGAAATTCTTGCGATCAATTTGTTTAAACAGTTGACGGCTGCGCCGAGTATCTAAAAGTTGATGCATTGGTTACAATTTGCCGATCAAGGCGACGAGCAGCTGGATAATACTTGGCGCCGAGTTCCCCGAGTGTCGCATGTCACGTCTACGCACCGGCTAAATGGGAAGATGCGATATGATCAAAGTGTGCCACATTTCTGGAACTACTCTCAACACTCACCAAGGAGCTGCAGGAGATTTGCTGGACAACCACCACCAATAACAATAACAGCAGCCATATCATAAATGGACCTAGTCGCATATTAAACGCGTGCGTTTTTTTTTTTATAATTGTATATTAATTGTGAATACGGCGCTCGACGCGTTTTTGTGCTCGCTAGTTGAACTTGTAACAGTTTTGCGCTTTTCGTTTGTCGGTTATTTTGTTGTGCTTTTTATTTTATATGTATGCATGTATTTTTTTGCACTCGATTACTTTTGCTTACAAACTGAAAACGTTTCACAAAAGTGTCGCATTTTTATGCTGAATTCTCAAATCCAACAAATGGGCGGCACGAGGCGACCTACATCTTTTCGACTAGCTGTTGATGTTGGAGTTGGAGCCGGAGTCGAATTCGATTGTTGTGTTGAAAGCCCCAATTGCTGTCATTAGCCAACTAAAAGGGGCTGGCAACGAATCCCACATTGGAGGGACACCAAAACCATTTTATTTTATCACCTTGCAACTGATTGTAGCATGCATCACGCAAATTCATGTGGAGTTTATTGTAATTCTAGTTAACATAAATGAATGTTTTAGGCTTGTTAGTTTAAAATATATCCCTTGTTAAAGTCAATATTTGTAACTATTATTACTATTATTAATTATGAGGCCTTAGTATTGCCAAGCTAAATTGAAGCTTCATATCATATAATTTTTCAACATTTTTCTAATTTTCGTAATATATATTAACGTTTATCTACACAATTCCAATTTTCAATACCAACAACTTTCAAGACAAAATTCTAATTATACATAATTGTTTGGTAGATAAAACTATTCACTTAATTTGCTGATTTGTCACACTACAAAATGAATCAACGAATATGCAGCTTCGTTCTATCTGAAAGTATGCTAATCGCTTGAATAACTTAGGTTTTGAAGTAATTTCTGGTAGATAGCTAAGCCCATGATTAATGCGTTTTGCCAAACCAAAAGTACTGTTTTATTTTGAGACTTGATAATGACTTTATGAGTAGTGCTTTTAGTTGTATAATCATTATTAAAGAACATGCTTTGTGTGGGTTCATCTTTATCTAAGACTTGCGGAAAATTATAAATTAATTATCTTGTATGTTTGCTAAAAATTCACAATAATTTAAGAAAAACATTAAATTATTTTTAAAATGTATATATTAAAATATGCCTTCATTAGTTTAACTGCTGTTGTCGTGCACTGTTTTGCATAAACCAACAGATATCAATTAGTTTTGGCATGCAGTGAATATTTAAACAGTCATTATGCCAGTTGCTTAATTTCTTTTAATACAGTTTCTAGCTAGACATTATTTTTGCTAATTGAGCAAGCTCCAAAATCATACTGGAAACAAAATGTATGAGTACTAATAACTTAATGATACTCAACTGCTTATCTACAATAAAATAAACATTATTATTATTATTGTTAAAGCATATATTTATATCCTAGTGTAAATTTACTAGAGCTGGCTCATTTGGCCTTTGGCTATAAACAAATATGCTTAAATTACTAAAAGTAAACATATCACTTGGGTTTAATTATAAGTAAAAGTTATCTGAATATAATATTTGTGAAACTAAATTGGTGAGGTTTTTTATGTAAGATTTACTTAAATTATCATTTTGTGTACAATATGACTGCCTTTTGTATATACATATATATGTATTATAAGATTAAATCACACACAACATTAAATCAAAAACCAAGTGTTCCATTTAAATGAAATGATGTTTCCCATCGGCTAGCATTATAATATATATTGTATATCTTATAAGTTTTTATTTATTAATGCTGATACTTACTTATTTATTAAAAAATTGTAGTATTTATAATTGTGAAATGTGTGTCAAATCTTTTATTTCTGTGACTATATTTTATATGTCGTTAGTCTTAGGAGATTCATTTCGAATATAATTTTAAGTTGTTAGATAATCTAACGACATTTGAAACTCTTGAAGCATAAAAGATAAGAAATGAAGGCAATTAGTTAGTTTTAGTCTACAAACTTAACAGATATTTGTCGCCCTAAATACTCATCCACAAAGTAAAATGTATAACATATATGCTAGGCTTAGAACTATTATTGTTAAGACTCATGTGGGAAACAAAATCAAATAAGATTAGAAATACATACTATATTACTTATATTGTAATATATAAAATATAAACTAATTTAGCTAAGGCCTATGCAGCCATTGCTACCAATAATTAAAAAGTTTATAAATAATTTTATGGATTATGTATTTTTAGTTTGTTTTATAGTCAGCTTCGCAATTAAAGCGACTAATGAAAGTGGAGCTCTGGATTATGACGAATTTATTTCAAGTTAAAAAACTTAGACATTTGTTAGCTCAATTTTTAAATAACTATGCTCCAACCTTAAAATAAATTGTAAATTTAGTTTTATTGTAGTTTTAAAAATAAGTTGAAGTTTGTTAAATAATCTAATATAATTTACTTGGATTTTAGCTTTAACTGTCTGATGATTTTATAATAATAATAATAAATTATTACAATTTGTAGTTTGTTGGATAACCTAATGAATATTACAGCCATGTTTGAAATGAAAGCATCTTATGATTATTGATTCTTTAATGTTTATTTTAAATTGGTAAACTTAGGAATTCCCCATTTGAATTCGCAACTTAAAAATAGTGAAAGGTAAAATTTAATTAGCATATAAATAAGATTTAGCTTGTTCGACAATCTATGTAATATAATCGCCAAGACTATTATCTGGTATTTATTTTAAATTGATAAACTTAAGTATTCTCCATTAAATTCACAACGTTAAGATAAATAATTAAATGTAATGTAGCTATAACTATCTGTATTGAAAATTGGAATCAAGATTCTTGGTTCTTGAGTTAAGTTGAAGTTGATAAACTTAATTGAATTCGCAATTTCAAGATAATTAATATTGCAACTAATTTGATATTCAAGAATCTTTGGATTATTCTTTAGACTCTTTAGTGTTTCTTCAAAGTTAATAGTAAAATATAAATTAGTTATATAACTCACTATCTGACAAGTTTTAGCCTCTTGGATAACCTAATTAATATGGTAGCCAAGTTTGAAATGAAAGCAACACATTCTTTAGTGTTTATTAATAAATAATAATAAGTTAATAAACTTGAGTATTTCCCATTTAAATTAGAAACTTCAACATACATTTTAAAAATTTAATTGATCTGTACTGTTTTAACTATCCAATAAGTTTGAATTTGACATTCAAGCAACTCAAGATTGTTTCGTAGTACATATTTGCTTTAAGTTGATAAATTTAAGATATATAAATAGTAAAATGTAATTTAATTATATTGTAGTTTTAACTTTCTGATAAGTTTATGAATAAGTTTGATAATCTTGCAGTAAAGATTATGGATTCTTAAGTGTTTATTTTAAGTTGATAAACTTAAGTCTTCCCCATTTGAATTTGCCACCTCAAAATAAATAGTAAAAGTGTGATTTTTTTCAAATTTTTTTATTTGTTTGCAATGAAACCTGCGCGCCCGCCTTGTGGGCGTCCAAGCCGTGTAAAAAACATAGTAACTAACGCCAGCCGGATGAGGCGGCTGGTTGGTAGCAGCTGGCAGCTGGAAGCTGAAAGCGTGGCTAGCCTCTCGCCGCTTAATAAGCGGGAGCGGAGTGCTGGCCGCCGTAGTGCTCACGCTGGCCACCGTAGTTGTTGCCCTCACGCTCGCCAGCGATGTTGGCCAGGGCGGAGAGACCGTGGTTGCCACCCTGGAGCAGGGAGTAGCCAGCGCTGGCAGCAGCGCTGTCGGCACCGGAGGCATAGGCGGGAATGGCTGGACCGGGACCCAGATTCTGGGGACCAGCGACAATTGGACCGGGACGGGGGATGTGAGCACCGCCGTGTCCCTGGCCGTGGGAACCGTGGTTACCCTGGCCGTAGCCCTGCTTGTTCTCATTGACAAAGTACTTCTCTGCTGGGGGCTTGACCACGTTGACGAACACAGGCTCGACCTTGACGCGACGTGGATGGTGCTTGACGTAGACCTTGCGCAGCACAATTGCTGGAGGCTTGTGGAGCACAACGGGCGCAGGCTTGACCACCAATGGAGGATGGTTCACCAGCACCTTGGTGGGTGGACGACGGACAATGATCGGAGCGGGACGATGGATCAGAATCTCGCCCTTGTTCTGGGGATAGGTGATCGATGAGGTGAGGGTGTTGCCCTTGGTGTTCACGGGTTTGTAGGGGATGTTCTGGTCGGAGCCATAGCTGCTCTGACCGGTCTGGGCGAGACCAGCGGCCTCACCGTTGCCAGCCAACGAGCCAGCGGCGGCACCATCGCCATGACCATGGCCGCCATTGCCGCCGAATTCACCGGCACCGCCAGCGGAAGCACCGGCAACGGCACCTTCGCCGCCAACACCGACGTGCTCACCGCCGCTGGAGCTGTAGCTCTGCTGTCCGCTGGAGCCGTAGCCCTGACCGCCGGAGCCGTAGCCCTGCTGTCCGCCGTAGCCATTTGCGCTGGCGCATGCCTAAGAAGAGAGACAGAAAATGGGAAGGGAAAGGGAGAGAGAGAGAGAGAGAACAAGTTGTAGCAAGTTTTGTTTGCAACTGAGTGTGAGAAATAGTTCTGGCGATCTTTGGCGATCTTCAGCGATCTTTTGTGTGATCTTGTGATCTTTTGGTACGTACAATTAAGCAGGCGGCTAGCGCCCATATGAAGCTGTGTCTGTTCATCGTTTCCAGTCCCAATTTGGCGTCGAGTGGCTGCTCGTCGTGGCTGTTTGGAACGTCTGCTGTCTTCTGCTGCCTTAACCCGTCCAACGATTTCTTTAAATATGCTGCCATCGACCGCTTGCCACATGCTACGTGACATTTGCCCCAACTGGCCAAACAGTCGGCAAACTTTTGCTGCCGGTTATTGTCGTCGTCGTTGTCGTTGTCGTTGACGTTGCCGTGGTTGTTGGTTGCCGTTGCCGTTTCTGTTCCGCTCCCAACCACGGCCCCGATCTTTCATCAACGTTGTCATTGTTGTTGTTGTTGTTGTTGTTGCTGTGATGCCCACACACCAAAGCGAGCACAGAACATGGCCAAATGCTGATTGCATTGCACGCATCTCGTTGCGCATATCTCGGCGTGTTACGTAGAAAGCAATAACAAAATGTTCGACAACAACAACAGCAACTAGAAGCTAAGCCAATCCACAGCTGCCATCTCGCTACATTTTGCGCCCTGACACATAAGCCATATCGAGGTTTTTGCAGAATAATACCGACCGTCTGCGGAGATTGCGATTGCCAAAGTGTGCGCTGGCTGCCAACCAGTTCCGCATTGTGAGTTCTCTCAGCTCAGCTCAGTTTTGCGATTGGGATTTTGCCATTGGGATTGCGAATGGGATTGATTAAGAAACTTGCAGCTTGCTGCTAAACCCTTCCTAAAAGTGCCTCGAAAATTCCATTATAACCCTCTATATAAAAGTGTCAGATAAAAAAGTATCTCACAGATACTTTATCTGTTGTTTATTATAAAAGACTTTCTCTAGTCAAGTTAACTGCGTTAATTTGTTATATGATTCTTCTGCATATAAAAAAAAAAATTGCGAAAATATGCGAGAATATTATTCCATCATTTCAAGTATTTTCTTTCCATTATGAGTTTGATTCTTAATGAGTTGCACTTCAGTATTATTATTATAGTCTCTGTTTCCTTTAATTCCTTTGCTTGACTTCCAAAATAGTTCTTCTGCTTTCTCAATAGTTCTTCTGCTTTCTCAATAGTTCATCTGATTTTCTTTCTTAGATATTAAACATTAGTTTCTTTTAATATAATCTTTAATTAATACTTTCTGTATTAACTTTTGTTTGCCATTTATAATCGTTGTTTCTTTTACTACAATTTCTAGCAATAAGATTGAACTATTTCTCATGTATATTTATAATATAATTAGTTAATTTTTTAATATTTAATATGTAAAACTATAATATAGGTAATATCACAGTAATTACTTCATATATACTAGTTATTGTTAGATTGATTAACTCTTATTGCATAATGCAATGCCAAATAGAGGGAGCAAGTATATTTGAAATTATATATAATTATAAACAACTTTAATTTGGTGTCATAAGTAAAGTGTTTATACAATAAATAATTAAGCAATAATTGAAGCAATCTTTCTGGTTTCTTATTGCTCAATATCATTAAATAACAAACACGATTACTTAAGCAGATGATGTCTAATTAACTTAATTGAAAACTATGTGTTATAAATACCAAAAAAATGATTATATATTGTGATATACATAAATTATTATTTATCTAGAATAAATGTATTCTCATGTCATTTCGTTATCACGTCAACTCAACGAAAAGCGAATGGAAATTTCTTATTGAATTTGGAGCAGTCTCGATAAAGTGTGTGGAATCAAGTTCTATGGGAGTCAACAGAGTTGTCTTCAGCTGTCTGTCAGCTATAAAATTGCAGAAAGCGCAAATGCCAGCGGAATTTCTAAAACTGGCAACTGCAACTGATCAAGCGTAAAACTGCTGAAAACTCAAATATTACTCGACTGCTTAAAACGGGTCTTTGACCTTGGCCTCGTTTATTCTATGTTCTATATGCTCAATATATATCAATCTGTAAACTATATAATATATATGTATATGTGTGTGTGTGTGTGTGTATCAAATGAGAAAGACACAAATTGTAATTATATTTTAGGCTTTTTTTTATTTGCATTCAAAAAAAACAAATGTTTAAATTAATCATCCGCCTGGTTGGCAGGACTGCTCGATTGCATGGCAGCGCTGTGCGCTACTCGCACTCTTACGCACCCCACTTAATAGCTGGGAGAGCCATAGGGCGCTGGGCTGGCATACAGAGGAGAGTCAGCGCCGGCAGCGTAGCTATCGGAGCTGGAGGCAGCGCTGGCAGCCGAGGAGCTGGGCGAGCCATAGGATTGGGGCTGCTGGTAGGATTGGGGCTGGTTGTACGATTGTGGCTGGTTGTAGACGGGAGCAACAACTGGGGCCAGAGGAGCCTCGATCTTCTTGCCCGGCTTGTAGACCTTGACGTAGACGGGGTTAAGGCTCAAAGGTGTGGGCACCTTGTTGATCACCTCCTGCTGATAGATGACTGAGGGCTTGATCTTGTAGATGACGGGATTGCCGCGCACCACAGTCGGTGGGCCGCTGTTCACATGGGCTGGTGGTGCGCCGGGCTGGTGCACAATGATTGGGGGCAGAGGCTGTGTGGCAATCACCTGATGGTTGTTGTGGCCCGATGGCACCAACAGAGAACGGAACAGATGCTGATCAACGAACTGGGGCGAGACCACATTGATTTTGCCCTGACGGATGTTGCTGGCCAGATTGTTCTCGGCGAGAGATTCGGCAATATCCTCGGAGTTCTTCAGCTTCTGGTATGTGGGGTTCGAGTTGAGGGCCTGGAGTTGAGCCTGGACGCGACCCAGACGACGTGCCTCCTCGGGGGATGGCTGAATCTCAGCCTGGGCGGTCAGCTGGTTGGACGATGGCTGATTGCCACCGGTGGCAGCATTCACATACTCCTCCAGACCGGCCGATGGACCTCCGGGCAGATATTGGCCACCACCAGATGAACCATAATTAGCGCTCACCAGCTGTAAGAATGCCACAAACAAAGATTGAAGAGAATGAGTCTATGCATTTTTGGAGAGTTGTGCGAGTGGAGAGTGTGTGTATCTGTGTGTGTGTGTGTGTGGGGAGATTTGCTTTGAAACATACCGGTGCGGCGGCGACGGCGAAAAGCCCAAACCAAAGACCAAGTTGCATGTTGTGTGGTGTGATGCGTGATGAGTGTCAGCTCTCAGATGTCTACTGCTCGTCGGATCGTCGATGTGCTAGCTCTTTATAGCGGCCTATGCGCCACATCGATGCGCTTTTATATCGCACTCACATTGCTGCGACCGCCATGCACGACCCCCTAACTACGTGATCTTTGCGATGCCATTGCAGCCGCCAGCAACCAAGCCACCGATTTCATTTCCATTTCCGATTTCAAATTGTTGTCGTTGCTTCTCTACTTTAGCTGCTGTCTTCTGTGTGTATGAGTGTGCGTGTGTGTGTGTGTGTGTGTGTATGTTTTTTCTTCTCCCTCATTGTTCTGGCTGCTTGCTGTTGCTGTTGCTGTGGCTGTGACTGCCACGATCTCAGTCTGCTGGCTGCCTGTCTACTTGTACTTCTATTTATCAGCAGCCGATGCTCGCAGTCTTCTGCCGATCATCAATTGGCTAAATCCACGCAGTGCAACGCAGTGACAATTAAAGCGCGCTTAACTAACTCGGCTCTATTTGAGTTGATTTATTAATTTTTTTTTGATTAATTGCTATCAACAATAAAATGCAGATTGCCAATGAATGCGACACTGATACCACAAATGAAATCTACGAAGACTGATAATTTGTTGTTTATGCTCAGTTTTGAAATGTTTTACCATCAATTGTATTAACTGAAGTCTTCATATGTGTTTATTACTTTATTTAACGCACAGCACGAAGAAATTTTATGAGCCTAACTGACAAAAAACAGTGTTGTTAAATTCTCAACTCCACTTATTCGATTACAAAGCCTAATTGCAAGTGCAAAGTGCAGCTGTTTAAATCTGATAAGAATTATACTTATTTAAAGATTAGTGCTTTAAACATAAATGTATTGCAATTACTTTTTAAATAAGTCAAAGAATAAACGCTTTGGCAGCCTCGATTACTCAGTTTGCAATTATCGATAACATATCCTGCTAACGCATTGTCTATCGTTATCTAGTGAACTTTCATGGGCGCGGCAGCCATTTGCACAACTGCGAAACTCAATTACGTGAGTTTTGTGTCCAATCGTGACTGAAATAAGAGATGAATGCCAATTTGTTTGTATTTTCGTCTTCATTTATTTTATGAGCAACTATGTGTAAATAAATATGTTCTAGATGGCTAGCTTAGGCAATAGGGCTGTGTGTTTGTGTATGAGTGTGTGTATGTGTGTGTGTGTGTTCAGAGACCACGCTTGTAGAGCAAATAGGTGAGATCGCGGGTGGGCCGACTGCCGTAGTCATTGAATGGTGACTTAAATGGCAGTGGATTATCATTGTGGGCGGCATCGTCGCCTCGCAACGAACTGCCTCTGCTGCTGTTGGGTGAAGCGGCAGAGGTGGGCGTGGCCTGCGATTGAGCTGCATGCAAAGTGTCCTCGCTGGAGTTGATGATGCTCGATGGCGGCGGCTGCTGCTGTTGTTGTTTGTAACGATTTCGCAGTGAATGGCGCGATTTGTTGCGTGTGCGTGTGTGTGAGTGTTGGTGTTGGTGTAACTGTTGGTGTGAATGTTGGTGTTGGTGTAACTCTGGCTGTTGTTGTTGTTGTTGGTGTGTAACGTATGTGTGTGTGTGTTGCTGCTGACTTTGCATGCGTCTGTTATTGTTGTTGTGTGGGTGTGTGTAGCGTGAGCTGTGTTGGGTTGCGTAACCATTCGCCTGCGCATAACGCAGCTGCTCCTGTTGCCTCAAATAATTCTGCTTCAGTGCCATCGCCTCGCCATCGAGACTCAGCTGACTGATCAAATTCGGTTGTGCAAATTGTTGTTGTTGTTGCTGCTGCTGTTGCACCTCTGGCGGCCGCTCTGCTCCCGGCAAGTACTCATGATGCACTTCCTCGTGCACGCCGCCGCTGCTCGTCTGATTGATGATGCGATTGTAGTCGTCGTTGGTGCCGCCCACCTGCAGATGTATCGCATGCTTGAAGTCATCGCCCAAATGCTTGAGCCAGAAATCATCGTTGACATCGCCCGTGGTATAGATGCGTGTGGTCTGGCCACTCTTGGGCTTGCCCACGCCCGCACTGGTGGCGGCCATCACATCGATCACATCGTACTGACCCTCGGTGCTCTTGGGAGTGCTCATCGCATTCGCATTTGGATTCCTCTCGCCACCATTCGCATCGGCTGCACTCTCGTCGCTCACCATGTTGGGCTCCAGCTCGGAGCTCAGCTGCTCGACACGAGCGGCTTTACTCAGATCACCGCTAACCACCAGATCTGGGGCAATGCTGGTGGTGGAAATGCTGCCATCCATCGCATTGCTATTTGCAGACGTATCATTGCTCTAAGAAGAATATGCGAAATATTCCAATATATTGAATGTTTCACCAGCTGATTGAGAGAGAGATAGAGAGAGAGAGTTGCTCACCTGAGCCGTGGCCATGCTGATCATCATCACCATGAGCATTAGCGGCAGCCAAACGCTGTTGGCAGGCGCGCCCATTGTTCCAAATCTCTACGTGTGTGTGTGTGTGTGTGCGTCTCTGCTCAAAGCTGCTCTCACGGGCATCGACCAACTGAAGCCAGCGTCCGCCACGAACTGGACTTAAATACTCGGCTTGCGTGAGGTGTGCGCTTTGCCAAGACGTGATCTGCGATCACATATCAGATGCATCATCGAGCGCTCAACAACCTTCAATGCGTCTTGATGCGTCAGCCGACCCAGGGTCACTGAAAATCCAAGAATCTTCTCTGCTCTCCACGCTCTCAATGAATGCAACTTTGACCCAAACAGAGAGAGAGCAAGAGAGAGAGAGAGTTATAGTGACAGGGGGAGAGAGAATTACGATTACAACTATGTCATTGATGATCGCTTTTTCTCCATTGTACACACACACACACAAAATGGCGGCCATTTCCGGATTTCGCTTTTTGGCGGCAACTGTACGCGGAACCAGCGATCCATTCCACTGTTCCACAAAAAAACAGAAACAATAATAATACTATATATGTACATATCTGGAAAACAAAGCAATCAGCAATCCTTTTTTTTGTGCACTTTACATTCATCGCAGCTCGACTCAATGCTGATTGTTAATAACTTTTGCAACTGCTAGTGAATTGTTCATATTATATATGTTATTACTACTTTGCTTACACTGTGGGAATGTCTTGTATTTCGACTTCCGTCAAAAAGTGAACCAAGAAAAGAAAAGAGCACGATTGTCAAGCCACAGCTACAGCTACAAGATTGACAAAAGTAACTTAAGAATTAGTTACTTCATCAACAGCAATGTGTTTTTCTATCTGCAAATATCAGGAAATACGAGTAATACCCAATTCAAAACTTCTTTTACCTATTGTGAAATTATCAACAATAAAATTTCTTGCATTTTTTGAGCGACAATTTGAGTGTTGTTCTTTAGCTTAAAATGAATGTAGCTGAACTTTGCAATACAAATTATAGAACTTAATTTACTTGGTAATGCGAATGGTTAGTTTTTAAACTGCTGGAATTTATTTTAAATGAAATCTTATATAGAAAAAAATTCATTAAATATTATAATATAATATTATGATGAAGATGTTTCAGCCATGATTTCAGATATATTTTCTTCCACTAACTTTCTTTCAAACAAAATTTTAACAAATTTAATTCAATACCTCAAAGTTATTAAAGTATAAAAATGAATAGATTTAAAGTGATTTAAATTTTTCAAACAAAATTTTAACAAATTTAATTCAATACCTCAAAGTTATTAAAGTATAAAAATGAATAGATTTAAAGTGATTTAATTCCAATTACAAGGAATTTCTTTGGTTCTTGAAACTTATTAAATACAAAATTAATGTAATTTAATTGCAATTACTATTCAAAATTATTGAATAATAAAAATAAATGGAATCAATATAAGAATTTCTATATTTCTTCAATGTTTTTTAATAATAAAAATATATAGAGTCAATATAATTTAATTCCAATTACTAAAGAATTTCTTAAAAAAGAAAAGGAAGGTATTCTTTGAAGTAGATCACTTAAAATATTAGATAATATTATTCTAACAGAAAATGAATTTCATAAAATATTTCGAAAGCCAAAAATATTTTCACAAGCAACTCGCGTAGTTAAATTAAAACAAGGTTGCATTCAAAATTAGACACAAAAAAAAATAATAATAATAATAATAACAATAAGCATATTTTAATGCAAACAGTTTATTGAACAATTTGTGGAGCTGGAGCTCAGAAATGGAAAGATGAAACGTAGACAGAAAACGCACTCGAGACAGCGAGACACCGAAAAAACAAAGAGGTAGAAAGAGTAGACGAACGGACAGAGTAAAGAAAAAATAAATACAATTAAAAAAAATATAGACAAATGCATAAATATGTATATATGTACATATGTACAGAAAGAGAGAGAGGGCAGATGTTGAAGTGGGCCAATGGCCTAATTGCAATCTTTGTGCCTGGCTCAGCAGAATTCGGACTCGATTGTCGTTTGGCCCAAATTGCCCATTGCCTCATCTACGTCTGCTTCTTCTTCTTCGTCTCGTCTGCTTGTGTTTTAGCTTGAGTACCCAGAAGAACCGGAATCGGAATTGGAATCGGAGCCATAGCCATAGCCACCAGAAGCGTAGCCGTAACTGAAATATACGAAATAAAGAAAACGCCAACAATTATTTTCCATTTATTTTTTGTTTCGTTTTTTTCTCTTTTTTTTTTTGTGGTTGTATTTTAAAGGTTTCTTTATAGTTAAAACTAGAGAACTATATATGTATAGTAGTATTATATTACAAGTGGATCCCACAAGAGATTCTAGAACCAGGCACGCAGATAATCGGTTATCGGCGGCACATTATACGATTCCACATTATACCCGTTGTGGGAGTGAGTATTGAAGCCGTAGGTCTTCGATGGCGTCGTTGAATAATCGGCTCGCACAGCCGATTCCGGTTCGGTGGACGTATCAAAGCCCCAACCACCTAGACGACCATCGATCAGTTTCTTGAGAAAATCGGTTGTCTGCTTCTTTTGCACCGGCTCGGGATCCACCAGCGAACCACCGTAATGCGACTGGGGATTAGCGTAGTCTGGGTGCTGATACACAATGCCGGAGATGATGCTATCGAGTTGAGTGTCCGCCACATGTTCCACCGGATATCCGCTGCCAATGCCGCGGCGATGGATCGCTTCCAGATCGCCGGCAAATTGCAGCGGCGTCGAGCTCTGCTCCAGCGGATCGGGCACCGAGGTGGTCGACAGCAAGCTGCGCAGTTGCGAGTCATCGACGAACTTGTACTCATTGTACGATCCGGCCAATGGCGATGGTATCTGATGCTCCGGATAATAGCTGAGCGCTGAACGCTTCGCAGGTATCGAGTTGACCAGCGATGGTTGCTCCACATCCGTCTCGGCTTGCTCCGCCTCGGACTCTTCGTTGTTTGGTTGTTCGGTGCTGCTCACTCGTATTCTCGCTTCGGTCTCGGTGGTCTCGGGGGGCGGCGGTGCGCTGGCTGTGATGGCACCACAACAACCGCCTCCTGTATGGCACTGACCGCGCTTAAAGTTCGGATTGAGCGTCTCGGGCATGAATTGGATGATCTCGGGCGCCGTCAGATCCATCTTGGCACGCTCCTGCTCCAGCAGATCGTACTCACCCTTGATGTCGCGCTTGCGACGCGTCCCAAAGCCGGGCCAGCGTTTGCTGTGCTTGGCACTCAACACGGTGGCTTTCTTGGTCTTACGCTTGGCTGCGATCTCTGGCGCCGCAGCGGGCAGCAGGCCAAAGAGACGCATCTTGTGCTGTTGCTCTGGGGACATATCGAGGTCCTTGTGATAGTACTTGACGTAGCGAGCTGGACGCGATTGCAGCTGCTGTTGGCGCATCAAACGCTTGCGCAACAACGAACCATGTGAGCTGAGATCGCGACGACGACGAATCGCATTCGTACTCGCTTTCGTACTCGAATTGATCTGCGGGGTTACGTACCTTGGCTTGTCAGCGGAGCAGCTGCTGCAACTGCAGCTGGACTTCTGGGCAGCACGACAATCTAAACGAGAAACGAAAGAAGAGGAGAGTGAGCATATTTTAGTCGACTCAACTCGACTGGGGAGACTCACCCGACTTGTGAACGGCAACGCGATCCACCTTGGCATAGAGCTTCGATGGCTTGTTTTTGGGTGGCACCGGAGTGCGCGGTTGCTCCACGGTGAAATCGAAACTGTAGCTGATCTTGGCCTTGGTCTGCACGGGTTTCTCCACACGATAACCGTAGTCGCCGCCCTCGTATTTCTTTGGCTTGGGCGGGTTAGGCACATTTAGCTGATAGCCCAGTTTGGTGGGGCAAGCGCAGCCCTCGTCACCGGTGTAGATCACTTGAACGGGTGCTGGGGCGGCCAACGTTCTAATCTCGGCCAGCATCAGTAGCGTCAATGCCACTGTGATCGATTGTAATGTTAGCATTATTATTTTATCGGTGGTGTATCGTTATCGGTATCAAATGTGTGTGTGGCGGTCTGCTTTGGTGTCGAACGTTCTGGCTACTAGCCAAAACTTGGACCGTCGCATTCTTTATATCGTCTTTGCCACCCATCCAGTGCAATCTCTCACGCAGCCCCAAAACAACCACGTCTGGAGCACTCGCTGCTGTCTGTCTGCTGCTTCTGCTGCTGTTTGTTGTGTGTGGCAAGCAGCGACGACGACTGCGCGCGTTGCTTGAACTTGAACTTGAACAGTGTTTTTTCTCATATGCAGAGCTCTAAGTTATTGCTTTTGTTGTTGTATTTGTTGCTGTTGCTGCTGACCTTTTCAAATTATTTTGCTCTTGCGATGTTTTCAGTCAAAAGTCATGTTTCCAGCGTTCGTTGATTTCTGATTTCAGTGCCGAAAGCCGCACTTGTTGGACTTGCACTTGCACTTGGGATTAAAATAAATAATTGCTTCAACTGCACTGCTTGACACTGCTTGCTTGCTACCCACCGACGCCATCTTTCACTGCGCAAAGCTATCGATTGGCCTGACCAATCGATTATTATCAATAACAGCCCGCAACTTTTTGTTTTTGCTTTCTGGTCTTGTGAATTTTTGCATTGAGTTAATTCATTCAATCGTTCTTCGCTCGCTGGCTTAAAAGCGTTGTATACTTTTAGGGCAAAAAAAGTGTAGATTACAAATTCTGCAGTTAATGGCGTTTCTTTGCTTATCGCATTCATTCACGCATTATACCCGCTAAGCTATAATTTAGAAGGCATGTTGATGAGATGAGTTTTTAAACTAACTTTCAGTATACACGATAATGATGAATTTTAAGAAGCTTCTCTAAATTTGAAGACAATCGGCAAATTAAATTTGGTAATCTTATAATACTAAGTGCAGCTTCTTTCTATATTCCCTTTGAAATGTGTAACGGGTATCTTGAAGTCGAGCACACTCGACTGCAGTTTATTTACTTCATTTTTTGTTGTTTTCATTGTGATCAGAAAGTCATGTTTATCGGGCGTACAGTTCTTGGAAATAAAAGTTTGGCTCAGTCATCAGTTTCAACTGAGTCTCAAACGAGCTACAAACCGTTTTTTGTTTGCTCTTGAAATTATTGATAAACAAACATTATTTATCACACAAAATTGTGTTTGGTATCTTTAACGGATTATGCCGTGAATTTGTATTTTCCTATAATAAAATTTTGGGTGCAAAAGTGTCTACAATTGAATTTGCTAAGCAATTATTCTAATACATCCATCCAACTAATCAACGAACTAAACTCATTTACAATTATGTACAGTGGGAGAGAGAAGTGTGTGTGCGTAAAGCTAATCCTAATAGCTATCGCTCATCAGCTCCTGGCGTCGTGCACTGCGATACGAGGTGACGCGTCCGGGCTTGAAGCCACAGTCGACGGACACCTTGCCGCCCACTTTGCCGTAGCTATCGCTGTCGCTGCTGCTGGAGTATGATGATTTGCTGGAGGTGATCTTCTTGAACTTGGGATTCTTGTACTGTTCGGTAATGTAGCCCAACTGTTTGTATGTCAGCTGTGGCACGTCGTCATCATCGCCGGTGTTGTCCTGTTCCTCCTCCTCAACGTATTCCTCCTCCTCTTCCTTGGCGGCATAGGTGCGCTTCTTAAGCGTAATCACTTCGCTCTTCAGCTTGAACAGATTCTCCTCGGGCACATTGGAGAAGAAGACCTTCTGCTGTCCATCCACCGGTTTCTGGGCAAAGCCATAGGCCAACTTTGCCTCAGGGACATTGATCGCCTTGCCCGCCTGGGCAGCTAATCCCACACTGATGGGATCCGCAGCTGGGCTGTTGTCCTGTGACTTTTCCGCAGCGTACGCAATGCTAGGGGATAAGGGAAGGGGATTAGCTAGGGAAATCATAGCTAGCATATTTCTACACTCACTTATCATAACTGGAGCTGGAGCTGCTGCTGCTGCAGCTAGTGTAGCTACTATCGCCGCTGTCGCTCTGCTGGCAGCCGCAGGTGGGTTTGCATGGCGTCTTCTGTGGAAATGATGGAATATCGAAATTAAGTGTCGGAGCTCTTCTATCTTGGCATGCAGATTGTTGATGCTACTTGCGCACGTACGACACGATAATGATGATTATGATGACGACGGTGGGCAAGCGAGACGGCAGCATGTTGCTAATGACGATGACGATGATGATGATGATGATGCGGTTGTTATTCTTGATGATGACGCGTTAGCTGAACGCTGCTGCTGTTGGCCTATTACTGCCCATGCTGGTGGCCTCTGATAACACGCGCATGCGGAAACACAGTGCGCTCTCGTTCTGCTTCTTACTCTTCACTATTTAGTGTTACTGTTGTTATTGTTATCGTTATCGATCAAAGAGGATGCTTGACATAATATGTATGTGATTTGTGTGTGCTGTTTTAAGCTGGTTATTAGTACTGGGGGCGAGGGAACTTAAGTCTATCATATAGTTATATAGTTGGTTATCCCACTGGGGTGTTGGTTAATCACAGGCCATAGCCGTAGCCGTAGCTGGGCGGCGGCAGCATTTGGACGCCACGTCGCCGGTGGCATTCCACTTGCCCCATGCGCTGCAGACGCTGCAAGCGCTCGGCCAGACGCTGTGCCGCCAGCGTTTTGGCCTCGATGGCGCCCTCGAGCATGCGACGGCTCAAGAGATTGTTAAACGCGTGCACATATTGAAAGAGCTCACGTACTTTGCCACACGTCTTGGGCAACTGAGCGGGCTCGATCAGTTGCTTGCTGCACCAGCAGTTATCGCCAATTGGCGATAAGTTCACATCGCTGGGCTCATAGTAACGCGGCTTGGGACGCACTATTGTCGGACCCTGACAGCTCTGGCAGTAATCCGTGCCCTTCTCCGAACACACACAGGCGGCCAAAAGCTGCAAAAACATAAAACAACACTCAAGTTACAGGTGGCTCCATCTGGCGACAACACTTTCGCACTTACGCCTTGCAAGCAGTGCAGCGAAAGCAGCAAAGTCAACAGCAATTTGCAGGCATGCATTTTCACAGTTATTTTGTATTTGTTTTTGTTTTGTTGGTGTACTGGGCGATTATCGATTGTCGCGTGCTGTCGCTGTTGTGTTCTGCACTCGTTAAACGTTTGAATTGACACAGCAGCAGCCCACACGTTTTATACCCCAAGTTGAACTAGAGACGACTTTACTTGTAATACCCGAGAGTCAAAGTGACGAAGGGTATGATGGGCAAGGTCAAACATTGGTTTAAAATAACTAAAGATTTCTGTTACACATTAGAAATGGTTTTACAACAAAATGAATTACACCACAGTGCATAATTATCACTTATAAAATCTTAAAAATTTCTGTTTTGAAATTTGAGTTTAAAGAAAAATTAATTTATAAAATGCACCGTCTAAATAAGAGAACATATATAAATTCACTATATGAATATTTTTAATTCTATTGAGAACATATATAAATGCATTTTATGTGTCAAATAGAAATTGCATTTGCTTTGCTCACAAATAATATTTTTCACAGCGGGTATTTTAACGTCAATCACTTACCTTTTGTTGCTGTTCTTAAGCCATGTGCTTCTGCGCTCATTCTCATTGCGCTGAGTGCGATTCACGTTAAATGAAATTCGGCATCGCATTGGCAAACATCACCAAGGAGAGAGAGAGAGAGAGAGACACGACGCTTTCCTCGCTTTTCCACTCGTCCAGGGTTAAACACCTAGGTTCAAATGGTGCATTGCCACTTTCGCTCGCTCTGCTGCACGTGCTCGATGTGGTCCAAAAACGAAAAGACTAGTGTCGAGTGGGATTTTGGTTGTGGGATGCAGTTTTTGATAAACACAACATTGCAAATTCCATGAAATTCATATCGCTAACGCTCTGCTCTCGTTGTCACATCGCCGCTGTCGCTGTCGCTGCCGACGATGACGACGACGCTGACGACGACGTCGACGTCGACTGCGCTGTTGTTGTCGCCAAAACTAAGTGAAAAGTTCTTGCAAATTAATGCGATTAATTTTGCTCCCAATTTGCCTATCGCTCGACAAATAAATTGGGTCAACGACAACGTCTGTGAGATTCCCGTTTGTCTCGCCATTAACCTAATTTATGTTTATGCACAAAAAAGCGACGCATTGTTTACCACAATTTGTTATTGTTCGCAAATAGTTTCACTTGCACTTGTTGAGTTTTCAAATGTCGATACATGGTCGCTTATCGATAGCCCCAAATCGTGTTCTATCGAAGGTCTAAAGTCCGTTGTGCATTAATCGAAATAACAGCATTCGATTATATTTGAAAACGTGTGATTTGATATTACGTTGTTTATTTATAAGTCAGAGAAATGGGAATAATACATATATTGAACCTTTTGTTGCTTCTGTTCTGCAGTTAAATTATATAATATAATCGACTGATTTGAATTCATTCATTTCTAATCTCTAATTATATTATGCAAATATTGTTAACAAAAAAAAATCCATCGATTCTGCAGTTTTGAAACTGCAACATTGAATCAATCACTAAGTGACTAATCTCAACAGCATGTTATTACAATCTTTATAACCCCAAACAACAATTTCGCTTATTTTCTTTGTATACAAGTTATCTGGTTAAAAACTATGCGCCACATTGTCTAGTCCGGAAAAAGTCAGTGAATACAAGTAAGAAAACAAAACTACATCAAGTCGAATATTAAATACGCTTGCTAGCCGAAGAGCATGTCTACGATTATGAGGAATGAAAAATAAACTTTATGTTCAGCCATTTATAATATATGTACATATGTATGTAGATGGAAACCCCCATAGTGAGAGTTGCAGATGTCCAGCTGAGACGATCAGCAGCTGAGCGCGTGTGCAGGAATGATTGGGACCACGTTGGGCAATTACAAGTGACCACGGTCATGGCTCGCCATGGATGCGCACGGCAACAGAGTCAAGTCCAGCAAGTTCGATTATCATCATTATGCGGCAGACGTAACAAGTGGGACAGCGACAGTTAGGTGGGCTCGACTCTGAGATACTCCCCGTGACAAAAATACGATTTCTATTGAGAGTAAATATAAACTAGAAAACACCTTAAACACTTAATCCTCAAATAGGAGACAATTGTAGAATATTAAAAGCAAAATAATGATGTGGAATTAGATCTACAAAGAGTGTTGGAAAGTGCATAGCAAAAGCCACAAAGGCATTCATTATATAAATATCGATTAGTGATATATCGGAACTGATATCGACCTTAAAGTTAAAAGCGTCGGTTAGTGTTGTGATGCGACAATAAGTGATAGACAATAAAAAACATATAAAACTAAAGTACTAAAGCGTAAAAGTGCTACTAATTATTTATTTTGCTTGTCTGGTGTAAAACTTAAATGATATAACTATCTTTTTCAATAAATAGTTATTAGAATATCGTAGTAGCAGAATATTGTTAAACTTAATAAAATAAATAAAGTTTTAACTTGCAGGACTGGGCATAAAAACAAATAAATAAATAACTCAATCACAAAAGAAAAACGAAAATAAAATCAAAGCAAAGCTGGATTCCAATTTGAATTCTATGTAGATAACTTTCGCAGAGATCGAATTGACAAACGGACATGGGTTGGCATACCCTTTTACCCCTTGCAGCTTTTAGGTGGGTATCGAAGACACGACTCGTGGACGACGGTGACGGTGACGGTGACGACGAGCTGAGTGTGGGAGAAAACCCCTAGACTCAGACTCAAGAGATAGTAGTACAGTCGAGTCGCAACTGAATTCGATTCCGTGTCACAAGCGACACAAAGTTGAAATGTTCCCATATAAATCGAATATATAGTATAGATGAGACGCTTATCAGCCCAGGCACCGAGTCAAGCTGTCGATCGAAAGCGAACTCATCGGATTAGTACAATTGTACAGTCCAAAGTGAACACAACAGCAGCGCTTCTGCAGTCGGAGCATCTTCTTACTACTTCCCAAGTTGACATCCTTCAACAAAAACCAACTAAACAACAACTTAGAAATGGCAGCAAAGAGAATGGATTTAAATGTGCCCACGTTTCTGGTGCTGAGCGGTTGCTCCAATCCGCTTGGCCAGACGCTTGCCCAGGAGCTCTGCGGTCGCCTGGCCGCCGGTTCGGTGGCTCTGCTGCTCGACGAGAGTCCGGAGCGATTGCAAACGCTCGCTCAACTGCTGAGCGAACAACAACAAGTGCAACCGGATGCGGTGCAAATCTTTACGGGTCAACGATTGATGGATGCGGAGCAGCTAATGGAGCAGATATTGCAAAAGAACGACTCAAAGGGATGCTTCCAGCGCAGCATCATTGTGCATAACGAGGGCGATGCTGCGACCCATGTGCTGATCGAGCCACAGTCCCCGAAGGAGTGGAACGCCTATGTGGAACGTCAGTTGATGGCACCGGTGGCGCTCAATCAGCGCTGGTTGCGCGCCAAGCAGCTGGCTGGCATCGAGAAGCTGGTGATCAATGTGACATCGTCGCTGCAGGTGCGTCCGCTGATCTTCAACACGCTGCTGTGCTCCTGCAAGAGGGCGCGGGACATGTATTTCCGTGCCATGGCTGCCGAGGAGCAGCGCTCCAATGTCCATGTGCTCAGCTATGCGGCGGGACTCTTCAAGACCCACGACACGCAGTTGGACATTAACGGTAACATTGTGGATCCCGAGCAGCTGTTGGGCGGCATGGATCATCAAAAGGAGCAGAAGGCGCTGCCACGTGTGCAGCCATTGCAATCGACACTCAAGTTGATCAACATACTGGAGCAGAAGGCCTTTGTCTCCGGTCACGATGTCGACTACTATGACACATTTGTCTTATGAGTAGCAACGCAGTCGTGGCCCATGCATCCAACCTGTGAGTGGATCGCATTGACACGGACTGCTGCAGACGCGAACGTAAACATGGCTGACGATTTATACACACAATTTACTATGAAACTACTGCTTGCAACGGAAATGAATAAAATTTGGCAACTGTTGACGACTCTCGTGCTCGAAATGGCGCAATGCACGTGTAACGGAAACGGAACACACGAAAACGAAACACATATAATCATTGATTTATTTTTCTTGTTGGGTGGCGGGTGGCTTGGTTACGGGGCAAATTCTGCTTTTGGGGAATCTCTCATCTCACTATCGCGCGCTTCTCTTTCTCTCTCTCTCTCGCTCTCTTGGTGTAAGCTCAGCAGCCGTTGAACCATTCACAGACAAGCAGCCATGATCATTGATAAGACGCAATCACGATTGCCGCCGGCTCAGCAACAGAGTAAAAGTAAAAAGTGCGAGGCGCATGACCCACGTTCAAAACAACGGCATAATTAAGATAGAGAAATAGACAGAGAGAGGTGGAGATGTTGCCAGCATACAGTAACAAACGCTATCAATTAATATACAGAGAGAGAGAGAGAGAGTGGAAGAGTATACAATTTATTTCCTAATCGCAGGTTTTATAACCCTAAAGCTGCCAACTTTAATTTGAATCAGATTTCAAAGTCGATTGAGCCGTTAGTCAGCAATCGATTTCAGTTTTAAGGCTATCGATTGTTGTCACAGGGTGTTCAGATCTCGCCTGTTTATTTGAACAAGTAGCGCCTCAAAAATACCAATATACTTTACATGGTGTAACCAGTTAATAATTTGAAATTGAATTTGTGGTCACGCTGATGTGCTAAGAAAATTGATTTGGCATGCAATTAAATAATTTTTGTTGAGTTTATTAGTTAATGCAGCTGTATTTCTATGGGCTGACGTAACTGACAATTGGGAATAACTAAATCGCTAGTTAAGCATATCGCTTGTTTGCATTCATTTCGAGATGCGTGACCTTGAGTGTTTTGTTGCAAGAACATTCCGCACTTATGGTTGAGCAGCGTTCGTTGCTTGAGTGGATGATAAGCCGCATTAAGCAACAACAAGAAATTTTAGCTTGATTTAAATTGCGACAATTAATAACAATTATCATTTAAATGTGGCGATAACCTTTTTATGTCGCTCATCACACAGATTCAATCGATGCAGCAGCACTCAACAACAAAGTGTTAAGTAGGCTACTTCACATACACACACACACACGCACACATGAACTGAAATGGAAAGCTCGCTTCAAATTCCCAATGAGTAGAATGTGTAACAACTTGTTACTAACAAGAAATTGGTGTATACAAAAATAGAAAATAACTACGAAAACAATTTTACTAAAATATGTATGCACATTAAAATGCAATAATGCATTTCAGTTTTAATTTGCAATTTTAATGAGCCATTGAACTAGAAGTGTGTTCAGAACTCCGCAACAAAATTAAAACATGCGCGCACACTCACTCACACGCACACATGCACACGTAACCGGTATGTGAATGTAAGCAATCGAAAGCTTTCGCCAAAAGCTGTTTTGAAAGCTGCGCTGAAAAAAGTCAGCAACACTCACTCAACCAACTGTTGCAGCTTAGATTTTAGTTTAGCAATTGCCTTTCGCCTTTCGCCATGGATCTGAATCAACGCACTTACTTGCTGGTAACAGGCGCCTCTCGCGGCATTGGCCAGGAAGTGGCCCAACAATTGTCCCGTCAGATCAACGCCGCCGCCTCCATTGTGGTGCTGCTGGGTCGAAGTGAATCTCAGCTGCTGGCCACCAAAGAGAACATCTTGAGCGATCGCCCAGAGCTGGCGGTGCACACATATTCACTGGAACTGGCGACTGCCCAGGCGGCGGACTTTGCTCGCATTCTGGACGAGACGCTGGCGGGCCAAAATCTGAAGGAGCTGCAACGCGCCATTGTCATCCACAATGCGGGCACCTTGGGCGACAGTTCGAAGCATGCCCGCGACTTGGGTGACACGGCGCTGCTGGAGCAGTATTATCACATTAATTTGTTCTCGACGCTCGCACTGAATCGTGAGTTTATGCGCGTGTTTGCCGAGGTGCCCAAATTGATTGTGAATCTGAGCACATTGGCTGCTCTGAAGCCCTTTCCTTCCATGGCCTACTATTGCACCGTGAAGGCGTCGCGAGAGATGTACTTCCGTGTTCTGGCCGTGGAGGAGCCGGCGGACAAGACGCTAGTGCTCAACTATGCGCCCGGTGTCATCGATACCCAGATGACGCTGCAGCTGCAGCACGAATCCCACGATGCCAACGTGACGGCCACATATAAGAAGCAACGCGATACGCAGACAATGTTGAAAGCAGAGCAGACAGCACAGAAGCTAATCGATGTGCTGCGGGCGCAGAAATTCCAGTCTGGCGATCATGTGGATTACTGGGATTAAACAGATACTTTGAATATGGGTTGTGGACTTGCTATGTATTCCAAACTAATGTTAAATAAACTATATATCGCACTGGATCACTTAGGATTTGTTGTTGCGGAATTCTTCAAATATTAAATGAGGATATAAGTAGTTTAAAATATTTAAAAAAAATCATACTTATTGTGATGCAATTTAATTTGCTTTTAAATTATAGATATTCAGTTGAATCATAAAAACTTTTCATTTCAATTTTTTTCGTAGAATACCTTCACTGAAATCTGGAAAAATGTTTCATTATTAAACATGTTTAAATACAAATCATTCTAATTAAAGTGCAAAACAAATGGAAATTTAATAATTATTTGTACGCAAGATTCCTGCTGTATTTATTACATTTTTTTAGGCAAAAAAAAATACCTGAGGAATCCTCATTTCTTGCATAAACTCTCTAAATATGCATACAAATTATTCTTATTTAATTTACGAAGAATAACAAAATATTCGACTCCATTCCTACCATGAATTTCTAGGCCAACTGTTGTTCACTTCATCATCAAATCAAATCTACATTAGCAACAATTGCAACTAGAATGTATCTCAAAAGAAGTCGGCGGCGGCGCTGCGTCGCTTTGTGGGAATCTTGAGCAGATCATCGGTGAGCGTGGAGCCCGTGTCAATGGGCGTTGCCTGACGACTGCTGCTTCTGCTGCTGGACGAGATTGGTGTCTGCTGCTGCTGTCTGCTGTCACTGTTAATCACATTTGATGAACGCACCACTTTCGGTGTAATCTTCAGTTTGTTCTTCGTAGTAGCGGGCGATGGCGTTAGGAACGGCGTATGATTGCGCATGCCTATCTTGCCGGAGGCCAGACGACGTGCTGCCGGCGACATGCTGGCCAAACGCTCCATGTTGGAGCGCACGAATGGCGATCCAATGTTGCGGCGTGCCGTATTCAACGCCTGCTGCTTCTGATTGCGCATCTTCTCGCTCACCTTCTCGGCCAGCGCAATGGCAATGTTCTCGCGTCGCGAGTTCTCGTTAATGCGAAACGAGGGTCCAGCCGTAGTGCTGCGCAGTGGTGTATCGCCGCCATCCAGGCGAAATGGTGTGCCATCGATTTCTCCCCACGTCATGATGGGCGAGAAGGCTTCGCCGGGTCGCGGCGATGGGGAACGCAGCAAATCAAAGCCACGTATACGTGGTGTTGCGGTGCCGCTGCCAATCTCTTCTTCGGCTGTTGCGGCATTGCCTGCCTCATCCTGGTGACCCATATGCATTGCTGGCAGCCTGGTGGCCTTGTGCTGTATGCTCTGCTTGCGTTCGGCGAGTTGGACACGCTCCTGTTCGGTTAGTTCAACGCCGTCGGGCACATACATGATTGAATTCATATTCGTGTATTTCCAGGTCTCAATCTTGCGCAGCGGATCGGGTTCCTCGAACTGTTTCTCAATGCTGGGCAACATCAAAGCGCGCTGCAGCTGCTCGGCAGACAAGTGTTCGTGGTTGTAGAGTACCGCGTATTTCTGGCGCAGCTTCGCCTCAGCGGTCTCGATGATCTCCTGAAAGCTTTGATTGTCCTCGCTGGTATAGTGCTGTAAAAACGAGTCCAGCGACATTTGACTTGCAATGCCCTCCTGGCAGCCGCCCTCAACGTCACTTCTGCTGCTCTTGTTGCTTCTATTGGACTGCGGTGTCTCGGCGCGCGGCGTTGCACCGCCATTTGCAGTGCTCAGAGGCGTTTCGAATGTGGCGGGCGACATGGCTGCACAAAATACAATATTTTCGCTACTGTTAGTGCTCGGCAATTGATTTGACAGCTTACCATTGTTGCGGCCAGCGGTGCCGCTTCGGCTGCCAGTGCCAGGGAAGCGTCCCATGCTGTAGCGTGCTCGAATTTCGGCCATTTGCAGAAAGTCGCGACGCCCCTCCGCGTCCAGGTAATCGTTTTGGGCACGCAGTCGCTCCAGATCGGGAAAGAAGTCACGTTGTATGATCTTGGACATCTCCTCGATGTAGCGCTCCTCGGTCAGAATTTTGGGTTTCACTTTGCGACGTTCTGTGTGGCTGGGCAACGGTCTCTTGAATTCGGCCAGTGCTGTATTTTGTGCCTTCACCATTTCCATGGCTAGACTGCCAGGTGTGCTGGGCGTTCTGGGCGTATCGGCCATTGTGTGTTTGCCAATGTTTATTTATGTGGGTAATTTCTTTCGTACAAACAAGGAAAACAAACGTTTGAAGCAGTGTGACCGTAGCTTGAGTTTACAAATGTACAATTAATGGTCAGTTCAGTTGAAAGTCAGCTGGGAAGTTGCCAGATCGCCAGGCGACAAATTTATCGAATAATCGATTACACAAAGGGCACTTCCATGTTGATACAATTTAATTGAAAAAGCTGTTATTTTCGAATTTATCATTTCGCTATATTTGTTTGTAAACATATAACAGAATATACAAATAAAGTCTTATCTTGTCCGCGAAAGTTTTTGATACATCTTTGTAGTAATTAGGCAGCACTAAATTAAAAAATCAAGCCGATGGCATTACGTGACGAAAAATGGAAGTGAGTCTTATGACTGCCTCATAAAATCTCTAAACTCTGTGAATTGGGTTATATCTTCTTTATACAACTATTTTGAATCGTCAATCTATAGGATTATTGTTGTTTTTTGCTGTTGTACGAAGAAGTTATATTAAACAAAAATCACGACCCCCCTTGTAAATCAATTAAACTACTTTAATCTATTTCAAAAAATAGTAGGTTCTATGCAATAGATACAATACACAATAAAACGAATATAAAATAAATAATAAAATATAATATACATTTTTGTAATATTTGTAAGAAGATGTGGCATTGATGGCTTGATTTTTTATACCATTAATTTTTTTGTTGTGTTTGTTCGCTTCTTAAAAGCAGATTTTGTATTGCTATAAATTAACTTTTGAAAATAGGGTAGTGACTGCTTTCGTCTGCTTTACATGCACTGCTTTGATTACGTTTTTAAACCAGCAAGCAGTGCAAAATCAATCGAAGAGTTTTTAAAGCTGTGAGCAACCCTTGTGGCAATTATCATAGGTCCATTTACTCGAAAATGTTGTTAGTCATAAATAGAATTCAAACTCAATCGAATATATTTTAGAAATTAAAATTGCAAAATATAGCAATGGATTTATTAGCAAACATTATGCTATTTATCCTGATGACGGTCACCTTTACGCCAGCCCTGGTTCTAGGTGTTTATCTATTCTCAAGCCTTCTACGAAGAGGTGTCAGAAGAGACTTGGCATACCAAATACCAGACGAGCCATGTACTGTATGCCTGGAGGACATCAAAAGTGATAACTACAAGATATGTGATCTGATGCGTTTGGATTGTGAGCATTGGTTCCACAAGAAGTGCATTTATCGCTGGTTCGAACAATCGAGATCTTGCCCCAACTGTCGTTGCATTTTCAATCTGTTCGCAAGAGAATATTGCGATCATATTGATCCAGATGATGATAATGATGATGATGACGAAGGTGATTGGTTGGGATATGTTCATGCCATGTTGCATTTCAATTAAGCGGCTGGTGAAGAATTGAAGAATTCTTTTTTTTTGTGTTTTGTGGTTATAAATATTCTGAAAATTTTCTAGTTATTTGTTGAATGACTTTATTAAACATCTCTGCAGATTCGTTATAATGTTATAAATCTATATATAAAAATAAATAAAAAATAATACAAGATGTGATAACAAGAAATTGCACTGCAGATTCAAACTTGGTAGTTGATTGTTATTGGTGTCTACAATGGAAACTCGTTAAATGAATTTCTCTTTGATCTGATCACAAATTGCATAACTTCAACACTGGCTGTTCTTATGCATTTCCACAGCGGCAATAATGGCAATAATTCCAATGAAAATGACTCAATTTCAGAGGGAACACCATCGACATCGACATCGCCATCGACATCGACATGCCATTATCATTATCATACAAATGTTTCCCCTCCAATGTTGCCACTGTGATGTTGCTGCTGTTGTGACGGTTGCTGTTGCTGCTGTTGCAGTGCCAACAAATCTGTTAACAGTTGGCAATAATTGTGGTGCAGCAGCAGAAACGTCGTCATCATAATTTCAGTGGCTGCTTTGTCCCTTTTTGTTCTTTTTTTGGTTTGCCTGACTGCAGCATAATGTTATTTGCCATCTATTTTTGGGGCCTACTCGATGGGCTCTGGGGCCTTTTATTGTTGCAGGCAGCGTTGTCATCGATGGCATTAATTTTGGTAAGTGCGCCGCGTTTTCGAGGGATCCGAGGGAAGGGAAAGTGCAGCTGAAGCAGATCCTAAGATGTTCAGGAGACGCTTTTCAACACGCTGTGGCAAACGAATTTTATGGCACGACATTTCCGAGCAACATTTTCTTGAATTACTCGCTCAATTTCCGTTGAATCAACAAGCGAGAGAGAAAGAAAGAGAGAGAGAGAAAGAGACTCCTTGGGCAACTTTAATTGCAACTGCCACTGCTGCGACTTCGACTTCAACATCGACATCGACATCGAGGAGGAACGTTAATTGATGGCCTGTTGCAATATTGTGTAATATTAATTAGCCCGACGCGACAACCATCAAAATATAATTTGTATGCTCATACTCGTATTTGCACCCAAACTGCATTCGTTGATTGTTTTTGTATTTTTTGTATTTCATAATTTTCACGGCTCATAAACGGTGCTACTTTGTTGCCTGTCAGCTTTGTACTTGTCTCCCTCTCTCATCTCATCTCATCTCATCTCCTCATCTCCTCATCTCTTCGTCTGTCTTCCGTCTCTGTCATTTTGCAAGGCACGTGCGTCTGTCGTAGATGCATAAAAAAAGGGCAGCATATGCTCGACTTGGAACATCGCAACGTCGCGACGCGATGCGAAGCGACGCCGCACAGATTTGTTTGTGGGCGTGTCAGCAATATGTCAATATCCACTCGAGAGTCGCGCATGCGTGCTCCCCAAATGCCCGGAAAGCAAAAGGAAAAAGGAAAAGGTAATGCCGTTAGTCGAAGGCGTAACCACAAAGGGTTGCAGCACTTCACTTCGCCTTCGTCTTCGCCTTCAACTTCGACTTTGACTTCTCGACTTCATCTCAAAATCTGGCATGTTAGCTGTAACATGTTCTCGACTTGAAAATACCCTACCACACAAAAACAGAATGCAAATTTTATGTGAACTTTTAATTAATGAAGTTACTTTAGTAATATTTAACTGCAAATGTGAATACAAAATTAAATTTGCTAGCTCTCAAATGATTCTCCTTTCATTACAATCAATTGTTTTTAACATTGTTATTTAAACATTATACGAATTATAGTAAATATATTTTAGCCTCTTTACTATGTATATTAGAGTAACAAAACATTTCTATGCTGGATATACAATATACAATACATTATAATCTCACATACACATATGTATATATATTTTCACTTAACGTTTACCTTTTTTATTTTGAATCTGAAGCATAAACATTTGATTATCAATTATGCATTACAAAAAAAGGTATGCAGGTAAAAGGCACTCGAAACATGAACTGCCTTGCAACAAAAGGTTGAGAAAGCCGCAAGTATGGTTTGTCAATGGTAATATGCTACACATGTTACAGGGTATTTGAAAGGGAGAACAGCAACAGCAACAACAACAACAAATGAGAAGGAAGAGTAGAAAAGCAAACACGATGCTCGCATAAACAAAGATTCAAGTGTCAATGAAAAAGCGGAAAAAATAAGTCAAAATATAAACACGGTTTCACTTTCAAAGCGATTAGCTATGGACGCGCCTTGAACTTGTGCGGAAAATGCAGTCAACAACAACAACAGCAGCAACAACAATGGCACACAGCACTGTGCAAGCTGATAAGAATAACAGTTGAAGTTGTTGCTGTTGCCACTTGAAAACCTTCCAGCCATTTGACACCATTAGGCGAGGCGGCCGAGCGAACGAATTAACGGAACAAACGAGTGGAAGAACAAACGAACGAACGAACGAAAGAGCGACGTATCGATCGAACAGGCGACACAGCGCACACCTACACAGTGACAGTCACATATACACACATGCACACATGCACACATCCACTGAGACATGGACCTACCGCAGTGGAATGCTGGACAGAGAGCAATAAATATTCAAGTATGCATTTTACAGTGGCATCCACAAAATCATCTTTCATTGGCCTTTTGAAGTGGCTGGCGTCTTCGCTTTGCTCTCTCCCTCTCTCTCTCGTAATCGACATTACCGACTGTCGCAATTGTAATCCAAGGCCATGTCGCATGTTGTATATAACTTGGACTACGCTTGGGTTGGGCACATTGTGTGCTGGACTACGTCATCTAACGATAAGACTTATCAGTCATGATAAAATATATAAATATAAGTGGACAAACATATACTATATGATTATGCCAAATAGAAGCTTACGAACTTGAGCGTTACGTGTAAGGTTTTCGTTGTCGATTGCTATAGCTGATACTTCACGTATGAAGTCACACTCAACTTGGTATTCCAGCTAAATTTGTGAAGAGCTTCAATGGCCTATTATTCACATATTTCCAACAGGTATTTCTGTAATCAGTGTGAAATGCTTCTTCCGCTGACGTCACTTTTGCTTTAAATGAATCACAGATTTGACAAATGAATTCTATAGCCCACCTCGGATTAGTCCAACTTAAAATAAAGATAATTCTTTACATGCCGATTTAATCATTCTATTTCTCTTTTATTCCTAGCAACTTCTTTCAATAAAGTATTAATTCTATGATCTACATAGAAGTCTACAAACTATTTCTCTTTTAAATTATCGCTAAACTATCTGATGCTTAATATTAAATTTAAAGGGAATATTTTTGTTATTCTCAAACATATATTTTCTCTATCAAGTTACAAACATTTTATAAAATTTTCCATTTTAAAAACCTTCACTTAATATTATTGCAGATTACTATCTTAACTGAGATTAGTTTGATTCTCAAATGATTTCGATTTCATTCAGAAAGATTGCAGCCATATTAAATATTAAATTAATAATGAACATTTAAGTTATTTCTGACTCTTGATATTTTAAGAAAATTAAAAGAATATTTAAAAGCATATCATAAATTTGTAGTGAGCATATCACATTAAACTCAGTATTGCAATTTAACTTAAGTATATACTTTAATTCTAATGAATAAAATAAATTATTTTGTGAAGAAAATATCAGCTATCTACTAGATAGTTTAAGTATTTTATATTTTATATGTATTTAGAAGATTGAATATTAAATAATTCGTGAATCGTGCTTATTCGAATATGTGATTTCCTGACTCCTTATTTTTGAATATTTCAAGAAATTTTCAAATTCTTTTCATATCTATGATTCCCAGTATTCTTTAATTCTCATTATTATAATAAACTATTTTCTAAAGTCCCTTTATTTAATTATATTACTATAGCTTGGATACTATGATTCCCAAGATACTTTGCTTTTCATTATTAGAATAAACTATTTTCGAAAGTCTGTTGCAAGTCTTTAGATAGTTTCTCAAGTGTTGCTTTAGATTTCATAGAAAAAGGTTGCACACAAAGTGAGTAGAGAAAATTGTAAGATATTTATAATAATTATGTGATAATGCTGATAAGTTGGAAATCACTCGCATGTGTCCATAAGTACTGGGTAATGCTTCCAATTCTCATCCATGTGGTCCATTCAACAACACTTTTGGAATGCCTTTTACCCTCTCTGATCGACGACACATCTGTTGCTCTCATTGTTGTTGTTGTTGTTGGTGTTGCTGTTGTTGGTGTTGCTGTTGTTGTTTCAGCCTTTTTGTGTTATTGTTTTTATGAATTTTATGCAAGTGTTGAGAAATTTATGTGCTCCCGGGCCGTGTCTCAACTGGAAGCCAGAATGCATGCCAATTTGCTGTTATTTATGGAAGCAACAACAACAACAACTGCTTCGGCAAAAGCAACTGTAAATGGCGTTATTAAATTTTAGACGCTGCGAAAAACTTGGATAAGCGGCACCCCGTGAGACTTATGACGTATCTTCTTCTATTTACTACTCGAATACTCGAATGATGTGACAGCTCTTTGATGATCCAGCATCATTTTGTTGCCTTACTTTCGGTCAAAGTTCAATAGCGCCATAATCAATATCTGTGATCTCAGGTTGCCACACACACGTCACTTTTTAAATGCTATTTTCAAATGCTCTGATTTTTGTCTCCGTTGTTGTTCTCTTGTTTTGTTTCGCTTGAGTTTGTGACTAATGAATGCCGCGTTTTGACGGCTTGTCAGTTGCGCCTAGACGCATTCATGACAACGTGTGAAATCGCAAAGATTCCCCTCTATATCCCACATCTGTATAAAGTACATACGATTATATATACTCGTATATATTCGATTATACGGAGTGGTATGCCCAACACGTCACAAACGTGCCGTTACTAATGATAACCACACACACACACACACATGTCACATGCTTCAGTCGACGGGTCTCTGTCCTCTAAAAGTACTATATAGCATAGGTAATAAATACATACGTATCTACAAAGTCCAGTTATGTGTAGTATATAGTGGAACACCGCGAGATAAGACAGATTTCCCGATCGAGCAAGTTACGAATAGTGTCAGAGAGACCTAATAATGAAACTTGTTGTTAATAATTTGGTAATATTTATTAGATTAGATTAATCAGTATCAGCATTGAGAGGTATTCACACATTAAGGTGTGGCTAATATAACATAAGTGATTCACATTACGACTTGTCAGTTGCAATAATATGAATGCTAGGCAAGCCTTATTAGTTATATGCTTACACAGCTTTATCAATATTTCACAATTAAATCGCAGATTTATAAGCCAGAAATTATCTTTGACTACCAATTTAAGATATCACAAATAAACGAAATATACCAAATTATATATTTGGTATATTAATATAGTACTACCTACAAAATATACCATTGAGTGTACAATATACCAGATTGTCAGCCAAAGCAATTAAGACCAGTATTAAAAGGCTATTTCTTAAATTACTTTTTCAATTTTTGTCCAATCACAATCAAATTTTCAGTAATCATAAAAGTTATAGTTATTGTTGTATGTACTAAATTGTATGTGACTAAATTTTTAAATTAGATATTACTACTACTACTACTCTAAACTAAAATACCATAACTTGTTGGTATACACATCGAAATCTAGATTAACATTACGATTTATCAATTGCAACAATATGATGAAAATGAAATCTGATGAAATCTTATTAGTTGTATGCATAAGCATTCACAATTATTTTATTGTTCATATTTCACAATTGAATTGTACATTTTTAAATCAGAAATTATATATTGGACTACCTTAAAAAAAAAGTACCATAATTTGGTATACATAGGGAAAAGCTATATAGACTAACATTACGTTGCAATAGGGAAACCTTATCACTGTTTATATTTTAGAATTAAATTGTTGATTTAAAAATTAGAAATTAAATTTGACTATACCATAACTTGTTGCTATACACATCGAAATCTAGAATAACATTACGATTTATCAGTTGCGACAATATGATTAAATGGTAGGGAAAGCTTATTCGGTAGCTAAGTTTTCATATTTCACAATTAGATTGTAAATTTGTAAATCAGAAATTATATTTGCCTACGATAAAATGAAATTACACAAAATATATACTATTAAGAATAATATATATTATATGAATCCCTTGCTATAAATACGTCAATCTAACAGTTGATCAATTAAATACACAAAATTAAGCTATCACATGAACTAAACTCGATGAAACATTTGAAATACTCGAATTACTGCAAAATTGTGTCGTTTTGAGATAATGAATAATCAAAATCGATTTTCTGCTTTCTACTTTGATCTGGCGTGAGTCGAAATGCGATGAGTTGTTATCGGCTTTCATCTGTCAACGGGCGTAGCTTGTAATGAGCTTATCAAAATGGACAACTGAACTGAGAGACGGACGAAAGGAGGAAGGAGAATGGAGAATGGAGGACAGTGGATGGGGGATGGGGAATGCGGTGAAGCAGCGGACGGAGATAAGCGTGAAAACAACAAACGGAATGAATTGATTTCAATGCGCACACACACACACACATACACACATGGAAAGTAGTGTTGCCTAGGTGTGTGTGTGTGTGTGTGTGTGCATGTGGATATCGGTGTGGCGATGGGCAAGTGTGTACACACTCTTTCGTTGGTTTATCTCAATTAAATCAGTGGCACTTTTTGTTTACACGACAGAGACAGACGCTGAGAGAAGGAGTGCGAAAGCGAGAGAGTGAGAGTAGGAGAGTGGGAGAGTGGGAGAGAGAACGAGGAGGCTGGAGACTAGCATAAACATAAACAAACCGAGAGCCAATTGCAGACTGCTGTCGGCCATTTTGTTTTGCTTGCCTGGTAGCGAACGACAATAACAACAAGAAAATACCCCCAAAAACAAAAAAACTAGAAAGAGGAAAAGAAACGTTTTTAGTTTTGTTAATTTATGATTTGGCTTTTATTTGTTTGAAACTGTTGCAGCATTTTCAACGTAAGTGCTTAAGTATCTAAGTATGCATGTGTGTGTGTTTCTATGTGTGTAAGTGTATGTGTATGTATGTACATATGTAAGTAGAACAATGAGATTGAGTAAAACTTACAAGATATTACACTTGGATAACGATTAAAAGGCATTGCAAGTACACTTGACATACATACAAATAAAAAAAAAAAATGGTTAAAAAAATTAGTTACATTCTAATACAATAAAGATACATCCTTTTTTTTTGGTTACATTTTATTTTTGGCACACTCTTTGAACTAGACACAAATCTGTCGCTTAAAGACTAGCAAAAAAAAAAACACTACATTTATTTAAATTGAGTTGAGTTGAAGTTTTGAGTTTTGAGTTGAAAATACTTGTAATACTTGAGTTCAGGCCCCCGTTTGGCTGACTATAATACTTATTCGATATCGATATCGGCTCCGTTATCGTTTTCGATATCGTTATCGTTATCGATATCGATATCAACGCGGCCCCAGATCAATGTAGCTATTGGGCCGCATCATTTGATGCGCTGCCGCCGCCGAGCCATAGAAGCTCTGATAGCTGCTCATGCCATAGGCGGCAGCCGCCTGTCTCATGTGACCCGTGGTGACCTTCAGCTTGTCATAGGGACTGCCATAGGGGCTGCCATGGCTGTGATAGTGAGCCGCTGCCGCCGCATTGTGATGATAGATGGCGCCAAAGTTGCTCTGCTCAGCTGCGTACGGTTGTCCAATGCTCGAATAAATGTTCGCCGCTGCCATCACCTGTGTGGCTGCCGCTGCAGCAGCAACACCTGGCGCCGGCGGCGAAGCTGAGCTCGCCGAGAGCGGTGTCAACGGCGTCGGCGTATGCTGATGCTGATGCTGATGATAGGGATGATGATAGCTGCCGCCATAGCTGCTGGACATTTGATGAAGCTGCTGCTGTTGTTGCTGTTGCTGCTGCTGTTGTTGCTGCTGCTGATGTTGTTGCTGCTGCTGCTGTTGCTGATGCAGTTGCAGTTGCTGGGACGTGGATTGCTGCTGCTGTTGCAATTGCTGTTGATGCAGCTGCTGCTGTTGCTGTTGCAATGGTGTTGCATCCAATTGGAAGCCCAACAGATCCGGCGAGTTGCCCGATGTGGAGCTGCTCGACGGTGTTGCTGGCAGTTGCATAGCCAATTGTGTTGCCGCCGTGCTGGTTGCTGTTGCAGCAGCAACTGCTGCTGCCGCTGCCGCCGCCGACTGTTGCTCGACAAGCTCTGTGCAACTCAAGCTGAAGCTATTCGGTGGCGTTCTGTCCTTGGCTTTCAGATGTTGCTGCTGCATTTGCTGTTGCTGCTGCTGCTGCTGTTGTTGTTGCTGTTGCTGTTGCTGTTGCTGTTGTTGTTGCTTCATGCGTGCTTGACTCTCATGGCTCATGCTAGACATGCCCAGGCTGCTGCTGGTGCTGCAATTAAATTAAAAACAAAAATGTTCAAATTCAAATTGTAAATTGAAATTGAAATCGTTTCCGATAAACATTTAACATTTAACACTACTCTGCTGATTTGTTTACAATCGACCCTCGGCCCCCGAAAAAATACAAAAAAAAAGGCAACCAAAAAAATATGAAATACGCAAGACGAAGACGAAGACGAAGATCTAAATTGTTTATGCCATCTCGCAAGGCAAGGCAGCCACATCTGTCAGCTGCCCCATCAGAGGCAGCCAAAGATGCTTATGCTCCACTCACGACTCTTCTCAGTTTTGAGTTATTGTTTCATGTGTTTTATTTTCGTAGACACAACTATCGATGCGACTCAACTCGACTCCAATTCCCGGAATGCCTTTTACACTAGCAGCACACCAACGGTCGACGGACTGTCTAGTAGGCCACTTGGCCGTCTCCCTACGAATATGTATTGTATAAAATATCATATGCTTCTCTGCTCCTCCAAACTGGGTCAAATTCATAACAAATTATCTAGCCAGAGCCAGAAATGAAACACAATAAAATCTGATTACGCGACAACCCAAATTGGACACCAAATCAATCGTTTGCTTTGATAAACACTCCAATTCCAATTCCAAGTCAAAAGGCTTTTCCCTTAAGAAATTATTGCTAGCATTCAATTTTTTACGCATTCTGCGTCGTATTTTTTACGTAGCTTTCAGAAGATTTGCCAGGAATTTTATTTGCTTTTTAAGCTCAGCTATAAATAGTTTAAAAGTTAAGAGCAGTAAAACTTAAATATCTCACAAAATTTTGCAATTTATATCTTCTCAATTTTTTTTTATAACTAGTCTTGATTACTTTCTTTATATATTTTTAAACAATTTCAATTGTGTTCAACTTTTAAAGAAATGATTTTACAGATTTCTTAAAAAGAAAAGGATTTGCTAGGAAGTTTATTTGCTGTTTAAGCTCAACCATAAATAGTTTAAAAGTTAAATGCAGTAAAACTTAAATATCTTCTCAATCTCTTACAACTAGTATTGATTACTTTCTTTGTATATTTTTAAACAATTTCAATTGTGTTCAACTTCTAATGAAATGATTTTACAGATTTCTTTAAAAGTTAAGAATTGTCAGGAAGTTTATTTGTTGTTTAAAAATAGTTGAAAAGTCAAGAGACATGTTAATCAGACTTTTTTGTATATCCAAAGTTCTGCATTTTATATCTCCCCAATCTTTGTAATGTTCTATAACTAAAATTTATAAGTTTCATCACATCTTCTCAATTCACAATTTCAATTTGTTTCCTATGACTCGACTTCTAAAGAAATGATTCCACACATTTTTTGTAAAATTAAGATTTGCCAGGAAGTTTATTTGTTTTTTAAACTCAACTATAAATAGTTGTTAAGTTAAGAGAGCTGAGACTGAGATAGAGCTGTGGCATATCTAACAAACTTGTGGATTTTATATCTTCTCAAACTTTGTAACTAAAATTAATAAGTTTCTTTATATCTTTTCAAACAATTTACATTTGTTTCCTATGCGCCAACTTCTAAAGAAATGATTCTACAGATTTCTTCAAAAATAAGGATTTCACAGAAAGTTTATTTGTTGTTTAAAATTTTTTTTTAAGTTAATAGAGGTGAGACTTAAATATCTAACAAAATTCCACATTTTATATCTTCTCAATCTTTTTTATCTATTATTCTCCATATATTTTCAAACAATTTCAATTTGTTTTCCATGAGTCAACTTCTAATGAAATGATTTTTTTAAAGAATTTCTTCAAATAAACTTGCGTCAGCAATGACATATGATCTCATTAATAGATGCCATCGATCTTAAAACTCCATTTCAAGTGGTTTACTTACACATCATTGGTGCCATCATCTCGAAATCCTTTAGCAAATGGATTGCTGGATATTTTTAATTGTGTTACCTGCAAAATACAAGAGCGATAAATTCAATTTAGAATCTGGCTAAACGATTTGGCCTCAATTCAATTAATAATATTTCTGCCTTTTTCTTTATTTTTAGTGTGAAATGCAACAAATTAGAAAATGTTTACAAAGCATTAAAAAAACAACAGAAATCCATGTAGACACACACACTAATACACACACACACATACGTGCAGACAATAAAAATAAAATTATTTGCAATAAATTGTTGAAACGAAAAGTGTTAACACCCACGTCGAGCGCATAAATAATTTAAATACTTTCGGAAAAAATGCCGCTAAAAATAAAATGCCAGAGATTTTTCATCTTGCTATGGTTGTTGTTGTTGTTGTTGTTGTTGCTTTCACTGCTGTTGTCTACCACTTGGAAAATTATGAATTATACTCTAAACACTCATGGGAATGGATACTACAGCTATTTAATGCATTTAATGAAATGAAATTGACCAAAAATTCACATTTTAATAGATTACATTGTAGTTTAACAAGCTAAACATTTTTATGAGTTCAGCAAATATTGAACATTTTAGTAAGATCAAAAAAAGATTTTTTATTTATCAAGATTGTCGGTTTATTTATTGGAACGTTGCCGATTTATTTCAATTATTAATTTTGTGTTATATTATATAATAACTTTTTAAGGTGAAGTTTTTCTTATACATCATATTTATATAACAATAAATTTCAGTAATGTAAGTGAGTAATTATTAAAAAGGAAAAAATGCATTTTAGAAATAGTATAAATATTACAATAATATGAATTTTAAGTATAAAGCATCTTCAAAGTATTAAAACTATAAACTTTCCAAATTTTCTTTTCTTATATTATATTTTCTTTTTTTTATGAGTTGTAATGAAAGTGTATTTGTCTGTCGTTGATGGAATCAGGCTTTTTCAAACTCTTTTGTTTGGTTTCAGAGAGAGAGAGAGAGAGGTAGAGTCAAAGAGAAAGGGAATGAAAGAAAGAATCCCCCGCTTAAGTTGATTATTCGTTTACGCATTGTAAATTAATAACAATAAAAAAAGCAGCAAAACAACAACAAACATTGAGGCCAAATTGGCGCAAAATGGCCGCAGAAGCTTTTGTAAAACAAGAGATGTGTGGAGAATACGAAAAGTGTGCACGCATATGGGCAATAGAAGAAGAGAATAGTAGGAGAAGGAGGGAGGCGGAGGAGACAAGTCGAAAAGTTGTCGGCCGAATGTTGAGAGAATGTAAATTGGAAATTTGAAAAATTCGAAAATTTGAATATGTGTAAAATATGAACAAAAAACCAAAAAAAAAAAGCGTTGGCGCTTGTCGTTTACAAGTGGGTCCGATGACAAGTGGGTCAAGTGGATTTAGACTTTAATACTTACGCGCTGGTTCTGATATGCTGTTACGGCCGTAAAGCTGGTCTCCGGGAATATGAACGTGCGAAAGTGACTCGAATGCTCGTTCTCATCCAGCGACGCGTTCTTCGGCGGCAAGTAAACCAAGTGGAAGCGCGGCTGGTAGCGATGCATCGAGTTCAGTATGATCTATGAAGGGGAAGAGTGCAGATTGAGATGAGGGAACATTCATAAGTATTGTGCGGATAACGTATATATTGAATACATTCCTTGCAACCAGTGCATTATTCTTAATTTTAATTACATCTAACCTTTTTATAAAAATAAATATTCAATACATCAAATAAAATGCAGACTAAACAATAAAGTGAAAAAACTAAAAATCAAGACAGTGAAATACCTTCTCAATAGCTTTCTAGTTTATTTTTTATTATATTATGTAATATATTTACGTTCAAGGACTTTTAAAGCGAGAGAACGAGAAAACTTTTAAGTGGCATTTTTTCAAAATTGTTTTTTCGTCAACACATTTAGCATTTTAATTTCCGCTACCGTATTTTAGTATTTACAATTCCTGAAAATTTGTTTGAGATCAAATAAATAATAGTTAAAGTTATTTAAGAACTATATTTATATGTCGAAAAACGACTTCTCAGTTGGTTTTGATTGTAATCTGGAATATTTTGAACTCTATGCTATATTTTGAACATAATGGTATATCGATATACCAAATATAGTATTTGGTTTATTCTATAAGTTTTTCGCTTTATTCATTTTTTAAAGTTTATCAATATTACCGCACTTTTTTGCAATAATTAAACACTTGTAACGGGTATCTTAGCACTTTTACTTATTTAGTGCTTGATATGGTGTGACGAAAAAAGAATAATGTTCGTCTGAAGTAGGTTTACTATAATAAACTTGATCGAAGATTTCTGAATTTAGTAGCGTCAACTCCAATAATTTCAGATATCTAAACAACTATTCTGATTTACTTACATGACCATTCTCGTCCAGCTGATTGTTGGTCAGCTTCAGTTTATCAAAGGACACAATTTGCTTCATCCAATTGGCGCCGGCTGCTGGCGAATCGGGATGCACATGAATTCTTGGCGGCGATATGGCATCCGCTTTGCCCGCCACAACCCAACAGGAGCTGCAGAGATAAATAGATGAAGAGAACAACAATATGTTGGTTAGCTTTGACTAGAGATCGTCCCTAATATCGATTTGGGATACTTACTTGTGAAACGCATAACGATAACGCTTATCGTCCATCGGCACAAAGTCCATCATGCAGATGTACGTGGCATGCGGATCGAGGCCTCCGATCCGCACCTGAAATGTGGGAAACATGCGACGTCCCGTCTTCGTGATGATCATCTCGGTTCCCTGGGCATGGAACTGATCCCACAGCGCTTTCGTCTCCAGCACAACGATTGCCTGCGCTAATGATGGATGCACTGTCTCCGGTTCCTGTCGAGATTGAATATTTTATTGAAGATTAAAGTAAAGTGTAATGATTAACACAAAAGCGATCCACATGGATAATATCTACTGTATGTTTAAGGATACTGATACGACTTTATAAAATTTGATGAATGTTTCTAGATGAATAATTTTTCTAGATTAAGTCATTTTTTTCAATTATAATTAATAGGAATTTTAAAAACGATCTAAATTAATCAAATACCAAAAAATATTTGAATAATCTTAATTTTATTGAAATTATGTTTGCAGATGCAATTACAATTTTTAGATTAATAATGTAATCATTGCATTTATTGTAATTGTAAGCAAAAATAATTAGAAAATGTAGAAAAAATGTGATATACTAGAGAAAAATATTCGTATAACTAATATTAAAGTTAATATTGAATTTTAAATTGAAAAACCAATTGTGTGTCTCAAAATAATGTAAGTAGTCCAATGTTTTATTTCCAAAATGTATAAACATTCTCTATTTCGTTTCAAAATATTAATAAAAGAATTGAACAATTTTTGAAAGATAAGTTACTATAGAAAATAATGGCTACTGTTAAAGTTAAAATCGAATTTTTTAATAAGAAGAATAATTTATGCGGACAATGCACAATTTTTATTTCAAATTTGTGCTTTCATTTTGCATTCAGTTTAATTTTGTAAAATATAAACCAAAATTAATTGAAGTAGTTGAGAAAAAATATCGGTGTATTGCTGCTGTTTTAGTTTTAAGCGAAGAATAAATTGTTTAGCTCAAAATTAATTAATTTAGTTAACGAATTTCAGAAATGTATGATTGCCGATGTGATATGTGTCAAGAATATTTTGAGATCATTAAATGAAATACATTTTGCAATCAATTCACTAAGCTAACATAAATATTGGTGTATTTAATTTAATCAAGTTAAGAAGATAACAAATAAAATGAAAAAATTAAGTTGTACAAAATGTAAATAGAATTAATTGCTTGTCTCAATATAAGTAAAATTTGTAATATGTAAATTAAGCAAATTGTATGAGAATTTCATAAAATAGTTCAAATTATAATAAATATTATTTGAGTTCTCTGAATGGAAAAAGACGTAGATAAATGATTAAATGAGATTATAGACAAATGTACATTTTATGTAAAAATTTGCAACTCTTATTTGTTTATTTGTACTTACACCTTTGTTATTGTTGTTGTTGCCGCTGTTGTGATTGCTCTTGTTGCTGTTGCTTGATGTGTTGCTGTTGTTTCCATTGCTGTTGTTGTTGTCTTTTTTGTGGCTGTTTTTATATTTCTTGGCTGTCGTTGCAGTTGCTGCTGGTGCTGCTGCCGAAGTTGTTGTTGCTGTCGCAGCTGATTCATTGCTGTTGTTGCTACTATTATTATTGCTATTACTGTTGTTGCTGCTGCTGTTGCTGCTGCTGCCAGGATAATCGGGGACAGTCGAAGTATGGTCCTGGCAATTTCCGGCGCTGCTTGCCTGGCTGCTGCTGCCTCCGCTGCTGCTGCTGCCTGTGCTGTGTGTATCAATGTCCGACGCCAGCTTGGCATCGATCTGTTCAAGTGGCTTGTACGAGGTGCGATCCTTGCCCGCCGTTTGAATGCAAGCTGTGAATGAGGCACGAATGCGAATGCGTTTTGGGTTGACAGTTTTGTGTTTACAATTAACAAGATTAATAGTTCAATTCCTTTCCCTGAACCCAAATTAATGGGTTTAGTTTACTTATTTACACTTAAAGGAGTTTGTAAATAAAATACTCTTTAAGTTGCCTTTGAATAGGCATAGAATATTGTATCCTTAAATCTGCATTTCAAGAGGAATATTTCATTTGCAACCATATTGAGAATTATATTTAGACAAGTGGAAATATTCGTATTACATATCCTGATAATGAGTATAAATCTTTGTAGCATTACTGTGATTTATTTAGTTGTTGGAATTTTCATAAATATCAATTCATTATGAAGTACAATCACGGAATAACTTCTCAAGAATATCAATCTAATGAACTTTATTTAATTTTTTAATAATTCAATTGGAATTTAAGCTTTATTTTGTGTATTTGAAACCTCTAGAAAATCTTAAATCAAGATTCTTATATTAAATTTGCATTTTGATATAAAATCATCTTATTTTAAGAATAAATTTTCCTTGAATTCAAAATTGAAAAGAAGATTGCAAATCATGAGTTGAAAACTTTTCAATCTCAAAGAATATCTTAAAAACAAGATTCTAAGGACTAAAATTCTTAAGATTTAGTTCTTCAATCATCATTTTAAGATTAAAAAATCTTCTTCTAAAATCTTCAAGATCTCGATTTCAAAACTTTTGTTCTTGTATCTATAAATGCTGGTTTTCCCCATTCTTTTAAATTAGAACCTAATTTTTGGTATTGCTGTTAACTCAGTAAGTTAGAAATATATATAAAAAAACACACACACATACATTTATTTTCTTATTTTATATCAAGCAATCTAAATTTTAGATTTTGATTTAAGATTTTGCCTTGTTGGTTAAATTTTGAGATTTTTTCATTCTTGAATCTTAAATTTCAATATTAAGCGAACTTTTATCTTGAATTAAGAATAAACCTTCTTGGTTCAATTTTGACATCATAGTAATCTTGATTCATGATTTGAGTTCTTATTTTAACACTTTCTTCTTTCTGTGCTAATTACATAGTAATGCCATATTGGTTGTTTGTTGTCTACAATAAAAGGTAAAGCATTTCCGAAAGTGAATTAATACGAACAAATTTTAAAATTGAATAATAATTAATTGTTCATTATGTCTACAATTAATTGCTTGCATATAAATTTATGTAGTTGATGAAGAAACAACAACTAATAATCAAGAAATAGACGAGGTTGTTTTGCAAAGTGTGAGATCAGCCTTTGAGCTAATTTAAAACACATAAATGCTGATATATGTGTGCTATATATGTTATGAATGTGATTCAGATTCAGATAGCGAGTATTTCAGGTACGAGACATGGCAAATGAGCGGAAAAGCGTCGCACATAAATCAAAATGAGGTATGTCGAGATCGAGTGTTAGGCAAGAGTTCAGCATGTTCTGGATAGTGTTATGAGTAAATGTGTGTGTTTTGATTTATTTGATTTAAAGTGCCACCAACTAAGACATCAAACAGCTATCAAAGGAGGCTGCGCAGGCGCAGGACAAAGATGAAGTCGAAGACGATGGAGAAGACGAAGACGAAGACGAAGTCGAGGATAGAGAGACATGCGAATTTGGATCAGGCGGCTATAATGAGAGGCATACTCGTATAAAAGCGGCGACAACAACGCCAATCCAATTATAAAAAGTCGTCAGTGCAACTGCAACTGCTGATTGAGTTGCAAGCTAAATTTAGTTGGCCACACGGCGGCGGCGGAAAGTTGAGGCGCCTCTGGTGCTGACTACAACAAATTTTGCAATTAATTGCCGGCACCCAAGCAGGCAGTTGTGCTTCCCATTCCCCATTCCCCATTGCAAGTTGCCACTGCGAGTTGCAGTTGCAGTTGCAATTGCAGTTTGCATTCCATTTGCTCGCTTTGTTGGAGTCAGCGACAATGACCCATGACAGGTCGCCACTGTTGCCGATGTTCCCCAATGTGTTTTTTGGTTGCTCTTGCCATCAATTGTCGCTTAATGAGACAATTTTTTTTTGTCCGCTGCTGTGATTTCTCTTCCCGACACTCGCTTCACGAATGAATTCTAAAATCAATTAGTGTTTGGCACAAATAATCGTTTTTCTGTCACGCCAACCCAAACATCAAAAAAACCAACCAAAAACCATATAAAAATAAAATCACAAGCAACCAAAAAAAATACCAAAAATGTCAAACGAAATTTTATCGCTTGCGACTCAAGAATCTGAAGAAGTCTTACGCTAATTGCTCCCTTTGTTTATATGCTTGTCTTACGCTACGCTCAAAGTACTTTTCCTCTTCCTCGTAATTACTGCTTCGCTTTTTGGTTCAACTTGCAAGACAACGTGCCACAGGTCACACGGCTTCGGATACAAAATTGAACTGCAATTTTCTTTTCTTTTTCTTTTTTTTGCTAAGGATGAACAGAGTTACCTATTAGATTTACTTCAATAGTAATAATATAGTATTATATAATACCATATATACTATAATCAATATACTATACTATTATACTGCAATATTATTTGCTAAAGATGAACAGAGTTTCCTATTAGATTTACTTCGAAAAAGTAATTTAGTAATATGAACTATATATAGTATTATGTTATACCATATATACTATTATATCATATATAATCAATAATTCTATGTACTACTATACTGCATTTTTTTCATTTCTGAAGATGAACAGAGCTTTCTTTTAGATTTCGAATACAGAGAACAGAGTTTCCTATTAGATTTACTTCGAAAAAGTAATTTAGTAATAAGAACAATATATAGTATTATTTTAAGCTATATATATTAGTTAACTACTATCCAAAATATAGTATTAGGAAGTAGTCACAGATTTCTTCAAATTATACCCCAAAGTAATGAATTGAATAATTGATTAATTTTTGTGAAAGATCTACAATCCATCCATATATATTACATATATGTATATTAAAGCAAAATGTTGAATATTAAAAGGTTGTAACACCAATTCATTAAGAAATCACCATCTTTCTATTTAGTCATTAATCTTTGTTGATATCTGCGAATATAACTAAGATATCTAAGAACGTAATATTATGATAATAAATTAAGTTAAATATGAGTCTAAGAGAAGAGCAATGGAACATGTAGTAACATAGAATATGAAAAAAAAAAACAAAACTATTTGCGAGTGGCAAACAGAAAATTCAATATTATTATCAACAAACTTTTAAAAATAACATTTAGTGAAAGAATTCCAATTTAATTAAAAACAATGAAGAATCAGTGCTCTTTAAAATTAATTAGCTCCCTATAAAATCTTAACTATTTAATCGCCGAATCAGAAAAAACATTCACTAGTTGTTCTTTCGTTTTACTCATCATCTAATCCTTGCTTGTATTATGTAAAATGTGCATAGGAAAAATGATTTAATTTTCTTTTTTTAATGATTTTATGTTTTCTAATAATTTAAATTAATTGCTGAATAGTTCACAGTTGTTAGTAAACTGTTTACGTATTTAAGGTAATTAAAAAGATTCTCCTATTGGTCAATTTGGTAAATTTCGAATTTGGGAAATATCAAAATGAGATTTTTTCTATTTGATAAATTGTAATTTGGGAAATATTGAGAAGAGATCATTTCTATTTAATAAATAATAATTTGGAAAATATCATATAGAGATCTTTTCTATTTGATAAATTGTAATTTGGGAAATATTGAAAAGAGATATTTTCTGTTTGATAAATTGTAATTTGGGAAATATTGAGAAGAGATCATTTCTATTTAATAAATAATAATTTGGAAAATATCAAATAGAGATATTTTCTGTTTAATAATTGTAATTTTGGAAATAGTCAAAAGATACATCTTCTTTTTGATAAATAGTAATTTGGGGAATATCCAAAAGCGAGCTCACCTTCGATCTGTTTCATGGGACTCAATCCGCCGGAGGTGTACGACGATGTCCAATAGTCATTTGCATAGCATCCATAATCCGGCAGATTGCCGTTGAGGCCATTGTCGAGGAATGGCATTGTGGCCACCATGGCGCTGGAGCACTCCGTGGGGCCCATCAAGTGTGTCATTTGGGCAGCTTTTGATCAGCTCGCAAAACGGAAACAGAACACCAACAACAACAAAAAAAAAAAATCGAAAACCAAAAAAAAAACCAATACACAATAGCAAAGTCGAACAAATTACTGAATCATTTATTTGGTTTTTTTGATTTGAATTGCGAATAGTATTCAGTATTTGGTTTGTTTTGACTTGAACAGTTTTTCGCGCAGTTGTCAAATTTGATTATTACACATGGACACACACACACACATACACACTCTCGCGATCGAATACACTGCACAAAATTTTTGGGGATAAGCACGTGTAAACAAAAATTCAATTGAGGCGCGCACGAAATGTGTTGAAAAATCGAATTGTCAGCGTGTCAATCAGAATCGATTCCACAAAGCGAAGACCAAGGAACGCAACAAAAAAAAGAAATCAAAATCATGAACGAGTAACTAAAAATTGCAATCGCTTCAACACCTCGACGCAATTTTCAAATTTAATTTATTTGCTTTTCTTTTCTTTTCGTTTTTTTTTTTTTTGATTTTGTTAGACGATCTTCCGATTTGTTGGTTGTGTCGATTTGTCGGATTTTCAACTTGATATTTCCTCTCGAGTTTAGCCGTTGATTTTTTTTATGGTGCGATCGCGTTGACTGCCAATTTCTTTCTCTCTTGACACCAAACACAAATTGATTGAGCGAGCGATTGATTGAATGATACACTCGGCGGCTGCACGCCTTATTATTGCCAATATTCTTGCTGTTCGCTCTTGATGATGATTGTGTTGCTGCTATTGTTGTTGCTGTTGTTGCTGTTGTTATTGTTGCACTTGCGAATTTCGAAAGGTTGAGGTGTCTCACTTGCCACCTTTGGACAGGGTGTGAAGTGATGCTTTGTCGCTTCGTGATTCGCGATCCGTGATCTCGAGATACGCGACACTTGACTCGTGTTTTCGAATTAGAATTTCAAATCCAATAGCTGCCGCTGCTCGGTGCTTGCTGCTGCTTCTACTTCTACTTCTGCTGCTCGCATCCGTATCGTCAAAAGTTCGACTGCGGAATGAGAAACGGCGCATCCGATGCCACATGCCACACGTCCAATGGATGCTGATACTGCTGCTGCTGCTGCTGTTGCCGTTTCTCTTTGCTGCAGTCGCTGCTCATCCAATCGCTGCGCCACTTGAGATGATCACGACCAGCAGTCGCATCAGCATCAGCATCCAAAATTAGCATCTCCTTTGAGTGTGAGCATGTGTCTGTGTGTGTGTTGGTGCACCAACAATCGACCAATCGCAAACGATCTTCCCTCTGTACAAACGGAAGAGTGGACGAGTCGCTGAGTGTGAGTTGGCAGCCCAAATCGCTAGATGCGCTGCTCCTCATCGGTTCGATGAGAACATATCATTAAAAAGAATAAATTCAACTATATAAAAATTACAATATTAATTTAGAATATTGTATATAAATACATATTTATTATATTCGTCAAAAAAATTAAATTAATGTTTGTAAACACATTTAAAAATAAATGTATAACATAAATAAATAAAATAAATAAAATAAAGTTTAGACTTAATTATTATATATTATATTATTATATCAATAAAAACAATTAAATTGATATTAAGCATTAATATTTTACCTTTTTCACTTCTATGTACAATCAATAAAATTTGATTGAAACTTTATTTAGTTGTCAAAAAATTAATTGTAGCTAAAATAAAAAAAAATGTGGGATACTAGCTTACATGCTAATTTTTAACAATTTCTGTTGTACACTTAATATGCCCTCTTAAATATTTGTAGGGTATTTAAGTCAGAATTCTTTAAGCAGCAAATACAGTGAGCCTTAGGACATGAATAATATATAATTGAATGATTGATATTCTTTTTAGTATTCACTAAAAGTTAAATACTTCAACCCTTATCTTATTAGGTTTGCATTTAGGTTAGTTATTTACAAGACTTGGAAATACATTTAAATTGCAAACAACATCTTTAGATATTACATATTACAATCGGTAAATTGTTGTTTTTTATTTATTCAAAAAGTGTCTATATAATTAATGTTAACACTAACGTATGGCCGCAGAAGCCTTCAACTTATTTTATTTTATAAAATTCAGCAATTTACTATATAATAGAATAATAGAAAATTTGCAACAATATTTGCAATAGAAGAGATGTTTGTAAGTGGACAGCACTTTATCAACAAGTTGGCAGGGCGCATATGGTAAACAGCTGACGTTGCCATCAACTGTTTATCAAAAAAGAATCAAATTCAAACAAAATCGAAAACTTATTTAATAAAGTGTCTTTTCAGGAACGTGCATCATAATCAGAGTTCACTGTATGCTCCAAATGCGCTCCCTCTCGCTATCTGTCCTCCATCTGTGAGTATGTTGGATCACTATAATTAAGTGAAGGAAAAGCCACGCCCGCGTGATCGCATCACTGGTCGAGGCAGTTGATCGCTTTCTCACTTCTGCTCTCTAGATAGCACTCTCTCTCTCCTTCTCTCTCACTCTGTCGCTCTCTCTCTCTTTCTTTCCCTAGCTTGCGAGATGAGTGGGCGTGCTGACTCATTGGATGCGGCGGCTCCGCTGCGATTCACATGGCCCTCATTTGGAAAACGCTTTTAATTGGACTGCTACCACATGGTGTTGGAGCTGCTGTTGCTGATGGTGTTGGTGTTTGGACGGGGCCATAAATACAAATTGCGCCATAACCTCGACACTAAATAAACCGTAAAATCGCAGCCCTAGATGATGATGATGCTGCTGCTGTTGCCTGGTTGCTTTCCTGCGGCGGGGCATTGGCACTCTGCCTGCTCACAAACTTCGCTAAAATGGCGTCGAATTTAGACGGAGATGGAAATGGAGATGGAGATGGAGACTGGAACCACATACAAGTGGAGAACTGGGAACTGAGACCGATCAAAGCAATTTGATCGGCAATTGGGTTTGGAAGTGGAGAAGAGGCTTTTGATGCTTGTTGTTTCTTGTCGGCTTTGCTTGTTGCCAGTTTGCGTTGCGTTTTGATGGTGTCTGCCTTTGCTGGTGTCTGCTTTTCATCACCCACACTCGTTCAATTAATGGTAAATGCAGCATCAGCATCAGCAGCCATTGCTCTAGTGGATACCTGGCTATGAGTTTTACCTGTTTCCCCCTGTTTTTTTTTGTGCCCCACGAGTATTTGTTTATCTCTGCATTTTTGTGTGTGTACGCATATAAATCTTAACATCCAGTTACGCCCAGGATTCAACATTCGTGCGATATTCAATTTGTTGCCCTGCTTGGTGCTCTGTTGTTTCTCCTCGAGCTGTTTACAAATTATTTTGAGTTAAGTACTCGGTAGTTTGGCATTTCCAACGAAACCAAGCAGCACTTGAATACTAAAAACGCAGCAGCGAGTACATTCGACTAATCGTAAATAATAATTAATTGCATTCAAATTGAATATGCTCGCCAAATTTCCTTATGCGCAAATTCGCTTATGGATTTCTAATTTGCCATCTTTTTTGCGTATCATAAACAGACAACGCAAATTCAATTCTATCGATTTGGTATTGTATATAACAAGTAAGAAAGCTACAGTCGAGTGTACTCGACTGTGAGATACCCGCTACCCATTTTTAATGAAAGCAAAAGAGTGCGGTATTATTCATAAAATATACTGAATTAATATACCGCAATACCAAGTAACAAAGCTACAGTAGAGTGTGCTCGACTTTTAGATACCCGCTACTCAATTTTAATAAATTAATATTAAAATATACCAAATTGAAATACCGAAAAAATACTGAAATTACATTAAATGCTATATTATGTATACTACTGATATATGTAGTACTATATTCAAAATATATGTACAATAGAGTACAAAGTACATATATCAGATTGTCAGCCAAAGTAACTAAAATCTGTAGTAAATAGACGTTTTTGCCCATACAAAAGTATTTTTTATCCAAATTTTCAGGAACCACAAAAACTAAAGTTATTATTGTCTATATCAAACTTAATCTTTTATCTCCATCTATTATACCTTTAATCCCCTTCTACTGCATGCATAGCGGGAATAATAATAATTGCCTGATTGAGACGCAGATGGTCAGAAGAGATTTTTGCCACAATAAAGTTGTTAGCAAATAACTAGCAGTGGCTTTAATTGGGTTATCAAAATAGTACTGATTGATTTTTCCAACTCTTATTTTTAAGCCCAAATGGTAAGAGCAAGACGGTTGAGATTTTTCCATTTGGTTGCATATATATCAAAATAGTTATTAATTTACTACAAGGCTTTGATTATAAATTAATTTATAGCCTAGCGTAAATTTACTAGCGCTGGATGCTTTGGCCTTTGGGAAATATCAAAATAGTATTTCAAAAGAGCATTTCACATTCACTGATCAACTATTCGAACTTAACCCCGAAGATGGTAAGAGCTGGAAGGCTGACATTTCTCCGCAGCTAACGCAAATTTCTAGCAGTGAAAAATTCGGGCAGAAATAATATATAACATAGATTACAACTTTGAAGTAAATGAATTGTTATTCTAGGCTTCTCTTCAACTTTATGCGCAATGTCAAGTGATAATATACACATTGGAATATATTTTACATATCATATCAGATTTGTCCAACATTTTGAATTTCTGTATTTATCAAGATGCGTCTCAGATTCTACAGATGCGAATTTTGTTCATCGAATCGAAAACCAAACCAAATTTGTAACGTAATTAACATATGAAACGATTGTGCGTGATTCGTGATCTAATTTCTGGGTGATTTCATTCATTTCCTTTTCAATTCCTGGCAATTCTTTTGATGCTTTCGAATGTTGAAGATGATGCTGTGCGATATGCGACCAGCCGCAAGACGCACTCCAGGGCGAACAGTTGGATTCCAGCAGAAGCAGCGCTGGCTTCGCACTTCAGCCAACGTTTGCTCCTCCTCGGAGTCGTGGTACAAGCTGGAGGATGATGAACTCTCCGACTGATGTTTCTGCTCCTCAGTGTTAGCTGCTGCCTGCTGCTGTACTTGCTGCTGTTCCTGTCCCAGTTCCAGCTTTGTTTCCGATTCGTGGAGTGACTTTTTGGGGCAGCACCAATAAACCGATAGAAAATCAAGTTCCTCCGACGACTCGGAGTTTGGCTCCTCCGTTGCCTTGGGCACCAATTTTGCATCTTCCTCGTTTGCCGATGGCTTCTCCTGAAGCAGTTCCGCGCCACGTGTCGTTCGAGAACCGATCGAAACACGTTCGTGATTGCCCTTCTTCGATGTCGTTGCCTCAGAGTTGTCGGCCAAGCGCGATAGATGACGTTGCTTCTGCTCGAGCTTCTCCAGCTCCATCTCCTTCTCGCGATACTGTTTGGGCGTCATCACCAGGGGCTGCCAATACAGCTCCAAGGTGGACAAACGCTTAACGCCCTCATCCTCAAGGATGCTGTCATTGGACAGCAGGCGACCCTTGTAGGTCAATTTGCTGAATGTCATCGGCACATTCATCGAGCGTCCAATGTGCTTCTTCAAATCGGCGACATTCCGAAAGCGATCCGTCTCAAAGATGTTCTTGCGTCCATCACGTGTCAGCACTTGAATCTGGAGTTTGCGCATCTTGGAATTAGATAGCAATATGCATTTACGTATTATTTACTGATGTGTTGTTTTACCTTTAACTTATTTTTTGTTTTTTGTGAGAATACTTATTTTGCTGTTCAATGTAATTTGTCAGAAATGTTTTTGATGTCAACAGGCGAATGAGTTTATATTTCATAGCTTATTCTGTCAACTGCCTTTGAGTTGTGTTTCGAACTTTAACTATATCATTAAGTAATTCCAAACATTTATATTTATTTTATAAAGTTCACATATCAAAGTTGTTTACTTAATTTATTTACCATAAATTAAAGGGTAAAGAAAATTGTTTACTCAATAGACAGCTGTATCATTGAAATTCTAGTGATCTGCTACGATTAAATAATATGATAAATAACCAACGATCACGTCTCAATTAACGATTTAAATGTGTCCAAAAATTGAATTTTGATTGACATTGTTATAGCATTTTTTTTTGTTTGTATAGAATATGGATTTGACCGATATTGTCTATAAAGTAAGTTATGTTGTGAAGCTACATATATGATTATATTCATATTGTGATAAACATATTTAAATCTAAAATTCGTTTTCTAGCTGACTTTTGGTTTCTGCTCTTGTCGAAAGTGCTTTCTTATCAACATTTAAGAACAAGATCATAAATCAGTTTATGTATCATTTTAGACAACTAAATTATAATAGTATCAATCAACCATGTTACCATTGTTCACAGTTGAATCTGGAAAATTACAAAATTTGAACAATGGAAGAATAAGTAAACGCGGAAGATCCATTTGTTATTGTTTACGCACGGTTCAATAAATTCACGTAGTACTAATGTTGAATTTAAATTGAGATTCAATTGGTTTTCATTGAGCGTCACGTTGATAACTTGGCAGCAACCAATCAGCAAGTTGGCAGCGCTTGTCGAAATACTCATTAATAAAATGCCGAATTTTGTGAAAAACACTAATTAGTGCGACTGTTAATGGAGCTTTATGGATATAAATAACATAGCTTTATCATAAGTGTAGGAAAACTTTGAAGTAGAATGAAGTAGTTATGCGACATGCGATCAATCCATGGAACTGCGGGATATCGATTAAATCCTTATAAAATCTTATAGAATACATAAATTAGGCATCATTTATTATCAATTTGTGTAGGAAACTTTGAAGTAATGGAATATCGATTAATGGAATATCGATTAATTTCTTATGAAAACAGTAGATATGTTTAATTTACTTACATGAGTAATACCCAAATTGTTAACCTTTTTTACATTCAGTAATATGTGGAAACACAAAAATTATTTTCATTATTTTTAAATTTAGCACAAAACTGCAAAATCAGTTGAGCAGATGAAGAGCAATTGATTACAGCATCGATAATCAATAAGAATTGGCGACAACGATAATCGATGCGCGATTCGATACTCAAACCGATAACTGTGCCGATAAGCAAAAGCGACGCCATATTTGTAATTTGCGCTTTGCAGTCAATTCGAGTAAAGTGTGAAAAAGCAAAAAGAGTTGTTAAATTGTTGCTATTGAGAAGTGAAATTCAGTTCAGCTGAATGCAGAAGTAAGTCAAACATTAAGTGCGACTCTCTAACAATAAACAAAACGAACTTAGATTAAACTGTAAGTAAAGATTATGTGTGTGTGTGTGTGTGCGTGAAACAGTTTCCGTATTTGTCTCATTCTCGTTGCGAGTCAATTGAACGACTGCCGTTTTGTTTTGGAGGCGTTGATAAATTTATGCACCCCATTGGCGCAGCTTCCGGTTCCATTCGCTTGCCACACGAAATATATATGTAGACTACACATGTACATATATGTATGTGTGTGCGTGTGTGTGTGCAACAAATGTCAACTATTAGAGGGGCTGACTTCGACTGTTTGGCTAGTGGAAGTGGCCAAGTCTCAATGGCACCTCATAAAATCGGCAACCGAATGTTTTGTGACTCAGAAAGGAAATCTTTGTTGTTTGCTGTTGTTGTTGTTGTTGTTGTTGCTGCTGCAGCACATCAAAGGCGCAATCATTCCATCATTTATTTCGCTTGTTTTCCTTAGTTGTTATATATTTATTTTATTAGTTCGCAAGTAAAAAAAATAGCTACATTTACAAACTGCAAATTGCAAATGAAATAGTACAAAACATTAAATGAACTTTTTTTCGTGGTTCTTCTTGTTCTTGTTGCAGACAAGAGCGTCCTAGAGCGACAAGCTGGCGATGCCGCTGAACAGCAGCAGAGCTAACGAAGCGATAACCGAAACCGGGGCGCCATCGCGTGCCAGTGGAATCTCGGTGCTGTCGGCGCGAATGGAGTTGCAACCACCGCCGTTGCAAGTGTAGCAGTTGCCATCCTTGATGCACACCTTGTTGGCATGGGCAGTGGTGAGGCAGCCGCGTTGGAATGAGCCGGCGGCCAGGCGATTGCTGTTGCGCACGAAGCACTTGTCGCCCAGCTTGTAAATGGGGCACACAGCAATGGGGGCATTGTATTCGGTGGCACAGGTGGAGTTAGTCGAGTTGCCGGAGCACTGCAGGCAGTGGAGACGATGCTGGGGGAAGAGCGCACGATTGCAGCCATTGCCGAACGTGCAGATCATGCACTCCAGATCATTGTTGCAGGAGCTCAACGTTTTGTTGTCCAAGTCGCTGGCACAGCCACGAATCGTGTAGCCATCTGCACAAATTGGAAACGAGCGCATTACTCATTCAGCTGTCTTAACTTAAAGAAGAAGATCTAAGATCGGGAACTTACCCAGCACGCGGGAGTAGCACATTGTGTTGTTGACATTGGCGCAATCCTTGGACATCATGGAGTTGGCATCGGTGGCGCATCGCACATCAGTCTTTGAGTTGCACTGAACGCAGCTCTCTGCGGGTTGTATGACAGAAGGTGAGTTTCAGAAACGATTAATTGTTCAATTATTTTATTTCAACATTCCCACAATCGATCCACATTCCGTGTTCTACATATATTTGTTTATAAAATTGCATTACCCATACAATTAGAACTAACATTCTTTATATACATACAAATGTACACTCAAAGATAAGAGACTTGCAACTGTACATTCTGATAGATAATGATGAGTAGTAAATTATGGGTATTGGGGCGACATTCGCCTATCTATACAGGTTAAATAAATATTTGCTAATTATTTATAAGCTTCGTATCAATAACTATTTCGTTATTTCTGTAATCGCATCGATTTAAACTTGTCACATTGATCACCATATCGGGTCAATAGCAGCGATTATAGGGCAAGGCCCCCCGCCAGTGGCAACATTTCAAAAGTACCGAAATTTCAAACCTATGTACATACATATATGCGCTGCTTGCTTTTAATGTGCGTGCAATCCGTTGCCCTGCTTGCATTCCACTTTCCTAAGCAGTGCAATTTCGACAGCATTTGAAATTCACTCTGAACTGCTTGACTTTCTTGATATATAATACTTTTAATGGAAATAAAACTGGATTTGCTCAACTGGATTGAACTGATATTACCAAAAATCGAATCGATTTCATACTTGCATAAATGCCATTAATATGACTAACAAAATGATACTGATACTGAAACCAAAGTTTGCCAAAAAGCTTGTTTCTAATAACCGTCATAAACAAACAGCAATATTTACGCAGAATTCCAAACGATTTTGGCATAAATATGTACAACTGTACTCTCGACATGCATTTGTATATTCTTAATGTGTATGCATATGTATATTGATGGTACACAGCCCACACACGATACAAAAGTATATTAATCTTGGGGTCAATTTGGGGTCACTTTAATTAGTGTCGTATGCAAATATAAATGTTAAATTCAATGCATTGCATTATCTCAGCCGAAATATGATCAACTGCAGAATTCTTACTCGTTTGAGTCATGAATTCGTGACTCATTTGCTCTTCTAAGTCAACGAGCCGCATCTACTTCGAATAGTCCATATGATATTACATTTACCCAACGCTAATAAGTAATTGTGCATAGTTATCAACTGAAACCTTTGTGTTGGGCAAGTGTTTGCCGGTTATGTGGGCACAAACGGAAAAAAATAGAATCACTTGAACACCACAAAAAAAAAAGAATGTAAAAAAGCCCTGACTTATCGAACTCCGATAAGAAATGTACGTGTATGTGTTTAAGTAAACAAAGATAAGATACCGGTTTCGATTAACGACAAAAAAATAGGTAAATGATCAAATAACTTTAACAATAAACCGCGTTATATAATGTAGTTTCACAGGTAAATTGCATATAGTTAAAATAAATGTAGGGCTTTACCGGAACTAACGTAGGCCAAATAGGCAACAGCAACGATCACCAACAAATAGAATTTCATCTTGAGTATTTATTTCACTAATTGACACCACAAATTTTAGTTAGATCGTTGTTGAATTGTTTCTCGCAGCGCACACTACGACCGTTCGGACTGAAGCTCAGATAATTACTAAAACCCAGTTGTATTGGACGCGAGCGAACTCTCTATAATATAGTTTGATAGTATGCTAGGGCCTTTATCGCGATCGACGTATTGCAGCTGTTACCGTGTGTGAGCCGAAGATAAGCTTTGCCGATGTGATGATGACGAGTGTGAGGGAGTAATCGCATATCACACGTTGCATATATATGTATATGTGTGCTCATAAATCCATACTTATGTACTTGCTTCGGTCGATACTAAAGGGGTTCATTATCTATAAACCTGAGCCATTTCCTACTAAAAATAAGGCAGGTGAATCAATAATGACATATTATATCAAAGGTTTTGACTCAGTTTCTTCCCAAAAAAAAAAAAGTAGAGTGAGCAAGTTACAAAATATGTGCAGTTTTTGCTTTAAAACACATGTTTTTTCTAACAACGTCTAAGAAATGAATAGCTTCTGTGATTACCTTTGGACTTAAACATTAGTGTTGGGTGCTGAAAATCGGTTTAATCAAAATTGCATATATTGAAAATATTATAATTAATTGTTTCTTCGAACGCTAGCAAGATCACAGATTCATAATTAGTTTTTAAATTCTTAAACTAAAATAACTTTAGGGGAAACGAAGCCATACAAACTAATGTAATAAACTTATCGGTCTTTTGTAACGGCCTTATTCAAATCATCGCTGCCAATCGATAAATCGTATTCGATTGCCACCTGCGCACGGTAGCAACGAATGAGATTTTTCGTTGTAAAAATCATAACTTAAATTAACTGGGATAATCGAATACTTTAGAAAATAATTGTTATCTATCACAGATTCTTACTCTGCTTATCAAAGAAATACCTTTTTTATTTTATAAATATTTTAAGCTTTGATTACTAGAAACTAAAACCATAACTATTCATTTTCGAATTTTTTCATATGAAAGTTAATAAAATTGTTCAAATGTAGGATTTTTGAAATACCCAAAGGGAGTTAATTTTGGTTATAACTTCTAATCGAAAAATTGTGTAATAATTTTGGCAGCAGATTTAGAATAGTTGAATTATATTGTATGCGAAGGACCCCGTTTGTTCTACTAGAGTTCGTCTGCGGCGTTGCCAGATTGCAGAAAGTGAGCACAAACTCAAATCCGATATCGAAGGTTTTTAAAATAATTGAAACTTAAATGAGAACTATGTCAAACTGCTGCTAGTAATCGTAATTCTGGTTGCAAAATTTTGCAGCTTTTCTACTTTATAGTTTATAATATAGCGAAAAAGAAAGACTCAGCATTTAGGTATATTTTTGATATGTTGCCGTGGTCACATTCTGACACAGGTGTTAAATAAAATAGCTTAAAGCTTATTTTTTTTGTTTTAAGATAAAAGTCTGAATTCATGCAAAAGATAATAGTTGAATCAATATTAAATGAATACATGTAAATTAGTTAACTGCAAGAAACATCAATGTTGCTCCACCTCTAGTGCCCTATGTGCTCAGTAGCTATAATAATAATACTAACAACAACACTTCAAACTGCATCGCAATCGAACGCGGCAATCCAAAGATGACACTGACCGTGTGTGTCAGTGATTATTGGCAGCATCGCCATTACTTTAATCAACAGCCGGCTAACAGTCCAGTGCGTCGACTGTCCCTGCAACTGGACGCCATCACTGCCAACTATTTGCTACGCGAGCTGCTCCAGCAAAAAGTGCTCGCCCAGAAGCTGCAGCAGAACGATGGTGTGGAGCTGCTGTGGCTGGCATTGTCGCCCCCAGAGCGAGACACCATCGACTACAAATGGGGCGAGATGTTGAGGCATACGATATGGGAGCATGTCGAGGTCGAGCATCTAATGTCCTGGCTCTCGACGCTGGGCGGCGGCTTCTCAGCCCTGGGCGAACAGTTCGAGCGATGCGTAAGTGTGAGATACAAACAGAGATTCAACATCAAGATACATAAGATCCTTTTTGCAATTTACAGGCGGAGACAGCGGGCAAAATCTCGCTGCAACAGCTGACAATCGGTCTGCGCCTGGGAGATCCTTTTCTGCAGGCTCGCTGCAAACTCTACTACAGCATATCGTTAATACAGCGCGGCCAATTGCGTCAGGCGAAGCATTTGATACGCAGCCAGCATCGTTTTGCACTCCAATTCAAGGAGTACGATCAACGTTTGATGCGCATGTGCCTCGGCATCTGGTTGCGACTGCGCTTTGAGTATGAGGAGCGGCGGAGTAGGCGTTGCCGTCAATCCGCTGGACACAGTCAGTGATAAACTCTTATATTTTTCGTTTAGGTTTTTTTTATGCAGAAAGTTAGAGAGAGAGCGAACAATTGTTTGATGTTTTTTAGTCGTTTTAAGCTGAAATATATACACAATTCTATAGATATTCCAAATGTGTGGTTGCATTCAATATATTTATTTATATAATATATATATATCTGCATATATATATATACGTATATGTGTGTGTGGTGTATGTAAAATATGTACGTATCAAATGCTTTTTAACATTTATTAAACTGCTCTCTCATGGCCGGCAGCAAATTCAATACATCGAAATTTTGTTACTTAAACTATGCAGTTTCTGTTTTTGCTCTTTGTTTCTTCTAATGTGTGAGTGTTGTAATTTCGTATGTAGATTAATTAATAGTATATGCTACTAAAAGAATTGACGCGTCACGCATATTCAAAGATACATTTGTCGCATGTGTCGGTGATTCATTCTGTTTTGATCGCTTAATAATGAGCCATAATTATGCATAATATTGGTTGACAAAAAACGTATTCTTATATATATATATATATATGTGTGTATATACCATATATGAAAACATGTATATGTATACGTATACGTACATATTATATGTTTGCAGATATATTATATACATACAGCATATACACATACATATAACACACACGCGAAAAAATAATAATAATAGAGTATAATAGAAGACGACTGGCTATAATTTGACATAAACATGATTATGGCCAAAAAAAAAAAAAAAAAGTTGATCGATCATCAATAAGTATATGTTGGTAAACTTGAATTTAGCGGATTATTGCTTGTAGTGCTAACGTTTGTTGGTGTTAATGTAAAGCTTTTCCATTTGGCTGAATGAGCATTCTATTGCGCCAACGTGCCCATGGGATCCCAGGCGGGCAGTACAATGGGTTCCATGTCAAAGACACGCATCACATCCTCGGGCACGTATTTCTTGTCGACAACCACCTCAAAGCCGAACTCCCTGAACCAATCGGCGCACATCACCAGATAACCCTTCTCTCCACGATCCTCGCCCCATGAGTTCTCCACGCGCAGTTTGTTCGCCACGCCATTTTTCTGCAAAACCATTCAAAATCAATAATATAATTTCCACCGCAATGTGTTGCACCACTTACATCTACAGAGACGGCAGTAAAGACCATGGCGTGTGTCATAGCAGATTCACCATAGATCAGACGATCCGCCTTCGAGAATGTTGTTTGTATATCGATGTCAAAGACCAGCTTGAAATCGTGGCTGTGCATGAAAAAGAAAGAGACGACAAGACAAGTTAGAAAGAGCACGATGAAGTATAGACATTAGATTAAAGAGGGACTTCTGAATTGTTTAGAACATGTCGAACTTCCTTAGTTGCATTTCATTATAGTAATGCCAACAAATTGCATTTCAAATGTGTAAGAAATTACGCTACTTGCTTCCTGCTATATTAAATGCAAATAAAGCATGAAATAAATATCTTTAAATACTTGATAGTTCAACTTTCTTGAGAGTAATACATGAATTTCTAAATGCAACTCAAGTCTGAAATATCTTTATGTCACAACTTCTTTGAAACTATTGCATAAAATATATTAAGGAAGTATTTCCATAAACAAAACAGGTTAAAAACACATTCATTAAATGCTATGAATGTATAAAGTACGTTACAAAACTCTACTTATATCTAAACATATTTCGAACTATGTCAAGCCTCAACTTAATGTGGAAACACTTACACGTCAACATCCTCGATGCCCTGCTTGGAGGCAAAACGCTTGCTAACCTCACAGCCAAACCAAACAGCCTCGCCGGCTTTCAGTGATTTTGTGACCATGGCCAGGAGCAGCTCGACGGATTGATTATTGTATAGCACGGGTCGGCCACCAACCACATTGCCCAAACAGTCTACTGTGTAGGCTTGATCGTAGCTGCTGGTGGGACGCGGATCGGTAACGAGACACACCTTGTCCTCGACATTGAAGTGCGGCTTCACATAGCGTTCGTAGAACTCAAGCGAACTGATCGGTCCAATTGACTGATAGTTCTTCGATTTATCATAGTATTCCCAGGTGAATTTCTCGGCTGGAATGCCCAGGCATATGCCAACCACCTTGTAAATCTCGGCCATTTGATCCTGTATCTTCAAGGCAATCTCTTCCTCGCTCGGATTTTGCTCCAGCAGCACTCGCAAGTGACGCGCATATTCGCGCAACTGCAAAAGCGGAAGAGCCCTTTAATGTAAACAGCTCGAAATACAATTTGAAATTACAATCACTCACCTTGCTCTTTAGTATGGCATTCAGGCGTATGCTGGACTCGCAGCTAAAGCTCTCCGGAAAGCATTTCTTTGGCATCAGACCGTGTTTGACTATCAGATTGACCAGCATGTCCCATTGGCCGCCATCGGAGGTTGGATCTAGCAGCAGAAACGAAACGAGTCGCCCATCGACCTTTTCGCCGCGCTGCGCCGTCTTCACAATGTTATTGAGAAAGTAATTGCAACGCTCGATTTTGTCCCAGTAGAAGAGGAATGCCTGCGAGAACTCAAACTCATCCAGGTTGTAGTTCTTCATGAACGGCAGGCGAATGCAATTGAGCGCCGCAAAGAGCCAACAGCGACCAGAGCTGCGTTGATTGGTGATCGGTTTGCCCTCCGTTTCCACCTTGTAGTTGAACACATGATTGGTCGTCTCCAGTGCCTTACGCGACAGGCACACATCGAACGGATCCACACGGGAGCAGACGTTCTGCGCCAGCAAATTCTTCGGATGACTGTAGAAATTCTCGCGCCACTTTTGGAGCAACTCATCCGTTATGGCGGAGGACGATCTGCTGCTGCTGGTGCTTATGGCAGCAGGCTTGATGGCGTTGTTGGTGTTGTTATTGCTGCTGCCATTGCCGCCGCCTCTGATATCGGTGGTGATATTGTTGTCAGCTAAAATCATAATAACGGAAGCGATATTTGATTTCTCAGGTACTCTGATTTACTTGCTGTTGTTGCTGTTGATTTATTTGTTGTTGTTGTTGTTGTTGTTGCTTTCGCCACCTGTGGAAGCATCATGAAGCGTGTAAACCGAAACATTTTCAAACTTTTGACATCTAACACTCAGCACGGGATTTTGAAATTTTGATCAAATCGCACTAGATTAAATCTTTACTTTTGACTTTGTCTTGAACTTGCTTACAAATTGTTCGATTTCCACATTTTGTAATCGAATGCAATTGTTATCTATAATAGTTCGATAAACATTAATACGAATTCATCGAAATTTAGTTACATATGTATGTAAAACTAAACGATCCCAATATTAGAAGAAAAATATTTATTTGTAATCTTTTCCTTTTAATTCAACTTAATATATTTTGAAAAAATCATCACTTTTATAAAATTGTAAATCGATTTACACATTATTGGTTATTGTTGAATCTCGACAACCATTATTATAATACACGAAATTTAGTTACATAAAACTAAACTCTATTTTAGAAAAACACATTTCTCTAATTTAATAATATAGTTGTACTATTTGTAACAATTATTTGTCCAATATATTGCTGACAACTAAAAGTATAATTGGCACCTACAATAGTTACCCCGTCATAATAAATCAACAAGATTTATCTATCTATCTACACAACCAAACGGTATTTTTAACTTGGTCTGAAAACTAGATAACAAATCCATTTTGCACTAAAAACTCAATTTTATTATATTTGTAATTTTTAAAAAATCAATTCACAATTCTCACAAATATTTTCTTGTTTCCTCGGAATATTTTAGTATTATTTCTTATCTATAAAAACAAAAACTATTAAAAGAAATCTTCCAACTGCGCAACAGCGTTTAAAATGTTGCGATTATGTTTCACGAATTTTAAATCAGCAGATTAGACAAATATGTTGAGATTTTGTTTATTGGAAACTCTCATTAAATTATGTAAAAAGCAAACAACAAACATTGCTTAATAATCGTCATTGTTATCGTTAAACATCCATTGAAATATCGTACAATAAATTTTGAAAATCGATAAGCGAAATGCGATAACAATGTTCTGCGAGATACAGAATTTGTTTTATCTATCGAGCGATCAATTTATGTATATAAATACACATGTACATATACGTATGTATGTATGTGTGAAGCTGATCGACGCTACTGCGATACTTTCTTTTGAGGGGCGTTGAGGGAGGATTGAGGGCGTGGCCCAAAGTGCAGTGTTCGCTGCGCATATGTATATGAAAATTGAATTTTGCGCAGCAGCTGCAACGACAAACAGCAACAACTCTAGCTGCAGCCTATTAACTTTGTCTTGCACTTTGGAGTGCAATGAGTGTACACTTTTTGTGCCATTGTTATTAAGCATTAAGCACAACGAGAGCGAGCAGTGCAGCAGTAGCCAATGTCGCCCCCACCACGGACTATTTTGCTTTTGTTTGATTGCATGTACATGGGTGCGCTTATATGTGTGTGGGTGTGGGTGCAAAACAACTCTTCCTTCTTTCTTTCTTTCGTTTCTTTTGTGCATCGAATCGCTTGGTAACACTGCACCATAGACTAGACGTAGATGTGGAAACAAAATAAAAAGAAGTGACCAACTACTAGTGATGTGACCACATTCAAGCACTGATAACACAACAACAATAAATGAGTGGCCATTTACTTTGCATGTACAACCACAAATACATAGAGAGCGAGATAGAGAGATATCGTCTGCTGTACGTTGATGAGAATCGTAAACTAAACTAAGCAAAAAAACAAACAGATTGTGTCAGATTGGCCTTTTTATCTCTCGGATTGTAAAAGAAATAATACCGAGTTAAGCAATCGCACAAAACCGCAAAGAAACGACGATGATGCAGAGTGCAATTAAACCAGTTTAAGGAGGGGGAGGAACGGAAGAGGGGGTCAATATGCCGTTTTAAACTTTCGCGCAGGCAAAGCCGGCAAATCTAAACAAACATAAAGGGTTACAGCAACAACAAAAGGCAAAGAAAGAGACAACAAATATATATGTGTATATGTATGTGTTACAACAACAAAAACTTGTTTATCCAGCTTTTTTTATGCGAATAGCAAAAAGGCAAAAAGCCAGCAAAAACAAACAAAAATTTGGGTGAAATTTTACTTTCGTTGTCTTCTTTGTTGTTGTTGTTGGGGCGTCAGCACGCTGCCTCTCGCTCGCTCCTGCACAAAACAAATACAAAACTGTTGAACGATGCCTCGAAGAACAACAACAACAAAACTAGCAGCAGTAAAAGAAGCAACTAAAGCTAAAGCGATGGTTACATTTCTCTTTCATTGCTGTTGGCAATATTTGTTATTGTCTGTATATTAATCTTGCAGAGCATTGCAACTTCGCTGAAGTGCACTTTTCACTTACACATTCTGCTGGTAACGGGAACGTTGATAATTATTATCTGGGAGAGAGATGCTTGCAACTTCAACTTCAATTTTTGGGATGATGCACTTGCCACAAATACTTTTTCTTTTCAATACGAGAGTATTATTTCTTTTATCGTTATTTACTATTATGTGTGCACTGCGAGCAACGGTTAGCGACTGATAAAGTTGCTCTATTTATTTGCTATTTCTATTTTAATGAGTAAAATGAAAATGAAAATGTTTGGCTTGCGACCGAAACACGAAACAGACTGTGTGACCGCAACTGCAATTTGAATACCTACTATTTTTTATTGCCAAATATACCGCAATATACCGCTGCAAAATTTGAATTTTTATTTGGTATGCCGCATTTAGCGGAAAAGGCGCACTTTTTGAAAATCCATCTTCTTTATTAATTTTTCGAAAATAAAAAAAAAAACACTCGAAACTGAGGATATTTTGCAGTGTAACACGAACATGTAAGATGGAATAAAACAAGTAAGACAACTACAGACAAGTGTTCTTGAAAACCCATTTTTAATAAACGTAAAACAGTGCGAAATCCGTTAATGTTTTTTTGGCGAAGATATAAAAACAATACTCAAATATACCAAAACTATATGGGGAGAATCAATAATCGGAATTTAAAATAATAAAGCGGACAATTTGTGGGTTCTTGTCCTATAAAATTATTTCATTAATAACTAAATTTTTAGCTGATCGCAACCAATGGAACTTGCAGAAATAATAAAGACAAATATTTATTGTTTGTAGCAAAAATGGACATTACGACGGCGAAAGTGAGCGTATCTAAAATCTAAAACAAGCTGTTCGTGCAACAAAAACAAGGATATCAAAAAAATATTAGCTCTATTTTTATATTTTTATATTGTATCAGCTGTTGACGCTGATCAAGAATACATATATATTTATGGAGTTAAAGACGCTTACTTCTGCCAATTAAATAGATTTCCTGTCGTTACAAAAGTATAACACACTTCTATACGATGGGTAGCGGTATTAACAACAATTTGAAAAACATTGCATAATTTTCAAATTAATTACATTAATTACAATTATTTGTAGAGGACAGGATTTCAGTATTTTATTACCATGTAGTACATAATATACCAGTAATGGTGAAAGACTGCCATATTGCAATTTGCGAAATATCGATACATCGATAGCGAAGAATAGAAATTAATTGGTATATTTGCAGCTTCCTGCTGCCTGTTGTTGCTTTGTCGCGCTACGTTCGTTGTTGTTGCTGCTGCCCTGCGCCGACTGTGTGTGGACTGCGAGAGCAGGTCGCGAATTTTGAAATCGCTCGCTTCACGCTGCCTCTGTGTCAGTGTGTGTTAAGACCAAAAACTACAAGATAGTCCCAGCAAACACAATCAAAAACATTGATTAGCATAGACCATCGATTCAAAGTGTAAACGAATCTCTCGATCAAATTCGTTCATTTGTTCGCTCGTTACTTTATTTCACTTTGTGTGCCATCCAAGATGAGTGGCAGCACGTCCACCAACAACAACACCAACATCAATACCATAACCAGCAGCAACAACAACAATAATAGCAATGGCAACAGAGAAGTATCCGAGGATTACACATTGTTCAAGTTCTACATGGAAAAGTGCTATGAGCTGCCATCGGAGCTCAAGAATGACATTATCTACTGTCAGCGTGCAATGCGCGACTTTCTCAAGGTGCACGGGGTGAGTAACAAGCAGCAAAAGCAAATGCAAAGGCAATCTGCAAAAGCAATAGCAAAAGTAAAAGCAACCTGTGTGACCGTTGACTAAGTTTTGATTCCTGTTCGCCTGCTCATTATCATGATTATTAACTCCTTGCACTCTTCTTCTTGCTTTTCTCTTCCACAGCTGGTCTCCGATGTGTTCAAGGAGCAGGCCGATGCGGTAATATACACCTTAAACAATCCTTATATATTACATTCACAACCACATCATTCATATACTCTTGTTCTCATTGCTGTTGCTGTTGTTGTTGTTGTACATTTTCTTTGTTTGGAGCAATAACAGCGAAACTGAAAGCGAAAAAAAAAAAAATGTGCCCAGCAAAAGCGTGAGCCTCAGAAGAGGGAACAACGACGTAGGCAAGGGCGAGGCGAGGGCGATGGGCAGGGTTGCCAACTCCACCAACATCATGAGCGTCATCCGCTGCAGCAGCAATCATGGGCCAGCCAAATGGCCAAATTAGCCAAACAAATAATGAATCTTGAGTCATTTGCTATTTAATCTATAGCTGCACTTTGTTGCTTCAGGGGAATTGCTGATTGGTGGAGGGAAGCGAGGTGTAAAACTTTTAATTTCCATTTTTGATATTTCTAAATTAGAAATACTCAAACACACACACACACACACACGCTTATAATACTACGTGTGTTGTAGCTATGTACATATGCATATGTACATATGTATGTATGTATGTGTTGTATTTTATTGAATATTTTCAACTTTGAGGTTTTTCGTTTAGAGCAAAAAGTAAATCGATAGTTTTGCTTATCATTTGTACTTCAACAATTCTCTGCAATATTTGCCTTTAAAATTCACTTGTCTGAAACACGAATTTGAGTCACGTGCGTAAAAAGATAAAAAAAAAAACAAAGTAACAAAAATGTATAAAGTTGCGTGTGCTCGACTTTCAGATACCTCAAATGCAACGCTTTGCAGCACTTACAGTTGTTTTCTAATTAACTGTTCGTGAAATTTGAGTCACGTGCACGAAAAGATGAAAAAAATATCTAAAAGTAAAAGCTACAGTTTACACTATGTGGTCAACTAAGAAATACCCGTTAGCTGCTTGAAGGTAATGCAAACTAGAGCAAAATTACTTTAAAAGCTTGAAAACATATACAAAATATCCTATAGAAGAAGTTCGTCAAGTTCGTTTTCACTGTATCCATTATTCAATCGTTATGAAACTTGGAGTATTAATTTAGAATGGGTTTATTTTTATGTTTGTCGAGTCTGTTGCAATTAAACACCACTAACAACTTGTTTTTAACGAGTTGAGGGGGGCGTTATCTAGTTGTAAATTCGACTTGGGATCAACATGAGTATTGAAACCTTTTTTGATGTTTGTTTTTTCGAAGGGAAATAGCTGTTCGTAGATAATAATAATGATATAATAGCATTTTATAGAGCGAGAATAAAATAATTTATCGTTTAGCATACCCTTCAACACACTTGGGTAACGGGTATAGAAATGAGAACGCGACACGCGTTTCCAGTTTGAACTCTTCGATTTTCGTAGTTGTTATTGCTTTATGACACTTAATCAATGGTTGACAATCGATAATGACTAAGAAATGCGACCACTAACTAATATAGTATTATCTATTTCACATACACACACACACACACATCGACAGGATCCAGTGCAGATGCAGCGCATACTCGACGAACTGGAGGCAGAGGTCTACGAGATCAATGCGGAGCAGAACTATTTGATGCTGCGCCTCGACGAGGACCTGGACATATTCTACAAGAAACTGGAGGACAGCAACATCCAGACCGTACCTGAGCTGGGCAACGAGTACATCTCCAGCCTGATAGTGCCTTTGATTGGCGATGCCAGCTACAAAATCTATCCGCAATCGGTGCTGATGCGCGACAACGAGGAGATGCTCATTCGCAAGCATTTTCTCATTTCGCAGGACGACGAGGCGGGCGTTGAGCCGCTCAAGCTGAGCGAACTCGATGACAATGTGCCCCTGATGCTGGTCAATCCATCGACAGCAACCGCCACACTCTTGGATGCACAAACAACAGCAACAACGGCAGCAAACGCCGGCAACGAACTGAAGCTTATGCAGCCCGAAAATCTCTTCAACATGGGCGACAACAGCGTCGGTGGCTTAACAACGCTGCTCTCGACGCCAACTCAAGCGCAATCCTCTTTGCCACTGCCACCGCTGTTGACACAATCGAAGCCATCGGAGCATCAGCAACGTTCGTTGCTAATACCACGCGGCGGATCCATTGCCGTCGAGGAGCTGCCCGGCGGAGCTGTGCTGTCGACGCAGCCACCGCCACTGGCGATGGCCAAGCAGGTGGCCGGAGTTGTGGCAACAGTTGCTGCAGAGATCAGCAAGCCGCAGACGTTGAAGCGCAGCTCAACATCACCGCCACCGCTGGCGCCGATCACAAAGGTGGCGGCCACAATGGCAACGGACTTTGAGGTGGTCGCCCAAAGCCGCATGAATCTGCGTCAAGCGTTGAGACGTGCACGCAAAACCAAACAGCAGCCGCGTCTCTTCGACGACGAGGATGCCTTGGAGCTGCCCGGCAGCGAGAAGACAGCAGCACAGTCCACAACTGCTTTGGCACCCAGCAGCAGCAGTCAAGTGGTGTCCAAACAGAACAAGGCGAGCTTGAGCAAGGCTCTGGCCATGGAATTGACAACAACAGCAGCCGCAGTTTCTGTTGCCGTTGCCGGAGTGCCAAGTGCCTCGTCGTTGGCTGCCAAGAAGTCAGCACAGCCGGCGGCAAGCAAACAGTACAAGACACGCAATGCTTATGGCGCTGGCAGAAAACCCGCCACACCGCCTCCGCCATCAACGGTGGCGGGACAGCACCAAGCAGGATCAGGAGCAGGAGCAGCGGCATCAACAGCGCGTGCCTCGTCGGGCTCATCGGGTTCATCGGATGATTTGCATCACGAACTGGAGCTGGAGCAGCAGCGTCTGTGCGCCTCGGCGGCTCAGTGGCGCGACGAACCACGCGAGACACGCGTCATGCCGGCTGAGTACGGACAGGAGCATTTCCTTGGGCTGTTTGGCCTCTATACACATGACATGGTCAAGAAGTTGTGTCAGCGCCATTCGAAGCGCAAGCGTCGCACGGTACAGAATGCCAGTGGCGTTGACTTTCACTACGGCCAGCAGCTGGCTGCCATTGATGCAGTGCGTCAGAAGAAACTGAAGGACAAACCAGAGTTTCTCCTGTCGCCCAAAGAGAAGCGTTTGCAGGCAAAGAAGGCACACCGAGCGGCCGCTGCAGCTGCTGCTTCGGCTGTTGCTGCCACAACGGGCACAACGGCCACGCGGAAGAGCAAAAGTAAAACGCCTGAAAAGCTTGAGGATCTATTCGGCAGCAGCCAGTCGGTGGAGGGGGGCAAACAGAAGTGCAAGGAGTGCAGAAAACGTGCAGGTGAGCAACAATTTTATTCTTTGAATCTGGCTTTGCAGACTTTGCAACGTCATTGATTGAGTCATGTTCCTGGTAAAATATGCAAACTTTTTTATACGCGTTACACATAGAGTAAAAGGGTGTTATAACTTTATGCCTCCAGGAAATGTATGTAACAGGCAGAATGCAGAAGGAGGCCCTATAAAATATATATATTCTTGATCAATGTCGTTATCCGAGACGATCTAGCAATATTCGTCTGTCTGTCTGTCCGTCCGTATAAATTCCTAGATCTCAGAGACTATAAGAGATAGAGATATCGACAACACTAAGATTAGGTTTACATGCAAATCAAAATTGTTTAAATGTTTGCCCAGCAACTTAACAAAAATCGTAAAACAAGCGTAATTTCTGGTATATTTTGGTGCTATATGGTATATTTTGAATGTAGTACTATGTCAATATACCAAATATAGACATTGACATATTTTTGTGGCATAATTTAAGAATAATACCGCACTGTTTTGCTTTTACTCGAAATTAGTACCGGGAATCTCACAGTCGAGCACACTCGACTGTAGCTTTCTTACTTGTAATACTTTACTACAGTATTGTCCACTTTTTGCGCGTTACTCACATATAATTTGTTGGAATATATACATATATGTATATATATATATCAGCTGCTTGTTTGATGACTACTATTGTGCATGTGAAATTTCAAAGCAATCTTCCATTACGTAATGAGAAAAACAAGAATCGAATAAACTTGGATTTATATATTACACCATAAATTTGCGATGTTAACGCGTTCCATGATTCATCTAACCACAGGATTATCTATGTTTTTTGTTGAGTTTTAAAACAAAACTTGAATGAAATATCAGCGAACAAGATTAGAAAAAATATTGACGTATTCGACGGCATATATAAAAAAAATATATAATATAATACAATATAAGATAGTATTTTATTAAAGAAACAGTCGAAGGCCTTAGTAGCTAGCACTCCCTTCTTTTAGTTATATTATTTTGTATAATAATTAAACAAGTAAATAAATAAATATTAAAGAAAGTAAACTAGGAATACAAAATATGAATTTTGCTCTTAATTCATCCATTTCAAACAAAACTAATTCGTATATTCCTTTTTCAGACAACTTGATGACATGCCAGAGCTGCCAAGGCTTCTATCATCTGGACTGTCATGAGGACGCCAAGGGCAAGACGGTGTCACCACAATCGCACAGCCAGCTAAGCATTCGGTGTCCACAGTGTGTGCGCGATTGGACAAACACGGCCCGGGCTAAATGTTTTTCTTAATAGTTGTTAAGCATTGTTTTCCTCTCTTTTTTAATATCGAGAAAGCAAACAAAAAATGGCGATAAGAATTTTTTTGTGCGCATTGTCGTGGCGCTTGTTGTACAGTCTTTATCCTGATCATTGTATTGTGTATATATATATATTTTATATATTTCTTTTTATTTTATATATATATTTTTTTTTAATTTTTTATAACTGGGGTTTCCATTAATGATTATGACTTATTACTTCATAATGCACAATATATTTACATGCGATATACTGTAATTGTGCCTCATATCAACAAACATTTTTTTTTGGTTTAATACTTATTATTTTAATTTTGGTTTTCAAATTCTCCCTACACACACTACTACAAAAAAAAAAAAAGAAAAAGAAACAAGCGGAACAATCGTTATTTTATGCTCTTGCAGCGGGAGGCGAATTCAATAAAAATTATTCACATTATCCAATGTCTGTCTGACGCCACAATAATGCAAAATCTAGATGTAAACTATTATAATTGTTTTTTTTTTTTTATATATATATAGAATAACAGCTGCCATAGGAACGATCTGCGAGAGTATTGCATCTTCGGTGTTACCGAAGACAAGATGTTCTTTAATGTTTTATTGAATAAAGTGGAATATTTCACAAATTAATCATTGTTTTTATTCATTTTTCAATAAATCTCAATCACAATATCAAAATATGTGTGCAGGAATCCTTTTGTCGTAACACCAACAATTAATCCCAGCGTCGCCAGCAATTTTTCATAGGTGAATCGCGTTATTTTCAGGTATCCTAAAAGTTTGAAACATGTTTGAAACTGTACGTATGCCGCTTAACATCTGAATAAGCAATAAATGGACTTAGCCCACATATGGCATAGAGAAAATATAAACGAAATCTACTTTCTAAAGAATTTCGCGTATTCACAATGACAGAATATTATTCAGGTAGGCGAAGAAAGAAGAAATAGTCCTTGCGATTCGCAGGTATTCATATCCCAAAAAGGATTTATGACACGTGTACAGATATGCATGCAAATTTATAGCGAGTTTGTGACGATTTGCAAATGAAGAAATTTCCATTTAATTCCTAGGTACGTAGCAAAAATACACTGAACCAAAAATAAGTAAATTAGTTCGAAGCATTATTATGATGCAAAGAATAAATATAATGTGAGTGGATGAACTCTCTATGTATATATAGAATCGATATTGGTTAAGATTTTTACTTTATTAAATAAAGTTGATAAACATATAAAGAACAATTTTCTTTATTATTTTTTTTTGCAGAATAAAATACTCAAAGTAATTAAGGTAATGCAAAGTTATGAATACTTAAAAGGCAAAAAAAAAGCTTCACTTGAGTGTGCTCGACTGGGATATACCTCAAGTTATATAAAACCAAATATAATATATAAATATACCCAATTGATATACCAAAAATACTTCTACCGAAGGGTATATTTCGTATTTCTTTTTATAGTATATTCTCAATATATACCAATATATACCATACAAAATATACCAGATTGTCAGTCAAAGCAACTTAGAGTCGATTGCATCAGACGTTTGTTGCCATAAAAAATATTTCTTTTATAACTTCTACAATTTTTTTCTGAACTCAACCAAATTTTCAGGAATCATAAATTATTATTTGATTTTTTTTCCGATTTTGAAGGGCGGAACTTGAAACAACTTGATCATATACTTTATGGGGTCGAACATGTCTCCTTCTGCCTGTTACAAACATTTACTGGAAGCACAAAATCATGATACCCTTCTACCCTTTTGAGTAGTGGGTATAACTAAAACAACTAATAAAAGAGTGAGAAATTAAATGAATGCGATGAATTGGAAAGGTATTTTTATACGTAGTACAAATATGTGTATAGATTATAGATTATTTAAAAGCTTTTATTAATTTTATTAGATTTTTCTTTTGCCACTGCGATTTCAATGTACTTCATAATACAACTTTTTTTCTTATCATTCATATTTTGTAAAATATTGCGTTAGTAATAATGACAAAATTTTTTGAGTTATTTAAAAATAAATATATTAAACTGTTATAACTAAATTTTGTCTCAAAGTTGCGTTTTTATAATGGTATTTTTAATTTTAAACGCTTAGGTCATAAGCACTGCTATTTCAACGTTTACAGCTGTATATAAAAAGTAATTCAATTTAATGTTTTGATCGGGGTTGACATTTTCAGGGATACATAATTCCGTTATGTGCCTCGAAATGCAGTCCAACTTTACTAATAAACTAATTTATTAAATTTTATTTAATTTTATAATTAAAGTTATACTGAATAACAATAAAATTATTATTATTAATTTATTGAAATAAAGCATGCAATTCCTTATTGCAATGACATATGGGATTGATATCTATAACTTATTATTTATTAAATCTATATTTTTATATTATTTTATATTTTATTAATTATGTATGTATTTTCAAAATATAACAAATAAAAGATTTTTATTTAAAATAACGATTATTACAAAGACTGCCATTTTATTTGTGCAGCCCTGAAAAAGAAGAGAACAAGTGAACAGAAATAGTTCGCCGGCAGCGCAAAAATTTGAATATGCGCTTGCAACCCTGATCAATGGATCAATGGCGAAGGAACGCAGCGGAAGTTAAGCTGTGTGTTAAATGTTCAATACGATTTAGTAAAATCGAAAATAAATTTCAAGTCCACACTAACGATTTTGCCATAAGCTGCAAAGTCAGCTAAGTATTTTTCAATTGCACATGCAAATTTCGTGCCAAAGAAAATACGATAAATTTCTGATTAGAAAAAAGTAAAAAGGAAATTCGCAATCGAAGATGAGTGAGAGCAAAGCTAATGTGACCGATGAGCACATGTTGTTCATGTCGTATCTGGAGAATAACTACAAGTTGCCATCGGGACTCAAGAATGACACTATCTATTGCCAGCGTGCAATACGCGACTTTCTCATGGTGCACACGGTGAGTAAAATTGTGGCAAGTTGTATTTCCAAGTTGATAATTGCATAACTTTTTCCCTCACTCTTCTTGTTGTCCTCCTTCCTATAGTTGGTCTCTGATGTGTTCAAGGCGCAGGGGGATGCGGTAAGTATAAAAATCTTTAATCTTTAATGTGGCAAACCGACTTTGGAAAATAATCATTCCCTTTAACACAGAGACACTTGCAACCAAAAGCTTATCATCTGAAATTTTTGAGACAGACTTTTGCAGGAAATAAAATACATTTTACATTTTCTTTGCTCATCTGCAGGATTACATCGAAATGCAACGCATATTGGATGAATTGGAGCAGGAGATCTATGAGGTCAACGCGGAGCAGACCTATTTGATGCTGCAAATCGAAGAGGACTTGGACAATTTCTACAAGTGGCTGCAGAAACTGGATGTCGCGATCGTTCCCGATCTGGCCAACACATTCATCGCCAGCCAGATAGTGCCTTTGATTGCCGATGCCAGCTACATAATCGCACCGCACTCGGTGAAGATGCGCGACGATCCGGAGACCCTCATTCGCAGATACTTTCTCATTTTGGCAGACGATGCTGCTGAGACTGCTGGCGATGAACGAGACGACGTCGAGATCAATCCAGATCAACCATTGTCGCTGGAGAAATCATTTACAGAGGACCAGTTGTCACTTACTACTGACTCAGAGATTATTGAAATGCCAGCCGATGCTCAAGAGCTGCTGGAGATGTTTCTTGCCCAGGACGAGCTGCAGTTGTCCACTGTGAGCTCTGAGAGCGTGCCACAGCCAAAGAAGGAGGAGGACAAAGAGGAGCAGGCTATACAGCTGCCAACAGGAAATGCAAAAGTTCCAAGTGTTGAAGAAGCTGCCACGACAGCTTCAATTACTGCAGCAGCTTTAGAAGTTGCACCAACTGCAGATGGAGCAGTTTCAAATTTTGAGATAGATACAGCACTTCCAATTGTTGCACCAACTCCCATTGCTGCCTCACCGCCAATTCATGCAGCAACTCTAGATGTTGCACCAACTGCAGATGAAGCAGTTTCAAATCTTGAGGAAGATGCAGCACTTCCAATTGTTGCACCGACTCCCATTGCTGCCTCATCTCCAATTCATGCAGCAACTCTAGATGTTGCACCAACTGCAGATGAAGCAGTTTCAAATCTTGAGGAAGATGCAGCACTTCCAATTGTTGCACCAACTCCCATTGCTGCCTCATCTCCAATTCATGCAGCAGCTCCAAATATTAAAGTAGCTGCCATAGCTCCAATTCTTGCCCCAGTTCCAAGTGTTGCAGCAGCTTCGGTTCTTGAATCATCTACAGATGCAGATGTTGAAGAAGCGGCTGCAGCTCCAATTGTTGCTCCAATTCTTGCAGCTGCTCTAGGCGTTGCATCAAATGCACGTGCCGCAGTTCCAAGTATTGAGAAAGATGCCAAACTTCCAATTGCCGCAGCAGTTCCACGTGTTGCACCAAAGGAGACGACGCGCAAGAAACGCAATAGGAAGACAGCAGGCAAGAAAGCTGCGAAGGCGCCACCGACTGTGGCACGAAAGAAGCGTGCCACAAAGTCCAAGGCAACTGCCGGTGGAACAACGTCGAACAAGGACTCTTCAATTAACGGACAGGAGAGTTTCCTTAAACTATTCGAACTTTGCACTCACGATGTGGTCAGGAAGTTTTACCAACGTCATTCGAAGCGCACTCGACGCCTTATTATTAAGTAATCAAATACATATGAATTTGAGAGTAATCTTAAGTTATATAGTCAGTAAATGAACACATGTATGAAATATTATGTGATCAACTATGAATCTCTTCTTCCCTCCATTAAAATAAACTGTTCTTGGGGAATTCAAAGAATCATTTGACTTATTATTATAAGCAACAATTAAATACAATACAATAAAATACGCATTAATATGAGTATTTGTGTGTGTGTGTGTTTGTACTGAAAAAAGAGGCATTTAAAACACTGTTAAAAACAAACAAAAAAAATAGTAAATTCATAGATAGTGAGAGATGTTCTAAAGTTTCACAAAAAGCAAGAGATGGTAAGGGGAGTGAGGTAAAAGTTGTGAGTGAGGAGAGATTGAGATCCCTTTAAACTTATCGGGTACCTATGCAAATGTCGCAATATATATCGCATAATGGAACCGACACTTTTCTCAATTTATTTCCATTTTTTTAATCAAAATATTATTGCTAATAATTTAATAAAAAAAAATTGTATATTTAAAAAAAAATAAAGACATACATTTGTCATTATGTTGAAAAGACAAATGAAATATCAACAAAACAAAAATAAAGGATGTTGAGAGAGTCGGTTACTAACGATAATCGATCAATTTTTGTTTCCAGTGGGAACTACATTTTGTCAAAGCGAAAAAAGATTGTCCATCCCTGTTAAAGCTTGTGTGCGGTGGCAACTCTGGACGGTCCGTTTCATTTTGAAGAGCTAATTGGTGCGCAATAAAATCATCATAAATGGATAAGGAGAATAAAATCTCCATCAAGCGAGGGGCGCAGACAGTGCAGCACATTTCTTCAGCTTCCGGCAATGATCTGTTGGCCCAAAGTCGAATCAAAGTGCGTGAAGCGCTGAATCGAGCCTGCAAGGACAGGCAACAACAAATGGCGTCAGTGAAGACAGCGTCGAAGTCGCCACCAAAGCGCCAAGGATATTTGCTGCCCCATTCAGAGAGGCTGCAAATGTCCGCAAAATTGCAAGCAGCCAAGAATAAGAAGAACAACAACAACATCAACAAAAACAACAACGACCGCAGCAGCAGCAACAAGAACATCAAGATCAGTGTCGCGGCTGCCACGAAAAAGCGCACGCCGCCCACTCCGCCCAAGTCTACGCTAAGACAGCGAGGCCCACGCAAAAGCAAGCTGGAGGTGCGTACATTTCACAAGGATGATGAAATGGAGTTCTTCAGTTCTGATTCGCCCAAAAAACGTCAAAGGAAAAGTGCTCTTAAAATAGCCGACGAGCCAACTGAACAGACAACGGAGTCTCAGCTGCAGCTGATGGAGCCGCCGCCAGACAAGCTCCTTTCTGAGTACAGCCAAGAGGAGTTTCTAGGACTCTTCGGTCTCATTACGCACGAGGTGGCCAAAGCACTGTCGCAACGACCCAAGACTAAATGGAAGCGTCGCGTCGCCCAGAATAAGTTTTATGGCCATCAGGGCGCTGTGAAGACGCTGAAGGCGACGGTCGACAAGAAGCAGTAGAATGCCCAGTCAGATGGGGAGGACCCAGTGAGGAATCATATATTATAGCTATTTTTTTACCCACCAGCGTCAAGTGGAAAACATTGTGAGCAGGACAACGAAGACAGAACTGGAGAAAAATACATTTATATTTACATCGCATATATTTAAGTAAAGCTGAGTTGGCAAAACTGATTTGTTTTACTTTGAAATTAAATACAGCGTAGCTAAATTTCAAAATGTTTTATTTTTGCCCGCTTTTTCTGTTCTCTTTTAAATAATCTGGCAGCACTGCCAACTAAGCAGTGCATCCCTCGTAATGTTTACGCTACTATTTGTCAAGTGGCAACTCTGGCAATCAAAAGCGGCATTTTTGAATACCTTAAATAGCAATCAGCTTCTGTTACATGTCAAATAGAATGTATTGTGATTTCTATAAATTTTATTTGCAAACTAAATATACTCTAAAATGAAAAGTAATAATTTCGATAAGGGAATTAATCTGATCAATAAGCAGCATATGCAAATTATTTTATATAGTAGTTCAATTGTAGTCGATTATGATCCAAAGCTCAATGGAAGTTAATTAATAAAATGTGATTTGGATGCTGAAGTCCTTTCGTTTTGAAGGATGAGATACAAGGAGAGAAGCAAGAGGTGGATACTATATGGAACATAAGTAGGAGGAGAAGTAAAGACAGGAACTGAATTTCGAGGAGGCTGAGCAGCATATTTTCCTCTTCAATCTAAGTTAGTTTACTTTTTTTGTATCTTTGATTGGAGTCGTTACATTTTTATTTTCCTTTTAGCAATTACAAATAAAAGCGCACCAATTGTGTGCTTAACAACACAGTTGCTATCCAGACGGACAATTGTAGGCTGAGGAACTGTGGCCAAGGCGAAGCAGCGGCATTGCAGAGATCCCCTTGGCAGAAGCACATGAAGACTTTCTTGTGGTTGTAGATGGTGTCGGCGCAGCGATCCATGTTATCATCAGGGCCACGTTGCACGCACATGCGTTGAATGGCCAGATCGTAATCTGCAAAGATTTATAGAATATTACAAAAATGTATGCGAGCAATACGGCTGTCGAGGATTACTTACCATCGAGGGCGTAGGTACCGCCACCTTCTATCACCTTGCCACACCAGCCACTGGCGCAGGGAATGGCTGAGAGGCCGGGTTCGCGCTCCACGTCGGTGGCATTGAAGCTAAACGGATCCTTGCAGCTGCCCAGCTCGCCACGCGACCTGCATTGGTAGCAACGTCGCAGTGCCGCTGGAATAAAGTCGGGATTGTAATTACTAATGTGTGTGGAGCGTGGCCGAGTTGTAAATCAAAGTTCAGAAGCATTAGCTCTGAAATTTGTAGAGCTTGAGCATTTGGAAAAACTGGACATACAAAATTCGAGGTATTTTTTGTATTTTGTATTTGCTGCTTTGCTGTAAGTATTTTTATTTTAGTAGTTTTCGAAACACTAATTAACAAAGCCTAATCAACATAAATTTGCATGTCTATGTAGATTGTACTCTAAGCGATCATAGATTGCCATTAACTTTTATACCCTGTTTCACCTTGTGATGACGGGTATCAAAAGTGAAAATTGTAGTTCACTGTAAATTATATTACGCATTCACGCACACACACACAGAGGCAGTTGCATGTGCACCGAAACACACACTCACACACATACTTGGAGCTTGTGCGCATGCGTATGTGTGTGCGAACAGAAGACTTCAATTGCCAGCAAACTTGAGCACAATCCACTTACCATTTGCCAGAGGTGCCTGGCTGGCCATTATAACGAATATCACAGTTGTAATCAGCAATACAGACGCTTGCATTTTGCACTAAATAAATTCTCTTTGAAATTAACAAAAAAAAATTCGTATAATTAAAAAAAATTGCGTTAAACGCAGCGATGTCGATGGTTTATTGTTCTGCGTTTGTTTTTGTGTTGGAGCGCAGTAAATAAGGTTGCCACCTGGCACATATGTAGTTATGATATATGTGCCAATACAACATTGCGTTGTTGCGTGTGACCAGACACATCGTATCGGTTCGCAAGATGGCAGCACTGGTGTAGTTTTTCCTATTGTGTCGCAGTGTGTACACACTGTGTCATAGTTTCGTTGTACTATTTCAGCGAAAAATTCATCATCTCAATATCGGGCGTATTTATTTTGTTGTTGTTATTTTCATTCAACAATAACGCAAAGCAAAGTAACGAACGAACCTCAAATGCAGCAATCAACACGCTAAGCAACAAATCTCGTACAAAAAGGAAACAATTTGCAAGCGGAGTGCACACAATATAAACTTGAGTAAAAGCTGCAGTACGTATCACAAAAAAAGCAAAAAAAAAACAAACGCTATGAAATTTTGCAAAATTGAGAGAGATAGACATCAACAGCAACAGCAACAACAAAAGTGGCCACAGCAGCTGTGCTGCGTAACATGCGCAAGCAATGAAGCTGCAATAATCAAATATTTAAATAGAAATAATCTGCGCGTTTGTCATTCCATCAAACGGCGACGGTAACGGCGACGTCGACGTCGCTGCCGCCCTGCAACGTAACCAGCCATAAAGCTTAAAACGGTGCTGCGGAAGCGTCACTGCTGGCGTAGGCGTTGTTGTTGCTGCTGCTGTTGTGTGTGTGTTTTTTTTTGTAATTTATTTTAAATGCAACACCTTGCAACTTCAATTGTGGCTTGCTCAAGTTCAATGCTTCAACTCGCGAATTGTTATTGTTATTATTCTGTTATTCTGACTCCGTCTCACTCGCTCTCTCTCGCCGTGTCCGTGTGTTTGTGTGTATTGCTGTGCTTCTCTAACAATTTTTTCATGCATCCCGCAGCAGCTGCCCGCCCACCCATCAACACCCCCCCTCGTTAAGCAAGCAATAGAGGAGAGCGACTGCTGCAACTGCTAAAAGAGGACGCCATGGACAGCGTCACGCAAACGATGACAACAACAACGGGCAGCAATGCGCTGACATCATCCTTCACTACGAAGAAGAAGGATGCCGCCGCCGACAAGGAGAATCTCTGGTGAGTTTCACAATTGATCATAGTCAGCTGTCCCCCTTTCTCTTCGTCTTCGCTGACGTTTGCAATAATTTTCGGGTGCTGCCATCTCTTTCTCTATTTTTCGTTTTGTGTGTGTGTTTGTGTGTGCCGGCTGCAGGTGCTATTCACCATAGCCTGCCTACCACGCGCCACCCACAGCAACACACCTCACCACACCACCCATTGCCAAAGTAAGCAGCTGATTTCATGGCGGTATTAAATTTAGTGCATGTTGTCATTTTTAACCTCAAACCTCGTTTGGCTCACACACACGCATACACCTCGACATGCGCATTTAGTTGTGTGTGTGTTTTTTTTGCCAATTTTCTCTTGTGCCGATTTTATGAATTTGTGGCATAAACAAAAATCCTAAACGTTAAAACGGCCACAATTAATAAAGGTACAACATTTGTGTTTGGCAGAGATAGATAAGGGCATACGCAAAATGAGAGAGCGAGAGACAAAGAGAGCGTAAACTTTTGACGATGATTCATGAAACAAGCTAAATCGAGGGCAGCGTCGTCGGCAGCGCAGTCAACAGCACACCTTTTGCTTTATCAATCTTCTTGCTGTCGTCGTTGTTACTGTTGTGTCGAGTCTAATGAGCAACGCACACACAGACACTCACACACAGTCGCACACTTGTGAGCTATCGATAGTTGGTCAGCTGTCAGCCAAGTCCAATTGGAATTTGCATTGTCCAATAAGCTCGAGTTGATTTGAGCCGACTCTATGCGTGCAAGAGTGTGTGTATGTGTGTCTGTGTAGGCGATGTTGTCATCGTCCGAATATGTACACAAAGAGAGCAAAGAGAAGAGAAAACAACAGCAGGTCGCGCATGTGCAGAGAGAAAAATACAAAATGCGAAAGAAATTCTGATTTCCTTTTAACGCTTGAAGCAAAACACATTTCACTATATTTGTTTTTGCTATTTTCCTACTAGTTTGAAATTTAATATGGATTTTAGCTAGCAAAATTGTTATCGAAAATCGATAGTCAGTTGGCTTTAGTTTAATTCAATATGCAAATAAAAACAACTGCGTGATATTTTTTGCGAAAAGGCAAAACACATTTGCAACATTTATCAACTAACTTGTTAACTGGTGTCAAATTTATCTAGCAATATTATTGAATTGACTGTTGTCAGGTGCAAAGTTATCGGAAATCGATAGTTTGAGTTTCACGTTAAGTGATAATACAAAGTATGAATTCAATTTTTGCGCTAATGCGGAACAGATCTCATTACAATATTTGATATTGTGATAGCAATGTTATTTTGGACAGTTAGCATTAACGATATTGATGAAGTTTGACCAATTGATAGTCAGCTATTTAGATAGTTTTGTTATTTCGATATGCATATATTTTTATTGTGTATTCGTATATTCTTCGAGGGGTTTTCCCCAAAATAGAATGTTTTACATTTCTTCGATAAACACGACATCATTGTCGTTGTCTTCGTTCTCGTTATCGTTATCGAAATGCCTTTGCTGCTGCTGTTGCTGCTGTTTATCGAAGTTGTTTTGAATACGCTCTAACAAATCGGTGGCTACCAGCGCAAAATCCTCCCACAGTGCATCCGGTGTCGCTTCAGGATCTGCTTCCGCCTCCTTCTCTTCGTTATGTCCCTCCTCCTCCTCCTCCTGGTCCTGCTCATGTTCCTCGTCGCCAGCCAACAACACACGCTCCTCATCCAGATAATCCGCCAGCAGCTCGCTCACCTCGTCCAGGATGTTGCCACTGCGGCACAAGGTGGCCGCACACTGCACATCGATCAGAAGATTCCATAGCGCCTGGCACACAATGTTCGCGAGGAACCAATCCTCCTGCTCCAGGGCACCACGCAACAGGAGCGCCAACAGTTCGGCACCACGCAGCTGGAGGAACGGAGCACGCTGTTCGCCATCGCCCAGCAGATTGACGAGCACTCCAATGGCACAGGTGCGCAGCTCGTAGTCCTGGCCACTCGCCTGCCGCGTCAGCTGTTGCACCATCAGCGGCAATCCACCGGCGGCGCAGAAGCAACGACGCGCCTCCTCGTTACGCGTCAGATTACCGAGCACACGGGCAATCTCCACTTTGGTGGGCAGCGCTCGCGGGGATTGACATCGTGCCAGGGCATTTGCCAGCTCCGTGGACAGCTCAGCAATAAGGCTATGCAACGAACCGGCTGCTGGTGTCGCTGCCACCGGCAGTTGTCCCGGCTTGTCCTGGTAGAAGCAGAGATTATGCAGAGCACCGAGTGTGGCATGCAACAGCTCCAGCTGCTCCAGTGGCTGTTCCACATCCGCGCTGGCGTCAAGCACAGCGGTGGCATGCCTCAGCAGACGCAAGAGCACGGCACCGAGGTCATGCAGATTACCCAGGCCGGCGCCAACCTCGGCATTGACGCTCATATTGGCCACGACACGGATAAGCTTGATCTGGGCATCGAGGAGGGATTCGCTACGCTGTGCCGGCGAGCTACGTTCGCTCAGCTGCTGCAGCACGTCCAGGAGATACTGCATGGCCACATCGTTGTGAAAGTACTGCAAAGAGATGGAAGCGAAGATAAGTAGAGGAAGAGGACAAACGGAAGAATGGAACTCACTTGAATGCGCGCCGTTTCGTGCTTGGCCAGAATGTTGCCCAGCATGTAGCCAAGGCGACTGAGCACCGCCAGCAGTCGTTCGCTGCTCTGCTGCGTCTGGTTGAGCTTGCCACACGATGGTCCTAGTAGCATGCCAATGCGTGCCGCATACTGATGCAGCGTCTCGCAGCAGTCCGCATCCTCGGAGAGAACGCTGCAAGCGATGAGACGAGTTAGCGACAGAGTCGAGGGTGAGGATGAGGATGATAATTCACTTGAGGCTTACCTGAGTGTGCGCACCACATTCGCTTGGACCTCCAACTCGGCCATGGCCACCTCGGCGGCGCGTATGAGATGCGGACACGCCAGCTGCAGTTGCAGCTGCAGCCGCTGCTGCTGCTTGGCGACATCCGCGAGAGCGCGCAACGCCGCCGACAGCTGATAGAGCGTGTGTAGCGGGGGACCGCTGAGGCGACGCGTGGCGCCCGCCTCGTTGAGCATTTGCAGATGAAGGACCATCAGATCGACGGCACCATGACGCGCCAGACGCGACACCAGCGTCTGCTGGCCGCTCAGCTTGCGCTGATTCGTCTCGGGCTTGAGCACGGCAGCCGCTGCAGTCAGCGCAGCTGTGGTGGGCGAGGGCAGCGGCGCATCAAAGCCGCTGGCCCAGTTGCGATTGAGCGCATCGTCGCGTTCCTGTGCGCTGCTGGCGGTGAGAAAGCGTATGCAGCCGTAGGCATAAATGCAGGCCTCGGGTTCATCGAGGGGCGACGCATGGCCCAGGCCATCGATGAGCAGCTCGAGCACGTCGTGCTCGTGGAATAGACCGTCGTGCTGTTCATGGCGCGCCACCTTGAAGATCAGTTTGCAGGCACCCGTCAAGTTGCTGCCCGTCACACGCAGCTGCAGAACAAAGAGAGAGAGAGAGAGAGACAGGATAACATTCGGTCTGAGCGGAAGTTGGGAACATCAACACACTTACCGCTAGGACGACGCGTGCAACGGCGAGCAGGACGCGCGGTGAAGTGCATTCCACGAGGCCGTAGAGACCGCCCAGGATGAAGGCGCGCTTGAAGTGACGCTCCTGCTTGCGCACACGCGTGTACAGCTCCTGCAGGATCTGTGGAGGACAGAGAGAACGGGGATATTATCAGAAACAGAGACTTGCACTTCTCCTTCGACCCCCTTCGACTTAGCTCACCGCATTGATGTGCTGCACTGTCTCGGCGCTGCAATCCTTGAGCCCCGCATGCTGCTTGAGCAGCTCGATGAGTGTCTCGGTGCTGCACTGGCCCAACAAGGCGCCATTGCGTGTGGGCGGTGGCGCGGTGCCCTGAGCACTTGCTGCACCCGGCAATGCGGGCAACTGACGTGGAGCGCCGGCTGCTCCCGCCGCTGTTGTTGGCGTCGTCGTCTTGCCCTTGAGCTTCAGTTCAACGCCTGCCGCCGATGACGGTGTCGTTGGCATCGTCGTTTCGTTCTGCAGATAACGCATACTGTGTGTGGCAGCAGAAGAAGAGACACCAATGAGCAAACGGGAACGGAGAGAAGAGGATCCGTGTCGCTACTTACGAAAAGGCGCTGGGCGGACGTCCGGCTAGCGCAACTTTGCCGTAGAGCACGCGTCCGGGTTCGCGCGGCGTGATTGGACGTCGAGTGCTGACCAGACGAGCGCCACCTCCGGCTGCCGTCGATGCCGTCGCCGCTCCCGACGTTGTTGTCGTGGACAGATCGCCCAGAAAGAGTTTCGCCTCGCTGATGAGCTCGGCGGACGTCTTGCGTCTTCCCATTCCCATGCCCATGCCCATGCCGAGACCCAGTCGAAGTCCACAATCCGCTGCAGGTTTCTGCGGCAGCTCCTTTTGAAGCTTCTTTGTCTGAAGTTCCGGAACTGCTGCTGACTGTTGTTGTTGTTGTGATGGCATGTCCTGCTTTGGCTGTGTTCGCGTCTCGCTGCGCGAACGTCGCTTTAGCAGCAAACTCATCCTCTCCTTGTTCTCTGATCAAATGTGATCTAATTTTTCTGTGTATTTTTTTAGTTTTTGGTTTTTTTTTTGGGGTTTTTACGCGTGCCGCGCTGTTGAAAGTGCACACTGGGAATGCCAAAGACGTCGCGTCTCCAGGCTGCCAACGGACAAGAACTTCATCAGCTTTGGAAAATATTTTTCGTTTGGGCCTTTCGTGCACCATGCCAACCAAACCTGCAACCCACACACGACTTTCGCAGGTGCGAGCGAGTCAGCGATATACAGCCAGTTGTGCCGGGTTGCTTGCATGTCTCTCTCTCGCGAAGTGTGAAGCGAGCCACCACCGGGCAAAACGACATCCAGGCCACAGTGGTGCAAGGTTCACAAAAAAAAACTATCAGAGAATTCATTCGCACTAATCATTTCATATTTAAAGTCGTTCCTAATTGATATTTATGTGTGTCATAGCATTAATCTCAATTCGTTTCTTTATCAAATCTGGTCAAAATGCGTTTTTGTAGGAAAGAAATAACCTTCTTTTAAATTGTCATTTGATTACTGAAAACACTGTGTTTCCATTATTAGTCAAGTCTCTTTAAAGTAACTATAATATATTTTAAATTTAAATTAAACGATGGAATATTGTTAATTGAAGCTAAACAACAAATTTGTGATTATATTGATTGCATTTCCTTCTGTAAAAGAATGTCGTATATTTTATTTATTCGTTTTTTTTTCATTTTTATTTTTTACTCCACAAATAATCTTTTAAAATCTTCTTGATTCTATTCATTGTGTTTCTTTGTATAAGAATGACACACATTTCATTTAATAAATTTCTTTTCATTCAATCTCATGTGAAGTAATATTGTGAATAAATATTTTATTTGTTATTTCACCAATAATCTTTACTCAAATGTAAAACTACTTTTCGTTCTGATTTTCATTCAAGTTTCTATTATTACATTTCATTTTAATCGGAAATTATGTTATAACAATGTTTTAAAAAGGCGATTACTAATTGTAAAGCGGTGCATTAAAATGCTGTTAAAACTGTTTTGTATACAAATTCAATACTTTTCTAATGATTCACATTGAGATAAAGCAATGCAGTTGCATTGCAATGATTAATTTGTAAAGTATTTGCAAAACAATTGTGGAATGTTATGAATAGAATGCATTAATTACAGTTGCCATCGATTTCAGCCCACTGTGCGGGACAAAAACACCTTTGAATAAACAATAGAAGAGAGCAGTTAAAAACTAAAAGTCAGAAAGCGGGCAATCGATATTCGCAGCTCTCGCAGTTCGCAGTTCGAACTCGCGCGGTTTTTTTTTTGTTTTTAATGTTTTGCTTTTTTGTTGGTGTTGTTGTTTTGTTTGGCACGAAAGCGACGCGTGCTGCCAGGAGGAGGAAATAGGACCATTGGCGTCGTCCATCCAGTTGCCCCAATGAATAAACGCCATTTGCATGTCATTCAGTCAGTCAGTCAGTCAGTTGGATGAATGAGTCAGTTTGGTCAGCACTGGGAAGTGAACAACTTTTCAATCGAAATATTTAATTGGATTTAATTGAATTGCACAAAATGTGTTGTGCTGAAATTGCATGGCCCGTAAAATATTGACTCAGGTCAGCGTGTTCCACTTACTACACATACATATACATATATAAATATATTTGTATATAGTATAATTGTATTGAAGAGAGGGAGGGAGAAGGTAGAACAGGACGTCGACGGTGTTGTTGCCACCATAAATAGGGGACGCATAGGGATGCAATTAGTTTGATTGCGTGGCATGACACAGTCTTCAGCTTCTGTTCTTTTTTGTGGTGACACGAAATTGGGGGCAGCGTTAATGTAGATTGCGAAAATTTGATAGCCACTCAAGAGTAGGAGAGAAGCGAAGAGAAAGGAGCAGGAGCAAGAATAGGAAGTGACCCAATTGTTTTTAACGACACCTCGCATTTTGCCCCGTTGCAGGTCAGCGATATTGAATGAAGTACAAACACAAGGCAGCACAAAGTTACCATCAAACAAATCTGTACTAGTATTAGGTGATAATGCCACTGGCAAGACGACACTCATTGCCAAGCTGCAGGGCGTCGAGGATCCCAAGAAGGGCTCCGGCCTCGAGTATGCATACATTGATGTCAAGGATGAGTACAGAGACGGTAAGCAGAAAGATTTATTAAGTATTATTGTTATCTATTATATATTATATTTTTCCTTACTTTTTACAGATATGACGCGCCTAAGCGTTTGGGTTCTGGATGGCGATCCAGGACACACAAATCTGCTGCACTATGCGCTTAACGAAACGAACTATGCACACACCCTCGTCATATTAACAGTCTCGATGACACAGCCGTGGGGCTGGCTCGAGCAGCTCAATCAATGGATCAAGGTGCTGGCCCAGCACATTGAGAGCCTGCAATTGGATCCCAAAGAGAAGGAGGCGGCCCGTCAACGTTTGGCAACGACGTGGCAAAGCTATTGCGAGGTCGGCGACGATTTGGATCCCGGCTCACCAGTGAAACGCACCATGCACAACAATTCTATTGATGAGGATGATCTGTTGCCGCTGACAGAGGACGCACTAATTACAAATCTGGGCCTCGACATAGTTGTCGTTGTCACAAAGGTGCGCAGACGTTTTTTCTGTTGTAAATTATAACTTACCCAATGTATTTAAATTTAAATGTATTTAGACGGACTACATGACAACGCTTGAGAAGGAGTACGAGTATCGAGATGAACACTTTGATTTCATACAGCAATGGATACGGAACTTTTGCCTGCGGCACGGCACCTCGCTCTTTTACACCAGCGTCAAAGAGGATAAAAACTGTGATCTCCTTTACAAATATCTAACGCATCGAATTTATGGTCTACCATTCCGTACGCCAGCGCTAGTCGTTGAAAAGGATGCGGTGCTCATGTGAGTATTTGATCTACTATATTTTTTTATTGCATTACATTGCTGAGCTAATTTGCATCATTTCAAATTACAGTCCGGCGGGTTGGGATAGCCTCAAGAAAATAAGTATTCTATATGAGAACATGCATGCGGTCAAGGCCGAGAATCATTACACAGACATAATCAAAGCGCCGCCAACACGAAAGGTATGCAGAAACTTGTGATCGATCTTGGTCAACTCATTTATTTGTTATATTTTTAACTGCTGCAGGCGGTTTCCAATCGCGAGACAGAGGTGCAAACGGAGGACGAACAGGCGTTCTTGGCGCGCCAGCAGGAGATACTCAAGCAAGGTGGCCAGGTGCGCGGTGAGTCGCCGTTGCGTTCTCAAGGCGCCAGCGCTGGCGGCAACAAGGCCGGACCACGTACGCCCGGCAGTGCCGGCCAGAGTTCACCCAAAAAGGTAAGAGAACGAATATGCATAGTGAAAACTCTTTTATTAATGTTTTCCAATTTTAGATCGATCCCAAGCTGACGCCTGCCACGCCGGGCGGTGAAGGTGTGCTGGCCAACTTCTTTAACTCGCTGCTACACAAAAAGTCCGGTGGACCAGCTGGCGGACCGGCGGGAGCAGCTAGTCCAGGCGGTGGCATGGGCACGCCACGCACCTCCAATGGCACCGATGCTCTGATGACGGCCGAGAAGTTGGCCGTGCGCTCAGATGCCGCTGCCGAGCTGGATCGATTGGCGCGTAGCGTTAAAAAGGATATCGATCTGTCCCAAAGTGAGTGTTGAATGTGTGTCTGCGCCACAACAGCAACAGCAACCACAACCACAACAACAACAAATATCTACAGTAACAACAGCAAAACACTAAACAACTGCAACGTCTACACAATGATATCAACGAGATAAACATCTGTTAAACAAACAAAAAAAAAAACAAAAATCTGCTGCTGCCCATTAAATGAGCAATGCACAGCAATTGAGATGACATCGGTAGCGTTAGTTTAGCGTGCAAAAGTATAAAGTATACAACATATAAAATGAAGAGAAACCCGTATGAAAGACATCAAAGACACACACAACATTTATGGAGAATGGGCTAAGGTCCTATTCTTAGGTAAAAAGTGAACACACACAGTTAGCTTATCATTTCCGACTTGTCCGACATGCACGTGCTTAATCTATACGTATTTAAAAAAAAGGAAACAGAAAATATAAATATATTTATAATAATTATGATTTATTATTATTTTTCTTTTCTGTTCATT